>NW_028262335.1:7380000-7995000 GCF_047370975.1 Nipponia nippon
TATATCTTATTAAGTTTTTATTTTTTTGTTTGCCGGAAACATGCCAATTTATCTCATGCATTTCTTTGCCACGATTGTTGGAGGGTTACACTTCCATTACAACTTTCAAGAAATAATTCTGTAAACTGTTTGCTACTAAATGTTTAGATAGCTCTTTTAAAGTTATCAGTTGATTATTTTCTTTTGCTCAAGAGATATGTTGTGGTTTAATCCCAGCCAGCAACTAAGTACCACCCAGCTGCTTGCTCCCTTTCCCCTGGTGGGATGGGGGAGAGAATCAGAAGGGTAAAAATGAGAAAACTCATGAGTTGAGATAAAGACAGTTTACTGGGTAAAGCAAAAGGTGTGCACACAAGCAAAACCGATCAAGGAATTCACTCACTCCTTCCCATCGGCAGGCAGGTGCTCAGCCATCTCCAGGATAGCTTGACTCTGTAAGCACTGCTCAGCAGTAAGGAAACCATCCCTGCCTTAACACTGTTTCCAGCACAAATCCAAAGCACAACCCCATACTAGCTACTATAAAGAAAATTAACTCTATCCCTGCCAAAACCAGCACAAGATAAGTCAAATCCTTGGATGTCTCATGTCTGTTTGATAGCTGAAGTAACTTTCCTTGTTACTCTGGCAGCATGCGTCGTCTTCCACACTGCGTCTCTGTGAGGTGCACCTCTGAGGCCTCATCTACAAAATTTTCCTGATTCATCAGCCCCTCTGATCACATGTAAAGGGAACTTTTAAGGACAACTTACGTATTCTCTTAACGTTTTATTTCTTGTATTTCTGTGAATATAAGGTGGTATTTTTTTGTTTGAAAGTGAAAGCCTGTATTTTTTTAAAAATAGTTTTTAGATCCCTTTGTTTCTTAATCTTCTCATGTATTTTGAATGCAATCAGAATTTTTAATGACAAGGCAATCCAGATTTTCTAATTGCCATTCATAATGAGCTTTTTAACTTGGAGACCAAGAAAGAGCAGAAGGTGTTAACAGGTGTGATTGACGTAAAGGGGCGTACAGCACCAGTGCAGCAGAGACTTTTTCAAAACGAGATGTTAGCTCTGGTTTTATGGGATGGCATTTTTCTTTGTAAATGTGACTTATCACCTTGCAATGGCATGGAGCCATTTTAACAGAAGGATATGAATATGAGCAACCAAGAGATCGTGCATGAGAAAACAGTGTGTATGGAGGACAGGTTTTCCACCTAGCAGTCCTGAAGTGGGAGTCAGTTGACCACATTTTAAGTCAGTGGGGAATAGGATATTCAAACAGTATTCTAGCTGTGTTGCAATAAATGCTGGGTAAATATTACTGTTCTATGAGATACAGGTTTTTTTTCCTTGTGGGTTCTCTGCTGATACTATATGTAGTACACTTCCTTTGTCATTATTGCTGTCTTAATTGTGCTTAATTTTTTTTCATAGAAGTTGATCTGACTTTGTAGTTAATTTTAGTGTGTGTTGGAAAAAAAAATGATAGGCAGATGGTTCCCCAACTGCTAATCAGTTTTAAATTAAATAAAAAATAAAATGCTATCTCCTGACCATTTTAATAACTGCAAGAGATGAAAGCACTTAATACCTATCTATTGTTAAGGATACTCTCTTTTCTAACTTCTGAAAAGAAATGGTCATAGTACATAGCAGTTTATTCATAATAAAAAAGAAGGGCCAATTAACATCCCATACAATGTATGTCTGTTACATGCTTCAGAAAGCAGTTTTATTGTTTCAGTTTAACTATTTGGGATGCGTTAAGTAACAATATGTGAAACAACATACTCTCAGTTCTTTAGAATCTACTTTCCAAAAATTTGTTCTATCTTTATATGTAATTGTTTTTATATGTTATCTTTGTATCTAGTTCAGAGTCTATCTGAAATACCAATATCAATTTCCTACTTGTAATTCATCAGTTGGTTTTGAAAGAATGCTCACTTGTCTGCTCAGCAAAACATTAAAAGAACAAAACAAAAACTGGGCATTCTCATACTGTCCAGCTGGCAGGCAATGTAATTGGCCTGTAAACAAGTTGCATTAATCTCTGAGAAGTGATTTGCAGCAATAGCAAATTATCTCTGTGCTTAGTATAGTAAAAGATTTCATTATAGTTTGATCACATGAAAGCAGACTTTGGAATTGCATTTGTAAATCCAAATGCAGAGGAAATAATTTTTTTGTGGCTATCTTACTGCCATTCATTGGTGTACACCACGCTTTTCAGACAACTGATGAATTCTCTTACATATTCTGGAAAATACAATCACTTCTAAACTTTCAAACAGAAAAGTAATATTTTGGAGGGCAGGTTAGACCTCTCTTTTAAATTGTTTCTCTTCTCCAGTGCTGGGAGGGCAAGTTGCCATTTGAAAAAATTGTGCCTTCTTCTATTTGTCCCTGCTTTAGCAAGTTACATTTTCGAAGGCAAGATTCACGTCCTTTCTGCTAAGTTCTGAGGTCATTATTGAATTGGGGGAGTATCTTCTGTAGATGAGTTAATTTGGAATGAACATTGAACAACAGACAAATTATCCATTTATATCCACAATTAAATTTTTTGTGTATTTATTTGTTTCTTCAAAAGTTTTTTTCTACAGTGTTTTTAAAAGATGAAAAAACTAACCCTAGGGAATGTCTTTGAAAAAACACTAAATATATTTGCAAGGTTCATTGTGCATTACTGTTAGTGATGTAGTTGCACAGCTTGACAAGAGAGGGAAGAATTGCACAGCAGCAACAGTCGTTTCACACTGCTTTTTACATAGAGACAGCTGGCTAATTTTGTTTCAGGCATTCAGTTTGAGTATTTTTATTTCCCTTGTAATCTTAACTTGAAAAACAGTCTCTTTTTTCCCCCTCCAATTTTCCAATCTTGGAAGTAGATAAAGTTCAGTACATTCATTGTAATTAGAATATATATTTGTGTTCCTCAGTAAAAATTTATCCCTGTTAACAGCTTAAAATATCTTTTGAGTTTTCCTGTAAACTCATTCACATACAAAATTAATATTCAAAAAAATTTTTTTTTGTTAGGCAAAGGCTTGTCTTTAATATCCATCAGAAACAAAAGATTACTTTGTTTAATTAGGGGTATGATATCTCCTTCAGCCTCCAAGCAGTTAGCTCAAAGTCCTTAATGAGTTAACTGATGTGTACTATAAAATAAATGAAGAAGTAGCCCTTTTCACTAAACACAGTGATTAAATATTCATGCTTTTGTGATGGCATTCCTTTTTCTAGGTGGCTGGGATCAATCATGGCTGTAAAAACTTGTTTTAGTCCTTGGTTACCAAGAATCACTGAATCCCTTACTTGTTTTATTTGAAAGTGTTCTAGAAACATGTACCAAAACATCTGTTTCAGGTTCAGAAGTATCCTTTTCCCATATGAAGTGTAGGGGTGAAATGCATACTAAGATTAGAGCTTTGTTCAGACAGAACGCTGGCAATAAATTGCTTGTTTCTTGTTCCAGGTTGTATACTTACTGCCATTTTACGAATCTGTTTAGTGTTCAAGATGGTGTCTTTGATTTAGTATAGCTCTAGTTAGCATTTTTGAAGCTGACAATGCTTCAAAATAATAATGATATTAAAAACCCAATTTGTTTTTGTGATCTGCCATTATCCTTAAGTGAATTTTTAGGGAGGATGTCCTCTTTCATGAGTGTGATTCTAGGTACATAGAATACACATTTTAGTCCAATTCTGGAGGTTATCCGAAGCAGGTTGCCCAGGATCCTGTCCAGATGGCTTTTGAATGCAACCTCTCTGGGAACCTGTCCCAGTGCTCGGTCACCTCACTGTGAAGAAGTGTTTCCTGATGCTCAGGTGGAACCTCCTGTGTTTCAGCTTGTGCTCATTGCCTTGTCCTGTCACTGGGCACCACTGAAAAGAGCCTGACTCAGTCTGAATTACACCTTCCCTTCAGGTGTCTGTATGCATTGTTGAGATGTCTCTGAGCCTTCTTTCCTCTAGACTCAACAGTCCCAGCTCTCTCAGCCTTTCATCATTTGAGAGATGCTCCAGTCCCTTAATCATCTTTGTGGCCCTTCTCGGGACTCTCTCCGATAGCGCCATGCCTCTCTTGTACTGGACACCACTCCAGATGCGGCCTCCCCAGTGCTGGGCAGAGGGGAAGGATCACCCCCCTTGGCCTGCTGGCAATGTTCCTCCTAACACAGCTGCTTTTGCCACAGGGGCGCATTGCTGGCTCATGGTCAGCTTGGTGCCCACCAGGACCACCAGGTCCTTTACTTCATAGCTGCTTTCCAGCTGGTCAGCCCCTAGCATACACTGGTGCATGGGCTTATTCCTCCCTGGGTTCGGGACTTTGCACTTCATGAGGTTCCTACCTGCTCAGTGCTCCAGGGGTTGAGGTCTCTCTGGCAGCACAGCCGTGTGGAGTATCGGCCGCTCCTCCTGGTTTTGTATGGTCAGCGAACTTGCTGAGGGTGCGCTCTGCCCCGTCCGGATCTCTGAGGGGGTGGTTGAACAGGATGGGAGCCAGTGTTGTCCCCTGGGGTACACTGGTAGTCACTGGGCTCCAGCCGCTGACTGAATGTGGATTACAAAAATGAACACTATTATTGATAATACTAAGTAACATATTATTCTGTCCTATAAATTTAGTCTTACCGTATAATAATAATAGAGCTTGTGGTATAAAGGTGTGTCTTAACAACTATTGCTGCTTTCTCATTTTTTACCTTGGCCGCTTTTAGAGGTGGGGAATAGGAATTGATTTACCGTAGACCCTACACTGAATCGGTGGCAGTCGTAGCGGTGAACTGTAGGGATTCCTACTTTCTAAAGCTCTGCTATATTAAGTTCAGTTTTTGTTAGACTGTTTCCTCACAAGTATATGATATAAACCCCTGACTTTGATTTAATATTTATCATTAATTAGGGAAGTGACTTGCTCCTTTATTTACAGACTTCATCAGCACAAGCTGCTCGTTAACTTATCATTCACTTAATATTCCTTGTGTCAGCGATAAGCTGATGTTCAGAACACAGATGTATTAGGTTGCCTCCATATGGTGCTTTGTCTAATGAATCAATTAGCTATTTTGGAAAAAATCCTTGTGAAGTTGGTTTTTTTCTGTGGTGCAAAGTCATCCTGCAAATGGTGGAACAGTTTTTCATTGGTGTTTGTGTTTGAGCATATTTTTAGGCAAAAACTTTGCAATGGTTTTGCTAGGTTCTCATTTAAAATTTCTTTGCACTTAGGAAAAGCAGGGTTTTTTGTTTGAAGTTTATATTTGACAGATTTTGAAGAGCTATTTGAGTCAAATAAACATATTGAGTGATACACCTCTATTCTAGTAACTGCATCTTTGCCACTTCCATGGCATGCAGTCTTTCAGCTTCTTCGAGAAGTTGGGTTTTTTCCAAATTGTTAACAATTCATTTAATAGTGCACTGTCTGTTTCAAATGCATGCAAAGTAAACATTTGCACATGCAAATAGAGTAACAGATGAATGTTTGTGGATTTGGCACTGTAGATTTGTGGAGTCACAGAAACTTCAATACTTTTATGTGTCTTGCTTCTGAAGGACAAAAATAGAATATCTAAAATCAGACCCAGTATTATAATCAGTGTTCGTGCATTGTATGTCAGTAGTCTGATTTTGGTTTGCTCAGTATTAAGTTAAAATAATTTTTCAATAAAGAAACTGTTTATTACTTGTATTGTCTTTTGACAGTGAAAATGTTTGGGTTTTTTATTAAAAAAAAAAAGACTTCACCTTTGGTAAGGTATGGATATTTAAAACTTAACTACTTAAAACTTGGAAGACAGAAACATTACAGATGAAAATTTAAGATGGTTTTGCATTATAAATTTACAGTTTAATACCTTGTCAGAATGTAGCGATATTTATCAATCAAGTCTATCAGTTTTTTATATTAAATGGTCTTTGCTGCATTGTCTGGAGCATTTTAATTAACATTACATATTTTTCTACATACAAGATTGGTTGTTATAGATTGGTTCGTTTGTATTAGACTGATTAAAGGACAGCTTTAACAGCTAACATAATATTGGTCTCAGTTTAAAAACAAACTAAACCCCAATACAGGCCCTCTCCCCTGTTCACCTTCTGCATGGAGATTCTTACAGAGAAGTTGCAATTTTTCTGAAAGAGTAAAATAAAGCAATATGAGAGACCCTGTTAAGGCGACAGGGGTGAAGCAAGGATGGCTTTATATTGACCATGTACAATTGCTTATTATGAAACTGAGTTGTTTTGGTTGGCAGAACCCGTGTACCTAGGTACCAAACGTAGCATATATGTAGTCATCCATAAGATACCATAAAAGCATATATTTTACTGCTGTCTTCTCAGATGGCGTTATTTATACTTCCTGTGCTGGTTAGTGCTCCGTTCCCTATGAAACTGCCGTACCTACTAATTTTTCTGTTCAAAATACATGAAATATATTTTGTACAAGCTGCTAACTGTGTTAAGTTGTGTAATAACTAGTATAAATAATTTGTTTTTAAAAAGGCATACAGTTAAAACTTTGTATTGGAAAATCTTACTCATCATGTTAACTGAAGATAGCTTTAAAATAATGGTATTGAAACAATTATTCTAGTCTTTCACATTTTTTTTTTTTCAAGTAAAAGGATATTGTAACACCCATAAAACCAGTGTAAAATACTATTCCTGGAAACGTTTAAGGGAATGTGTCAGACTTGTCTCACTGTCTAAAATATACTTGTTAACTTTAAATATTACAGTAAACTTTGAGAACTCCTAAATTTGAATCTCTAAATAGGTGTAATTAGAACTAATTATTCAGCAATGAAAATCTTGCAAAATCTGACTTTTTAAAAATTATTTTTTAGGCGGAGCATGTTGTCAGTTTTAACATCGCTGCTGCATTTTTGCTTAACTCACCCCCTCTTCTTTTCCCCCTGCACTCCCCACTCCGCCCAGCGCCCGCTTGTATTGCCTGCTGCGGAAAGCTCGGGGTCCTGGTTATGTGGCGGGGCTGGCTCTGTCACCGTTACAGCTGTGTGCGGTGTTTTGTCACGCAAAAATTGCACATCTGTACATGAAAAGTGACAACAAAAGTAGCTTGGAGTAGATGCTACATACGGTCATGTATGGCCTCTTGGAAAGTCTGGCTTAAACAGATTAAATGACTGCCTGTTATGTTTAGAATATATTAGAAATAATTGCAGACCTGCACTTGAACTGTTTCCCTAACAGAAGAAATATTTTGGTAATGTTTATTGCCAAGATAAAAATGAGGTCAAATAATGTAACTCTCAAGGCTTGCAACGTCTTTAACATTGCATATCTAAAGCAGTATTAGCACCAAACAGCCTTTACGTCTTTCCATATGAAGGTGACGTGGTGAGATCAGCATTGTAACTCTACCAGCGGAAGCTGTTTCTTTAACAGTTATCTGTCCCTCTCACCTGAGCTTGAACAGCAAGCAGCCAAGAAACTGTAACGAGATTATGATCATGTGAGGAAAAAGAGACAGGGGGAGAGAAAAGGGAGAGGCAGTGGTGAAAGCACATCCTGCAGAAGCTGTCACTTACGGCTGCCTTTAAAAAAAAAAAATCAGCAGGGATTTTAGCTGTGCGTTGATATTTAGAAAAGCAAGATTGTTTTAAGTCACAACTTGCTTAACATAGTGTGTCTGGTATTGCTGTGCTACCATGCTGCTTCTTTACACCTTTTTAATTTCTTTCTCAGAATCAATCTACCGACGTGGAGCCAGAAGATGGAGGAAGCTGTACCGAGTGAATGGGCATTTGTTTCAAGCCAAACGTTTTAACAGAGTAAGTACTGTTGCATAAAATGTTGGGGTTTGGTAATGTTCTGTGGTAATTGTTTTCTCAGTCTGTGCTTTTTCTGTATTTGAGTGTTGAAAAAGAAAGGAAAAGCAAGATGCTTATTCATGTGACTTCTTGGTCTATGCAGTCTTATTCAGGTCATAACAATCAGAAAAACTTGAAAGTCCCACTTTGAATCTGGGGTGGAGTTAATAATATATGATTGATGGAAATTATTTATTTTTAAAGTCTCTGTAAGCCTGGTTTTGTGACTATATAAACTGATGCATGCTTAGAGCAGTTTTTCTCTTCTCCACTCCATGTGATTTTGATTGCTTATTAGCATAATCTTTTACCTTCAGGACTTTGTATCATTCTTAAAGATTAGAGCTCTTGTTAGCTTTAACTGTTTTGAATCTCAGGTATTACATAAGCTAATTAAGAAAAAAACCACCCGGTTTATTGAGCTAAAATACAACTGCATTAAGAATCTGACTTAACCCACATAAGCAAGTGAATGTAGCTTTAAGGCTGAGACACCTCCTTCACTTATCCCATTATGCCTAAGTATTGCAGCATATATACAAATGTAGTATACACGTTGGGGAATTGCATACAAAACTGAGTACAGCGAGGTAAGTTAACTCTTTGATTCAGCAGTAACTTTTTTTTTAATTTGCGGGTTTTTTCCCCTAATGCTCCCCACCCCAAAACTGCATTGAAAGAAAAAAGTCCCTTAAAACTCAGTATCTTATCACTAGATATGTGAAAAATAAGTCATATATCTGAATTATAACATGCGTTTGTATAATGCGGTGTACCAGCTCAATTTTTTTTAATTTATGAAACGAAACGTATACTTTTTTGTGCTTATTTGCTACAGTTAAAACATATTTCTTTGAAACATTGTGAATGCGTACCTGCCACATTAATAATCCATAGTGTTATAGATAATGATGTTTTAATTGAAATGAGGCAAATAGTGAATATACACATAAAGATTTTGAAACCTCATTAGCATGCCCATTTGTCAACAATCCTAAACAAGACTGCTCTAACTGTCTGTATACAAATGAAATCATATAAAGCCAGAACACAAACCATATCCGACTGAAGGTAGTAATAAAGTTGACATGAACTGTAAAATGTGACATTAAAATGTATAAATTAATAATAAATTATGGTCATATATGTATTACTGAATTAGATACCAAATTTGAATGTTGGCTGAATTTTTAGGACTGGAGTATTACCTTATGAATTCATTCCTTTTTCAAAATAACCTTTTAAAACCTTTTCAGATAATTCAGGTAAATGAACACATGCAAGAATCTAAACTTTAATCTTGTTGAACATGATGTAAAGGCTAACTCTTTGTTATTGCTGTGTTTGTATGCGTTTTGGAGAGGTATGAGAGGGATTACTGAAGGAATTTGGTAGCTGCCCCTGCATCTTTTTTTTTTTTTTCTTCTCCCTTGCTTCCCTGCATCTGACTGAAGTAAATGAGATTATTTTCTTGTATGTTGTTCCCAGGGTCCAAGACATTTTACTTAGTCTTAATATTACTGCTACCAAACCTATACTAGAATACTGAAGGAAGTCTGATGGACCAGGAATTTTGAAAGAAGTGGCTATAGATGTCCAAGGCTTCCTCTCTTATTACGGAGTATGGTTTGGTTTTTTGCAGTTGTTTTTTTTTCCCCTGGGCAGTGCAGTTTGGGTTTCTCCTGATCAAGGAGGACTGGCTGTACAGATGAACGGGATGTAGTTCAGTTTTGTTTTCTCCAACTATCAAAATGTGAGAAGGTCAATACAGAAAATATTTTTTAAAAATGATCCTTTCTTTGATCATTATTTCTTTTTTAATTTTTTTTTCTAATACTACTAGTAAGGATTTATAGTGGCTTAGCGCTTTTGGGCAGGACACCGTGTGTGATTCATTAGTCTGAGGATCTGAATAACCGCACTCTAACTTGCAGTTTGCTGGGAGGAACAGACTTGCACTGTTCTGTGGCTTTGGGACAGTTGCAGAGTTCTGTCGGAGCCTGAAATGGGGGCTGAGTGCAGGACTTCATGTGCAGCTTGCAGAATGACAGGCCGTGTCCTAGCCTGCTACAGGAATTACTGGAGAAAATTTGCAGATAGGGAATAATGAGCAAGTCTTCTGTTGGCAACCTGTGCACTGTGTAGAGGGGTAACTGAGACTGGGTGACTTCTTGGCATGCGAGAATCTCCGATTGCTATTTGGCACTTGGGGTAAAGTGGATAAAATGACCACAGCACACGCAGACTGGAAAAATTATTTACAGACCTGCCCTGTTAAAGTCAGCAGTAGAATGTCTGGCTTCTTAATTTGTCCTCATTTTGATTTAATTTATTCAGATGCCATTTTGTTGCATGTATAAAAAAGGCCATATGTTTTCGATATTAAATAGTGCAACATACAGGGGTTTTACATCAGACTTGATAGATGAGTTTTAATTATGCAAAGTTTCTACCAATGTTCTACCACTGTTAAAGTATATAGGTGCAGATATAGAACATTCTTCGTATTTTAACTTGTCTTCTGTAACATTTTGTGCCAGTGTTCTCCGAAGCAGTCAGTTTGGGTGCTTTTTATGCTTAGTTGTGTAGTACAAATCCCTGTCAGTTTATTTGGGTAACCTCTGTCAGAACCTGAAATTCAAAATAGACTTATTATCTAGGAATGATTTGCTAATGTTGGGCTGTAATGATATTTGGGTTTTTTTAACATTCATTAAAAAAGGACTGCATTTAGCTGCATTCTAAGTATGAAGTATAATCTTCAGTTATTAGGGAAACCCTGGATATTCTAAAAGCATTATTATCGAACATCTCTTAGGAGGTGACTAGGATGGGTTCTTGTAGGGTGGATTCTTGCTGCTAGATGACTACCCACCTACAGAAAGGAGTTGATAGTTGAACTGATAATCTGCTTTCTGCCTTTTAGAGAGCGTATTGTGGCCAGTGCAGTGAAAGGATATGGGGTCTCGGAAGGCAAGGCTACAAGTGTATCAACTGCAAATTGTTGGTCCATAAACGTTGTCATATACTTGTTCCACTGACCTGCAAAAGGCATATGGTAAGTTTGCATTCTGTCTAAAGCTAAGGTGTTTCATTGTGTCCTGTGTTGCAGTTTCTACATGTGCACCTGAAGTACCTAAATGCTGTGCGTGGTTGTAGATTTATAATACTTGGTGGTATTTGGTTTTCAGTTTCTGAAATATCTATGGAGGACAAGCCTTTGGATTGTGAGCAGTAGAAACAAAGCAAGGAAAGAAAACTTGTGATATGACTTAAGTATGAGCAAGCTTGAGTCTGAATTCTCCAGTAAACCTATTGTATTTTACACATAGATAGAGAGTTCTCATTGACAATCTTAGTGTTTGTTCCTTTTAGCCTATGGGAAGGTTTTAAGAACTAAGCCACTAGTGTGGCTTTTGCACTACTGCTTGCAAAAAGGCTTGGTGCTGTCATGTTCGTGCCATCTCAGTTTCTCCTCTCCATTCCCCTCGTATATTCCAGCAGCAACTCTAGTGTCTTTCCTAGACTCTAAACATTCACCTGTATCCCTGAATTTTAGCCCCTCCCCATACTTATCGCAGACTATAACCAGTATCTCACTGGTTGTTGGATCATGTTGTCTCTAACTCGGAACTTAAACCAGTATTTTTCTTTATTGGTATTGCATAGGACTTGCCTTGACATTGCTAGATTCTTTGCCAATTTATTTATGGGTGTTGCTATACCTGCTGGAATAGTCCTACATGTCTCATTGAGTTGTGAATGAGACCAGGGTCCAAATGTACTATAAAACTGTTGGGTATTGTTATCTTTACCAATTTATGCAATATCCTTGCATAATGAGTAACAATTCCTGTTTTCTAAACAGGAAAGGAATATGCCGCTGCTCTAAACTGTGTGTAACATCATGCTGGAGTGTTTAGTTTGTTGCGGTTCCATGTGAAACAGACTCGGGAGTCTTAAATAGAATTAAAGTTTGAACTTTGCAAGAAAATACACTAATCTTACGTTTAAAAGACAGCTAAACATCTGCTGTAGTTGCAGAGAACGGTTGACATAGCCTACCAAAAGCCTAAATGCTGGTTTTATAATGGATAACAAAACGTTAACATTTGGAAATACTTTCTACAAAATGCAGTTTTCATCCAGGCAGATACAGATGTAAGGTTCTCATTGTGTTGTAGTTATATGACAAGACATACTCGCTTAAAAGAGACTCTGTAAACCGACGTTTTTTTTCCTATATAACTTACGTATTTTGCAAGGATTCGGTCATGCCTTCCCAGGAACCTCAGTTAGATGATAAAAATGATGAAGTTGACCTCCCTTCAGAAGAAACTGATGGAAGTGAGTACTTTCTTGTTAAGTTGGAATTCGTGTGTTTCCCCGTTTGGAGGCCCCGTTTCCACTCTACCTGTTTGGTGGTTTTTTAAAGTTTACTTTGAATTAGGTCTAGCTTATTCCCATGGACTAAATGCTCATTAGGGGCTCAATTATAGTAAATGTACTTCTGAAGCGTGTCGTCTGGTTCCGTTTCATCCTAAATTCCTATGCTCTGAAACCACTCCAGAATTTGAAGTTAAGCACGGAGCAATTGCCAACAATAGATTTGCTTTTTGAAACAAACAAAAAACCTGCACTTCAGATCCGAACTATGATGCTAATATATGTGCACCCTCAGACTCTAAGTATTTCTTAATTGTGTGTGATTTGGAGTACTCTTTCTAGGTTAATATTTTTGGTGGTTTAACCTGTCTTGTTTTAAGGGCCCATTTATCATACCCATTCTCCAAAATTACTCTGGCCTTCGTCAGCTATTATTATGAGCTCAAAAATTCATTGATGAATTCCTTAGTGTCTCTCAGTTGGTTGTTTCTGCAGTGCCCTTGGGATCCGCTGTCAGGATTACAAGAACAAAGTGGAAAAATTTGATCAACTGTCCCATAGTATTTAAAGCAAACTGCTGACCCTAAGCTACTAAATCATCTTTCCATTTATCAATTTTTAAAATTATTTCTATTGAAGGCCTTAACCACACTGCTTGTTTGATTTCTTTTCCAGTTGCCTACATTCCTTCAAACCGGAAACATGACAACATTAAAGATGACTCTGAGGTATGTTTTAAAAATACTTTTTTAATTCACATTTACACAGTCTTAATCATACAGCTTTTTATGAAATAGGTAATTATTTCTCCTCTTTTTTTCTGCTACCCTTAAAAAAAGAAGTCTGGGTCTTCTTTCTGAAAATTTGTTTTTAAGCATTTTTGTTGGATTTTTCAGATTTCTTCTGTATATAGCTCTTGTTATCCCAATCATGATGTTGAGAGACTTTTTTTCTCATTGGTTGATTGTTTTTTTTTTTTTTCTCCCCTCCATTCATGTTGGAACAACAGTGATTTAGCGGAGGGTTTGACTTTATTGGTCCTTGCAACAAATGGTGGCTTTGACATTGTCTGGTCTGCTCTCTAATGGATGTACACCCTTTATCACCCTCAGGCTATTTCTACAGGCTATCATTATGAAAGTTTGTTCAATCTGATAATACATTAACTATCCAACTCTGAGATGTTTCATATAAATAATACCTGATAATTTATAGACAGCTCCTGTGGAAATACAAGTAGAATAACATACACTTAAACTCCGTTTTTCAGCTCTTTTGTAGATGGTCTGACACAATCTCTGCATACCAAGAACATTATTCCCTTAAAGCAGTTTGAAAAATCCTAATATGCTTTAATTCTAAGGGGCTTCAAGACATTTCTTTTAAAAATGCTTCTGGCCTATTTAATAAATAGGATGCACTCTGCAGAACACTAGCCGTTAGTTTGATATCCCACTTCTAACAAGCCTGCGCCTTTTTTCCTCCATCTCCACTACAATACTTGTCACTGCCATTATGTTACGCTTGAGTAGTTCCTGCTCTTGGGTAAGTGACTGCCTTATTTTCAGTCACATGTCTTTAGATTTTATCTCAAATTCAGAGATGGAAGGGTATAAATTTAAAACATGTTAGAGAATTTTAATTGCTATCTAGAATTGCTGACTTCTGCTGTGGTTAGTGCTCAGGTAGATACTGTTTGTGTTTAAATTTTGGTAGGTGCTGTTTGCTCAGCTCTCCTGAACTATGCTGCTCCGATTTTCCCACCTTGCTTTTGAGCTTTACTAAAATAATTTAAGGTATCCTAGAGAGAGGAAGCGGCATTCTGGGAGCTTTGTTGGCTAGAATCTTTAAGCTCAGAGCAATCTCTTCTAATAGCAGTCAATCCTAGATCAAGATTCTTTATATAAATACTGTCCATAGTTCAGCAGAATGCTGATCTGTCTACAAGTACAGTAGTATGAGGTCAGATAAAAATAGGCCACAAAGTATGTCAAAGCATTGTATATATTGGTAAAACATGAAGGGTCAAAAGTACATGCTGCATTTGTCTAGTTCAACTGCTTGATCTTCAGTCTCACATGTTCACATCTAATTTCAGCAAACAGTCAAGATAAAATTTATCTTTTTAAATAATGAATTTTAAAATAACATTCTTCATAGTGGAATATTTCCTGCAAATTCTCACATTTGAGAAGTTGGCGTCTGCTGCTGTATGTTCCTAGGCACCTATTAGAAATCTTTTTCATTAAAACTGTAGTGAACTTGATACAGACAGCTGTTGCCTAAACTGAAACCAAGACAGGTATATTCATTAGCAAGTCATTGTTTCCTTATCCGTCCTCTTTTTAATAGCCTTTATTAATTTGTACTACAATATCTGTCAGAGTATGAAAGATGCTTTTCACTTAGTGCTAAGGGTAATTCTATATGGCCTGTGGTTCAAGAATTTGAATTAAACCTCATTTCTCAAGACACTGCCTTCTGTTTTCCAGTAGGGAATATTTAAATGATTCATTAAACAAAGTACTGCCTTGAAAAACACAGTAACTTTCAGTAAGAGCAAAACCAATACCAACCGAACATTTCTAAACAAATGTATTTTAATCAGCCATTCAGATCTGTGTGCCAGTGACAATGGCAAGCAAACTCAGCAAATTCTGTCCAGTGGTTAAAGACCTTTTTGCTTTAATATTACTTGTTATGAAAATGTCTTCTGTTTCTAGCATCTGTTTCTTTTTATACAGGATATCAAACCAGTCATTGATGGAATGGATGGAATTAAGATTTCTCAGGGGCTTGGACTACAGGACTTTGATTTAATCAGAGTTATTGGACGTGGAAGTTATGCCAAAGTTCTTTTAGTTCGGTTAAAAAAGAATGATCAAATTTATGCTATGAAAGTAGTGAAAAAAGAATTGGTCCATGATGATGAGGTAAAAGTCTGTGTTAATTGCATTCTGTTACATACTGTAAAAACTTAGTATGCTTTAGCAAAAATCATTCAACTAAGAAAGCAGCTAAGGTTTTAGACAACATTTCTGTAATAGAAGTTTTACTGACTTTTGAACTCATTTGTCATCAACTGTCTGCATGAAGCACCAAGATTAAATCTGAGAGAAACGTCCCTTATTTTAATAACAATTAACAATTATTAATAGTCTTAATAGAATGCATGTGAAAAATACTCCAACCTGGATGTGCTAATCTGTAAGTGATGAGATAAATAGGATGGAATTGGGGCGCTTAATTTTGAAAGAAGACAAAGATGTTTTCCAAGGCAAATGAATGTAGGCGCAAAGTGTTGTCTGTATTTCAAAATAGGAGCAGAAACTGTGTTCCTGCAGTCATGATTATAGAGCTTATGTGCAAGTGACACAGTACTCTCGAGTATTTTTTTTCCCATGGGTTTAAAAAAATAATGCTACTATCATTTGAGGTCACTATGGTTTAACTGGCATGTAAGAGAATTGTCTGCCACAGAAATCGGTGCTGCCATCTCTCAATTATTTTCAAAATCGCGTTGAAATTTTTTTAATACAGGATCTCAAATGCACAGGTTTGGGGGGAAAAAAAAAATAGAAAAAAAACCCCAACCCTTCATTTTTTTCCTATAATATTCACACGTCTGGAAAGGTATAGTTTTATATCCGTTCTATTTTTTTCTTAAATGTGATGAACCAGTCACAGCAAGCAAGGAAGGCAGATTTGACCTGCCTACAGTGCCATTAGACTGGAACCTGCTGTGTTAAGTAATGGAACAGGGAGTGGGGTAACTGGGATGCATGTGGTCAGACCCCAGCCCTGAGCCCTGACAGACCGATAACGAGTGTCGTCAGGCTACCAGCTTCATAGGAACGCGGCGGTGTGAAGTGCTCCTGCAGGAGTGGCAGTGTGCATGGCGGGGTACGTAAAGTATGACACCATGACGTATTTGAAGAGTGAAGTAGTACTGTGTCATTCTTGTGGGTGGAATCCCAAACTCCAATAAAATAAGAGACGGACAATCAGTCTCACCTCATAGGGAATTTCACATATAGCTGTTCTTAAAATAGACAGTGAATTTTTCAAATAGAATGCAATTTTTAAGCTGATGATGTTAGGAAGACTGGATTTCTTGAAAGTAGAATGTTGGGGAAAAAATGAAAACACCTTGTTTTAAGTACTACTTGTGCTGGTAGTTTCAATCAGTTTCTCTGGCTGCCATTTTTGTCATTACTCCAGAGGCTAGGGTTAAGAGAGTAAAGTTGTGAAGTTCTTGTAAAATACTTTGGCTTGCTCATTTATTTGATGTCTTTTTATGACTGAAGATTAGACTGTTGTGTGGTTTATTTACTGTTTCCTTTTTAGCACGTGTTTTTCCAAGAAGGTAGAAGCTAAAGAGAAGTATTTAATGAGTTTTGCAGCTGTTCCTGGGAATCGGAGGCAGATGAGCAAAGTCTGTCTTGAATAGTGGCTCTCATAGATAACTACATAGAAGATTGAGCTAATTGGTTTTTCTTTTCTGTAAGATAGGCTGTATAATGAAATTCGGGGAATTGATAGGAAATTCACCGAATTCTGTGAATGCAGGAGATATTGCAAGTAATGGAAACTTCACCTAGTAAGTGTTTCATGGTGAAAGAAAATTAATTACATAGCAAGTATCAGTATGTTTAAGTCAGCTAGTGCTTTCCAGGTAATGGTTGATATTGGAGAGAAGTAAAGATTCTTTTCTAAGTGAGATTCAAGCAAATTAAATACCTGGGCTTCTGCTATTAACTTTTTCTAAGCTTAATCTTGTTAAGAGTAGTGCACTAGTATAATGCTGATGTACTATTGCCCAAGTGCAATAGCGAAGGGGTTAAAGACTCTTAAAGGGAAGTTCATTCAGTAAAAACAAAAGGAAGTGGGTATGTTTATTGTTTTATTCAAAACTGGATTTCTGGCTCATATTTGGACCCAGATTTACCCTTCCAAGGTGTTATATCTTCAGGAGTGTCCGAACACACAACCTAACAGATTTATTTAGTTTGAGGGGGACATTTCTTCATTTCCTTTGGGACTTCAGTTTCACTGACTAGCCTTGGCAGGAAGGCCTGTCTCTGGATCGGTTGGAAAGCTGGCAGTATCTGTTGGAAATGGAGAATTTTTAGAACAATTGTTTCCAGTTTGTTGGCCGGGTACTGCATGTTCGCAGGGTGGAACGTGGTCAGTGTATTGCATGAAGAGTGAATATCTACCGCGAAAACCAGTTGTCTGTAAGGTTTAAATTTTGTATGGTTACATGAAAAATGATTAAATGCTTTGTTATTACTGATCTGAATTTTGCAGTACTATGCTAGTATTCAAATTTTGATAGGTTTTTATTATATGGTATTGTACTGGGTATTCAGGTCTTCTCTCTGTTGAAGTATTAAAGGTAGTTTGTGATACTTCTAAGAATTATTTTGTTTGGACAAACGGATCAGGTTTTCATAGTTTCATTGAATTCATTTTGAGTTTCAGATGAGAAAATGAAGTTCAGTTTATTTGAACCTTTTAAAAAGTGGAGATTGGCATTGCTTGTGATACTGGCATGAGTTGCTTCGTCAGCCTTAGGATCATTTATCTAAGATAATGGAATTTATTTCTATGAAGCAATATGAGCAGTCTATCAAATATTGCAGATGTGTGATATTTTTAAATGGTTTAAATTTTGTGCAGACCTTTCTAAATGGTTAAGAAACTTCTGAAAATGTAATTGAATTAAAATGTTTTATAACTTCCTCCAGATTTTAGGGGGTTTTGTCTTTCTGAAGAACATGTGTAACAATGACGGTATATGTAAGGGAGCATAGATGTTTGCAATTTCTTTTCTGGGAATACCCACAGTGGTTATCCAGCAGGAGATCTGATTGTTCGATTACTCTATTTCAGGATATTGATTGGGTACAGACAGAGAAACATGTGTTTGAACAGGCATCCAGTAACCCATTCCTAGTTGGTTTACATTCATGCTTTCAAACAACAAGTCGGTAAGAAAGATCTGAAATTATTTTGTTTTGAAAATCTTGATCATTGTACTAACTGCTTCTCATAAAGCAAACATAACCACTGCCATCACATAGTCATTTTGGGAAGGAAGCATTAGTATCGCCAGGGGTTCACTCCTACAGCAAAGCCAGTTCTAGCGGGGTAGCTTAGCCAGTGTGGTGTGGAGAAGGCGGCCGTGTTTTCCAGGTCCAGATCTGACGGGAGAAGATGAACGAGAACGAGGAAGAACCGTGCGCTGTCTGCCTGAGCACAGGCCGTGTGCCTTCAGGAACGGGAGGATGGTACCAGGGTAAAACAGAGCTTTGTAAGAGGTAGTTTATAATACCTGATTCTGCTGAGGAGGGCTGCATCAGTTCTCAGAGCGCCAAACTGTGGTTCTCTGTTCTTCAAAACAGTGTAAGAGTTGGGCTGCTCAATAATGATAGTTTTTAATAATAACTTAAAAACCTACATGTGTATGAAGTATTTTTTTACCTATATGAGGCTTATGAGCCCTTAGCACGTATTGATGAAGTATGTGATTTCATTTGAAAAAGTGCTTAATAAACTCTTAGCTACTTTGAAATACTAGTTTTTTGTCCTTGTGTGCACAATCCAAAGTGGATTATTTGCTTCTTATTTTGCAATTGGAATATGAAGAAAATCAAGGGGAACTTTTATGCCCGTGCTTATGTATGTCACTGGGGAATTTGGATGTCTGGGGATTTCATGGTTGGGGTTTTTTGTTTTCCCAGGCACCTGTTTACTGTTACACTTTTATAATGCCTAGTGCTGTATGTATCACAGTCAGAAGATAAAAGTTATGCTGTCTGGCTTACTTGAATGGCATGCAGTGCAGCGTACAAACAGTTCTAGGAAGTTTTCATGGATTATCTAGTCATTTATCCTTAAGAATAATCACTTGTTCATTACAATGGGTATTATCAATTTTTAAAATACGAAGGCATGCACTGTACCATTTCTTCAGCCCTCAGACTTTCAACCACTTAATGGTTAGAGTCGTAGGAAATAGCATTTTCCTAGCAGGGAAAACATAGCTAAGATAAAGGAAGTAAAGAAGCTGTATGAAGAGTGTTCTGAAGGTACGTGGACTAGGGAGTATTTTGGAGCAGGGAGAAAGAATAATCTCCAAAGGTGACAAAAGAAATTTTTCTTGCAGACAAAAAAAAATCTTTAGACAACTAACAAACAGCTGTGGAAGGCCCTTTAAGTTAAATCAACATTCATAAGCACCTTCTCACCAAATACTAAGCAGTGTTGAACATCTAATATAAAAATTCAAGTGGTCAGGCAGGGTGAAGTATTGAGAATGAGGTTTCTTGTAAATATTGGAAACAAGAAAAAGGCTGAAGCCAGCAATAGAAAGATCCTTTGCATGCTGCTTTGGTAGTTACGCTGACATAGCTGAGGAGCAGAAATAGAAGAAGAAAAAATACGCTGAATGTAGTCAAAGCTTTCTGTATTCCTGGTGTATCTTTAGGAGTCCTGTTTTTCCAGCCTAACCTCTCCTTGCAGTGAAACTATAGGTTTTTTCTTTATAATTTCAGCCATTTGCCATGGATATAGCCATGATGTCATGAATTCACAATTTGGTTATGGCTGTAATGTTATAAAATCACAGTTATGACCTCATTACAGGAAGAAAGAGAAGCACGAAACTGATTTCAAGTCAATAAATTCGTCAACATCAGATTGTGTTAACTGGCCCAAAGAAAACAAGCTGTAATATGAGAACAGTTTGTGTATAAGTGTACTAATGGGGGGAAAAAGTTCCAAAGGAACATGTTCTTTCTCTTAAATAAAATTTTAAATAAATTTTTAAGCTAAAAGAAGTGTGTACTTAAAGGTGCTAATTGATGCTAAATGTAGCTGTTCACATTTTCAGATACTAGTGATGCTTGTTTTATTATCGTAATAAAACACGTGCCTCGGGCTTGCCCAGAATTGCCAGATAAGTGTCTTCCAAGGATGGCAACGATCTGAAACCCCCATCCTGCAAAACCATTGGTGTTTGAGTCAATCCTTCTAAAACCAGCGAGGACTACCAGTATTCACACGCTTTCATGCTTGAACGTGACGTGACGCAAGCAGCTTTACATTGCGGGTTCTGAATGGTGATAAAGCTTTGGAAGCTTCTAAATAGGATAGGAAAGTTGGAAGCAGAAAATATCAGGAATGCTGTAATAAAATACTCATGGCATTGTTATCTATTTTATTTATTGTTCATTTAATTTTAGTTTAGTGTTTATATTCATGTGAGGAGCCACTGAAAGACTTGCAAGCTGGGTTGTGTCCAATAATTTTTCCTGGTTTACCTTTTAAGTTTTTAACACTTTAAGTGTTTCAAATGAAGAATCCTTTTCAAAGGGAAAAAGAAAAAGTCTTTAACTGTTACCAATTAGAATGGTCTGAGAGACTGGAGCATGTTTTTTCCAAATGGAATGTTTTCCAGTGTGTGAATGTATGGAAAGGAGTCTTCAACTCATGGAAGATTAGGTGTATAAAGAAATACTGCCTCCCGGGACAGCCGCAGCCCTCGTAAGAAACTCTGACTTGCCATGTTTCTGTCCTGTAGGTCCCCCTGCCCTTGGCAGCATTGCCTGCATCATATTTTCCCAAGGATGAAACCTTTCCTGCAAACTGTAATATAAGTCTCTTTTTATGGCTGATTCCTCCTATATTTCTTTCCTGTACTGACTTTTTCTCGTTTGTTTTGAGAAGACTGTTTCAAGAACTTGTTCTACAGAGGAACTAATAAGCCTTGACGCTGCAGCCTTTCTGTGCCCACATCTTCTATTTAGTGAATATGCTATGTAGACAGCAACAGAAGTGGGTTCATTACACTTCCTTTTAATTCACATTTTTCTACAGATAAAGGTCTTGGCAAAGTCAAGGGAGGGTGGGATTTCATCATCTGTCCTGCTAGCTCACCAGATTTAGTTTTCATCTGTAATAAATAATGGACACATGTGAATTGAGTCTCTCAGTCCTCAAATTCTTTAGTCTTAGTCTATACAAATAAAACCGAACATTTTTTTTCTTTCTTCTAGGAATGACGGTATGTTTCTTAATAGCGTATCAGGAAGAGTTCAGTGATGATCATAGGGTTTAACAGAAATACTTTCATATGTGTGTATTAATAATATGCTCGATCATGTAACTTTAATTGGAAAAAAGATTATCGTGTCATATGCTATTCAGATAAAACTTACGTTTTTTTTGAAAGTAAATTTGGGTTACATTCCTCTGAGGGCATCTTATGTCATCTTGCTTTCAATAGATCTGTCTGAGCTTTTCAGGAACTGAACCAGCACAAACAGCAAGCTACATAGTTATATCTTTAATATCACAAATCCTACAAAACATATTGATCTCTGTAATAATGCCAGATACTCATTAATTATTGTTAATGATGAAGTAATTTTTAAAAGATGGTGACCTTTTAGTGGCAAAACTATATCACAAATACAAATGAGAACTTTTGGATTTTGCCCATGCAGAAACCTTGTTGACTTAGGTGTATATAAACTACATTTCAACTACAAAGCTCTTCAGATTTGATGCTGCAGCTTGGCTATTAAAAAAGAATATTTAGTCAGGCAGCGTAACAATTAATAATTATTACATCAGGGTAAATCTGTGTCAGATTTAAGAAGGGTTTGAATTGAAATTGATCTATCTTTTAAAGTATTTTTTAATCTCAAAACCTTTATTTTAAATAAACAGCAGTTTCAGGCAGGCTTGTTTTTTTCAGTCAATCAGATGTTGTTATTCAAAGCAGTGCACTTGCTGAGCAAATTTTATACTGTGGAATTTTGTCCCATAAAAGTACAAAGAATCAACATCTTTGAATAAGAGATAGTCATGTAACCATGTTGTTGTTGTTGTGTCTTTTTGAAATGAATGACAATTTTACCTTTTTTAGATAAACTTTCATTTTTGCCATGTGTCATCTTCTAGCATACTTCCATGATTTTGCTATTATTTTGAAGTAATTTTTAAAGAAGTCTATATATCATTATATGCTTAGGGGTTTTTTTACATCTGTCGCTGAGCGAGTACCTCATTGCTTTAGGCAAATGCTGTTGTCTTCTGTGCTGTTGAAATAGTTCTGCAGGTTTCGCATCAAACAGTAGCCTGTTGTATGCAGCTGCCGCTCCTTTACATTTGGTCTGGCATTTAAATAAAGGATGTGATCCTACATAATACAGATCAAATAAATACTCTCTTTTTTCTCTTAAATAGTTTCTGTAACTATAAAAAATCTAGAATTCTAATTCAAGAGTGGAAGTGAAAATGGCTCAAATTGGAAGGATAAGAATAGTTTTTCTTGAGGGTTTCCTTGGAATCCATTAATTGTGTTATATACTTTCAGATTGTTTCTTGTCATAGAGTATGTAAATGGGGGAGATCTTATGTTTCATATGCAACGGCAAAGAAAACTTCCTGAAGAACACGCAAGGTATTTTACTAACACAGTTATGGTGGGGTTTTTGTATTGCAGTTGTTTAATGTGGTATGAAATGCTTTCCAAACTTTATTCCATAAAAGAATATGAATAGCAAAGAAAGAATGAAAGGTTGATTCTTAAGTTTAGAATGTACTATCCTGGGAAGAAATGTTAATTTTATTTTTTTGAAGGAAATGTGTGTTTTTTAAAGAGAGCAAGCGTTTGATAAGTAGTAACAGTTATTCCTATTTACTTTTGTTTATTGCTTCATATTTAGGTAATGCTTCTTTGATCTGTTGATAGAAGGTGTAACTATTCTACTTATTTTGATCTTATGTTGAATTAATACAGTATTGGTAGGAGAAGACAAAAATCTATTTTGCATGGCTTTGCATTACATAAAGTCTCATTGTAACTCTTAATAAGCTGAAAATACAGGTCTTCTGTATCATACTTGGAATTTTCAGAAAAAAAAATCTGTATGATAAAGAATAACTATTTTCGTAATTAGTAGAATGAAAAAAATAACTTCCCATATTTAATTTAAGGAATGGTTTTACAATGAGATCAGTGTCCTTATGAATAAGTGTAGCTTCTTTTTGGTATACTGTTGATAGAGAAAAGCTGACTGTAAAGTGATGTTTTAAGAACAGGTTTTTAATTGCACTAACTCCTGTACAGTCTTAATGCTAATATGAATTTTCTCCTTTTTAATTTCAGGTTTTATGCTGCTGAAATTTGTATTGCTCTAAACTTCCTACATGAAAGAGGCATAATCTATAGAGATTTAAAACTAGACAATGTTCTTTTAGATGCAGAGGGTCATATCAAATTAACAGATTATGGCATGTGCAAGGTAGGATTTTTCTTACCTTTCTTTCGTCACTCTGTCATTCAGTAGTGTACCTCTCTGGTTATGCTTTTAAGTCAAATACTGCATCCAGTGATATTAAGAGAAAACTGAGAGAAGTTATCCTTATGTTAAGACTAGTATTACTGAGCCCAGAATTTGGTTGTGGAACAGGAACTTTATTCGGAAAACTGACTGTTGAAGAATAGAACCACATTTGTAACTCTTCCCTTTCAAGAAGTTTGGCCTACTGGCCAAGTTCATTTCTCTTATTTATTTTGGTTTCCTATGTGACCCAAGTTAGAAAATTGATCTTTAAGACAAGTATTTTTTTAAAAGGGTCTTTTCAGTCTCTTAGTAACCGTGCTGCTGTGAATATGAATTGCATTCGTCGTTCTCTGTGGTTGGGCTGTACGGATTATTAACCAGCAGGGGCTCGCTGGTGTCTCAGTTCTTCGGCTGCAATCTTTGGCACAGAGAAGCAATTTAGAGAGCGTTGCTTTCAAAGCACCTGGTAAAGCGTACATGTACTTAACATGATGCGGAGGAAAGCAAGCAAATGTCAGTAGAAAATAGTCTAGAAAATATTAAATTTAAAACTCGTGTGTAAAGTTGGAATGCCAGACATGACTGAAGTGGCTGTAATCTGACCAGAATTCTGCTGTCCCCTTAGAGCTGTTGACTTGACCTCCAGTCTCCCTGTTATTGCCACACTGTTTCTGGCTAATATGAGAAATGAGATTAGAGTCCAGCCTGTTCCTTGGTGAGAATAAGTTTCTGAAGCCAAAATTGCAACTGGCAATCTAAAAGTTTGATTCCTTCA
The DNA here is from genome assembly GCF_047370975.1 of Nipponia nippon. Taxonomy (NCBI): domain Eukaryota; kingdom Metazoa; phylum Chordata; class Aves; order Pelecaniformes; family Threskiornithidae; genus Nipponia; species Nipponia nippon. The sequence goes on from NW_028262335.1 coordinate 7,404,362, forward strand.
TTCCTAAAAATAGAAGTTTTTTTATTTGAAAAGGACTTTTTATTTGAAAAGGTTTTGATCTGAAATTTTTTTGAATGTATCTGTAAATAGTAAGCAAAATGTTGTTATGAATGTGTTGTGACTCAGTTTTAATCAATTAATTTGCTGAAGGTAAGCTGTAAAGTCATAAGCCAGCTCTGAGCACTATTTATTTTGCTCTAGCATTGCCTTTTTTGAAAGGAAGGTCTTTAGACTCCTTAAGTATCTTGGCTTTATAAGTCTAATTAATGGAAATTCCCGGAAAAAGGAGGTCTGCTTTTAATTTATGAAATGATTTATGCACATAGGAAGGTTTGGGCCCTGGCGACACTACAAGCACTTTCTGTGGGACACCAAATTATATTGCACCAGAGATCCTCAGAGGAGAAGAATATGGTAAGCTGTGACTAAACAATTTGTAGTTATAATAAATCACAAAGCAAAGTTCTAGTTGTAGGTTGGTTCAAATGCAATTATTTTTAATTTCCACATTTTTGTTCCATTATATGTTAAGAAAATTGAATACTTATTTTACAGTTTAATTTTTTTCTGAAATAAGGTTATTTGTTTTTTCTCTTGCAATCACTCATTTCAGTTTCTTTTAAATCATACTTTCCTGAAAAATAGCTCTTAAGTGATACTGTAGCAAAGCCAAGCCCACTCCTTGAGGAGCTTAACATCCCAGCTACTATTGTCCTTGAGGCAAGCCCATAGAATGCTGTAAGAAAAAGTTATTACTCATGCAGAAGTCAAAAGTATAATAGCCTTTTTAACCAGTGTTGTTATTTGTGAACTGATCTGATCAATGATTGAATCTGTCATTTAGTTACAAGATACTATAATGTTCAACTTTAAAAAAAAAAAAAATCTGAAAATATTCAGCTTAAATACACTGAATTTTCATTGAAGCTTGCTGTCTGGCAGACACCTAAACACTCCTATACAGATTACCTTTGTAATCCCAGTTCTCAACCCTCAACTCTCTCAAGTCTCATCCAGTGACACTGTAAGTCGTGATCTCTGTGGCTTCAGTGATAACAGAGAATTTCAGTACTTCGTAGAACCAGACCGTTAATCTTCATTTATATGAGAGATAACACTTAAATTCAAGGAGTCCTGTCTGAAAATCTGCTCTGAATATTTACAGGGTTCAGTGTGGACTGGTGGGCTCTGGGTGTGTTGATGTTTGAAATGATGGCAGGAAGGTCTCCGTTTGATATTATTACTGACAATCCAGACATGAACACTGAAGATTACCTCTTCCAAGGTATAGTCATTTTGATTTTTTTCTTTCTTGGGGGAGAAGTAATGAAAATTAGCAGTTCCGGTAGGACAGTTAGGTTTTCCTTTTCTGCTGTTATCCCATAGCTGCCTGTAGATCTACTGTAGATAAAGGGCCCTAATATTTCCAGTTCTTCCTCCCAGGAATTTATTTTGTTGAACTCAGATAAAATGGTCTGGTATTAGGAAGCCTTCTTCAGACAAGAAAATATTTTTTTTAAATGTCCACAGTTCAGAAGTAACAGATGGCAATTGTATGGAATAGTATCTTTGTTAAAAGGCAGTCCACAGGCCAAGAATGAATTTTGAAATTCAATGCTACATGAGAGGATAGGAGGATCTTTCTTGACAGAAACACATCAACCTAGTTTTGCTCCAGATAACTTTTTAATTTTTTTATTTTTTACTTCTGATGAAATCAATATAACTATTTTTTTTTCTTGCATAGTTTTACCCTTCAGGAATAGTGATACATGAATTTTTCTAAATAAAAGTAGCACTACTTGCCGTATTTATTACAATAGAAACCCCGTAACACTTTGGGGAATTGCAAAGTTGCCTACTCCCTAATATGCAGAACCATTCATTAAACTAGTTACTGCAATTATGTAACAGAATCTGCCAGGGTCTTCTTGACAAGGTTATTATTAAACCAATTACTGTTTAAAATCACACTTTTTCATATACTGAGGACACTGAAAAAGTTTTATTCCCTGTTTATACTACAAACAATAGAAAAAGATAATGAAGCTAACATTTCTTTTAGGAAATCTTGAAATGTCAGTATAATAGTGCCTTGAATTACAGTAGCTCCTTTTGTTTGCATTACTGTAAATAATTACTGTATCTTCCCATTTTCCAAATGGTAATGTATTTAAATAATATAGTGTTTGTATTGAAATTGTGGTCAACATCATAAACCAAAAAACAATATTGCTGTTTTTAAACCTGTCACAGTTATTCTTGAGAAGCCAATCCGGATTCCAAGGTTTCTTTCTGTCAAGGCTTCCCATGTGTTAAAAGGATTTTTAAACAAGGTAAATAACATTCTCTTATTTTTAGCATCTAAGATCTGGAAGTCAGAGCTTCCTGTTGAAAGCAATACAGTTAAGAAGTTAATCTGCTTACTATTAAGAAAATCTATAAAACCTTGGTATCCTGTATGTTAAAAAAACCTACTTCTTAGTTGCTAATTTACTGAGGGAATTCCACAGCACAGACTTGATTTAAAGCCTACACCTAGTGGAGAAAAATAACTATAGGCTTGTTTATAAACTCTTTTCTGTAATACTTACTACTCATTTAATTAAGCTGATTGAAAGCTGTAGAACCATTATCATTTTTAATGGAGAAAAGAAGGGTATGAATTATACATGACTAAGTAAATCTAGATTTTTTTTTAATTTTACAAAGTTGTAAAATATTATTTAAAAATGAAATGTGAAACAAACTTCATTAAAAAAAAGAACAAAAATCCCTTGATAGTCATAATATGTGTATCTTAGCAGCAGTTTATGTAGTAATAGGGAATGCTGGAGTCATGTATGTGGGCTTTTGACAAACATGGACTGTAACTGGCTTAGAGTATGTAATACGAGTTTCTGTGTTTTCCGCAGGATCCCAAAGAAAGGCTTGGTTGTCAGCTGCAGACAGGATTTTCTGATATCAAGTCTCATACGTTTTTCCGCAGCATAGACTGGGATCTGGTAAAAATAATTACTTCTGTTTATATGTGTTCAAAAGGAATAGATTCTTTTAGTTTATTAATTGTGTGTTTATGTAACAACCCCATTAAAAACAGTGAAATTCAATTCCATAAATGTAAAAAATACTTTGCTTTCTCCAGGTGACATGACATAATGGAAACAAGCTTTATTTCATGACCAAAAATCTGGCTTGTTTCCAAACTCTACAAACAGTTACAACCTGTGGGCATCGTTTTTAACATATATGATGAATGTTAGAGAACATTTCGAAAAACATCGAAGCATTGGTGGAACCACTTATTCTTTGGCTTCTCTTTGTAGATTCTGCGAATTCACGCACTGGGTTCTGCTGCTATAAAATTTGCGCAGTGTGCCTGCAATTGTAGTGTGAAGGACCGCAGAGATTGCCAGTATCAGAAATCAGAGCGTTAATGTTCTGGATGGTCATTTCATGTTGTCTGTTAGTAAACATTCCGAGCTCCATTGAAAAAGGAAGTGTGGACTGGCCAAGACAGCATATTGGAATGCTATTCCACGACTTCATTTCTCTTGTTGATTAGAAACCTTTCTGCCTTGACAGGAAGGTTGGTGGTTGATTAACACAGCCAACAGACGGGGTAAAGTGTCCTGAAACCGGTTTAGATACAACCATGGAAGCTGAGGTGCTTCAGATACGTGAAGCATTTGTAGTCTACTTGTAGTACATTTAAAAAAACAAAAAAGCCTGAATTTACAAATTATATCATTTTTTAAATCAGTAGGATTATTCAGGTAGGTAACAGCATTCAGTAACATGAGTAGGTGTGAGTAGGATCAGGTGCTTTTTTTTAAGGATGTGGCTTGAAAGCAGTGTGGTGGTTTAAAATTATTCTCTGATTATTACTTTTGGGTTTTCTTTATTACTGCTGGTGTGAGGGAAGCTTTTAGTTCATGGTGGAGTAGATGACTTGCATTTCAGTGGTTTTGCAGGCAAAAAATTGTATTGAAATTGTAGCTTTTTTTAAAAGCTTCTGCTGCTTGGTAGTTGTGTCTACTTCAGTCTTCATCATAGAAAACCATCACAGAAATGACATTGTTACGTTTATTGACACTTGAGCAAGAAAACAGTGAAGTCAGGAACACTGCCTTATCAGCATTACTTGTTTTTAATACCTAGCTGAACAGTGAAAAAATATGCACATAGTATTTTCATGGTCCTAGGAAGCCTGCAGGAAGTGTAGAAGCAGGCAGGCAGCAGTGCCTGGAATAGCATGAAAGAGGTTCGGCGAAGGACAGCAAACTGCACGATTACATTTTTACTTTGAAGCCTGCTGTTCAGACCTGCATTGTTAACATTCTTCAGAGAAAACATTCACTACATAAGGAGCCAGTATTTTAAAATACCTGGTGTTTACAAAATTATTCCTATAGTGAAGGTTGTCTTTAATTTTGTCAGACATCCCTTGGTTTGTATTCTCCCTTAAGCCCAAGTGTTATTTTTCTTTATGTTGGCTACCTGGTGGTGCTATAACGCAGCTTGCTTGAGCTTGTGGTAGAGCATAAGCGTCAAGTGCTGCAGTGTTTCTCTTCTGTTTTGCAGAGTTTGTTTTAGAGAGAAGACTGCTGAATTTGTATATTCATGTAAGAAACTCTTAATTGCATTTGGTACTTCTTGGTCAATGTTTATGCTCATTTGAATTTTTTTTACCTTTTTTTTGACTGAAAGCTTCGATATTAAATATCTATTTAAAAAAACCCCAAACCTAATGGAAAGATTTAGGTGGTTGCCTGTGCTGTTTTGTAATATGATTAGGACAGTGCTGTTCAGGAGGATCTAAAATGTCAGCTAAATTTTAAGCTAAATTTCTAATAAGAGTGTTGGGAAGTATATTCAGGAGAAAATGAAAAACATTTGGAAAGCTTACTTAATTATTAGAATTTTCTTTGAAATGCAGGTGATGAGTAGAAAAGATGTAACTTAAAAGCTCTTCTAAATCTTTTCAACTTGAAACACAAGGAAACAAGAGTCTAATGCTGACTATAAAACTTTTTTCTGTGTGAAGCTTGAGTGAAATGGAAAAATAAATAATGGTAAAGTGAATACATATAAACATTTTTTTTGTAGCGTTAGTCATCTGAGTTGTGTGTGGCACAGCTAAGAACGTTTTAGATTACTCTCTCTGTGTATAATATGGCTTAACAGCATTCAGGGAAGAACCAAGATAAACTTTTTTTTATTGTTTCAGTACACAAAGTCTATTCTTATCCTAGTGCCTGTTTTTATGGTATTTATCCATTATATGCTAAAAAAAGAACTAGAAAGCCATGGCTACCGTTAGCTGTGTAGAGAAGCAGTAAGGCTTTTTCCTAGAGCTGTACCAACATATTTTTTTCACTTATTTTCTCAAGTTAAAGGCTGCAAGTTCACTATATGGTTTATTTAAGAGTGCTTCCATGCTTTAGTGAGTATAACATAAAAGAGGCAGTCTGATGTTTAACATCTAGTTGAATGCCTTGCTGTTGAAATGTTAATGCATAGCTACGACTGACTCGTAGTGACAATCTTATCACCCTACATCAATTTTTAAATATTCATTTTGCTGTTTCTTTCATGCTGCCAGTCTTGTTTGCGAGGAGCTAGTTTTGTCTCCCTTACAACTTGCATTTCACGATGCTTCCAAAGACCTGATAACTGATGGGATGTTGATGTATTGAGATTCACTGCCCAGTTACAGTTTCACGATTTCCTCATGTCTCCATCTGTACTCATCATGCTCTTGTCTTAAACCTGGCACGCAAGAGTGTTCTGTGATTGATCACCTTTTTGTTGTTTAATTTGTGCCAAGCGTAAAGAGATGTCCTGGCCTAAAACCAGGTTTCCTACCCATGTTGGTAATGTGAGTAATCATTTTGGTCAGTGGTAACTACTTTTCACTTATGTTATGCTTACCTGTTTTGTTTGGTTTTTTTTAAGTTAGATTATGGAGATTGTAGCTTTGGCTTTTTTAACTGAAGATAAATACCAAAATTAGAATGTTGGTATCTGTGCTACTACAAATTTGACTACATGACAGATTTTTATCTCCACTGCTGTGGTGGTGAGACTTTGAGGTTAAAGGCTAGTTGAAATGAGTTATTTACTCTCTATAAATGTGTTGCAGTTAATCTGGCCTAAGTTTCCCTTCCTGCTAAATCTAATCAGTAGCTTTCCCATACTTGCATGCTTATATTCCTAAATTGCAAGTTTTACTTATTGCAGTCTTATGTCCTCTGCAACTCTGTAGAGTTAAACCAGAAATTTGAGTCTTAAGATCTAAATTACAACTGCAACTTTTATTTATGACTTATGATATCAGAAATAAGTCTCCTCTAATTGCACACAAATGCTGTTCCTCAGGAAAAAAAGTAAATACATTGTGCTAACTCTTGTATTGCAGCAGTAAGCATCTGTCTGGGAATTTTTCAGTCCTGGGTGTAATCCACCAAGTTAGAGAACTTAAATGGCTGAATTATTTATGGACTTCTGTTTTCAAATGCAGAGCACGCATTATATTGGTGTCTGCCTGGCTTGTAATGTATATTAGTTAGGTATTTTGACATTTCTCTCCCAACAGCATTTAATGTAGTTGAATTTGTAGAGTTCTCTTGTTAATTATTACAGAAAATGTTACCATAGTAACTTCTGTTTTGAGTACACAATTTTGTTATTTGTGTAAAGTTGGCTTTTGTTGTTAGTATTGTTTTGAAACACAGAGGCCTTCCCTTTTTTCCTACGAAACCGACCTATAAAATATATCAAACTAAGAATTTGGGAGCCAATACAGTTTGTATAAACTTCAGTTTTAAATGAGAAAAATCTACTGTTTCCATTTTGAACAATTTTATCTTGAAAGTGACAATAATTTATATACAGTCCATAAGAATGACCAGGAAGATTAAGAAAAATCTTACATTGAATGGTGGTGAAAGATGTGCAATTCGCCCGTTTTACTTGGCCTGTTCTGGGGAGAATGGCCGTGAATGACACAGGGCCTTGATAGCTCGGTGTCGGTGTTACTGGTGTGCGGCAGCACAGAGGCCTCTGCAAAATGCAGTTAACTTCATAACGTACAGGCGTGATAGGAGTCGTGCATTCCTCATTGTAGCTGAGAACCTTCTTCAGAAAAAGTCTGCAAAAGGTTATTAATGAAATTTAATACTAGTCAGCGTTAGACAAGTCAAGAGTATGAAGGATCTGCAAGAACTTTAAGAGAATTTGCAGATCTTGGTGTAGAAGATCCCTCTTTTCAGTGTGTTCCACCCAGACCTGGGAAAAAGTTGGAGGCAGGGAGAAAGGTGGCCGAGTACACCATGAATTCACAGGACAAACAGCCTCTGGTCAAGAATAAATCTAGAAAAGAGAGCAAGGCTTTCTGCATCAGAGCTGTTCTTGGATAACAATTAACCACATCTCTTACTTAAGACCGCTACCTCTAGACTTGGAAGGCTGGACCAAAAAGATCTTTACTTACACTGGGGGTGTGTGTGTGTGCAGGTTTTGGATCAGTTTATCAGATTCAAAGATCGTAGATGTCTTTCCACATCCTTCATTCTACAGGAGTTCTGGCAAAACATACATTACTTTTTTTTTTATTACAACAAAACTGTTTAAATTTACTCATCATAAACATTACATTTTCTTATAGCTTTGAGGGCTTTTGAAATGTTATTACTATTGCCCTGTATTATTATATTTGGAAATTCAGTTATCTTATTAACTTTGTCTTTCTACTGAAGTTAAACAACATTATTTTAATCTCCTTTCTCTTCATTTAATGGACAATAAAACACTGAACTGCAGTTAAGCAGATGGTTGAAGTACCATCAATCACTGTAAAAATGTATTTTACTGAATTTGTTGTAATTGCTGATAGGATATGATGAAAGTGATCCAGATGTGAATACCGTAAGGATGGAATTTAAGCCAGGAATGAAGTGAGACAGAACTAGAAAGATCCCTAATTGAGGTGGCTTATCAAAAGGTTTTGGAGCTATTTTTAATTTAATTTTGGTTAAAATCTATGCAAGCTGTTTATCTTGTATACATTTTACTGAATGTGTTTTCACAACTGTAAAATCATACAAATGGGGTGATCTTGCCTGTGATAATACTCCTTTAAGTAATGATAGGAAAATAAGCTAGTTTTCTGTCCTCTGCAGAAAAGTATGAAATTGCTCCATCTTCTTGTCACCATCTCTTACGCCTGCAGTGAAAAACCACTGCTGTGTTGGAAATGCTTTCATGGCAGTTCCACGTTTGTTGGGCCGCACCGAAGCAGATACTATTTCTTGAAAGGAAGCAGGGCTATGATTTGGATCTGTAGGGAAAAAAACCAGCCTAAATAAGGGAGTACGAGAGTTCAGCCTTTTCTGAAATGTAGCCAGGAAAATCCCTGTTACCTCCCTACAGATTAAAGGGCTAGATTCCTTACAGAGTTGTCTTTCTTCCTAGGCACCCTGAATAATAAAGCACAGATGCCGGGACAGATTAATCACTCTTGGTTTGTAGCAAAATAGATATATACTATAAAAGCAGAAAGTGTAACAAAAGCGTTACTGAAACAGTATGGGGGTCTGAATTGAAAGTGTACATTTCCTTTCTCACCTCAGAAGAGAGATTACCAAATGATCTGGCTGTGTAACCTGCTAATTATCGGTGATACCAGGTGACCCTCATGATCTCTGAATTTGTTATGGAATTTCCTGTACTCGGAACTGGGACCAAAGAAGGCTCAATATGTCAACATGAAAATATGAAATTTCTCACTGCAGAAAATTTAGTACTTTCCATAAACCAAAGTAAATATTGTAACTTGGCGAGACAGATGTCCAAATGAGAAGTTTTAACCTGTGTCTGTGGTGGAAATTCACTAATTTAAAAAAAAAAAAAGGAGGGGGTGAGGATGTGTATCTATAGGAGATTTTTTTTTTTTATTGCTAGGGTGCTTTAGTTTGCATTTGGCTCAAAAGTAGAAAAAGTCTGGAAATTGCTGGTAGATTGCTGGAAATAACTAGTGTAGGAAATTAACGGAAACCTAAACAGTGTGGTGAATTGTTTAAATCTCAGAAGGAAAAGTTATGTTCGGCGTGGCTGATGAGACAGGTTAGCTTTAATCAGTGGAAGAGAAGGCAGACACAGTGCAAACTGCAGAGATGCCGTTTCTTTAAAATGGATCTTGCCTTACTGGCAGCTTCACAGTAATGAACATTAACAGAAAGTTGGGGTTTGCTTTTGCATGAGCAGATACCAAACAACGTTTCAAAAAATTAAATATTACAACTGGTACTAAAATTGTGAAGCAAAGAGAAGACTGCTGCTTTCCCAGCAAAAGGCTTGTAGTGGCTGGCTAATAGCCTGATTAATGTACTTTAATTTTTACATGAAAACTATCGAAAACAAAACTTTGTAAGGAAGTTCAATCTCCATACAAAACCATATATTAAAACAGGCTTGTTGCTTTGTCATTTACTATTGTTATCGCTGAGGATGTGTTGCATGAAAACAAATTGTGATTTTCAGTTTTCCATGAGTGTCACTAGGTCTCTTCCAGGGGAGTTTTGAATGTTGGTTTTCTATCTGATATTTCTCTAGAGGAACGGTGACCTCCAGTGGCCGGCAAGGCTAACCCAAACTGTATGTACCACGTAGGCCCTAACAGATCAGAATAATGATCGAGTCTGATAGCCTGTCTCTGGCAAAGCCAATACCAGCAGCTTCAGAGGAAGGTAAAAATGGTTCCAAATGCTCCTAGCCTACCATGTTTCTCATACAGATAACTAACTTCCTTCTGATTCACATAGTGGTCAATTTTATGCCCTGTAGTGTGAATATTGATATAGATTCTATAGATGCATAGCTCAAAAATAATGGTCAGAAAATTCTGTCACATGTTTTATTTTAACCACAGTTTTTAAGTAAAAACTTCTGTGGTGATAAATTCCTTAATATAACACAGGGAATGTAAGTGGATTATACTTCCTATGATAAAAAAAAAAAAATCTCCACAATTCAGAGAAGGCAGGAAGAATTCATTTAACCAGAACTTCATTCTGAAATAATTAGCAATTTATTCTTCAGTCAATTGCATGCCTATTGGTATCGTTACCAAAAGGAAAATTTTCAGTGGTGAATGAGTTACAAAACATAATTTGAAATGTTATTCTCACTCGCCCTGAAAACATCGTTCCTGCCCATACATAAAACCACAGTTTTCCACTAGGTTAAATTTAAGTTTTATACTGAATTGTCAAGGAATTTAAGAAGTATCTTGAAGTTATTAAGCTTAGTAATTACATAGTCTGACTTGCTATAATTGGGGAAGGCTAAGCTCTTGATTTTGTGGAGGCAATGTATTTGTGAAATAGTCTGTGGCCTATCTGGAAGTTTGAGCATCATTAATATTACAGTGTAAACTCTGTTACACAAGTATTCTGGTTGACAGTATGTGTTCATATCTTTAAGCCGCACTGATTTTTTTTTTTTTTGAGGGGAGAAAAATAAACTGTTGCTATGGCATCTTTGTCCCTTTATGCTCTGGCCAAAGGCTTCCCTCCAGCAGGAACAGGAACATCACCGATCATAAGTTACGCCAGGCATTCGTAGGTGCCTCCGAGTGATTCTGTCACCCAGAATTTACAGCTGTCCTTCCTTCCATCTGCTGTCTCACCTTCAGCTCTGCCTGAGCGTTCACCCCCTCTACTGCAAGGGGACCCATGCGCGAAGTTTCGTACCTCTCTTCTGATAGCTCTGTGAGATTTTTCTGGACAAAGCCTGTAACAGTGGGATGCTGATCCTCTTTAAGGTCCTGTAATTTCTGTTTAGGTGACACATTGAACAAAAAAGCCATACAATAGTGACAAGCACACTCTCTTAGTATTGGAAGCCTGGATTTATTGACCTTAAGTTTTCCTTTGTTCTTCTAATTAATGTTTAATTCACTAATGTTAAATGGGAAAAACAGATTCCTAACTGTATCATACATAAGAAATCCCTAGTGTTTTGTTAGACCATTTCAAACAGCTATGGAAGCAAAGCATGTCGCTCGAAAGCTCCACTCAAAATAGCAGTGCTGACAAATGTTGTAAGCGTTATTCAGAAAGGATGTTGAGAGAGAGATGTGACAACACTGAAAAACAGGATTCACGCAATTTTTTTTTTTGCATTCTTATCTCAAGCTTTTCTATCACTTTCTTCCACAGGCAAAGTAATGACTTGAATCCCTTTATGGGTTCAAGATTAGCGTACGTAGTCAGAGCTTCCTGAAATTAAAGGAACTTTGTATGAATGCAGCATACTAATTAAGCAAACGGTTTGCAGAATTGGCATTTTAGATGGACATAAATAGAAGAATTGTGAAAATATATGGTTATCTATTATGTATAACAGTTATGATTATAACAATTGCTAAATTGGCAATCTGGGGCCAAATTAAAATTTTCACTTTCTTTAACATTCAATAACCGCTCTTGAAGTGTTGCTGCAAGAGTTGCCTTCTTTTCACAAAATATACAAAATTTAGTAGCACCTATAAATAATTATAAAAAACGTAGAACTACAATTGATAAAAAAAGCATGTTTTATGAAGCAATATATGCCAGCATCTTCATTGAGGTGGTATATTGCATTGCCAGTTTAATCATTTGCCGTGCCTTGCTCTGTAACTAGCATGCTGGTTATCCTTTCGAGGCTGGGTTTCTAATGAAACGACGTTTTCGCAGTCTGATGTGTGGCTAACAAGAAGTGACGCAGTTGGGTCCTAAAATAATTTTGGAGCATGAGAGTCAATGGCAGAATTTTTGAATAGAAAAATTAGTTGATTCAATCAAATATTTAAAAAAATAAATAATAAGCATTGACATTTTGGAGACAAAGGTGAATTTTCTGGGCAATCTTAATGTTTCTCGCAGCACTCCCAAGGTGAATGTGTTGCAATTGTGCCTGATCCTCCAAATTCCTAAGACTTGGTGTTTACGCCTGGGAGTTCACTGGTATGAAAGTAAATATATAAGCCAGTTGGTTTGTAGGATTTAGCCATTTAAAGTTCTTCAATTAAACTTTTTGAATGGCAAGTTGAAAATGTCTGATTTATCTCCCTGCCTTTTACTGTATTGATGCATATGTCTTACTCTTTGGAATATATGACATTGTATATGGCTTGGGAACTAAACTTCCAGTGATACCTCCTGAGTATTCGATATTGAGCTATGAAGGAAAGATTATAGGCTGTGAAAGGGAAATTGGTGACGCTTCTGTGACTGTGTATAGGTTAAAACTAGCCTCGATTCCATTAAATCAGATGGAGCCTCCGTTTGAAAGGTTTACTGGAACTCCCTTCAAATGCTTGTATTACAGCAATGGTATTGTTAATGTAATTGTGAAGGAAGAGGGACTTCTACACTGTACTGTGCCTTGGCCAGTTATGACCCTAATAACTTTTGAGCCGTTTCATCAGGTTTTGCTTATTTTGAAGGCAGGTAGATCTCACAGACACTACATTCTGTTTCATGTGACACATGAAACATCTTGGTAGATGAGACCAATTTGGTTCCCTAGTGGGGGAAGACAGGGGAATTCAGCTTTTATCTGTTCTGTCTCTCAAAAGCAGCTGTCTAATCAGGACACTCGTCTTAGTTGATGGTCAACAACCTATGTTTCTTGAGTAGCCCCCCCCCCCCCCAAAAAAAAAAAAAAAAAAGCAGAGAGATGGACATGTGCTCGTGGGAGAGGAGGCGGAGGAGGTGTAGGATGTTGGATGTGAGCACTCTGGAAGTATTGCGGTCAGTATTGTGTGGGATTTGGGAAAGCCAAGGACAGAACTCAAGGTTGCTTATTTCTAAAGTACTAATTTCAGTCCAATCCAGGTGAGTGTCCAAAGTCATTGAAGTAGCTTCTTTAAATAAATAGGTTTTCTGAGGCCAAATGGCCATGCAATATCGAGTAAATCTAGAGTATTCAGGAAAACTTAATTGGTTGCTTGTGATTTTGGACTCGGTGATCCTTATGGCTCCCTTCCAATTTGAGATATTCTATGATTTTATGAATTTTCAGTGTCAATTTGTGAGCTAATTTTCAATTTCAGTGAATGATATTTTCTTCTTTAATGCTTAGTGAATATGATGATTCTTTAGAATGAAAGATACTAGTAATTGTTTTTAATTCTACTATTTTTCTGTCATTGCTTATTGTAGCACACAGACATTTTGGTTTTCTTACTATTTCTAACTAGTGAGGCATTAGAAATGCCTAAAGGTACAGTTTACACTTTCTAAAACGTTATGCTTTTTCATACGTAATTCTCCTCTAGCGTTAATGCATTGCTTGTTACCTTTGTCATATTCCACCCTGAATTACAGATTTTTAGTATAAGGCATTACCTCAGCATATTGACAACTATGGACATCACTATTTGGTCAACCATCTTTCCATAAAACACACAGATGTTTGTAGAACAAACTTAACTGAAATCATTTGTGTTAAGCAACGTGATGTCTTCGACATGCCGTGGATTTCTAGTTGGACTAAAAAGCGTTTGAAAAATTAGCTGTTTGGTTGTGTGCTATCAACGCAGTTCAGTTCACACTGGTTTTTAAGTTCCTTTGACGTTAAGCAGTATTGTTTGCCTATGACTGATTTTCCAGAATATAATGCTTTGAAGTAGCTTGTTTGCTCGTACGAAGGAATTGAGCAGCAGCTGTCACTTGGCTGTTGCATGGTCTGCTTAGCACGTAAAAGAACTGGTTTGGGTGTTCCCCAGACACTGGACAGGAGAGAGGCCGCTAATGCTGATTAGTAGCCAGCGAGTTCAAGCACCAACTGAAGTAATATGTTGCACTTCAGATTTTTTTTTTTCTTCCCTCTTTCTCTTTGTGAAGCAGAAGAGAGCTTTCTTTGGTTTGTTAAATGGTATTTATATTAGGGTGCAGTGTGAAATTGCAAGTCATGACGAAGAGGATTGTTCACAAAAGTGAGTAGCGTATAATTAGTAACTTCAGGAAAAATGTGATAAGCATAAATCAATTTGAATAATCCATAATCAATTCTACAAGAGCTCCATTGGTTTATTGTGTTTTAAGATACTTTATAATATTTCAACTGGGAGACTTGGTAATGTGATAGATGTAACATGTAGAAAACATAGTGCTATTACTTGTCATTTGTGGTAAAAAGTGATTTATCTGGCGAGAACTTAGCTGGCCATGCAAAATGGCAAAACATGATTATTGACTGGTTTTGATGTACTGGAAACCAGTATATCAGCTGGATCTGTTGCTCAGGCTTCCACCAGCTTCCAAAAGTTAACACTCCTATCTGTGATTTCCACTGGCCTGGAACTATGACTACTTGAAAAGAAGCTTAAAAAGGTGGAGTTGTTCTTGCACCTTCTTTGGAACTGCCATGGGTAGGGACTTAAACAAATAATAACACTTAATCTGTCACCAGCTCCTGTGTCTCTCAAACCTGTGATCAAAGCGATCTAATGACTCCGGAGGGTAGTAGGGATTTGCCTTAATCAGAAGGCTATAGATAGTGTTGAACATGCTGCTGGTACAGCAAGCGAGAAAAGGTTCTTAAGGACTGCAACAGCATTATTTGAGTAAAAAAAAAAAACCCCAATCTCGTGTTTTACTGACTGTCCCTGGTGAGGAAGATAAATACGGGTTTCTAGTTCCTGTAGCGGGAAATATTGTATGTGAATGTATTCCTGGTTAAATTTTAATTGCAGAATAAAATTCCGGGCTGCTTTAGCTATTTTGTTGATTAGCACTACTTGCTTTTAATGATTGCTTACCCATGTGGCTAGTGATTGATCGGGACATGAATATTGCTTACTTTTGTTCTGTGCTGGTATTAACATTAACAAACAAGTCTGGTTATGTTGATTTGATGTAATGTAAGCGGCTGCCTTTACAAGAGGCAACTTTAGAGGAGCTTATAAAAGGGAAAAATGAATTATATTCTGGGAAAGCATCCTGGCTTGAATGGAAAGCTTCTGGAGTATGTTCTCAGTTTAAAAACTGTTGAGCCAGATGTATATAGCAACAATGTTTTTTCTTAAAATATAGGCAAGAGACTTGGGAAACAGCTTTTTCTATAGTCTTAAAATTTTATTAATTTCTGATTAATCACTGAAGTTTTTGTTTTTAAAATACAGCAATAGGACAAGCAGGATGAGCGTATACCATTTAGTGTCAAAATCTACTAGTCTAAAACTTAGTGTCAGATTGTATTTAATGTGTTTGTCTTCCACCAATATTAAACTCAATATAGTGACTTTTCTGTGCATGTACTCTAGAGCCAATGTATGTTGATATTCTTAGGGGATCTTGCAAATATTCAATATTTTAATTTTTCCCCTCCCTCATTATATTTTTTTTTTCTTAGCTGGAAAAGAAGCAAGCAACCCCTCCATTTCAGCCTCAGATCACAGATGATTATGGTTTGGATAACTTTGATACACAGTTCACCAGCGAACCTGTGCAGCTAACCCCAGATGATGAGTATGTTTTTCTTTTTCCTCAAATACAACTGCATATTAAGAAATGAATTTATAAATTACTTGAAAATTACTAAGAAGAGACTATGTATTTATCATTAGAACATAGTCAAGTTTTAAAGTAAATTTGAAATTCTTTGTATCCTACATATCTTGCATAACTTACCATACTTATATATTAGGAGACTGCCTAATTCTAACAAAAGTTCAGAATACAGTATTGATTTGCTGTTGAGCTTGTGCTTGGCGCTGAAAGCAGAGATGGAAGTTTGATTCCTGACCCAGGCAGCTTGCATTTCTGTACTCGGGAGAAACAACTGACGCACAACTCCTTGGGTCTCGGGATAAGCTCGAGATAGCAGGAAAATCTTACAGAAAGCTGTTTAAATGTGCTATGGAAAAATTTTGTGTGATGAGAAAGCGTGCTTTAATAAAGGAATTCGAAGGCTGAGGAGTGATTACTGTACACAAAGGAAGAAAGTTCCTTCAGATACAAGGTGGCAGGTAAGAAGACAGGCTATAGGTGTGGGAGTTAGATGGGAGACTTAGCTTGCCCAAACTCTAAGAGAATAATTGTACACAGTTTTGAGGGTTTACCGAAGCGTAAAAATTTAAAATTGGAAGTTTAACTTGCTTTGGAAAAAGAAGAGGAAGCTCTATGCACTGGCGGGAAAATGTCGGAGAAGAAAGTCTGGCTGACTTCATTTGCGTGTGAAGCCTTTAGCACGTGTCTGACGATGAATGCGTTACGGGAGCCGAGGGGGGGGCGGGGGGGGGCAAACCACACCGGTGTGAGAATCGCAGTGTCTCATTGCTGAGGAATGCAACTGTTGGGGGGGCGCATTTTTTTTCTTTCCAAGGTGCATTTTTCTTTTGAGGCTTGAGTGTGTGGCGCTAATGCCAGATGGCACCTAGATAGAATACACCTTTTTAAGAGCTTTACAATATTGTTTCTCATTAAAGAGCATAGTGATGTGTGTCTTGTTTTGAAATTTGTGTGCTATTCTATCAAAAATACGAAGACACTTTCTGCTGCTTATTTAGCGCTTTGATACAGAAGAAGAATGAATCAAAGGAGATTTTGAGTTCTAAGACTCAGAATCCTGAAATCTGTGCAGCTAGGATTTTTCGGGGATCTTTACTCTGGGAGAGAGCAGCAAAGATTTGCTTGCATGTTATACACTTATATTTTGCCAGTATATTTCATTTATCTATGTTTGGTTTTCCTTGTCTGCCTAGGTGTCCTCTGCTGAAAACTGTGATGCATTCTTTTCCAAATGTTTTCAGCCTGTTGTCCTGTTCGTTGGTTTCATGTTTGAAGAAAGTGTTTCACGAATTTCCAGTGCTTTGCATTCTTTACAATTTCTAACTGAAGCCTGTAAAGCTACTGATGGATGGTGTTCTAGAGGGAATATTTGGGTCTGATCAGATGATTAATAAAGCTGATTCTAAAGTATTGCTTTTGGAACTGGGATTTTAATAATGGATTTATGATTTCTACCTTCTTAGATACTGTCTGAAGTACTGCGTATAGTTGGATGCCATGTTGGCAAGCAGAGGCTGCTGCATACTCCCCAAAGGCTTTCATAATTAAAGGCGCGAGATGGTCACGTTCCAGCCTATGCGCTTCTATCAGTTTTCCCTCTTTGTTGCTATAC
Organism: Nipponia nippon; assembly: GCF_047370975.1. Classification (NCBI taxonomy): domain Eukaryota; kingdom Metazoa; phylum Chordata; class Aves; order Pelecaniformes; family Threskiornithidae; genus Nipponia; species Nipponia nippon. Next base: position 7,421,537 of record NW_028262335.1, read on the forward strand.
AAGAAAGCTAAACTGCTCTGAAAGACAGACAATACAGTTTCAAAGCCTCTTTCATAAGTGCCTGCTAATGCTAGGTCAGCCCCCAGGATTAGCTGGTTGGTCAGGGAGTTTTTATTTGTACAAATAAATGTTACATTGATTAAGTTTGTGATTGTGAAACTGAACGCTGTAACTAGCAATCTGTTGAGCCTACTCCAGTGGCACGAAATTCACGCTTGCAGGGTTTTTCTCTTGCTGCACTCTGGGGTAGCAGCTGTTCGCCCACATGTAATCACGTATTTGGAGATTTCACTGTGGATATTGGTGTGCCTAGGTGCTCAAGCTTGAATTTTGTAGAAGTGTTACCTATATATGCATAGTCCACAACCTATTCTCTCCTTCTCAAGAGTCCAGCATATATGAAGTGCATAGCTGAGTGGAAACCGAAGTGTGAAGTGCTTCAGTCATTGTTTCTGTGTGACACCGAAGAATTGCAAGGCATAGTTGTGCTTTACAGGTTCTGCTTGGTGACAAAATCACTGCTACGAGTGTATGCGCAGCTATAGTGGGGAGTTTTGAACAACACATCTTAGAAGAAATTCTGTCTCTTTTATATACATCCATTATAAGTCTTTCCTTGGATTTCCTGTGCATACAATATGTATTTTTTAAAAACTGTTAGCTTTGTGCTTGACTCTTTCATAGTATTTATCTTACATATAACATTAGCAGCCCTTGCTGGCAGCAAAATGTCTTTATTTGTAAATTGGTATTATAAAACAACAGTCATTTATTATATGCTTCTTTTTGGGCCCTCTTAAGTATGCGTGTTGCCTAACTGGAAGGGCAGAAGAAACTTTTTATCAGATGTTTCAAAATTTCCAGTCATATCGCTTTAGTGTTAAGTATTTGTATGTTCAGAGACTTACTTTTCTCCCCATTTATTCTTGCTTCTGCACAACTTCGTATGCATACGTTTCTGTATGGTATTTTGTTACTATTTGAAGAAAAAGTACAGCGACAAAAATAGTATTTGCAATTGATAAAACTAAAAATGCTTTTTATTTGTTTTTCAGAGATATAATAAAGCGAATAGATCAGTCAGAATTTGAAGGATTTGAATATATTAATCCATTGTTGCTGTCAACAGAAGAAACGGTATGAAGGAGTGACATCTTCGTTGTGGACAATGTGAATGACCTTTAAATTTATCCTTAACTACAGTATATGCATGCGAGGCTGGGGAACTGTTAAGATTTTGGATGGAGACCAATGATTTAAAAAAAAAAATTGCTGCTGAAAATCAAAGAAGAGAATAATGATTTTGGTGGGTGTCTTCTGCCACTTAGTGATTCTTAAGTTCTGGGCACTGACACAACTGGCTTCATTAATGAAGGAATTTGCATTTTGTGCCTGTTTCATGAAGGACTGAAACGTTCATTGCATCCCTGGAAAAGGAGATTCTGAACGACTTTGAGATCTACACACTTTCTACAAACATTTGATGCAATGAGCTACCAATTGAAGAATATTACAGTGTAACATCCTGAAGAATAAAATATATTACGGTGGTGTTGAAGCTTATTTTTGATGCCTTTTTTCACAAGTGGTACCTGTCTAAACGTCTCAGATATATTTAAAAGGAGTTGTGTTTTATTAGCAATCAAAACATAAATTTGGGTACAAGATTTAAGTGCCTAAATGGATAAACTGCATTGAAGAATTATTACATATTTGGAACATTCTTAAACCTGGTAAGTTCTGCTTGTTAATACTAAGTAACCATTTACATGTGAAACATACAGTTCACAGCTGCAGCCTAATGTTCATTTGCATCTTTATAGAATTTGAAATAGTGACTCAGCAATATTAATTCCAAATTAGAATTTACAGTATTAGTTTCAAAATCTGTTGTTTTAAGCTCCAAATTTACCAAATTGTATAGATTGAAGGAAACTAAATTTGCACACAAAGGATTTCTGAAAATACTTAAGCAGTGCCTACACCTACAATGATGTTGTGTTGTATATTAGATTTTTGAAAAGTATTTTTATCAACAATACAAATATTCAGAAATAGAGCAAAAGCGTAATAAAGCATAGCCTTAAAGTTTAAATAGTAAATCTAGAACTACCATAATATACAATACATTTTCCTGATAAAGCACACCTCCTACTTATGATAAACTGTCTGCTTACAATTACTCAATGTATATTAACAACTAATCATTCTGCTTAAGAGAATGGGATGTTTTGGTAAAATGATTTGCATCAAAGTAGTAAATTTTTTTAATGGAAGAAAAATGAATACCTAAGAAATTGGATAAAGCAAAAGATAACTATCAAATCCCTTCTCGTGGAAAGGGGGGGGGGCAGGGAAAGGATATATTACATCAAAAAAGTTAACAATTTATCAGCTTAGAAAAGCTCATGTCGCTACATTTGAGAATTAGTAAGTGTGCATTGCTATCTGAACCTTCAGATGCTTGTGAAGATTTACCCGCCTCTCGGAGTAACAACAGCAGAGGCTGTATTTCTTTTTGCTAGGTTTTGGTTTCACTATATTGTGTGGGCTGTAGAGATAGGAAAAAACCTATGTGGGAAGGAAAAAATGAGAAACCCTGTGCCATGACATCTCACCTAATTTGGTGCAAAATGCAGGATAAATTGCAACGCTCTCACTTTCTTTACATTAACATATGGTTTTCTCAGGGTACAGCATTGCATTAGGTGCTGAACATGACATCTTTCGGATTCACATCCAAGTCATGAGGTGCTAGGACGAGACTGCCAAAACATTGTTTAAAATTTTCAATTAATCATTGATTAACAATCTACATTTTGTATCCCCTCATTAGCCACAATTATGCAGACCTGTGGTTATTTAGTTATATTAATCCCATTCAGATTTAAGTTGTGGGTTTCTCTCCGTTGGACTGTAGCTTTTCGTATTAAGCAAAATGTGTTTTAATCAGCATTAAATAATTTAACCAGTAAGAAGTACTTGCCTCAAATGCCTGGACTTTAGATACTTTATTATCTACTAAAGGAAACATTTACGTTTTAAACATAATCTGACATTTTTTTAATTACTCCTTTTTTCCCTTCTCCCTGGCAATTACTTTATTTACCCTGAATAATGTTGCTTTCAGTGTTTTCAACTCCCCTGGTAATAAAACTAATCAATAGTTATCAGAGTGACTGCAGGCAGCTCATGAATGGAAATATGACAGATTAAGCTGTCCTTTGACATGCCAGGGCATAGGACTTTAAATGGAAATATTAGAAGTGTGGGTTGGGGTTTTTTTTTTAAACCTTTTTTCTAGGTTTCAGAACATTTTGGGAGGGAGGGAGGGAAGGAAGAACAGAGACACATTTGCTAAACATTGTAAAGACTACTTGATTTTATTTAAAACTTTACAGGCATTTACAATGTTGCTGTGTTGCCAAATAGTTTGCTGGATACAAGTTTGGTTGCTCATGTGCAAGTGTTTGAATAATGTTCTGTTCATGATGAAGGGGAAATTTTTTATATAAAGTACTTGTTTTATAAATAAAAGAAAATGAAGGATGTAATTAAATGTGTGGTTTGGGAAAAAAATCCTAATATATTACAAATGGATCTGGTAATGATATATAGTTGTCTTATTTGAAATAGTAAATAAAAATTCTAGCTAATTTAATGATTGTAAAACAGTAAATATGTTCTTGTAGTTTTGTATAATTAATTAGTTGGGATCTTTGCTGACCAGTTTTAATTGTGCAGAAGATGGTATACTAATCCATAACAGCTAAGATCATTTATATTCTTGCACATCTATTAAAGACTTTAATGAAAAAGTTAATAGACTGTTATTATTTATCAGTAAACTGAGCTATGTCCAGCTTATACTTTTTAAAGAGACCCCATTGTAAATTAAATCTATAGGGTTCTTCCTGTATTTTGATACTGTATTCTATGTTTATTCTGTATCTTTGGATCGCACCTGAACTGTACGTTTTTGAGGTCCAGGGCAGGGGTTTGCTGAGAGAGAAAACCATTCAGATACTGAAGTTTGTTAATCTGAGTTGCACTCTTCACTGTATGTGAAGGCAGTTGTGATCAAAATAGCTGAAACAGGCACAACTGTACTACCCTCGCGTATGGCCCTTTGACAAGAAACTCCCTCGCAGTGGAAGGCTGTGACTGGAGCCATGGTGTGCTGTATGAACAGGGTACCCTGAGCAGTAAACAATTAACTGTACTTGGGGGGAATGAACAACCTGCTCTGGGTTACTTCATCCCTTCCATTTGTTGTTGCTAAACTATCACTAAATGTCACTTACTGTCATTCATGGAAAAGGTTGCTTTCCTCAAGCTTACAAAATGTTTACCTGCTACTATTAAGAAGTTACCAAAATAGTAGATGAGTCTTCTGAATATCTTCTAGCCAAAACAAACTCTCAGGTGTTCTTCATTCTCAAACATTGATGGTTTCTAAGGGGGAGGGTTGGAGCTGAGAGAAAAAGCAGCTGTTCTGGCTGACTGACTGTATTAAATCTTGTGAAACTGGAAGGAGAAATGTTCTTTCTGGAGCCTAGTTCCTTGAGACTGGTCATGTTGATCCAGTGGATGCTGACTTAGAAACCTACAAAGTAAGGTTATGAATTCAGCTGTGTTCCTTCAGAAAGATAAAAAACCAAACACCCCCTTTACTTGGTCTGGGTTGTGTTTTCTTTTAACATAGATATACTCACAGAATCAACTGTACAATCGTGTAAGTTCTTACTTAGATATTAAAGTAATGAAAAATGCTAAGCTTGAGTGACTTTTTAATCTTATTTTCACAGATTACCTGTTTAGAAGCAAAAGAGGTCAGTAAACTTTTGGATTAGATTAAATAATAGTTATCTTTTGTTCAGCTGTTTTCTTCTACACTTAGAGATTCAGAACAACTATGGTGTATCAGACAAAACAGGTTCTTCAGGGATTTACAATAGTACATTTTTTCAGAAGTACCCAGATTGCAGGAGTGCCAAGACTGATTTCCCTGGGGGTCTCTGGGACATCCTATAGCACCATTTTCAGAACCAGAACTACTGTACATGCATTTGAGAGGATTTAAAATAAAATGGCCCCAAACAGGCAGGTGGCACTTGACCTTCTATTGAGTTGTTGGTTTGTGATCCTTAAGCAAGTTTGAGACAAGGACGTGCTTCCTTGACACATTTTTCCTTTTCCTTTGAGAAAGGTTCATCCTTGGCCTTGTTCCTTTGCTGTTCGTTCTTCTGGATTTACCACATGACATCGTCTGCACTTTCAGACAGACACCTAGCAAGATGGCCGTCAATATCCAGTTGTGACAGTCTGCAAGTACAGAGAATTTCTTCAGTGAGAAACAAAGTCAAATCCTTTTATTTACACTATTCTTCACCTTCACTCTCTCATTTCCTAAGCAATCGCAGAAGTGTTCTAGTAGCTTAATGGGTAAGTCATTCCCCCAATCTGCCACAAACTCTTGTAGTTGCTGTTACCTACTGCTAGATAGTTTGATAATGTCATTTACTGGAAAACAATGCTCACACTCCATATGGTCAGGACAAGTAATGCTGTCCTTGGAAACATGAGGCTATTGGTACAGGATAGAAAATCATTACCTTTTTCCACATCCAGCTCCAACTCGAGGATACAAGAGATTTCTGATAGAGGAAGGATGCTTTCTATGTCTGCTTTTAGTTTCCTTTTTTGGAGGGCCATTTCTGTGACTATGAGCTGACCCTCCCCGCTGCCCTCATTACAATAATTGTTTGTAAAATGGCTTCTGTAACAATTGAAACTAATCCTAATCAGCACAGAGTTACCAGTAGCACAGAACTGAAGACCTGAAGTATGTTTAGCCTTTCTGTCTAATTATTTTTATATAATGACAACAATTTTGTAAATATGAATGAAGCCATTCTTTTGTCTCCTTGTTCAGCCTCCAAATGAAACAAAAAGTTGCAGCCAGTAAATCTCACAGTGTTTGAGGACCTGTTCAAAACCATGTTTCCAGCAACTATGACAGCCTAAATACTATTAAGTGGTGTTAAGGTCAAGAGACAACATAATTCTTACTGTAGAGTAGATATTCAATTCCTGGGAGGGTTTATTTTTTTTATAAAGGTAGCCTGACAGCAACAGAGGACTGAAGTCTCATTTAGTTGCACTAATCAGGGCTTGCCTAAGGAAAATAAGCTCCCTTCCATCTTGCCCATACTTTGAAAGCTAAATCTAAAATGAAGAGCACAGTTGCTCAGCCAAAGGCATCCAGGTACTTACTGAACAGGTACCAATATAGCTGTAACAGTGAAGTCTAGATCTCGAAGAGAAAGTGTCAGGTACGAGATTAATCCATCTAGCTCTAAAGTTAGCTTTGAACTATCAAGAATGCTGCACTGGAATGGTTTTTGGGTTATGATACAAATGCCACAAAAAAGTCTTTTCAGACTCACGTATTTAAAAACGCTAATTCTGCATACACTAGCAAGGTTTACCAGAGAGCTCAAACTTGGCTTTCTTTTTCAACCAGTATAATCTGGTAATTATGAACTTCTAAACTGAATTACAAGTAGGTAATTCTGACGTTTAAAAAGTACTTTACAGTAGAAGTTTTGTCTCTTTTCATTATTTTGTATATAGAGAATGCATCCAGAACTATTTTGAGTTTTGTATACTGTGAAGTTACTTAAAAAAAAAACAAAACAACTTACGTTCCACCAAAATGAATCAGACACATCGGACAACTGTCAAGAGTTGAAGATCCTTCACTCTGATTTTCGGTCTTCTTGCAGCTTTCAGTTCCAGGTACACTCGCAAGAGGTGGCTTCTTTTCTGCAGGCACATATCTGGCCTCCCCAAATGAAATATTGCCTTGATGTGTTTGTATTTGAGGCTCTTCCCTATAATTTTCTTTTCTGTTTTCCCTGCTGTTCTGTACAGTCCCTCTGCAGTGCTGTTGAAAGCTAAAAGCTTTTGCAGAGCTTTGTGACGATGCCAAGTGGTGTGTAGAACTTCTGTGTTGAGTGAGTTTACATGATTTAGGACTTGCATCCGGTTCTGAAATACCTTTTGTGTCTTCCCCAACCATATTTTTGGCGTGATCTTTAATAGTTATGCAGGATGTTTCCTCAGCTGTAGAAGGTAAACTTTTCAGTTTATCTGCTTGGCCCCATCCTTGATGTAAATGGTCAATCTGGCTCTGTGTTAGCTGATGGGAGCTAAGATCCTTTGGTTTTAGACATTTTTCTTTGCAAAAAGATGGGAACGATACCCACTGAAAGTCTTTCACTCCAATTGTAAAGACTTCTTGTTTTTGTAGACTCTCTTCCTCAGAACTCTATGACACACACATACACAACGTCTTCAAACAAATGCAGTTCAATCAGTACATAAAACCAAGGCTGAACATATTACAAATACTGAGAAGGCTAAATTACACTGAAGAAAAGAACATTTTATTTACATCCATCTCCAGTGCTTGTAAAGCAATCAAGAACTTCCTGGAGTTTATGCAATATGTGTATTCCCTTAACATTTATAAATTGATACAATAGGGTACTCTTTTAATATGACCCATGGAGACTAAGGATGATAAAAACAACCTACTGCTGTTCAGGGGAAAAAAATCTACTTTAGGAGGCCTGTGGTGTTTGTGTTATGACACTGCCTAATGCTATGGGAGCAATGTAATGGTTGTTTCTGTGTAATTAACCTCATTAGTTTGCCTTTTCCAGCTCCATCCCGTTAGGGAGATGCTAGTGCTTATGAGCAGCCTCTCACACAGGTTACCCCTTTTCAGCAAAACGGTCCAAAGAATTTGCCATACTGAAAAAAAAGCGGCTCGTAAGTTGTCCTTATACTACCTGCAGCACAATGCTTAGTCACACCACTGTATGTAGCGACTAAAGAGCTGAAAACCAACATCTGTTTAAAAGCTATTTCAGATTATTTCCCCTGCTAACATCATTCAGACCATCGCTATTGTAAGCAGCACACAAAGCGCAAACAACAAGGATACAGCACGCTACCTTTCCAAAGAACTCTGGAAAACTGGGCACTGTTTGCCCACTTGTGCATTGTAAATCTTGACTGATGTCTTTCAGTAACAAAATCCATGTTTTTTCACACTCATTTAAGTCGTCTTTTTCAAACCAGGAACATCTGTCAGCCAATGTCCTGTAAAGAGAGAGACAGTCCAATAGTTTGAGGGTGGGAGCAAGGGAAGAAAATACTCTGCATTGCTATTGTTCGCCTCTTAATTAACTTGATTTACTCTTCCTGTAACACTGATGTTTCAAAAAATGTAGCTGTCCTTAACTGTGATTTATCAAAGCAAAAGTTTTAAAATTAAACACTTCCAGCAGCTGACAGTGCATCAGCCTCTTTCAGCCCAGTTCAATGGCTAACTGTGGTGGCCCCTTTCCTTTTGTTAGCAGCTAAGCACAAGGTAGGGATTTTATGATTTAAAATATGTATAACTTTTTCATTTGTACAACATAAAACTCCATTCTTACCTATTTTCTCTTGATCGAGTAGCGGTATATGTGCTAAACCAAGAATAATATTTGACAACTTTGCTGTGTCAACCCACAAACAGGCAGGTAAAAAGCATTTGTCAGTAGGTGCAAGTATGCAAATGCAGATTTTTGAGTTTAAAAGAGAGGCAAGACAGCCTGTGGAGGAAAAAAGATTTAGCTGCTTATACTATTTGTTTACCAAGCGAACCTCCATCTAGCTTACAGCAAGATTTTTCTAGAACACGAGACACTATTTAGCCTGCAAACTAATTTTTACAGTCTACCGTGACTTACGTAACTTGTACAGCTATCAAAAAATTATCCAGTTTTTTTAAAAGAACGTCTAAAAGCCATGCTTTCTACTTGTAACAAATGAGATGTAGGTATTTATTACTGTCTTCACTTCCAAGTGGAACAGTTAAGTGTAGCCACTGTTTTTTCTTCTCAAATACCCAACTTGACACCTGCTGAGCACAGAAATCATTGGAGTGTTTGCCCTGAAGATGGCAATTGCATTGGTTCTCACGTGTGCTTGGCCATTCCCATACTGCCATTTGAAATTACCGATTATCCTTCTGAACAACTGGATCAAATCCATCCTAGGAAGGAAGGCATTAGGAAGGTTTAACTACAAAGTAAGCATTAAAAGGTTTTTATACTAGAAATTCTGTATAAAGACAATTTCAAGAGAAGGATAGATTGTTAATGTCAGAATACTATTTCCAGTGTTCCCACTCCTTACTGATGCATTTTCTTGAGTCACTGTCCAGGAATGACACTGCACTGAGAAGAAACTAGAGAGAAGTCTTACAAGCCCTCAAAAAGCGGAGCAATCGGCCTTTCGAAGCCTGTTTTTGGAAGGGGCACAGCTGATGGCGTGCTTGCTCATCCTAACAGGCTGAAACAAGAACTGAACCACTCACTGCCTCTTCACCCAGCCTTTCTTCAATCCTCCCTTACCTGAGGGCTGGAAAAAACAGGATTTTCTTCTTTTGAAGAAAACAAACCTTAATTTTCATACGTTAACATTTCTCATGGGCCCCGTCCTTGCTGGTGCTATCCTGTGCCAAAGAGCGTGCAGAAGGCACAGGGCCCAGTGCGCTTTGTTTTGCAGTTGCCTTCTCAATTTTGTAAAGGTGCTGCAGGCGGTGTTTTATGAAGTAGCCTTTAACACAATCAGCAACGCCCTAGGGGCGCGACTACGCGAGGCTTCGGGTCGCAGGTGCGTTTGAAGACCCAGCTGCATCTTTACGGCACGGGCGCCGACGGAGGGCAGGGCGGTCCCTCGTCTGAGGGGCCGGGCACAGGCGGGAGCGGCTGCGGCCCGACCCCGGCCCGCCTGGGGCGAGGCCCTCCGGCCTCCAGCGGCCGCCCGGGCCCCGGCGGGGAAGCCTCGGGGCGGCTGAGGCAGCGCTGCTCCGGCTCCTCCGAGGGAGCCATTCCCCCACCCGGCCCGGACTCACTGGCGCCGCCGGGGGGACTCCCGGCCAGGGCTGGGCTCCCGGCTGCAGGCTGGCGGCGCCTTCCTGGCCTTCAGGCGCAGCTTGGCGGCTCCTTCCTGAGACATGGCTGAGGCGCGGGGCCCGCCCCGCCGCGGCCTCCTCCTGCAGCGCCGCTCCGGGCGGGCGGCGCCGAGGGGCGGTGCTGCGCGCGCCTGGGCGGGAACGGCGCCGCCTCAGAGCTCCCCTCGCCTCCCCGGCGCACGGCGCGGGCGGAGCCGGCCGCCGGCTCTTCCTCTTCCTCCTCCTCCTCCTCCTCCTCCTCCTCCTCCTGCCGGCTGGCTCGCTGCCAGGGCAGGGCCTCTGGGCGGGCCGGCCGCGCCGCCGCCAGCTCCCGCTCCGCCCCTCAGAGCCGCCCTGGCCGAACGGCGCGGCGGGAGGGCAGCGGGCGGCCGCCGGCCGCGGCCTGAGGGGAAACCCGCCCTTCCCCGGCCCCTCCGCTGCGGTCAGCGCCGCCCTGAGCTGGACGGGGCCCGTAGTACCTCAGCTGCTAGGGGCCTGTCTGCCTCGAAAGCCGTCCTTTTTGTATTACCTGTACTCCTTAAACTTTACGTATTTTTAGCGTTTTGGTGTATGCGGGGCTTGGATGGGGAGCGGCCGCCGCGGCAAGGCAGCGAGCCCCGTTTGTGTAGGGTCGCTGAGGGTTATCGGGTAGTCCTCGGGCTGGGCCAGCCGGGGAGGGCAGAACGTTCTGGGCTTTGGTCGAGTGGGACAAAATGGCGGCGGGCTCAGTTCTCGTCGTCGCTCAACTGGTTTTTGTACTTGTACCCAGGATCTGTTCACTGCAGTGTAAGGCTGAAGCCAAAGATTGTTAATCCCAATAGTAAAGTAGATGGGGAGTGCATCTTTGATCTAATGTCTCTTTCAGGAAAGGATCTGTTGAAGTGATGCAGTTTGTCTTTCTTGGCAGGAATGTTGCTGGGTGACTTGAAATAAAGCCCTTGTTAGAGCGGAGCCATCACTGGTAATTTTTGAAATGGATAGACACACTAAGCAGGCTGCAGCCTTTTCAAAAACAGACATATTAGAGAAATGATGACATACTTCATAATTCTCCAAGAGTAGATAAAAGGAGCAGAAGGTAACTGCTGATTTAATTGTTCACAATCAATATGAGAATAATTGTACAAGGAAATAAAAAATTCTTTTTGTCTAATAACTGGTGTTTATGAGGGAGAGCAGGTACAGAGCACTCTTTTTCATAAAACCAATTTATTAATAATTGGTAAAAGATGAATCCAAATTCACGTTCCTTTTCTATAACTGTGTTTCTGCGGTGCTGAATGTCTTGTGGACTGTTTCACCCTCTTTAGACTAGCAAGGAGATGTCAGTGTTGACTGCAGCACTGTATTAAAAGTTACGCCTGTGAATTATTGTGTTGGGCACACAGAGCACCAAAAACGTGTTCAGTAACAGTTGACCTGAGTTTCTACGTGTCTTGAACAGATCTGAATCAGGAAAATGGCATTCAGATACCAGAGTTCATAGATTCACGTCTGAACTGGATTGGTAGATTTAACCCGAGAAGTGACAGGTACAGCCAGAGAGCCACCTCCAACTGTGTTATAGGCTGAAGATGATCCAGTTAGACTGCAGCCAGAGATCTGGGAGGCTCAAACCAGCTTACAGCTTTTTTATGTTAACTCAGGTAATTTTTGTTTCTCTGAGTCCATATCTGTAGTGAGGTATTTTACCGTATGTAATAACTAATCTTATAACATTAAAAAAAGTGTTAATGGGTTTCCTTTTTTGTCTGAGAATAAAAATCTTCGAAGTGTAAAGTGTTTGGTTACTAATGAGAACTGTGTAAGTTTCTGCAATAGATAGTCCAGCTGAAAAATAAAAATAATAAAAAAACAATAGTCATACTAGAGTGCTAGCATTTCTTCTATGTGATAGGCAGATTAAAACGAGAATGAAGTTCAGGAAGAAAGAAATGACAATGGAAAAGCCAATCGCTGTCATGCAGACTAACATTTTCCCCTATTAATATTTGTTACAGCTACTTCGATACCCAAGAAATACCGGGATGGTTACAAACAGTGTTCTGCCTTTCATTTTTGTTGCCATTTAGAAGCTGCTTCCCAGTGAGATGAAATGAGATTCCAGGAAATAGGTCCTCCTTTCCCTCTTTGGTGGGAGAGGCATTCTCCCAGAAGTTTCGGGCGGAACAAGGTAAGCTGAACAGAGGCAAGGGGTGAATTTGAATCTGAAGATTTTAAGCCTGCTGTAGAAGGAAGGATGGTGATGGGAGCAGACACAGAGCAAAGAATAGCAAGAGGAAGTGTGTATAAATAAAGCAAAAGTGTAGATTGAAAGAGGGAATCAGCTATGTAGAAATTTGATTTCACAACTGCTGATGGTAATTGAAGAAGACAAACCAAAAAGTATTTCATTTTGGGGTTTTTTACTTGCCAGCCCTAATGACTGCTATGAATTATAAGACACAGCACTGATTATCGCCACTTGGCGGCAGCAAACAATATAAAAAACTTGCTTTAAAGAAATCTGAGGGGCAGTGAAAGCTATCAGATTGAGCTAATGTCTGCAGGCCTCTACCTACTTCTAGGTGTATCATCTATGTTAATGATTGTTTATGCCACGGGGTTTTTTTCTTTTGTTCCTGTGATGTGTTAGTGGTTTATATGTCTTATGACCCCTTGGATACTACTTTGACAATCCTCTACTCCTAAATCATGCATTGTACCAACAGATTTATTTTGTCAAATACGACTTCTCCTGAAACAGCAATCAGAAGTGTAGTCTGTTTTTCATGCTGAAGGTGTTGCTGTGTGGTACTGTTAGTACTGTGAGTCATGCATTATAGCATTTGCAAAAGCTTTATTATGGGTGAGCATAAAAATGGTTATTGTGCAATAAGGGCCACAGATGAAAGAATATAATAAAAAGAACAGTGAAAATTATTACTGCAGCTGCTGATTGTACAAAGCAAAAGGGAAAAACCTTGCTTCTGTAGCAACTCTAGCTTGTAGGTGTTTTTGTATTTTGTGGATTTAACTGAAAACTTGATGCTGTAAGATTATTTTTTTTTCAATTGTTATCTGTTTAATGCATACCCATTATAACCTATGAGGGCAGGCATGTCAGTGAATGTTCTCACTCTTGCTCTATCTGCTTCTGTAACTACCTATAGATTTGAAACTGGCATTCTAGAAATCTTTGTCCATTATGTGCACTCAGTATTTTTCATCTGCATCTTTCCAGAATTAATAATGTACTTACAGCATGAAGGTGAAGTGTAGAAGAGGGCCTGTTCTTGGTTCTGCCATGCTGTACAAGATCGTATCTACTGTTTCTTCCACTGACATGGAAATGCTATTACTTCTTGCTTGACTTTGTGCCTTGCATAATTTAATAATTAGAATCGTTTGTGATCTTAGAAAAAAATTCTCATAGAAATGCAAAGAGTAGTCTTTATCATCAGCAGCCTTGACTGGATCTGAGCCAGTGGTCAAGGGATTTGAGCTTTTGGAAGCCAAAATGCTTCTACAGATTATCTTTAGGGATTTCCTTGTAAATGGAGTGCCAGCATGTGTAGTTATCTATTCCCTGTAGAGTCTCATCAGGCTGCACACGCTTAATCTTTACTTACGTGGTCCCTGATTCTTGCTGTAAAGTGGGCCTCAGTTTTAACTTTTGCTCTCAGGAAGAAAGGGCTATTATAACATATTCTAATCCTTTCGCAATTCCGCAATCACTAAAGCCTATAAATTGCCTGCCAAACCAACCAAGCGATCTTTTCCTGGGCTGAGGGAAAGAGGAGAGTGTAAAACGCAGGTGCCAGCATTTGCTGGGGAAGAACTGGTACATTATCAACTAATCCGCCTTCTGCTATTTCTGATTTCCTACCCAACAGCTGCAACATTGAATGAGAGCTTCTGCATTTGGGAAGAATTAGAAAGCCTGGTAATGCAGGGTCTCTATTACAGATACAACAACTCACAGACAGGGAGGAGGTTTTTGCTGCCGGTGTAGAATTTGGAGTGCTAGGCATTTTATAGCCTGGAAAAATCGTAATTTTCAGCTGTTGTTATGGAGTAATCAATGAAGAAGAGATGCCATAGTTTCTGCTAGGTTTCTCTCAGAGCCTGATGTAATTGCATGCATGAGCTATTATTTTTTTGAATGTGCCACTTTGAGGCTAAAGCATATGCAGTTTTTATTAAAACTTTTTTTTGATGGTGACTGATGCTTGCCGATAGTCTTATTCCTTCTGAAGTATTTTTGGTTCTGCAGTCTGTAGTGATAGCTCCTGTATCAGATAAAAATGTTCAAAATACATGGTGCCTTGCTAGAAAATGGAAACATTGTTATGTTTTAATTATTTTATCTAATCAGTGCTTGGTTTAGGCATATATGTTGATAATTTTTTGTCCTTGTCAAATAGTCTGTGACTTCACTCAAGGATTAGTGTGTCCATTCTGCTAAATGTCATAAAGGAAAATGTCTCCAAAGATGCCACGGGAGATGGAAGTGTGTATAGTAGAGCATCAGTGAAAGCTTCTGCAGCAAATGGACTTTACGGCGTGTCTCCTCTACAGCCTAGTGGCAGCAAATGTAGCACTGGAAAGAGTAACTCAATCATATTGGCTCGCTCAGTATAGTGCTAATCACTGTCTGTACTGAAATGGGAAAGTCTGACTATTTTCATCAACATAATGTGTTACAGTTCAAGCCACAAAATTATGAAGGCTGTGTAAGACTTCCTTTAAGCATAGTCAGGAGAATAAAGATGACATGCAGTTTCAGTTTGAGAAGTGCAGGCTCGTTGCTGTTTCCAGAGAGGTCAGTTGAGTGGAGACAGTTTGTAGGCTCTTCCTCATTTTAGTTGTAGGTGACATAGTGTTTTCAATGAAAAGTCATTGCCTTTGAAACCTGCTTTCTCTGGTAGCTTACCAGAGCCTGAGTTTGTTAATCTGCAGAGTCCAGTGCACAACTCATCTTTTCAGTTCATCCTTACCTTTTCAAGTATAAGGACAGATCGGTACCTGTGTGGCTGCATATAGAAAATCAAGCCTTGTGACATTTATATGCCAAGATGGGAAGACCTAAAAAGAGGACTGGGGAGACTGGCATGGCATTTGTGGGTACCAGGTTGCCAGGGAGGCATATTGTATTGAAACAGTTGCCTGGGAAACATTTAAAAATACATTGAATGGAAAAGCATATGTGATGTGCCCACAAGTGTTCTGCGTGAATGAAATGCCATGGCTGATGATGGCACCAAGAGACTGTTACTATTACATGTAAAGATGCCGCAAGTGATGGTTTTCTTTCTTTTGTGGTTTTTTTTTTATTCCTTCCCATACCCTATTTGTCATAGGTGCACCGAAGGAATATTGTTTTGCTCTTGGCCAATGGATTAAACGTAGAGAAGGCAGTACATGCAGTCAGCAGCCGCTGGAGATGGTAAGAGTAATCTGGCTTCATTTAGGCAACCTAAACCAAATTGACAAGAAGCCTGCACAATTCCCCCTCAAAAATAACGGCAGCACTGCTGAAACTCCTACAGTCGTATAAAGATAAATGGTTCTCTGAACATTACCACTTTAATTTGTGCTGAGATTGTATTTGGAGGCTCTGATGTCATTACAATAGGACTTATATGTAAACATCATGTAAAATACAGAGTTTATGATCAAAGCAAGTTGAACAGCATATATGAAAAAGTCTCTCATTGACCTTATTTTATGTTTTGTTAAGTAGAGGGAGATGAAGGGAGAAATTTTCAGAAGATAGCCCAACTACTCTAGTTCTTCCTCAGATCAGACACAATTATTGATAGATAGTACCAGCAAAAAAGGATGACGAAGGAAAGGAAGAGTGTCACTGGAACTAAGACAAACAATTATATCCACTCTTTTGTTTCACAGAAAGAAAACTTTTTTCCTATGCAGCCAAGAAACAAGGGAGCGAGCATCTGTAATCTGTGATATCCTAACCTTAGACAAAGGGGTTCTTCTGCTAGTAATTTCCAGATAGTAAAATGCATCTCTCCTTCACTGAGAATGAGTGGCAGGTGTGAGACTGGTTAGGATTATAATCTCCCTGCCTAATCCTCCTTTGGAGATTTAGAAACAAATACCCTACTCTTGATTTGCTAGAGGCTTAAGGAGCCTGTTTGGGAACCAGCAGATTTAGCTTGGTTCAGCCTTTATGTGGTACAGACTGAGACAGTGAATTTGCTGGAAGAGAGACAGAGTGGAGAGGAGTTCAGCTGAGTAGTAGCTCTGCAAGGATGAGCTGCTTTATAGGGAGGAGGCCTCAGGGGCTTAGCTTCTTGAAGATGTTGCCTGTTTGAAGCTGTGAAGTTGCTGTTTATTTGGTAATGTGTGTGCTTTTCCCCCGTGAGGAAGCGTTTTGACTGATGGAGACTCTGCTGACTTTGATGTCCTTTTGGCCAGCAAGGGGATGCTTTTTGGCTGGCTATCTAATTTGGGCACAATCAGCTCAAGGGTTTGAGGTGATCCAATGATTGTGTTGGAAAACCGTGAATCAGATGAAGTCTTTTGTGTGTAAGTCAAGTCCTAGTATCACTCATCATTTTTCTGGCCCAGTGTGTGTTTGGTTAAATCAAGTCCTGATGTTTCTAGGCCCTGGGGTTAGTGTAAGAGAGGCGGGGAGAATCTGCCTTTCATCTTCCTCTCACAATTTTGCAATGTGACTGAAAACTATTGGAGAGAATGTTTCAGATCTCAAACAAAGATTAGGTTTGATGGCATGAAGCTGTGGGTTCTGTGGCCCAGCCTAGAATTCTGCTGAGGGAGTTGTATAATCTCCCCATACTTTAAAGGATTTTGGCTCTGAATTTAGGATCAAATATGGCTTGAGGTTTTCATATTTCTTTCTTGCTTGCTTTCTTGCTTTCTTGGTGTTTTTTTGTTGTTGTGTGTGGTGGTGTTTTTTTTTTTTTTTTTAGCGTGTCTCACAGTATTATAGCCTATAGCAGTTTGAGTTCCTCCTGTCTGCTGTGGATCGTTCCTTCATTTGAAACCAACATACTAAAGGGCTCCACAAAAAAAAAAAGAAAATCTATAAGTAATAGCTGTAGTAATTACAGAAGGTCACATGTCTTGTTTAGGGGGCATGAAACCACAAAACAGTGGGGCAGAATTACCAATAGTAGTTAATGTGGTGTAATGGTATCCATAACTAGAATGGTGTGTAAAATCAACTTAAAATAGAATGTAATTCGACAGATGAGTATTTACTTATTGTTTCAACAAATGTGGATAGTGGGTTTAGTTAGTTTTGCAATTTTTTTTAAGGACTAGCTAGTGTTTTAGAAAGAAAATCTAGTAAATCTGAAGGTATAATCAAAGCTGTGGAGGCAAGTATAAATCTTTTCACTGAGAGGAGTGTATTTTAGTTCCAATCTAATGGTGCAATAATTTTGTTGCATTATGGAAATGTCTTGGAAATAGGCGGTATGTCTCTGCTACCCTTCCTTCCTAAATGCCTTCCTTTTTCATATTCATTCTCCCTCTGTCCTTCATCAGTGCTTAACTTGATAAAAGAAATACAAAATGGGACTAATTTAGAAGACCTGACAGTAAAATACAGTAGAGCTATAGTTTCTTTTTTTCCATATGTCAGTTATTTAATTGTATCAGACATAGGCTGAGTTTGGTTTATTTATCTTGTCTTATACCCACTGAACTGAAACTATCTTGTGACATTGTCAATGTGAAAGGTCATTCTGCCTGGAGTATATCTTGTTATGACAGAACTGCAACACCTAGTTAGAGATATTAAAGTAGGTGTTTGCCTTCCTTGGCTGTCACTTCACAGCTCCCAGCATCTGTAAATCAAATCGATTTAGACTACTTAAAGAAAAAAAAGACGATACCTTCCTGCCACATCTGAACAGTACTGCTATCAAACAGTAACTTTATGCTACTGTTCTTTTCATGAGTGAATTTAAAATTGGGCTGATTGTGGAGTATTTTCCCCAGATGACCTCTCTTGTTCCCCAAATCCACTTTGCTGTTCCTTCAATTCATCAGTGGAAAGTACTCTGAGAGAGATGTGTAGTAACTGAAACAACGTGTTAGGATGCTGGTTTAGGACAGGAAGTATGTTTAGTTAGCTGAAGTAGTCACTCTGGTTTGTACCAGACCGGTTCCATTATTAGCCTGTTTTTTGTTAGTATGCCATACCATACTGGAATCAGATGTTTTATCAGAAGATTGTGAGGAAAAGTAGCAGCTTCACAGCTCTCTGTGGCTGTCATGTGCCCTGCCTAAAATGAGTTGGTTAGCTTCTATCCAGATCTCACCAGGCAAGAGTCAATGTCACAAAGAGCTGCAAAAAAATGGCACTGTTAAACCTTAGTGTCAAAGGAAGAGCTGAATCCAGGTCCTTATAAGAAGCAGTTTTGGCCTAATTGGATTGGCTGGACATGATGAAATATGATGAATGCAGCTTTGCAGGCAGAAATGTCAAATATAGATGCATTTAAGTGATAGCTGCCTCACGTTCCCTCTAAAACCAAATGAGATTTAGAGAAGCCTGCTTGGAGTAGTCTGCTGTACAAGGTTCAAAAGACAGGAGTGATCAGTAGGAAATTGTCATTGGTTCTTTTGGGAGTGGGTTTTGTTTTTTTTAATTACAGAGAAACTAGAATTGACATACCCGTTTGCTAGTCACATTATTTAGTAAGGGATGGTTGTTTTTCTGAAGAGTTTGTCTGTTCAGTGATGATTTAATTTAGGAATGAATTCAGGGAATTTCTACGGCCTGTCGTGTGATACAGTAAGTCAGAATGAAGTAGCCCTTTCTTATCGTATTTCATACTTATACCTGTTTATGAGATGGAACACAGGTGCACAAAAATTAAGGATATTGCCTGAGATAATGCAAGACCTGAGAACTGAACTCTGGCCTGTTGTTCACTGGGTCTTTGCATAGGCATAAGACTAATCTTCCTTTCAAGCAGCGTTTTACTCCCGAGGGCTTTCAACACAGTGTCTTTCATCAGCTTTGAATTCGCTAAAAAAAAAATAAAAAGATGGGACATCTTTCTAGAAGTCTTTGCCCAATAGCTCGTGTCTTCCAGAGTACTGATAAACACAAGTGCAAATATACAGTCTCCTTTGCCCCAAAGACGTGCTCTGGCTTTAGTACCACACTTCTAATGACAAACATTCACCTAGTTTACCATATGCATTCTTTTATCTTAGCTGTTGTCTGTGCATGTTGGGAGATTTATTTCTACTCATAATGTATTTCATGTGTGTTAGTTGTAAATATTGTGCTCATAAATCAGCCCGGACCATCCAGCCCCAAGGATGGAGACAGCTTACAATAGGTCTGTCTGCCTCACATTGTGAGACTGTACTAGTTCTCTGTTTTTTCCATTGCTTGGCTCTGTTAGTGGCATGTTGCCAGTCTCCTGTCTCACATTAACAGGAATATTATATATTACTGAATTTAAAGTGTTTTTCCTTCAGGACTAGAAGAATGTAACAGAGCGTGCATCTGGCAGCATGACATTATTCCTATGGTGTGCCGTCCACGCAGAGAATCGCCACCATGGATTTCTGCTGCAGTCCTCTAGGCATGAGGAGTTTTACTGTGTGGACTGAGGTAGGTCCTAGACCAGGTTGGGGACATGTTATGTCAGGGATTGCATGCATATATACATAATGTGTAATGAAAAACTGATTATTCTCCCTTCCCTTCACCAAATTCTCTAAAATACCACAAAAGTAGCAAGTCTGGAGCATAATCCCAGAACTCCAGTTTTTTCATCCCACTTCTAGAACCAGCTCCATCTGTATTCACACCTACTGACCTCACTTTTTTCATCTGGGAGATGGAAACTTGTTGTATTTGCCTCATAAGACGTTTTTGGAGAATTTATTAGTTCATAAAGTATATGTATGAGGACATATCAGTACTACAGAAGTACGTATGAAGCTGCCCCAAAACTAGGATTGTTACTTCTTGTTGTCAGGTAGTTTCATTTGGACTTCTCTCCATTTCTCCTCTTGTTGGAAAGCTTGTCTGCTTGGCGGGAACTGCAAGTATTTTCTGCAGTGCTCCTGTTAAATTATTACCCTTTTTACTGATTTTAAGGATCTTGTGCTCTCAAAATTCCTGTGTTTGCATGAAACAAGGCTGCATTAAATTGCATGGTCTAAAGCAATCAATATTCAATAAGCTTCTGGTATTTTAATTGGGTTGTTTTTGGAAGTCTGAAATGGGCTGAGCTGCAGGGCTAAACTAAACAGAGTCTGTCATACCAAAAATATTCTGAAGGAGTGTATTTCTTCATGGTAGTGCAGCTGAAAATGCCACATTTACTGTAATTAGTGCATATCACGCTTATGCCTATGCTTCCTATCTTATTTATATATACTTAAATATGTTTCTAGGGGTCTAATTCTTGGAGGCCGTGTTAAACCAGTGTCTTCTGTTGTTTATTCTGGTCTAATAAACAGACCCTTGGTTTGCCTCGCACAGTACATCCCAAAACTATAACCCTACATAAAAAAAAAAAAGTTCCCCAGAACAGTCTGTGACCCAGAGCACATGATGCATTTCAGGAGAGCCGGAAAGGAGAATGGTGTCATCACCTGAGGGGAAACAAAAATCAGATGCGAGGAGGGGAAATTTTGGTGCTTATTTTTAGACTCTGTGGGTGAGTATTATTTTCAGCTTTGTCTATATTAATTTCTGAGAACACAGTGTTAACGTGTGATTAGGCTATCTACGAATAGAGTATCATAATTTCTAGCTAAGTAATCACTCACTAGCAATCCCTGAAGATTGAATATACCCATTTGTACCAGGATAACGTAGCAAAGACATGACTACAGATGGTGTAGATATATCTGAGACAGCTATAAGCTAGCTAGTTGAGAAATAAACCTTACACATGTATTTACACTTAATGAGTTCAGAAAAATATGTCTGTGACACTGGGTCAGTCCTCCATGTAGCTGAAGATACTCTGTTACTGGTATTAAGGTGAGTTATTTCAAAGCTAACTTTCAGTATGTTTATGTGGAGCTGTTCTCATACTTGTGACTGCACACCTTCGGCATCTTCTCTATTTATTAGCATGCTGCTTGTTAATCAGCACTTTATTGTCTCAGTATGCTTAAAATAAGCGTTTTGTCACATTCAAGAAGAAGAAACTTTATCGGTTTGCATTCTGGCACCATGCTTCATGTTGTCAAGTGCTGTCAGTTGGTTTCCTTCTGTAACTGATTTACAGAAAGAGGGAGCTTGAGATTGAAACATTCTGGTAACAATTTTCACCAGATACATATTGGATGTGTTATAGAAGCATCTCTAATGTTACAAAGAACAAGAGACTTAATGGGTAATAGTCTGATCTTGTGTGCTAGAGGGTCCCCTTTAGAGCCTTTGATTGCTGTATAGGACAGGGAACACAAGGCTAAAATTCCCCTGTTGCACAGTGAATACAGTGAGAGGAAGGAAAGAAGATAGCATCTTATCAGAGGATCTTCTGGTTTCCTTTATAAACAGCTAAGAAGCAGCTTTGCCACTTCCCTCACTCAGTATTAAGCAAAGGACCTTTGAGAGGACAATAGATGTTAGACCTACCAAAATTCTGACTGTCCTAGAATGTTTCTGTAGTCTAAATAGCAATAAAAGCTAGTGCTGCGTTAAAGCCAGATGTTTCTAGTTAGTCTGCAGTGTTGTCTTTTAATCTGATGTGGAGACAGAAAAGTACAATGGAGTCTGATCTTTGCTTTGAGAAACCTGCTTTTGTCACTAGTCCTGAAGCTGGCCTTTTCACTAACTCTGTGTGAGTCATTTCATCTCTACATCGCTCCCATACTTTGCAAACTCATCAGCAGAAGGACTGCTTACTGGCAGTGTTGTACCTTACGCGATAAAGACCAGATCTTGTTTGACATGATTAGATATCACTGTCATTAAATTTAATAATTTACAGACATTTAAAGTCAGAATGTTCTAAATAAGGATCAAGTGCAACAGACCTGTTAAAGCTATTTTGCAAGCTTATATTATTAAATGGAGCATCAGAAAAGGCAGCAGAGGAGGCCTGATTTTTGCCTTAGTGTAGACAGGAGGAGCTAAACTCTGAAGTGATAAACTAGTAGTTCCCAAACCAGTCTGTGGAACCACAAAGTATCTTAATTCCTGAGGTCCAAGAATCTGTGGAAAGTTTTGAGGCTTGACTGTGGCAAAATAGTGCAGAAGTTTGGGAAGAATTGAGCTGAGCAATGTATCTCGTCTGCAGAAGAGCACATGTAGCCTTTGGAAAAGACTTGTGTAAGCCTATTCAATCTGCTTCGGTTCTTGGATAGTTTACTGTTGTAAATAGATACAGTTAGGGTCTTTATTAAATGCCATATGCAAAAGCATTTAATTATGGGTATATATTTTTAGCCTGTCACAGAACACATCCCATTGCAGCTTTTTTTAAGAAAAAAAGCAAAACAAAGAAAGCTTCCTTACGGCAGGTGTACACAAAATGTATACATGAGTTTCTTGTCTTGGAAAATGCAGCAGATTATAGCTAATCTTGAACTCTCCTATTAGAAAAGAAAGCTGTGAGAATTTAAGAAAATGCTCCGCAGAACTATCCGTGTTTCCAATGTTTTTTGGGTCATTTATTGAGTTTTATTGTGCAGCAGCTTTTTCAGAAAATTGTGAGGGCCAGGAACGTACAATTAAGTCTTGTTTTGAATCACCCAACTGAGAACAAACTCTAGAAAAAAGAAATTATTTGGATTACGGAATGTCAGAAGCATATTGATATAATTATCCTTAAAAGGAGATACTGTAGGAAATAGGATGGATTAAGTTATTACAAACATTCGTGAAGTAAAAACACTATTAAAGCATTATAAGAGCCATACAACCAGTGAACCAAAAGTGTAAAAACAATGCTTTGGAAATGAATATTTTCCCAAGAAAACTTTCCAGTAAGAACCTGGGAAACTGCACTTTTTCTTGTGGGTGAAAAAAAGTCACATTCCGACTTTAAAGAGACAGTGCTTCTGGAGAACTTATACGTTCAGAATGTACTCTTATCTCCTTAAAAACTATGGAAAAAAAGAAGTTTAAGGACTTAATCTAGTTGTTTGTGTTTGTTTGTTTGTTTGTTTTCCCAGTGTATGCCTATTATTCTTTTTCTGTGTTTTTCCATGTGGATGGTAAAAGTAGATGGCACAGTTTCACAACTGCTTCCATTCGATTTCTTTTTCTGACTCCTGTGTACTTGTGGAATTGCTGCTAGTGGAAAAATAATAATAAAATCACTCTAGGGAGCAGAGTGCACAGCATATCTTGTTGACATTTTAACATGTATGTTGGTAACCCTTTTCCTACCCTAGCTTTTGTAAGCTTGCTTTTGGTGAGGACTGGTGTGCTTTGCTAACAGACTGCTTTGCTAATGAAATGAGAAACTTTAATTGCTGTTTCAAATCCAGTATGTGCTAGTAGCAACTTAATGGTTGTTTTCTATAGGGTTATTTTTAAGTGACCCGTAAATAAGCAGTTACATGGTCTCAGATGTGTTCCAGCCTAAATGACAAATGCAATTGGTCTTAATTGGTTTCCTTGGTAGTTCTCAGAAAGAGTTCTCAGAGAGAACCTTGACTAGTTAGTCTTAATATTGCTCATTCCTTTGACTTTTGCTGGTGGTTCTTGGAAGTTTCTCAGGGCATTGTTGATTGAAACATCTGTTGAAATAGTGTAAAAGTGAAGTCCCACCCTCTTGCTGACAGAACCAGACCTTTTGTGTAGACAAAGGACTTCAGTCTCCAGGGCTGTCATGTCTGATAACCTTCATTGGTAATAAATGCACAGAAAAAAAGAGAGGGCAGAAGTGGACCCTTCCTGCTTCAGCTCCCTTTCTATGTGGAAGCACAGACTGGAGCTTGTGACATGTACCATGAAGCCCAAATACATACATATATATATTTAACTGCGTACTGCTGGATATACAGTTGAGAGTGTGGAAGGATTCAGAAATGATGGGATGTTTGTATGGCTAGCAAGAACACCCAGATTTGTTACAGTAATGATCTTTAAAACAAAATACAGCAACATCAGAGAGGAAACGAGAACCCTTTTAACTCTTGGTGGTGAAGGAGGGACGACTTTTTTGGATTGGTGCCTCTTGAAGTGTCTTAAACTTTTCTGTGAAGCAGCTAGTCATGGCCAATGTCAGGAAGAGGATGATGGACACTATATGTGATACATTCCAGCAATTCCTGTGCTGAAAATATCACCAACAACCTTTGATGTCAAGATACAACGGCTTGCTCCCAAAATTATTGTGGATCAGAGAAGTAAGCTTTTGAGAGAGGAAAAAAAAAAAAAGGAATGTAAGGCCTGATTTAAGACTTTTAAAAATGCTTGTTCCTGTGTGATTTTTGACAGTGTTATTCTATCAGCATAAATTTATTTTAATCCAGTAGTGGCCATCCTTCTCCTGGCTTTTTTTTTTTTTATTTTTGGCTTAGCTAACTGTACAAATTACTCAGTTTTCCTGTGTAGAAATTCAAACAGAGAGAAAATAATCCAATCCCTGGATTTCTAAATTCAAGTAGCTTTTAAATCAGAAATAGTTTTGAAGCAAGAACAATAATCTTTCTGGTAGTGGGTGGCATAAAGAGACTGTTTTTTCCATTCAAAGCTTTTCTTTCAAATGTATTTGATTTAGATTGATTTAACTTGGTGTGGGAATTGAAAGTCTGACTGTGAAACTTCCTGTTCTGAGTTGTGGCTTGAGTGAGTTGCTGGATGAATGTGTCTTGCCATTCTTCTGTCCCCTTTCTTGCATAATGATCCTTGATTCTGATGAGTTTCCATCACATGCGTAGGCTTGATGAGGCAGCGAGCTCACGACTGGTTAAAAGCACAGGAAATCTGTGCTTCTATCCAGTATGTTTTTTGAGAGAATGACTTCATTTCTTTCTTTTGCCTCAGTTTGTCAGTACAGTGTAACTTCTGTAGGTGCTTTGAAACCCTGATGGAGGACTTGTTGAAATCCTGAGATGAAGTTTATACATTATATTCTACCAGGTGCTTCTTTATTGAGCTGGTAAATAACGTCAGTACTTGGAACTGGAAATATTCTACCTTGCCTTTCATTCGTAGAACCCACTTCATTGTTCTTTCAGTAAATTGGTACTTTTCCCATTTTCAGTACTTCTTTAAAGATTTTGTGGAATGTTGTAAGATGTCTGTGACAGTTTAGACCTAGTCCTCCGCTTTGAGCTAAGCCACGTCAAGCAGGGTGGCACCAGAGGTTTCCCTTGAGCTAAAGCACACGAGAAACAGTTCTGTCTTTCCATGCTGTGTAGCGCTAGCTTTAAGTTACAGCAACATCTACAGATGTTTCCCCTCTTCTGACTGCTTGTGTCAACAGGAAATGGCCAATATGCATAGTGGCTTCCAAACTTAAAACTTCTGCAAGTAATAGAGAAAGAAATCAGAAGCTACAGGTATGCTGGTAAATTACCAGTTCAGGGAAAGGGTTCTGGGCTCTGAAACTTCATTGTACGTGGATAGGTTGTTGAAGGAGCTTTTGCATGGTTTTGGCTGGGCCAGCTAGCACTTCCCCAGTTTCTGATTGTGGTTCAAGAGCTGTTGTGAGCCAAAGCCCATTTATACAAGGCATTTTTGCATTCAGCCATCCTGTTTTAGAGGTGGGTAACTTGATGTTGTGGACATGTATCGTGGCCACATGGCATGAAACACTCCCACAGAACAAGCTCAGACTTGTTTAAATTAGTAATACAGATCTATGCACAGTATCTGGAATATAGGGGAAACATAGGTAGCTTATGTTGATTGTATGATTCCACTCGTGACATGTTGAAGCCCATGTCCTAAATATTTCTAGATCTTTTTTAATACTAAACTGATTACTTATTTATACTGAACTTAACAGTTACTACTTTCTTATGTTTTTAGGAAATTTTCCCCTTCTTTCCCTGCATCAATTAATATAAACTAGAAGTCAGAGCAGCTCTTCATGATGAAAATGTGCTGGTTTTATCTGTTCTCTGACTCATTTTTTGTGAAGAAAATAAAGAAGAAGGATAGAGTCTTTGAATCTTCTTAGTGTAATGAAAAGTATATTGAAAATGATTCCTTTATGTGCTTGAGTGTGTGCTGTTTTCAAAGTTCTCTTACTTTTTGAAGAAAGTTTTTAGAATCCTACTGATTATATTGACCTTCTGGATTTCTTTCTGCACTTTAGATTTCCAGTGAGTGATACCTGGGAGCGCTAAGTAACAGAGTCCATTGTTGAGAACATCTGAGGCAAATTGTTATACTTTTCAAATAGCATCACTTGTTATACCAAATCCAATGTCTGTGAAACATCATCTTAAAAATCCAAATGTTAGGAAAGACAATTAGCGTGGGTTTAGTGAACGCAAAATTTGATTCTACAAGATAAAGCAGGTAACCTTCGACTTACTATAGAGCATCAGCAACACAGCCTCCTCTGCTGAGGTGCAGAGGCCTTTGCTCAGCCGCTGACAACACAATACTAAGCATAACTTTGTGTGAACTATCTTTCATTGGCTGATTTGTGTTCCGTTTAGCAATCCCTTGGAGTTAGTTGACCACCAACCCTGTGCCAGTGTCATGTTTCTAGAGACTGTATGCTCCTCTGAGTATGTTGTACCTAACCAGTCAATACAGTTTTGCTCCTTAGCTCCCCTTCCATTACTCTGTGAAATATTTGCAGAACCTGTATTTCATGACTGGCCCGGTTACTGATTTATCTCCTGGACTGTTTATCCCACTGGGATCGTGTTATTTTTTTCAGAGATGACCTCCCTTGCTCACAAACCACAGCTAATTTGGCCTTATTTCCCTCCCTGCCCCCTCCTTCGGGCATGCTAATAGCGATTCTAACTGGCTGTTAACTTCTGCTCTGCAGTTGTCACCAAGCCTTTCCAAGTTAAATATTGCAAATGAAAATTAGAATATTCTTGGCACTGTCTTCAGTTGGAGGTGCAGTCTGCACTTTAGGAGGTGATGGTCATTACCAAATGTCAGCTTTGGAGAGATTCAACAGATGGGAATGCTCTGGTTTAGATTATCTGTCCATGTATTTGTTTAGACAGATTCACGGGCACTTCAGATGCCTTTGGAAGCCAGCGTTCCAGTGCACTGCAGTGCATAGCACTAGAAAGGAAGGGAAACATGGAGGTATAAGGAAATATTTGTAGTGCACATGAAATGCTCTCAAATAAGATTTTGAAATTGCACAAACAGTGCATATTCCTATTTGCTTAAACTGTGAAGCAGCAAAATCCATTAAAAAAAAGTCTGGACAGCTGTTCACCCAGGTGACTGAGACCAGTGCAAACAAACGCAACTCATCGCCCACCTCTGAAAACCAGGCAATCAGACCTTCTGGTCACTCAGTTGTTGATAGATGTCTGTGGGAACAAAGTGTCAGGAATAGTAGCTGAAACTTTTTAGAAGCAATGTTTTGTTGCTTGCTTTTCCTAGAACTGAAATAAAATGAGAACAGGGTCTGTGGTCTGGCATATCTCCAGGAGAATTTCAGGGACTTTATTAATCAGTTATATAAGGAAAAGCATTGGGTAATGGGCAAAAATGGCAAAGCATCCATGTGAACTTGTTGAGTTTTTCTAGCCAGCCCTTCTAGGTACCTCATTGGTTTTGCTGCTGAGTGAGAAGAGTCTCTCTTCACAGAGGCAATTTAAATGGGTAGCTCCTTTTGATGATGGGTTTGAGAAGGAATAAAAACATGGCACAAAAACTTGCTTAAGGTAGGTAACACAGTAGGTCACAACAAAGCTGTCCTCTTATTTCTAGTGTTAAACATGATCCAGTAGACGGTTTCCTCTTGTAATACACAGCTCTTTATATGGCCCCCTGTAAAGCTCTAACAAAGGAAGCCCTCTCGTGCATTTCCACTTTATGGAAGAAAGAAGGGAGAATTCACTTGCTGAAAATTGCCTTGCCAACCTGGGGGAGAATCAGAGATTCAATTCTGAAGTTTAAGTCCATCATGCCACGTGTCTTTCTAATTGTTTGCAACTGATAAAAATGTCAATGATCCAAGGCAGCAAGTAGGGAAGGGAGGCATAAAAAGATTACATATGGATAAATTGCAGGTGAATCCTGAACATACAGAAGTCCAATGTGGGTAAGACTGAACATTTCAAAGAAAGCATTATTATTGATATTGTTAGTCATTGAGCTCTTTTAGGTATGAACAAAAAATGAAAGGCAGTATAAATCTGTGTTATATACCTCTGTTTTACATGTTTTCTGTAACCTGGATGTGCTCCCCATGGAGCTTCTGTAGGCCAGCACAAAACAATCTGCACTGATCCAAACAGACTCTTAGTTTTCTGTGTGTAGGAAGACTAAACTTGGCATTTCTGTATCTTACTAAGCTTTTCTTTTTAGGCTTAAACACAGGAAAGACTTCAAACCTAATTTCTCAGCTTATCGTGCAAATAATATTCTGAATCTTGCAGGATCGTAACTTTTTGTATAAAGCTTTCCGACTGTTTTCTGTTGATAAAAGACTTAGCTGGGCACCAGGAGCTAAGACTGTAGGACTGAGAAATTGCTGACTTAGTCTTGTAATCTTTCTGCACTGCATTCCCATACGGAAGTTATGGATAGGTGTAACTCTGTAGAAGTTAATGTTCTAATCCTTGAATCCCATTCAATGGCTCTGCCATTGAATTTGATGAAAATTTTGGGCACCTGACACGTTACAGGATTCAGTTTTATATATAGGCTTTCGATTCCTGGCAGATGGTCAGCGTCGAGCTCAAATTGATTAACTTAGCACTGTTAGTCTGAATCTGAGTGTGTTGTGTTCTGAGAGCAAACCTGTCTGGAAACTTCAGTGCCACCTTTTGGAAGGACTCTGAACTTTCAGGATCCAGATTAGGAAAAAGTGTCAGGATCAAACATGATTTGTAACATCAAGAACTTTCTTTAGTATTGCCAGCTGAGAATGGCAATGGAGCTTGTGATAGCCTGGAGCTTGTATTCTTTGCTTCTGACCAAATATGCTATCCATATTCCTGCTGAGATAAAGGCTTGTCTTGATGTTCAAGATAACTCTAATTATATAGACAAAGAGATCAAATTAAGACAAATTAATTGAAAATGGAAAATTAGTTAGACAAATGGAAAAAATACATACAGATGGTTAGAAGCACCTAAAATCCCATGTGGTGCAATGACTGCTAAGTCAGCTGGCAATTTTTTGAGAATGAGAAATCTAATAAGGAGGGGAAACCAGTTAAAATTTGCCCTAGAGCAATTGTAACTTCTACACCTCTTTTTTTGGTTCATGAACACCTCTGTCTCCTGCAAAAATACTTTGCGAGGATACTTTTTAATATGGTTTGCTAGGTTTTGTTGCTTGACTTCGTTGTTCCTGCAAATCAGCAAATGAATTCCATTTGCAGTTCAATTTTTTTCTAAGCGAAGGAATGTTTATGCCAGATTGCTGTTCCTACCTTTACCCTTAAAAGTCACACACCACAGGAACTCTCTGTCTTGCAGAAATGTACAGCTGTAGCAAAGCGTAATATGCATGCGGAAAGATCTCGTAGAGCCAGACTATGACGCACATTTTGCTGTGCTAATCCATTAAGTAACTTCAGACATACAGTGAATAGCATTTTTATCTCACTTTTAATTGTTAAATACAATCAGTGAAGTTGTTAGATGTATGTCACAGTCCCTTTGTCTCAACTTTACAAGATAATCGTTCTATTCATTTCGCTATAGCTGTCCTATAGCTGATTTATACCAAACATGGCAGAAGACTCTCATAGAGTGATTATAGTCAAATCATTCCAGTTTGATGCCGATGTAAGACAAAACTGGGTCATTGAAGTCAGATTTTTCCCTAGAGTAGGGAAGAAGAGAAGGTGTTCTCCTTAGCTGAGGCAGTTGGTGGGGGGTGTTTTGTTTGCTTGCTTATGCAGAAGTATGTGGCTTCTTAATATTCCCCACTGTAGAGAAGAGGCCAGTGCTGTTGCAAAGTACATAAAGAAAATAAGAAGCCTAGAGTAGGAAAAGTCTGAAAATCAGAGAAGGCTATGGAGCTGGTGAGAAAATGAGAGGTGACATGAGAACAGGAAGGAAAGGGGAAGGTTATGTCATTAGAGACTGGAATTCAATGTTTTGATGAAACTCCATGGATACAGGAAGGAGCAGGGCGGGTAAAAATAGCTAAATGAAAATGGTATGAGTTCCAAGAATTCAACTCTCTGAAAAGAAAGAAATATATGTTCTTGCTTAAAAACAGGCAGAAAAAGTTACGTGTTTTTATGAAGCATTAGAAAGAATGAAGGAGAAAGGAAAGGGGCAAAATTTGCTAACTGCAATTTCTTCTTTTTTTTTTTTTCTCCAACCAAAACTTGAAATTTTATGTTGTTACACACATTTCATCCAAATCCTCAGTGGCTTGGTTCCCAAGAGAGAGAGCACTTTTTCAGTAAAGTCGTCTCATCAGAAGACCTTGGAGGCTGCTCAAATGAGAGGGCTTTTTTGGGCTGAGCACATGCTAATGTTTACAGACACAAAATTCTCTCACTCCCTGACTGATACAAAACACTACTGATCATTGTATGAGAAAATGACCATAATGTATACAATAGTTTACATTTCAGGACTTAAATTTGCCCAAAGCCAGCAAGCAATTAGATTGAATTGTCTATTTTTTTTGTACTCATTGTATATGCTCACATTCCCCCATAGAGATTCACATCTTATCTGCAAAACAGATACAAGAAAAAGAAGGAAAGAAAATCAACCAATTTACTTACTTAGGTTTTGTTTTTGTTAATTTCTGAACAGATGGTAACATACCACAATGGAAGTTTTATAAAAATTTCCATCTTTTAACTGAGTGCAGGCCTGAAATTTTTCCCTGGTGAAAATGCGGAGCGTGAGTCATTAAACATGCTATGCGCTATCTGCATGGGATTTTCACATACTGTATTCAGAAAAGTCAGAAAGCCGTTCCATTACAGTAACTGCTTTTTTTTCCCCCCCTCCACCTGGGCAAATGGCCAATTCCATCATCTCAGGCTCAGCAGTATGAACAAGGAAGGTACAGTCTGAGGAGGGGATGTAATGCACAGACAAGGGGAGAGGCATTGCTCCACAGTCCAAGAGCAGGAGTCAATTCCTAAAGCTTAAACAATTGTCAAAAGAAGTGGCCTGAGTTATGATTTCTCCAGTCCAGTCTGAATTCACTAATTGAAAAGTTATGGCCTGGTTTTACAAGTGAGAGGTTATATTGCCTGCAGAGCGCTCAGCACCTACTGCATCTTGGCCCTAAATTATCATCATGGAGATAGGGAGTCTAAACTTAATCTTTGTTTGGACTCCGTTTGAAATTTGGCACTGATTGCTGTGGGACAAATAAGGCCCAGAGATGCTGAGTGTGATTTTCTGCAGGTCTACTGATTTGACCTTGGAGAGCTAGGGGAGTTCAAGCTCTCCAGTCTATAGTACTGTTCATCTTAGTGAAGTTACAGAACTTTGCTGGGGGGAGGGAATATAAAGGGATTTTTACACTGAGGCTTCAAGGCATTTGTAAAATCCTTTGGTTCTCTCCAGGGCCCTGACTGCAGTCTCTGATGCCTACTCCTCAATACACAGCATCTTCCCGAGGAGTGCAGTGCTCATCAGTTTTGTCAGCCTGCTATTTCTTGTGTTGGTCTTTGTAACACATGTAAATCAAAATTACCTTGGAGAAATCAAATCAGGGTCTGAAATTTGCAGCTTGGAATTTCCTTTGTATGATCTCAAGGTGGTATCTACACCCATTTTGGAGTGGAGGTGTGAAAAAGGCGTGAGATGTATTGCTGCTTAGTTACTTACATTAATGGGTGTGTTAGAAATGTAGAAGGATGAATGGATGGCTGGCTGGGTGGATGGCTGGCTGGATGGATATATCGTCTTCCAAGGTCTCTGTCATTCAGGAAAAGGATTAGTTAATTATTCTCAGTCTGGGTGATACTTATGACATCTAGAAGAGAGGTGAATGGCATCTTGTTGGATGGCAAGGATAATATAGAACACAATTTCCCCTGAAGAAATAGCTCACATACCTTATATAATGAATGAGCTCATTTTGCCTGTGTTTGCCAGAAACAATAAAAGTTAGAAAATGTCCCGGTAATTAAAATAAAGTGTTACCCAGATTTATGGTGAGAAATGCGAAATGTCAGGCAATTGAGTGCAGCTCCACGCTCACAAATAAGCTTCACATTCGTTAGAACAGGTTGCATTCATTACTAAGAACAGTGTGGGTCCAGTGCTAGCCCCAGAAGGCAATGAATGGTTTCTCCTGCTCAGGGAAAGAAAGCAGAGGGGAGGGAAAGGTGCCAGCTGGCGTGTTAGCTGGTGGATCTTGGGTCCTAGTGGTAATGCTGCAGTATGCACAGTACAGACATGATCATTGCTTCAAGATGGGCTTTGGATTACATGATGGATAGTAGAAAGGAGGGAGAGAGAGTACCATTCTCAGGCCTGCCACATGCAGAAAAGAAATCTAATAGAGTTTTTGAAAGGGTGGAGATGAAAAAGGGGAATCTAAGCAAGGCCAGCCTTTCCTGCAATACTTCCTCTCACAGTCGCTGTTTATTACTTTTTTTAATACAAATGCTATACCTATGAATAGTATAGAAGCTTATGAATGTGAGTTCATCATTCGTTTAAAATAATCTTAAACCCTAATTGTTCTGGAGACCATTTTTTTGTCAGAGGGCCACATAAGACAAGTGAAATGGGTCTAATCTGTCTACATACTATGCATACAGACTTAGGGAGTATTGGAAGTGTAGGACTGTGGAAAACAGAAGTGAAACTCACTGAAAGTCTAGAGTGTAAGCTCATTTGAGCAGTACCCATGCCAGTCACGCTTAAACATTACAATTGCCTTTCTGCTCTATATAGCTAGAAGAGGGTAAGCTGCCAAATGTCCTTCTGCTGTGACATGGGGGTTGTGGTATTGAGAACCTGCTGCCTTAACATCTCTTGTTGCTTGCTTTTGCACTCCTCTTTTCTGACATAGCTAATTAAAAATTGAAGAAACTTGAAACATAAAAACTAGTCTGATAATTTAAGCTGTCGAGAACCTAAAACGTTAAGTGTCTTCCTGAAAAAGAGAATGGGGCAATGTTAAGTCACAGACGCTTCAGTGAATACCAGTCTTGTGGAGGACTTTCATTACCTGATCCTACCAGACTGAAGGTGTCTGAAGTGTCTGTTCAAAAAACAGCCTGTCTTGCCCACTGGAGTATGAAAGAGGTCTTAGGGACAAAACAAACAAACCCCCAAACCTATCTTTCACTGTTGGATTCTCTTCTCAATAAAGTTCATTTGGGAATAGTTCTAGGAACATCAATGGAGTTTTGTTAGAAAAAAATAGTCATTAGGTTAAAGCAGTTGATTTTGACTTGGTAAAAGATTTGGATTCTGATAAAGATCTGCAGCGTGGCCTTAAGCCGGTTGTATATTCTCTCTGTTCCTCAGTTCCACATCTGTAAAATGACGGTATGAATTTGTTTCTTTTTCACTACATGCTTGTAAGAAAAATCTCATTATGCTAATGAAGTGTGCATATGCTTTAATCACAGGTTCATTCAGAAAGCCCATAAATAAAATAAATATGAGATCAACCCATACGAATTTGTGAGAGAGGAGTAGAAATTCCAGATTTTTAGGACAGCACGTTCTGAATTATTGAAGCGATGATGCAAGCACTTATCTCCATAGAGTGCCTAGTGCTCTGTGTGTTATTTATAGGAGACACAGGCCTTTAAAATAAATTGCAGGTTCATATGTCAGACCAGCAGATAGAGGATCAATTTACAACAAGGCATAAATTTCAAGCACACCGTGGGGCTCATTCCCCGCCATGATTTTGGATCTTGAACTGTTGTAAGGTATGTACCAAAGAAAGTAAGAAAAGAGACTAGGATCGGAAGCCTTAGAGATAACCCACCTAGCAGATAATAAGGTCTTACAGAGTCTTTCTAGCAAAGATGCACTTAAGCCTATCAATGTTATTTAGAAAATATGGATACCGTGATGATGAGAAATTATCTTAAAGATGGAAGAGATTACAAAAAAGATATGTGAATTCCCTGGAGTCTGTGAGAGGCTATTGAGGAAGGGAATGTTTGGCCTTAAAGTTGCACATGGGTTTCAGGTGAAATGGAAATGAGGCAGTGTTAATCGTACCGTCATGCAAGTTGATACATGCTAGTTGTAGAGCCCAGCTCTGTTGCCCTTTTACTCACTACAGCAGCTGCAGCAGATCAAATCAGTATTCCCACAGCTTCTCTGCATGATGGAGTGTGCGTGGGAGGGCAAGGGAGGGGAGTTAACCCACTTTGTTTTGGTGAAGCTCAAAGCTGAGGTTTTGCTAATCAGTAACTCCTGTAGTGCAAGGTTGGCACACTCATTTCCTTTGATACTGATTGCTTTGGGATACACTGGACGGCTATAAGCCCTGAGCTAGGGGGGATACCTTGCTTAAGTCTTACGTTTAACTTTGTCTTAAATGTGCTGATTTTTCTTCCCTCGAATGGTGATAGTGACTATTTGGCAATAGCCTGTGTAAGAACCATGCTAGGAGGAAATGCTGCGGGTGTATAGCAACAGTTCAGTTGCTCTTTTTACAGGGACAAGGCTTTGGCTTGGTATTCTTATCCTTTCCTCTGTTGGATGTGTATGCTATGCCTTGTTTGCTTATTGCTGGATATGTTGAGAAATTAAAGATTCTGTGTTAATGTAAATGACAAGAAGTCTGTGGAGCCCTGCGGCACCTAACAGGACTATTCTGCAAGCCTCTTTGGGAATCCCAAGAGTTCCAGCTTGTATTCCCCTCTCTCACTCTGACTTTTTCCAGTAAATTAATTTTTTTATTGGCAATAGCAAACATGTCTTTTTGCTTTGTTTTGTGGTTTGTTTTTTTTTTTTTTTTTTTTTATATGAGGTGTTTGGCAGCGTCCACTGGGGCATGTAGGTACAGAGTGTGTGGGTGGGAGGGGCAGCCCCGAGCAACATACCAGGCAACTTGGGGCGAAAAAATTCTAAAAGATGGAGAGCTCTTTCATGTGCTTCTAGCAACCCCTCACCTCCTGTATTTCCTAGGATGCCTGATGATTTCTTGCAATTCAAATGTGAATTTTAAGTGTGAGAGCAAGTCATGTTTTAAACAGGTCATGTGTTCATTACATATATTAATCATGGATGTATGCCCATTAGTCACACTCCGTGACAATCCAAGCCAGTTCTTAAGTGCACTAGAGTCAGACAGCTTTTGCTCTGAACAGCCTGCTGAATTGTGTTAGCATGATAGCTGCTACCCTGGTGAGCACTAGGGACTGCTGGAGCAAAAAGCATCAGTTGCTGTAACCTTAAAGGCTGCATCTTATCCTAGATGATTATCCTCTGAGGGTCAGGAATAGCGAGGAATACGAGATGTATATTGATCAAGGGGTTCTGTACTTTGGAAAGAAGTAAAAGATATAGAAGGAAATAGGCTACGGAGCTGAGCCGGACAGGAACCGAGAAGTGTGAATGGAGTTAAGAAAATAATGACGACTTCTGAATCTATGGGATTCTCTTCTGTAGTGGTGGCAGAAGCTGCTATGAACATGGTAAAATATAATCAGTTAGCTGAACCAAACCCACAAAATCAAGTATAGCTAGCTGCCATCACTGAAAAGATCAGATATAAAACCACTATGTTTTGCAGAGAAAGGAGAGGCAAGACCCTGGAGAGGAGCAGCATTCTAGAGAGGGGTTGCTTTATCATCTGTGCCCAGGTCATGGATGCTAAAAGGGAAGAAAAGATCTCTTCTGTTTTATGTGCACCTGCTTTGTGTATATGCCTCAGAGTATGTTTCCCGCATTCCCAAATTCTGCTATTGTCATTTTTTCTTCAGTTTATTCCTTGGTCTTGAGTTTCTCTCAAACTGTAGAAGATTGTATGCGGCACAGTCAAGCTGGCTCTACCTCCCAGGAGGTGGAGGTCAGTCCTGTAGCTCCTTAGTCTTTGTTGTTCAAAATGTAGAACTTGGGTATTTTCACTGAAATCACATAGCATGGCTGGAGTGGGAATAACCTATGAAAGGGGAGCTCTGCTTTTCTGTCCTCACTCTGGACTTGCTTTCTCAGTCTTCCCATGATTTGGACCCTACAAGACTTCCGAGCTACTGGGCAACTGAAGGTAGAGATGCTGCATGATTGTAGTCTTGCTCTATGCATTGGATTATCCTTTAGAAATGGTTATACCACGACACCTTCAAAATTTGTCTCAAAGGAGTGAATGGCAGAGCCTAGATTTTTTTGAATCGTACTATCTTGTAGCACTGTTACCTTAGACATACATCTAAGGTACAATCGCATCTTTCAAGTCATATCTTTAAGGAATCACTAAGAGATTTGGTTGCATGTCCTGACTGAAAATCAAGACTATTGTTTGGGTGCTTAATGCTAAGAGCTTAGGTCTGATCTTTATTGCCATAAAGGCAATGTTATGATCTAAAAAAAAGAGAAATAAGTCCAGTAAATGATAAGGTGTCTGTTTCTTCAGCCAGTGGTGGAAAGGGCTGGGGAGTAGGACAGCAAGGTGAAGTGCATATTATTCTGTGCCGTCAGGCAAGTGAAAAAATGCCACTTACTTGTTTTTGCTGCTCTTTGAATCAGGCTAGAGACAGTAAGTGAAATGCGCTGCTGTTCTCCTGTTTTATCGGTTAGTAACTTTGTAAATGCTGAACGGCTTTATGAAGAGAAAATGATCACTAAACCCTGAGCTCATTAGCTTATTGATCCAAAGAGTGACGACTGATTTTCCCTATAGCCAGAACACTGCAGTAAGATTCACAGAGGGTGCCCTGGGAACACCAGAAGAACCCAGATTCAGTTCCAGTTCTGCTTCCCATGTGCTTTTTTGAGGGTGGAATTCCCTGCTGGAATGACCTCCCGCTTATCTTGTTATCCAAGGTTATCTTAAGAAATCTTCACCAACTGCCAACTGATGTAACTCAGCAATTTCAGAAAGTTTTATATCTACCTATATACCATCTCCCCATTTACAGTCTCATAATTACCAATTTTGTTTTTACTGCTCCCAGAATAGATCTTGCCACTACTTGGAGCACAGTAAAAGCCTGAAATAACCTTATAAATGAGCTATTAGTATGTAAATCAAACCTGTACCCAGTCTGTACGAAGTGTAGTATAGGGGGTAGATTTTCAAGGCTGTGCAGCATCCCAAAGCTCATCTAGAAAATGGTGGGACTTGATAGGTGGAAAATACCATAGAAGTCCCAGCCACCTCACTGAGCTCTTTGGCCTGAAAGGTGGTGTGTAAATAGTTGATTTTTCCATTGATTAAAAAAGAGAACATTTTTGTTGACACGAGTCCATTGCGGGCCTTCTCAGACAGTGAAATTTTTTGTTTGGTTCATATTAAATATGACTGATTCATGAAACTTCTTTTTTCTTGTGACTTTTTAGATGTTTTAAAATTCACTTATTTCAGTACATCTCTAAGAGATGTACAAAAAATTGTGGTCTCTTTAAAAATAAACATTTCAAAATTTGTTTTAGCCAAAAAGATAAGAAGTTGGTGCACATTTGTGAAATAATTTTCTGTAAGCGGAATCTGTGTTGATGACAAATTGAAATATTTGATTGAAAAAGACCACCTGACTCTCAGATATGTCTTTTTCAACAGAGAGTTTGAAACCTTATTCTGCAGGTTCTGGATAGGTTGGCATTCCCCAGTTTCACTGTAAGGGATGATCAGTGAAAATGATGACATTTAGCAGATGGTCTGTAAAGGAAAGGAGGGAAGGAAATATCCTGGTCATGCAGAAATTGTTTTACTTCAGTACCGGAGTGTCACAATTAGAAATGAATATGTACAATACAAACAGGGAGAAATTAGATGTTTGCCGCTATAAAGTATTTACTGTCTAACGTGAGTTACAGTAGGAATTTTGATGTGTGACATTTGCACCCATGCTTTTATTTTTCACTTACTCTCCTTCTTCACAATCTTCACAACAGGACCTTCCCAAATGTTTTGTCAAATAGCTGCAATATGCAGCACAGTCCTTGATAATCCCTAGTTCTTCCGGACTAAGCAGGCATCTAAAACCAGAGGGGGACTGTGGTGAATTCATTTAGAATATACTTTTCATATGCCTCTATAAACATATGCATAAACATGATACCCTCCACTTGGGGAATGTGTAAAAGATGGGACACGATACTTGTGAGAGGCACCGAGTTCTGCAAATGAAGGTGATGGGGAGGGAAACGAATTGCCTGTTAAATATGGAAAATGGAGTCTGCTTTTTGTTCTGGGCCTTTGGAATCTGTGGGTGGATTGGAACTGGCAGGCAGGGAGCAAACACCCACCCACCATAGGGCTGTGTGGTTCAGAAGTTTACAAGAGTGTTTGTGTTCCAGGAGCTGTTGGCCTTGAAGCCAATGGAGAGGGGGAGGAGAAGAGGGAGAGAGTGAGAAAAACACTGTGGTGTTAGGGCCCTTCCACGGAGATATTTTCCCCCTCTCCTTTCTCCAGCTAGAGGGCTTTGGAACTGGAGCAGGACAAACAGTTACTGGGGGAAAGATTAGTATGATTTTAAGATGCGCAGTGCTCACCGTCCGTCATCAGGGGAGGCAGAGGCTTAAGAAGCCACTGTCACCTTAATCCCAAATGACGGCTCTCGTCGCTCCCCTTTCTCCTACCCGGCTGCAGTTTAATTCTGCAGAGTCTGTGGGATATAAAAAAATGGAAATTTTAGTGTATTGTTACTGCAGGAGTTGAAAATTGGTTTCTGTCCCGTCATGAATTTAGGTTCAGAAGCTGCCTCTCTAGTTGGTCACCATCTGGATGTTGCAGATACAGAAACTGAGGCACAGGGAGACTGAACAACTTGCCCAAGGCAACAGGAAGTCTGTGGGAGATCTGGGAATAGACCCCAGATGTCCCGAGTTTTCTGTCTTAACCACAAGACCATCCTTCCTGTCTTTTTGGTAGTCCCCTCTGCTTCAGGAATTCCGTTTATGAATTCCACCCATAAACAGTCTGTTGCACGATCCAGTGATTTACTTGCATGAAGGAGTCATTTGGAAGGGCAAACGGCACCTCTCTTAAAATGAGCTGCAGTTACTACTGTCCTTCCTTCCTAAGGGGTGAAGGAGAGGGAGTGCAAAAAAACCCAGCTTCCAGAGCTAAGCAGCTTCTCCATTGCTGTCCAAACTTCCTGCAGGCATTAATTTTGTTCTTTAAAAGACTCAGGAATTCCGTGCATGATGTTGGAGTATATCTGGCCATTTATATTTTAGTGAGTTAAAAAAAATAATGACTGAAACTGGACTAAATCCATCTAGGGAATTATTCTGCTGCTGTTCACCATTGTATCTGATGACAGTCCGTTCGATTGCCGTATCCCTGCGGACTTCCTTGTGTTTCTGGTACTTCTCCCTCGTCGTAGTCAGAGCTTTTCTAAGCCGAGGCTGAATGGTGGGAAGGGTTTTCTTTCTAATAAAGCACACCCTTTGGTTGGAAACGATGGAATGGATGGAACGTCATAGATGGCCTTCATATTATCAAAAGGTGCCGTACAGAGTTTCTGAAGAATATTACTGAAAATGATTCTTAACTGAAACCTTTTAGATACCCCTGTTACTCAGTGAAGAATATTCCTAGCCCTGCTTTCTCTTAACGTGGTCACCTCTTTAGCATCAGGAATCAACAAGAGCTGTATGGCCTAGATTGTTAGATCACAGCTTTAGACCTCGGTATTGTGGTGGTATCTAAAAATTCCACTCGTGGATCAGTAAATCCATGTGCGATTCATTGTGTAAATAGAAACGTAAAGGGTGCCTCTTGCCACCCAGGGCTTCCTAGAATAAAGCAATTTGGTAAAGGTTCTCTGCGTGTCTTCTCGTGGCACACGAAGGCACAACTGATGACTTGAACCTGTCTATTTGGTTCTTGCCTTCTCTGAACTCCCCTTCAATTCTTCAAGGCTTGATGTCTAAGTTGGATATGTGAGAGTGGGTTCCTCTCTGGAGAAGGCTGATTTAGTGGCAAGATGAAAGCTCTTTTGCAACTCTGTGGCACCTCTTTCCCTTACTGAATGGGATTTCAGAACCGAAAAACACAAATGAAATAGGAGAGCTTGCTGTGTTCCCTGCCCCACTGCATTGATTCTGACTAAATCACAACCTCTCTGTTTTCTGCTTTGCTCTTTTAAACAGCGTTTGAATATTTGGTCGTTCCTCCTCTTTTGTCCTGATCTGTTTTTCCTGCTTTTATACTGAAATGGTAACATCTTTCAGAGGAGACTATCCGAATGCTCGATTTCTGCTTCACTCAGTGTAGCGATGAATAGTGCTTAATGGCACCGTCGCGTTACAAATAATATTTTAACAATTGTATTGGTGTGAAACCGCTCTCCAGCCTTGTTCTGGCACGCGCGACCGACAGTCCGGCGATGGCAGGCGTCCCCTTTTGGGCTGCTTCTTCTGTTCGCACTTCGCGCTGGTTGGAATCTTTTTTAGAAATTTCAGTTATGCAGCCGGTGGAGAAAAGGCAGAAGCCGGGTTCCCTGCTCTGAGGCCGGGTGTTGGGGAGTAGCGAGCGCCCCGTCCCCTCGGACCGGGGGAGCCCCGCGCTGGGCCGCGGGCGCCGCCGCTCCGCCCGCAGCCCCTCCCGCCGCCGGTAGAGGGCGCTGCTCTCCGGGCCCGCCTCGCGCCGAGGCGGCGGTATCGCCTCGCCGCCGTGGCGACAAACGCGGTTTTCCCCGCCTGGCTCTGCCTGGCTACCTCAGCGAGGGCTTGGGTAGCCCGCCTGTGTTGCAGTCGTGCCTCACGCTCCTTCCACGTGTGAGCTGGGCGCGCGGCATGCGTGTCGAGAGCAGGGAACGCATGTGCGCGGAGCGCCGGGTGGGCTCGCCGCGCCGAGCGCCTGAGGCTGCGCTGCCGGGGGTGCCGTTTTCGGCCATAAATCGCGTTTGTACGCCTGCGATTTCTGCTCGCAGAGAGGGGCGTGTGCTCAAAGTTGCATTTAGGCGTTGTAAGCAGGTTTTGCGACGGACAGGTTTTTTGTGGTGCGCTGGCGCTTTGCCTGCGTGCGAGCGTCAGGCGGCCGCGACTTCGCCTGTTCCCTTTTCCGCGCTGTCCAGAAAGAAAGCGGCGAGAGGAAAAAGCCGTCGCCCTACCGCCCCTCCTTTGCGGCGCGGCGGTCTGTGAACCCAGCAGTTTACCCTCCTCCCTCCCCGGCGCTGCCGCCCGGGGCCGCGCTGCGCGCCTGCCTGTGCAGAAGCCGAGCGCAGAGCGGAGGGGGGAGGCGGCCGCTGTTCCTGGAAGAGCCCGGCCTGGGGAGTTGGTCACATTCTTGGCTGGGATTCAATGACTGAGGCAGACACCAACAAACAGAGGGGGGGGAGGAGGAGGAGGAGGAGTGAGGGAGGCTGAGCCAGCCTGCATTAGCTCAGCTCTCAGGCACTCTCAGTCTCTGCTGGAAAGAGGAGCTGGGAGGATGTGCGCTCTGTTACCGCGGCTCCCCACGGCACGCCGAGAAGACCGAGAGAAATAAGGGAAGAAAGGCGAACCGAGAGACGAGGAGTCCTCCCAGATCAAGCTGAGGGACCACGAGGGAGAAGGGAGCCTGCTTATTGCCCGTCCGAAGCCCCCGCGCCGTTTTGGAAGTGCCAGAGATTTGGGCCTTTTCCTTTTCTTCTGCGTTGTTCCCTTCCACAGACCAAGCT
The DNA here is from genome assembly GCF_047370975.1 of Nipponia nippon. Taxonomy (NCBI): domain Eukaryota; kingdom Metazoa; phylum Chordata; class Aves; order Pelecaniformes; family Threskiornithidae; genus Nipponia; species Nipponia nippon. Next base: position 7,463,367 of record NW_028262335.1, read on the forward strand.
TTCTTCCTCCTCCTGCTTTTTACTTTCCTCCCCCGCGCCTTCCTTTCGGTGGATATGGACAGAAGGGTGATTACTGCAGAGAAGTAGCAGCCGCCAGAACATATTTGAGCCCCTGGTGCTCGGAGCGTGGCACAGACTTTTTGTATTTCTGTGGGTGGCGTGTGTGTGTGCGAGTGAGTGAGTGTGTGTGAGTGTGTGCGGTGGAGGTGTGGGAGGCGGGATTGGTTTGCCTGAGGGATTGGCTGAGGGGGTGAGTGCTCGGATGAAGACCTCTTTTTGCCGTGACTCTGTGCTCCATCGGGGCAGCTTGGAGACTTGGAGGTTTTGAAATTGTAACGAACCAAGAGAAAAGAAAGAAGAGAGAGACACGCATACAAAAGGATTTATTTCCTATTCGTTAGTGGATTGTTAAACCCGAGTGGGAAGGAGAAAGAAACGAGGGTGGGTTGTTGTATTTTGTTCGTAATTTTTTTCTTTAAAAAAATCCCTTAAGTGGATTTGTACCAGGGTGGAAGATAACTGGGGATTTTTGTTGTTTGTTTTGGGAATAGAAACTAAAAAATGGAGACTGTAAGTAGAAGCAGCTTCCAGCCTCATCCAGGACTGCAGAAGACCTTGGAACAGTTTCATCTGAGCTCTATGAGCTCCCTGGGTGGCCCTGCTGCTTTCTCAGCACGATGGGCACAGGAGATGTACAAGAAAGACAATGGCAAAGACCCAGCAGAACCTGTACTGCATCTGCCCCCTATCCAGCCTCCTCCGGTAATGCCCGGTCCCTTTTTCATGCCCTCGGACAGATCCACAGAGAGGTGCGAGACCATCCTGGAAGGGGAAACCATCTCCTGCTTCGTGGTGGGTGGAGAAAAGCGGCTGTGCTTGCCCCAGATCCTGAACTCGGTGCTCAGGGACTTCTCCCTGCAGCAGATTAATTCGGTGTGTGATGAGCTACATATTTACTGCTCCAGATGCACTGCTGACCAGCTGGAAATCCTCAAAGTCATGGGCATCCTGCCCTTCTCCGCTCCTTCCTGCGGGCTCATCACTAAAACTGATGCCGAGAGGCTTTGTAACGCCTTGCTTTATGGTGGCACCTATCCTCCCCACTGCAAGAAGGAATTCTCTAGCACGATTGAGCTGGAGCTTACAGAGAAGAGCTTCAAGGTGTATCATGAGTGCTTTGGGAAGTGTAAGGGACTCTTGGTGCCAGAGCTTTACAGTAACCCCAGCGCAGCCTGCATCCAGTGCTTGGACTGCAGGCTTATGTACCCACCTCACAAATTTGTGGTCCACTCTCACAAATCTCTGGAAAACAGGACTTGCCATTGGGGCTTTGACTCTGCAAACTGGAGATCCTATATCCTCCTCAGCCAGGATTACACTGGGAAAGAGGAGAAGGCTAGACTGGGCCAGCTCTTAGATGAAATGAAAGAAAAATTTGACTATAACAACAAATACAAGAGGAAAGCCCCCAGGGTAAGTGATGCCTTTAATTTTAAAGGGGGTGGGGGGAGAAAGAGAAAAAGAATTTTCTATAATTTCGGTAACAACCATTGATACACCCAATTTGTTAGCAGCTGCTTTTCCTTTGACTCATTTAGCAATCTAATCGTGTTCTTAATTCTCACCACGTGTGTGTTAATGTAGACAAGCAGTGTTTGAGATGGCACCTTTTTTTCTCCGGTTGTGTTCTGAACACGGTAGTTGGAGTTTGTTTAGATCATATATGTGTGTTTGCGTATGTTACTGTACATGGAACCTGATCTTTGAAACCCATCACACTACCCCAGACTTTAGCAGGAAGTGTGTGATTTCGGGTCTTAGGAGCTTCAGTTAGGGGTCAAGACAAGGAAGAAGCCAGAAAAAAAAAACCCAAACAGTTACTCATCGCTCCAGCTGCAAATACATACAATTTATTGCTCAACTGCATGCCGCCAGGGATGGACGTGGGGGCTAAATTGTCTAAAGGCTTGTATTGGAATAAAATGCGGCTGCTAAGAAAAAATCCTGACAGTAATGCAGGTTACTGGTGTTCGGATTAAGTGCGTGGAGCGTGAATGGAGAAGTCCCTGCTTTTAGAGTATCCCTGTGGAGTCTGAATCTCCCCACCAGACAGGCTTTTGTATATTGGATTATGTATAGGTTCAGTAAGTGAATCTGTGTAGGGCCAGCTGCAGCAGCTTCTTAAGGTATAGCGTGCTGAGCCAGAGAGCTAAAGGACATTTTTTTAGGTGTCTTTTGTTTTTCTTTCAGTCTGAGCTGCCTTTAAATCCCAGAATCCTTGGTGCGTGGCTGGGAGGCTGCCTTGGCATCTGGCACCAGTCCTGATCAATGGGCAGCAGTGCCACAAGGCCTTGAGAACTTGCTTGCAGGCACGGGGATGTCTGCCTGGCTGGCGGTGCTGCAGTTGGCTGTGGGATGAGCAGTTCGCGTCCTGCTCCTTCCCCCCCAATGTAAGGTTAAAGCAAACTCTCGCCTAACGAGTTCTACGCTGCAGGTCTGTTGGTTGGATTCTGCCTCATCTGTCGGAGATTTCCGAACTTCTCTTTCGTTTTATAAGTCTGGAGTGGAAGGGCAATGACACAAGCCTCAGAAAGAGAAGCAACGTTTAAAGCCCAGTGAGAACGTTCAGTAAAATTGTTCATTAACTTACCAAATACCTGTTTAAAGGGGCAGACACATACTCAGACTTAAATAGAGCTTTTATTTATAAAAAATGCAACAAAAATACCCAAACAAACCCCAGGGTTTTAAAAATATCCTGTGCAAACAATGCAGTAATTCCCACAGCTAGCCTAAGAGGCCTAGTTAACCCATTTGATTGGCCTCCGCATTTTTTTGATTAAGGAGTAGAGTCTCACTCGTTCAAGTTCCAGTTTCTCTCCTGGTCTTGTGCTTAGCCCACGTTTCAATCCTTGTCCTCACCCCTCCTTTTCCTCCTGCTGGAGTGTCAGAACCGCTGTGACAAAGCTAGGCTGTAATGAGGCACATTATCTCCGTGGTTGGAGGTGGATGTGTTTTTAATGGCTTGTCTATTCTCCGTCAGTCATGTGCTAAGATGGAACGGTGCGATAGATGTATATGAATGTCTGTGAGAGGAGAATACGGCTCTGAAAGTGGAGGCATTTTTCATGTTGGGAAATGAATTTTCTAGGGCATGCTTGGTTTGGGAAGCAAAATTAAGAAATCCCCACATTCTTGCTCCAGAAAGGTACTGTGTCCCTAGCTTGGTGATTTCCAGGGTTTAATTAAAATGAATGTTACTGGAGGTGTGCTTTCCTTTTCTTACAAGGGTTTTATGGGATTCTATTCAATTGTAGGATTTATCCAACACCCAGGTGAGGTTGCAAGTGGAGAACAAGAAAAGACCACTAAATCTTGGCTTTGTCTGACTTTTTTGGTGACCCTTTGATAGGTCCTAGTTCAGAACATGGCAAGGGCTCTTCCCCCACCCTCCAAAATCTGCATGCAGCCCTTCTTGGAGAGTGAATTCAAGATACCTAATAGTGGACGCCAAAAATTATGTAAGGCAATCGTGGCCATCTATTTCTCAGAAAATTTTGCCAAAATTCCATCATCATAAAATGTTAGTCTCCTGCATAGGTTCATTTGGGAGGCGGCAAGGAGCCTGATGGGGAAGAACAGAGTGGTAAGTGTGTGCTCAGACGATGGGGTAGAGAAAAAAGAACGCTTTATCATGCATCCTATGCAGAACTGGGCTTAAGTTTCCAGGCTTTTGAGCTGTCTTCAGGGCTCTCCTATCAATGTGGTGCGGTCTTGAGGAGACTCTGACAGTGCTGGCAGAGTTCTGTATGCTTATCCTTCCTTTTTCTGAAGTCTTTTTCCATTGGGCTTAGCCAACGGATATCATATGCTAAGGTCATTTGTGTTGTAGCAGTGTGTGCAGGTAATTATGGAGAGATTTAATCAGGCTCTAAGGTTGGTAGACCGTGGCCAGGGGCAAGTAACATTGGCGTAAAGTTTAGCTGCTTAGTAAGGAAATGAAAGGATGGTCCCATGTCTGCATTTTTGTGTGTTTGTGTTAATTACTGTCAGTCTGTGTGGGTTTTGTGTGTCTGTTGGGCTCTGTGTCTGTCTGTGGATGAAAGGATGAAGCATATGTGTCTTTGTGGTGGTCTTCCTTTTTGATGTAGATCTCTACATTGCTTTGTTCTGTTTTATACAGAGGTGTTTGTGTGTGTTGTGAGCCGTAATCTGCTGTGTCAGATATTCGGTCTTCTGCTTTCAAGAGTGGGCTTTTTATCAGTTTCCCAATGTATTTATTTATGTATGTGTGTGTACACATTGCTTTGTGTGTTGTGTTTTGCCTGGGGCCCTGTTAGTATGTCGGTAGCATGGGATGCATATGACCATTTTTATGGCTGTTTAAGAAGCAGTGAGTTTTTTGACCTTTTTGTGTGTCTTCATAAGGTTTATGTGATGAGGTGTGTAGATTTCTGCCAGCACAGCTCTGCCTTTTAAGGGTCTGACTTCAAATGGAGGAGCTGGGTTGGCACAAGCCCCCGTTGCAGATTCAGCATACTGGCAAAACTGCCTTTTTTTCCTGTGACTTTTTTTTCTCCCTTTTTTCCCTTTGTGTGGTTTTAAAGCATTGCTACAAGGCATAGCTTTACCTAGATACTTCATTCCCAACATACATTTCTGTATGCATCAAGTATCCATTGTGCATATCTATCCGTCTGTATCGAGAGGTGGATACATACATGCAGATGTATTGTGTCTCAGTCAGCCTGGTTGGTTGAACAAGATGTGTGTTGCCTGGTCTGGCCACTTGCAGAAGCAGCTTTCGTCTAGACCTGTATGAAGTCAGCAAAGCGTCCCAACCAAAAACTGGAGGGAGTTATGACAGTTGGAGCCCCCCCCTAGAGCAGGAACCGTAGAGGACTCAGCCGCTTTCCTTACTCTCTTCTACAGTTTTGATTTTTCCTATCCCCCCTGTTCATCCTTGGATGAGTGATTGACCTCCCATAAGCTTCTTCACTTTCCTGCCACTTCCCGAAGCTCTTTCTTTTCTTGAGCCATATGATAACTTCTCCATTTTCCTTTGTATCCTTCACCGGGTTTTCCCCCTTCTCGCATGCTCCTGCAGGGTTTTTTTCTGCTTTGTTTTCTCTCTGGTCTTTCAGAGTCTCCATGCACCAACACGGCTTTTACTTGAGTGGGCGTCCTGTTTCCTTACCTGTCTCTCACTTCATCCACCGTTACTGGCATGGAGCACAACCATTACATTCTGGGGTATTTCTAGAAATTTAAAATGTGAATATCCTGACAGGGTTGCAAAACAGGGTCCTAGAAATCCATCATCAGTGCCAAAGCCTTTTTCTTGAGCTCAGCAGCTGGTGCATGTTGAGTGTTCACTTGCTGGTACAGATATGGCCTTGGTGTGCCTCTCACTCTCTCTTTCCGCTTCGGTGTGACAGACAGCTCTCTGCTTTCTTAACATCAGTATGCCTCCACTATGATTGAATTAGTTCAAAAAGCAGGCCTGAAGGCTTTGTTGGTTGCTATTTCCAGTAAAGGAGGCTGGGTTCGACTCTCTCTTTTGAACCCTTTTTTTCTTTTTTAAATATCGAACTGAGCAATGTTTGACAGTGCTTTCATATTTCCTACCTGTGTGGTAGACATCTGTACTTTTAGCAAAACTGTGTGTAATCGGACACTGAGAGAATACGAGAGCTTTCCTTGCACACGTGTGAACGCACCCACACACGCTAGCACTGCGGTGTTCCCACGGTTCAAGTCCCAGCAGCACTTCTATGAAGTAGCTGGAAGCTAGAAGCAGCATTCTGGGTACTGACACACAAATGAGCACATAGGGCCTCCCACTTCATTTCACAATGCCTACCAACCCAGCGCTGCCACAACATGCAGCTTTCTCAGCTGGAGTAAGGTTTAACCAGGTCAAGTGTGCAGCCAAATCAAAGAACAAAAATTGCTGAAAGTGAAATAGTGCAGTACTGACTGAGTTGTAGGGTAGCTGTGGGCTTTTAGGTGCTGCACTGTGCTGTGCTTTATGGCCACCTGAAATGCTGCAATAGTAGAGCTAGAATGTGTATCTTTTTCTGTATCCTGAAGTCCTGTCTTCTGGCAGTAATCTTATTTATTTGTTAATAGTATATATCCTATGGTAGGTAGAGCAGAGAGATTCTGATGTTAGTCACAGGCGATGATGTTCAGACCGCTGGATGGATTTATTCTTTTTGGTACAAACTGACTTGATAAATACTCTTGGAAAATTTTGCCTAAGAACTGAGGGTTCAGTTGTTTTTCCGTGGAGCAACGTCATCATTTGTTCTCTTGCCTGATGTTCAAGAATTATATCAGAGATTCTCCTGTAAAAATTTTGAAGTCCCTAAAACAAAAACGTTGAAGTCTTGAGACAGTAGTTAAGTTCAGAATCCTTTTACAGCTTAAAAGTTGAACTTCAAAAATGATACCATGCTTAAAGCAAAATCCTGTGTACCTGAGGAGATGTCAATGTTTAAGCAGACATCAGCATTTTTTTCCTAAGCGTGCAAACAGTTTTACAGATGTTGTAGATCGAGAACAGAGAAGCAGGTACGTGCATGTGTGTTAGACAAAGAATATGCTGCAAATAATGATCTAATGATGTTGAGTCAACCGTGTCTCTCTGTTGCCCCAGAATAGTTCCTAAGTTCCTGAGTTCAGTCCTCTTGAATTAGGGAGGGAATTACATGCAATCTCTTCTTTTGAAAATCACTGCCTAAAATATTTAAACATCTGCCTCTCCCTTCATTGTCTGGGCTGTCTCACTTGCCTCTCCATTTCTGTGGTTTCGGGCTTGGGCGTATGTTCTGCCCAAACAGTAGCATGCTTTGAAGATGCATGTAAACAGAGTTTATTTTTTGGATGCGTTAGGAGCCTAACACCTGGTCTCTCTGCCAGGATATGAACATGGTTATCACTAGCTTGAGCTGACTGACCAACGAGGGTGTGTTTTCACTTGCTGAGAGGCGCGTTTAGATCAGTGTTGTAAAAGCATCTGGAGGTGTCTCTCTGAGGCTGCTCAGAGCATGTCTAGACAACGCAGCGGGTAAAATTCTGGCAGCCGCTTGTACCTTTTCTACACCTTCCTTGATTCTCAACGTTGCTAGAACAGGGGGAACTTTGGGGCTACATCTAGGTGATTGAGCCCAAGCAAGATTTGGGTATCTAAAGAGATACATTCTCCATTCGTATTGAAAACTTGTAGTATTTTCATCTGTTGGCAAAGTTATTTTGCCAGAGTTAAGGGGTTTGAGTGGTACTGAATACAGTAAGGAGTGGGCTGGCTCTCTATTACTGGTGATAACTGATGATTGGAACTCACATTGCTGGCTTGGCTGGCCAAACTGCTTTGCCATTGCACAAAGAATTGTGTCTCAATGTGCGCAGTACTTAGACCCAGAAAATTTTTTAATTCTCACATGTTTTTGTTTGTTTGTTTGGTTTTTTTTAAAACAAACTTTGAAGGTGACGCTGTAACTCTTATTTAGAGAGAACTGTCATGGAACGGTTATGCTAAATCCAACAGGGGGTTCTTGGAAAGAAATTAGAGCTTAGACAAAAGTAACTTAGACTGAATTGTAGAGGATCTATCGATAGAATACTGTCAATTACTAGGCTAATCTATTTTAGCTGAGTGGCCATAGACCGCGTAATTCAAATTGATCTTCACATACAGGAAGTATTACTTTAAAATGTAGTAATATAGTGTGTTTTTGTTTTAAATTTGACAATTATAGTGTGTGTGTTAATGATGCATTTTATTGGATAATATCTAATTTGTTTGCATATGTTTTCTGAATCTGGGTAATACACGTTAATAAATCTGCACCACTTTTTTTAATGCTATTCCACTCAGTCTCCAATACAGTCAGTATGTGTTCTTGGAAAATAATTAGAGAGAAGCAAGTTTGCTCTGAAAAGATGTGCTCTGGTCCCTTACCTTCCTCATTTACACCTTGTGTTGTCTTGTATGTCTTTTACATTTTGTTGCCAACGTAGAGATTCAAACTCAGGTTATCACTAAAATCACCTGTTCCCATATCTTCTGGAACATACGAGATTAATTTGAAGGTTTGGGGCTTTGGAGCTAGTTCTGCAGTTCTCGCTCAAGCAATCAGCCGGCATGGTAATTGGAACCAGTTCACCCACAAACCACAGAAGACTCGTCTATGTATCAGACTGCTTCCTGTGTGTTGATGGGCAGGACTGGCAGTCATAGAACAGAGGGACAGATTCTGAACCAGAATATACTGGTATTGAGACCAAGTAGCTTCACTCAGTTTGTGGCCTTACCTGGCATTTACAGGACTGTGCTAAAGCTGGGAGCAGACCTGTAGTTCTGCTACTGCAGTATTTTAATTTTGCTCAGTAACGAGGCTTTGATTTCATAGACGTTTGACAGTGGTCTGATCCTGATGGATGTTACTGGATGGGACAGTAGTTTCTGCAACTGGAAGCTGGCTTCAGACTGAAGGGATTTTGTCTGCTGGTCACTACGTGCAAGATTGTGTTTTAACATTGCGGTAGATGCCTAACAGGGTGGGATTTTTTTTCTTCCTGTATTCAGGATTTGTCAATTTTTTTTTTATTTTTTTACTGATGAGGAAATATGTCTAAAGCTGGGATGATGCAAATTCAAGGACCATAAATTTGGCCTCAAATGTATCAGGTGCAGTTCTTTGAGCGTGCCTATTTTGTCGGTATTGGGCAAGCCTGCTGGCCCCTCTGCACTCAGCTAATTATTTTGCTGTGACTTTTGGTTGGATGAGGTAACAAAAACACCGATACAAATTCAAGCTCTGATCCTGTCAGTGTTTCATGGACGGAGCTCTTCTGGAAGCCGATGGGGATTCCCATGTGTGGAGGTCTTACCATTAGCTCCATCTATGGCTTGGTTGCTATCACATAAAATTGGGCTTCTCCAAGCAGTGGATGCATATTAAAACAACCTGATAAGCTGCATAGTCATATGTTTGGTTAAATGAGACAGGTCCTGCCACCCTTACTCATGTTAAGTAGTCTTTACTTGTTTTAACAGTCTTAATTAAAAAGTCAGGGAAAACATACATGACGATAGAGATTCTGTGTATGTGTAAAAATTGCAGCATCATTCTGTATACTGGAGATGAACAGGAGAGGAGCTAATCAATAACTTGGTTTCTGGCTTTGTTGTTTATTGATTTATGTACAGTTACCTTTGCACGTGCTTTGTAGAAAATGTGACTTTTATGTTTGGTTTTCTATTTGTTTGTTTTTGTTGTTTTTTTAAATTGAAGCTGTGTCTGTTTTTGGTATGAGAATCAGTTGCACTGGAAGCAGAAGAATTGCTTCGGCTTTAAGGATTAAAAGACAGCAGCAACATTACCAGTATAAGATACAGCCTAGTGCTTGTCTTTTCCTACGGAAGATGTCAGTGATATATTCAGAAGACATGTACCCCTGTGCTTTGTTCTTCATCCTCTGTTCAGTCAATGGTATCATTTTATAGAATAAGGTCATTGACTTGGATTGCTTCTTGGTTTCTCAACCCTTTTCACCAGCCAGTTTGTGTAATGTCTGTCTGAAACATTGAGTAAGGGCATTGAAATAGCAGACAGGATATCAAGTGTTAGGAAGTCTGGGTTAAGTATAACAGACAGTTCTGGCTGCTGAAAGGGGAGCAGCCCCTTGAGCTTGGTTACAGATCAGTCTCTGTGGAAACAGCAGCCTCTGGTCTTTGCATCCCTGTTACAGCTTTTCCCCTCTCTTCCCTCCACACCCATATAATTAATTGTGTGGGGGTGTACCTCTTTTCTAGAGATGTGTCTTCCTTGTTTCTTAGTGGCACAGAATTGTGTGTAATAATGTCTCTTTCTAAGGATTACATAAGTTGAAGATGATTTCTCCACTGGGAGAATTATGCAAGTTTAAACTGAAATGTTTTTAGAAAGCTTTTATGTATGTGTTTTCTGACTTGCAATGCAGAGGGTGATTTATTTGCATCCTTAATTGGGCAACATCTGTTAGGGTTGTCCCTGGAAGAAAATCCATCTCATATCTTCTCACTGTCACATCGTGCATTTTTATGAAGTCCCCTACCCCCTCCACGTCCTACATTACCTGTGTTACCGGCTCTGATTCTTCGTGCCCGAGTAGAATCAGCCAGGCACTCAAGTTGAATGCTCTTCTGGGGAGGGGTCTGCACAATTTTTAATGGATATCTGCATTAGTGTTATATGACGGTGGTACTGTTAAAATCGGCAATAATACCACAGTCTTTAGATTTTCTGCTTGTATAAGAAGTTGTTGCCTTCATTACCATTAAACAGAAGATAATGATGGTGAGGTTTTGCAACTCTGTCACTGAAGAAAGAGAGTCTAAAATATTTCTGTAATGCTGCTCTTAATTATCTTTGACCATTTAGTAAAAACTCCTGCTCCTTTTCAGCAAAATTAAGCTGTTTTGTGTCACTTAACACAGGAGAAGAAAATTACTGCAGTCAAGTGCGTTTATTGAACTTGAAGAGGCCAAAGTCTTGCTTAAATGTGAACTTCTGCATGAGGCTATTTGTGTGACTGTATCCCGCAGTCCGAAATCTGGCAGGTGACCTACGCGCACAACCCTTATCAATTCTAGGGGGGAGCTGCACAGGTCTGAAGAGCTGTCCATGCAGTTCAGGTGGCAGAAATGGGATCATGAGAGTCATTTTCTTTCTAATATTATGTAATACTGGAGTGCTGTGTATCTTGGACTGCATACATAATGCTTGTAGGTGCTGTTTTCAGGATCTAGTTAACAAAATTAATTCTGCTGAGTATTAAAAAATATAGGTTGCACGGGGATCCTGCTGCTTACTAAAACAGACATTGTAGTAGTACCAAGTAGAAGCAGTGAATTACTTCAAATAATTAAAAAACCCTCTGTAAGTATTAAATTTCTCTAGATTCTATATTTTTTGACAAGTATCTTTAAAAAAAAAAAAAAACCAACCCAAAATCCTCAAGATTGTTCAGGTTTACGTATTTATAGCAGTAAAATAAGTTTTATAGCTTATATACAGAGTAATGGGCTAGAAAGGCAGAAAATAGACAATATTGAGGCTACAGTGTGATCTGATATCAGATTTACACTTTTATTATTAAGAATTTCTCATGAAATTATACGTTAAGCATGCTTTTCTAAAGTACCATCATTCCACAGTTGAAAAACTTATCTGAGTTGAAAGACAATGGAGTGTCATTCAAGGAGGGAAAAAAAAAAAAAAAAAGAATTCGCCATTCTTAACTCCGCACTAGCAGTTTCAGTTTATTCAGTGGGTGTGAATTATCTCACCCATGCTGGTATGATATAGAAATATTCCTTTGAAATAAGTGTATTTAGAGTGGTGTAGAGCTGCTGTGAGAAGTAAATCAGATTCAAAAGAGTACAGACTGCAGCATTGGGTCCATTATTGATATTTCTTTGTTCCCATTCATTCAGTAATAAGAATCATGCCATACAATGAGTCCTTGCACTAATATATCCAAAGATTCAGTTTTCTTTGGCTTTTTGCCTTTTTCTTTTTTTGCCACAACTGTGTAGGTTTTTGCAGAACCGGTGAAGCCACATAATCTTTGGGCCATATTCAGTAGTAGATATGAGTGGTGAAGTGGTGTAAAGTGCTCTATTATACCATTCAGTGGATATGCAGAACCTACTGTTCAAAGGCCTTGGTCCTCACACCGTAGCAGATTAGGAGTTCCTTTTTTAAAAACCTAATTTCTAGAAACATATTTATGTGAAAATCTTTTTTATAATGGATTCATTGATCCTTCTTTACCCCTGTTGATTCTAGAGCAAAGATTGTGTGTGTAGTATTACTAAATTCTGAAGGAAAAATTTAAATTATATTTTTATTATTATATAATTTTATATTTTAAATTATTATATAATTTTATTATATAAAATTGTGTGAATACGAAGGAAAAAGAAGAAGAATTAGTGATTTGGAAGGAAAAAGGGGTAGAGGGAGTTGGCAGTGCTGTAACTACTATTGGCTTCTATTTACCATATGACTTGCATCATTATTTATAGCATTGTTTAACTTATTCGTGTGTCTTTTAAGTAATTTGGTCTTTTTGCAGTTTTTTTAACAATTACTCTAGCCATGATGAGGCTTGAATGAATATCATCTGCACACCTGTTTAATATTAAAGATCAGGCATTCAGTGCTTTGTGGCTTTAGCTTGAAATTCAAGTTGCTTTGAGTCATCCCTTTCGTCTTTTGTTTGGGTGGAAAAAAGGAGTGGCAGTAAACGGCCTGCAGCTAAGAAATGAAAGAGTTGAATTAGGTTTTAGAAATGTTAGTCTTGGCATTTGGGACATTTGCATTTGTACAGATTGTCACGCTTCGCTTTATTTTGAGTTTAGCAGTTCAGTGCTCGGGATGAAAAATGTTACATATCTTTTTCCCAGTTACGCGACACATGCGTGCGACACTGGAAGAGTAGGAAGGAGCTGGAGTATGAGCTGTGGTTTCACAGTTCGACCAGGTTACTAGTAATAGCGGCCTATGGGTTATTGCCCCACCTGTAGTTTCCACGCTGTGGTGCACAACCGACTCAGGTTTTTTTTCTGACTGCAGCTTCTAATTCTATGAACCAGAGGACAGTCCAGTCTTTAAAAACCAAAATGAGTCAATGCGACAGAAATTGCTAAGAAAGAATGGCAGTGTTCTCTTTGTTTCACTTGATTTTGGTTCATCGGTTCGGGTATAGCTATAGGAGAAGCTATACTAACACAAACGGAGGGGACAGCGTGTGGGGAAGTTAACGGCGGGAATATCTTCCCCTGCTGTCATTGCCAAGTATTGTGTCAACAACCAGCACAACCACCATAGCTTGTTATATTTGTGTATTTATAGATGCGTAGATGAGGTTTAACTTCTACCGTTAGAGACGAGATAATATTTTAAATGGCACTGTGGTCTAGCCCTTGAGGGTAAAGACTCTCAAAATCAGTTTATTTTGCCTGGTATGCAGTAAGAATAATCCAGTTGCCATCAGTGTAGTTGTGCTGTCCTGCAAACCATGCCAGGAACTGATTCAAGTCAATGGAAGAAATAGGAGCTGCTTTGAAAAAGACCCTGAAGTATTGTCATCGTTGGGCCTAAAGCCTTGCTTTAATTCAGGGAAGGTTGTAGAGGCAACATTTTGCTCTGTAGTTTGACTCCAGTGAAGTCAATGGACTTGGTCCAAGTTTATCAAAACGTATCTTGGAGTGGAAATCACTTGTCATAGCTTCTGAATGCAGGCAGTTTTCCCTCACAGGTTATAATTTGAGGGTCAAATTCTGCTGTGTTTTTAGAAGTGAAAATTTGAGTAATTCATGGGATTTCAGTGGAGGTTATCTTTTCAGAAGTCTATTTCTACATTTAAATTCTACTTTTACAAATTTACATGCAAATTTATAATTCAGGTTTCTAAAGATCTATCAAATTTATCTTTTATTAATTAGACCCCCCTCCCTCTTGAACTTTTTTACTATCTCAGTCAAAATCATAATCCCCTGTGACATCAGAATTAATTGCTGTAGACAGTTTGGATGTCACAAAGTGAGCATTAGGTCTCGAGGAAGAGAAATATGGAGACACGTGGATCCTGTTTCAAACAAATTTCTTAACTAAGAAAAGGTTGCTTGATTTTTTGTTTTCATTTTAAAAATAGAAACAAATTTTGCTTTAGATTATAATTGCGAAGTAACAGTTGAGTTCCCCAAATTCACCCCACTAAATCTACCTCAGTAATCATGTAAGAGATTCTCCAAACTGGCTTTCTGTAATTTCTCTTCTGGCAGGGGAGAACTGCAGTTCTGTGGGTTATATAACTGTAGGGCCAAAACTGAACTGCTACCCTGGAAAGACTTTTTAAATGACTGGCATGGCCGATCCATGTCCTAAAGTAGTAGTTTGCAGAAGTAAGTTCATAGTTGCCAGCTCAGTTGCTCCTCTTCCTGCTGTTTTGGACACGCTGGTAGCTCTTTTTTTTGGGGTGGTGGGAGTGGTGGGTGGTGGTGTTTTTGTTTTTTGGTTTGTTTGTGTTTTGTTGTGTTTTTTGTTTTTTTGTTGTTGGTTTTTTTTTTCTTCTTTCCAAGCTCCTTCTGTAGGCTTCGTGCCCGAGTGCATCTTGGGATTTCCCTTTTGCTGAATGAGCTGCTTGTTTGAGAGGGAGGAAGTAAGGTCCCTTCTGGATTAGGAGGGAATGGGGGTGGAGGGTGGGGAAATGTCCTGTTTCATATGCAAAGCACACTGAACTGGAAAAAAAAAAAAAACAAAAAAAAACCCACATGAAAACCTTTTAACAAAACCATCCATGTCACAGACTGGCAGAGCAGCTGCTGGCTTTGTTAGGGAGAATATTAATGTTTCAAAGACTTACAGAACCTTTTAAAAATGAGATAAAGGATGGATTTTTTTTTTTTTTTTTAAGATACAAGCTGAGGTAAAAAAAAAAATCTCCTTATCAATATCTGTGAATGGAATGTGCTATCAACTGATGTGATATCAACTTGCACAACAGAGTCATGAGCTCGGTGAGATACGTTGTTACGATCTACTCTCTTCTTTCTGAGTTTTGAATATAAAAATGGCCCTGATTCTTCAGTTGCTCGCATCAGTATTAGCTGCATGTAATTTGATTGCAGTTGTTTCTTCTGCTTGGCCTAGTAAGTGATCTAGCAAAATAAAAAAAGTAGCTTTTTCTGATCTTAACGTAATGTGGCTTCAGCTGGGAGCAGTAAAATCTGTGCAACAAATGAGGAGTACAGTGTTGAAAATTTTTCTTTTTTTTCCTTTCTTTTGTTCATCAAGAATCAGATGGGAAAGTTTCCGTAACACTCAAAAAGTATGGAGGGCAGCTATACTTTACTCAGTTGTCTGCAGTCCTCTGCAGTCCTCTTTCCCCTTCCTGGTCAGGTCAGCAGGAGATGAATTAAAAAAAAAGTTTAAGGTAAAAAGAGAACCAACAAAACCCTTGCTTGTATTTGTCTTATTAAAGATATCATAATAATGATCAGTGTTAAATCCTGTTTAATGTGTCGTGCAGATGCAACCCCCCCAGCGCTTACCATTTTATTACTCAGTCTTACTTGTCAAAGCAGATACTAATGCAGAGCATTACACTGGCTTAAGGCTGCAGTGTTTCTGTTGTAGTTGATGGTAGTGTGGAAGTGGTGTCAGCATCATCTGTGTTCTTGGCGTGAACAATATGAGGTTGACCCTGTGGTCATTCCTGTTGCTGTTTGTAAGATTGTACGTATTATAAGACGCGATTGTTTCAATTTCTGGAATAAACGGGGGCTGCTGTTAGATTAAAAAGTTTGTTCTTGGGTTATTGGTATAAAAAGCCTCGCTGGAAGAAGCAGGCTATTAAAAGGAACAACTCGTAGAACTGGCCTTTTTTTTTTTTTTCTCCTTGGATATTTAAACTTGATGGCGATCCCACATAATCCTGTTTTAGTAATGGTGCAACTCCAGGCATCAGAAGTGTTCTGATGGTTTTTATCAGTGGCTGTATATAAAATCCTTTTGCCTAGAGATAAATGAGATAAATAAGCTAAATATCTTTTGTGTTGTTTTTATTTACTAATTTAGAAAATCAGAAATGATAGAAGTTGATAATGTAATAATTGTAACAACACTTTTCAACCATGAAGGTATCTGTCACACAAGTACAACATTCAGAGATAGAAGGAAGTGTGCTCCTGCAGGCCTAACAGATTTCTGGTTTGTATGCTGAACTCATTTTCTGGCACAACATTTTCAGATGCTACAGAATCTCATCTTTTAAAAAGGGAGTATGTTAGCATCATTTCTGCAGTGGTAACCTTCCAAATGTGAGCAGGTATTAACTTTTGTTCTAATGTCTGCCCATGTCTGTTAACCAGCTGGAAACAGTGAGTCCGTTTTATGTTGTGGGGAGGTTGTGTTCTTGACTCTGAATCCTTATCCACTTAAATAAAAAAATCTTAATCTGGCATCCTTGGAGCAGGACTTTTGACAGACTAGTTTCATCCTGCACACTTTAGGTCACTTACGAACAATATAGCTGGCAGATAATTGCATGTTTTGCTTGACTGTAGTTGATCTTAGAGTCAAAGAGGTTTTTTTTTTCCTGCTACAGGTCTGAAAGTTTTCTCAAACCTTTCTTTAAATTCACACTAAGTTTAGTGGCAGAGAGGGGCAGACATTGATACTCTTTCTCCTACAGTTCTTGAAATGGAGGTATTTTGTTTTTTTTTTTTTTAAGCAGAAATGGATTCTCTTGGACATAAACCCATCTAAGAGAGTAACTCAGAGCTGTATGTATGAGCAGACAGTAGTGATCACAGGTTAAAGTAGGGGGGTAGTTAGCATGGATGTAAAACATTTGCTGTAGTTCTGAATGTTGCTATTGGAAGAGTAACTGATTGGAATCAGTTATGTTCTAATGTTCTTAACAAAAAAAATGTTGAAAATCTCAGTTGAAAATTTCTATTTCATTCAGAAACTGTCACTGCTTTTTCGTATTACCTTTAGTTTATTTTACTTAGCTGCCTTCTGCACAAGGAAGCACTTGTGTAATGCCCAAGCCATTCCCATTCCTCACTGAATGATATGCAAATCTAGTCAATTAAGCAGGGGGGATTTAATTAGCAGTTTAAGTTCATGTGTGAAGTGTCTTGCCTTAATTACTTAACAGTTTTGTTGCAAATTTGCTAAGGTTTTTTTTTCCCACAGAACTATCAAAACTGTGATTTTTTTTTTTTGTAACATTTTCAAATACTGAGTATTGCCCAGTGCGTTTGACCTTTGTACTGCTTCTGTGTATGTGCGTCCTTCTATTTATAAAGCTCTTTTCAAAGCTGTGGGGACAAAGCAAAACTATGTTTATTGTCTCAGAGTAGAACAATACATTAAAAAAAGAAAAAAAGTTAAGGATTTTTGTACTTAAAATTTGGAGTGGAGGGCCATTTATTTGTTGTTCTTTGTAGCTAGATGTATCCGTGTAAGGGCCTAATACGGTTGTCATGCATTATATTAAATGGTTGCTTTTGTTTCCCATTCTGTCTGGACAAGTTGCTTTTCTCCACCACTGCAGAATGTCAGTATGTTGCTGTGTCGGTGGGGTTGCAGTGATGCAAGTAACTCAGTATTAATACAAACAAGAATACTTCCCTGCTGGTGTAAAACGTGGTGGTTTTTTTGTTTCACATCTTCTCATTTGGAATATCTGAGCATGTGAGATTGGCACCGTTTAATTCTGTGATACTGAGAAGGCCACCCCTGCCATTCTGATTTATGGATCAGGATGGTGCTGTCTTGTGGCCTTGTGTTTGGTTTCTTAAAACATTAAGGGTGGGAAAATGTGCTATGGAACAATGTGGTATCACCCATTACTGTATCACCACTCATATGACTTAT
This sequence comes from Nipponia nippon, assembly GCF_047370975.1. Classification (NCBI taxonomy): domain Eukaryota; kingdom Metazoa; phylum Chordata; class Aves; order Pelecaniformes; family Threskiornithidae; genus Nipponia; species Nipponia nippon. The sequence goes on from NW_028262335.1 coordinate 7,480,811, forward strand.
ATATACATCAAGACTGTAAGACAGATTATCGATTGCTGTAGCTTCATATTTTATTACTTCTCAGTTTTATATTGACGGTCACTTTGTATTCTTGAACTGATAACCAAAGCAAGAGGACTCCTCCTGAGAAAATGCATTGTTCAAAAAGCCCAGTATGTTGTGGTTTTTTTTTTTAGGTTGGGAAATCACAAGAAAAATACTTGTGGGTTCAAACGGATCCCTCCATAGTGTGGCCCAGGACCATCTGATTTAAAACATCTAGACTCCAGCTAGGTGTTGGTTTTTCTCTTCCTCCCTTTCTCTGCCCCCAATGTGAGAATCTCTGGGAATGGTAGAATTAAAGCAAAAACCTAGGAGACAGAGGAAGCAAGATTAATTTCTATAAATTCCTCCCTTAATAACCCCAAATCACATTAGAATGTATCCCAGGACAGATACGAGTATGTGACCTTCCCTTCCTTGGCTCAGCACAGCAGATGGTCTCGCTACTAACATTCCTGGCACATGGCAATTTTTAGTATAACTGGGTGCAGTTCTGCTGTTTTGATACCCATTTTCATCAACAAATAGTATTTATCCCTATGATAGCAGATACATCAAAACCAGATACAAATTGCAAAGCGAAGTTTATCATCTGTTGTCGTTCAGGCATAGAGAAGAAGCATGGCTCTAGAGAAGAACCTGGCTAACATTCAGGCACTTAGCCTGTGGGTATTTCTCTCTTCATTGCTCCCCACCTCCTCTCCTGAAGTTGCCAAATACCAGGATGCCACTATAAATGCACGTGAACAAAGAGGAGTGATAACTCATGAAAGGTCTGTAGGATGTTTAGCCATGAAGCACTGTGCTATAATGCAGCCTTTGGCTTGGAAGGTGCTGTTTTGGTACAAAGAGCTTCCCCTGACCTCCCAGCTGCCTTATTTCAAATGTTGCACTTTACATAAAAGTTCAGAGAAACAGCTGCCTGCTCTGTCTTTAAAAGTATCTCTGGGCAGTAGTCAGGTGGTAAGTGAAGGGGTTTAAGGGTTTGGATAGTCTGCTTACATTGTATGCTGACGTTACATATGCAAATCTGCCGCTACTAAGCAGAAACGAAGCTTGCTCCTTGGAGCAACTGTAGTATGCAGTGATCCCATGATTCGTTAAAGGACCCCGTTCTCATTATGGTCAACCGCTGCTCATTTCTGCACTTTGAAGACAACACAATAGGAATACTCGGGAAGTCAGGGAAGAAGAGCGTTGGGTGGCAGGGTGCTGAGCAGGAGTTGCCTAAATGAACACTCGGGAGTACATCTGGTGCTATAGGGCTTCACCAGTAGTTTCTTAGGATGATAGGTAGCATGGCTTTTATGGTAGAACGGGTTTTATTGCAGCCTGACTCCATCGCTGTAGGACTGAGCCATTGTGAATGGTACGTTGAGGAGCTTTTCTCTGGTGGACTGAAAGTGTCCATCTGTTGGTGTCTCATAGCAATATGCTGATTGTGACTCCTTTTACTGCTTGGTGGCTCCAGTTTCGGATTGGTGCGTGTGTGCGTGTACATGCATGGAGGAAAGGCTGGGGAGGAACAAGAACGTTTTCACCTACAGTCCACTGCAGCACAGATTTACAGGTATTATCCAGCGATTGTTTTAAAGGATCTGTTCTTTAGGATCTGATATAATGTTCTGATTTTCCATCAGTACAGTTAGAAACTTTGCTCATTTGTCTTCCACAGTGCACAAACTCCCTTTAACTTCACTGTATAGTTGATGGTGTAGTAGTGACATCCCCAGTTTAAAGCTTTTAGACTTGAAAATGGGGTTTCTACCAACCAGGAGTTTGAGACACATAGATGAGAAAGTACTGCGTTAGTTCTAATGACTAGTTCTCACATCAGTGCATCTCGTACAGTATAGGGTTTAAATAATTTAACACACGGATTACAGTCTGCAGTAGCAGTGTTGTTAGAATCACTTTAGTCAGCAGACATCCAGTCTGGTCAAAAGGCTAGGATGCTCGTGTTTCCTCCAGGTCCTTTGATTAAAGGATCCTGTTTGAAGATTTACTGGAGCACCATATGATGGGAAATACACCCTATTAACAGTTCTTTTTACGAAAACAGAAGAAACATTTCTAAACCAGAACTCCTCATTTCATATAACTGCTTTTTGTAAATTGCTTTTGTGAAACAAAGCTATGTTAGAAAGAAAGAAAGAAAGAAAAAAAAAATACACTTCTTGGATTGAGGATTTCAGTCCTTACTGTATCTCCACCACCTCCACCCCAAATATTAGTAGAAATATCAAAGAACGCTGTAATACAAAGTACTTCTTGCTTCCCACAGAGTTGCAGTACATTTTATATAATCCTGGTGAGGTCTTACTTCCTAATCGCGATGTAAGGGGATCAGGAAAGCAAAAGTTAGCAAAACACATGGAGTCAACTGACCTGTTTGGTTTCCAAATAGAAGTGTAAATGCTGTGATTCAGAATTTTCATTTTACTTTTAAATATCATACCACTTCTAAAAATGTAGTAATAAAAAACGTCCACCTTTTAATTGGATATGTTCATTCCTTCATTTTTTTCTGTGCTTTTCCAAGCTCGGTTCTGGAGGCACTTTCTTCAGATTTATTATTATTATTAATCTTGTTAAGATCCTGCATTGGTGCCAGGGTATTTTTTAATAGAATTTCTTTCCAGTTCAGCCAGGGCAACCCTTTTGTTGAACCTTCTTTTGGATAGTGTTCCCATGTGCTGCGAAGGCGCTGACACATGACCTCGTTACACATAGAAAATCCTAAATGTCCTGCCCCTTGCCAAACCTATCACAAAACTACCCATCACCCCCTTTTCAGGATCCCAGATGGTAAATAGCAGCAGGAGGTGAAAGGGGAGCTTTGTCTCCATTCTGAGTCCTGTTTTAAGTATTCTGTGTCTGTCTGTATCCCTCTGCTTTTCCCATAAATTAGCAAGCCAGCTTTTCTGACAAGGGAAGACAAAATGTCCATAAGCTGCAGTAACATCACCTACTCAAGATAACGTTTTTGAACCGTCTTCAGTTTCATTTTATCTGATTGTGATCTCTCTTCATTTGGGAAGAACTTCTGTCTGGCCTGCTCACTACAGTATTTAGGGAAATGCAGTTTTTACCAAGTACCAGGCTGCAATTTATCATTTCTGTGGCACCTTCAAAAAAGAAAGTATCCTCACATTGAAGTTTACCTACACCCTGGGTGGTTGAGCTCTGATTATTAAAAAACAAAAAACAAAACCACAAAGCAAAAAGAAAAACAAAACCGAAAAACAACCCCCCCCCAAAAACCAATGCAACCAAAACCCCAACCCCCAAACAAAAAAAAACCCGCTACAAAAATGTGCTGGACTTGTTCTGCTGTTTTTGTAAAGCCGAAGTTGCAAGAGGAGCAGCAGTCTCTGCTAGTTGGGGTGCTCTGGGAGCAGCTGGCTTTCTGAGTGTATAAAGGGATTTATCGGACGGGCAGTGAACGGAGCAGGGGTACGGTCAGTGGATGCAGTAGCACAGGTGGAGTTGCCGTGCAAATCCGTGACCATTTTTAGAAGCCGTGCTTGGCTCCTAGGATTCACCAGGCAGGATATTGTCTCTGTACACTCTTCCCATGGAGTTCCCCCTAAGTGGCAACAATTTCCTCTCACTTTGGGCAGGAAAGATGATGTGGGCTTTTGTGCAGAGGGGAGTTCTGCAGGATGAACTGTGCTAGCGTTGCTTCTGGAATAGTGTTGGCAGTATCTATTTGTATTGAGACGGTAGCTAGGTATTTGTGATTGGTTTTGGGTGGTTGGTGTGAAGAATATGTAAAATTTATACATGGATCATCTCTCAAAACGAGGTATCAAATCCAAGCGTGCATACAAGAATAGGAAACTTGGTCACTTTTTTGCCATGCTCTTTACAGTTTTCATACTGTGTGGATCTCATGGCTTCTGCTAAGAAACACTGATTTATGCTAGCTGAGTGTATGTCCTTATTTGTTGGGGACAGGTTGTTTGGTTTTCCTTAATTAAGATACTGCATTCTCCTTAGCCCCTTACAATTCCAAACCCACCCTGCATTCATCCTGAACCTGAAATCTGGCAGCTTTGTGAGTGTGAGATTAGTCTTTCCTCTGACCTGGGCTGCAGCTGAAGTAATGACTTTCCAGTTTCAGCGGGCTGGAAATCAGAGACTGGTGAACTGAAATACTGAAGACTTAATGAATTCCCTGGATTCCCTGGTGGTTTTTTGGTACATCTTTATTTTAAACTGTTGAATATTAATGAGGAAAGGGGAGTGGGAGTGCAGGGCCTGTTACTGTCTCGTACTTGAAAGGGGTATTCTTTTTTGTTTGTTTGTTTCATTTTATGTTGCAAATATTGTTGTAGAAATCCTGTGTGGTTGCCAAGTTCCCACCTAGCCTTTGGATGCCAAGTGACTGTCAGCTGGGAAGCTGCTGAGAGGGATTTAAAGCAATATTGCCTCTTGTGCAAATGTCGTGGCTCTCAAACCTAGAGTGAATGCACCTTTGACCATTTTTTAATGAGCCTTCATTTTTAAGTGATGAGAAAGATTATGGAGAAGAGAGAGGAGAGCTCATGTGTCTTTTGCCCTGTTTCCTGGGTAAGAATACTCTGCTTTCCACATTGTAAGTTAATTAGCAAAGGATTTTTCCTCCTTGGGGATCTCCTGTGTTTCTCCTGACCTGTAATTCTATGTATAGTCATCAAGTAAAATAGATCTGATGGGCTCAGTTCTGACACGTTGTGTTTTGACAGCACATTTTGTTCATAGTGAGTCAATACTTTTGAAGCCGTAGTTGCTTGGTCACTTTAATTTGACATATACCTAGTTGCTGCCAAAACTCCTTTTGGCTTCTGCCCTAACACCAGCCTACTGTTCCTGTCACCTTCTTTGACTGTCACTACTGCTTTTATGGCTGCACAATATCCAACAACTCACCAGGGAATCAATCTGTCTGAAAATTAGTCAATATGTAAGGGAGAGTCACAAAAATTAACTGAACAAATGTGCTGTTGAGTGTACAGAAAAAGCAGGTCAGGGTTGGTTTGTACACTGGTGTCATGCATTATTATTTGAAATTGCCAGAGGTATGAAAGTTTCCATTAGAAGTACGGTTTACCTGTTTGTGCTTTATTCTTTCTCCTAAAAACAAACAATATAAGAAACAGAGTAGCAATGGTGGGAGTGTGAATTAGATCGAATCACATAGTACTTCTTCAGCCCTAGCTTCTGTAATTTGTTAAACTTTTGTGTAGTAGATGCGACTGCTGAAGATTAGGTCAGTGTCTTTTCTTTAACACCTTATTAGGCTGTTGCTCTAAACCATGAGCTTCTGGGAATGCATTTTTCATTTTTTTAGAGAGGCTTTTGATGGATGAAGCTGTAAAATGAATAGAAATAGTGTCTCCCTCTTCCTTTTTCCTCCTACTCAACGCTCACACACAGTCAGCCCTGGGGTCTTTTCTTTCTGTGTGGTTGGCAGAACAGAGAAAAAGGGAGAGAGAGGAGGAGACTGACTGGGCCCCTAGTGCTGTCATGAGAAGAATAGCAGTGCTGTTACCGCTAAATCTAAAGGGACAAGCTTGTATATGTATGCTGCAGCAGCCAGCGGGCTGAATTAGTGGCATTTAGGCACTGCTAAGAGGCTAATTGAGTCACTGGTACTTGCTGATTAAACCAGCAAATCCAATAACGTATGGATGTGCATGTTTGTGTTTGGTTCTGTGTTCTCTGAAAAATAAGCATGCTGGGTTTTCTTTTAACCCTTTCCATTTTGGTCAAGTTACTCAGTAGCTTAAGGAATATCAAAGTGTCTAAATAAATGTTTTGGGGAGATCTGTCTTACTTTATTCCATTCTTTTCCTTCTGCTCTGTGCAGTGGGATTGGATGAGAGGGCATTAAAACAGTTCCATTGCTGACTGCTGAACTCTACCAGTTTTAAAAATGCTGTCTTAAGTGAGCCTTTGGTTTAATATGGGATAATCCGAATTGTGAGGTGACAGAAGGTAAAGAACTGAAGCCATCCATGATGGATGAGTACATCCACGCCACGTAGGTATGACAAATGAAGCGTGTGTTGGAATTTTGGTTGGCATCCAACTCGAACCACTCCACCTTCCTCAGAATTGTGTTAGTAATGCACAGGTGGTGGTTGCACCACTGCTTCTGAATATCCAATCTCATAAATGCATAAACAACTCAACTGTCATATATAATGATAAGGATTATAATGTAGGTAAAGAAAATTCTAGCTTTAAGTGGGTTGTAAGGGGAGTACATAGAGAATCTGTAAAGCTGACCTAAACTTTCATACACCTTTGCAATATATTTTCTAATCCATTGGCACTCCTGAAATCTGCCCACAGGCAGACCCCGCTTTGCTTTTACTCACAGTGGTTGTTATAATGATTGTGGCTTGATTGACTTCAGTAGAATTATTCCTAATTTGCAGCACTCTAACTGGAGAGCAGACTTAGATTCTTGTGTTTTTCTTTGAAGTATGCAGTGCTCTCAGGGAGGCTGTTGTGCTGAGGGTACATTGCTGTCAGTGATTCTTTTAAATTTTGTTTTTAACGTTTAAGAAGAATAAGATGCCTCTCAATCTAAACCAGAAGGACATGTATGAAAAAATAGTAAGACTCATAGAGGCGAATGGTGGGTTCAGAACCTTGTGAGTCATTGCAGAGAGATTGACAGTTTGGGAACATGAATGCGGAGGAGTGAGGATGGGATGCTCAGGGGCTGATGAGATAAGGGAGTCTAGAGAATGTCAGCAGAGGGGTCAGCAGCAGCGTGCATCTCATTCCAGAGTTAAACTCAGGCATTGGGAAATGGCATTCCTTGATGGCAAACACAATCTGACAGTTCTCAGCTAGCTACAGTATTCACCTCCTCCTCCTCCCCCCCCAACTGCATATCAGTGGATGCTTTGGAGATCATGTCTGTTCTTGCCTTCAGAGCAGCAGCAGGAAAATATTTAAAGCCACAAGCACACCTTGGAGGCTTTGTAGGGTAAGTCAGGTTAGCACAAAATTTACGTACTTTAAAAATTGCGTCCCTGTTCAGGTATTGAGGCAGCCCTGTTCTTGGGGCAGTCAATCTGTTTTATCTCCTATTCAGAGATTACGAAGCTTTACTCTATATATAGCACTTCACTTTTGTCTTTCTTCCTCATCTTTCTTTCTTTCTTCTTCTTCCTGTGTATGTGAAGGAAATTCCTTCTGTTCGTGGGCAGGCCTAGACTGGATCAGCTCCTGGAATTAACTACATAGGAGTTCGTTCATTCCTCCTCTGAAATGACTTGGTGTTTGCTAGGTATAACTTGTTCATGGGTGGTGGGGAAGGAACTGTCCTCCCCTTGTTATTACCAAAGGTGCAGGGAGGTAATACTGCTTTAGTGGGTAGGGCAGAAGATTGAGTCAGGAGAACTTTTTTATAATCCCAGCTCTTGACACCATTTAACTGGGTGACCTTGGGCAAGTTACTTCACTTCTCTGTGAAACAGGACTAACAATGTTTACCTCCCTGCCCAACAGGGGTGTTAAGAGGATTTTTGCGAAGCATTTTACATATATACAGGATTGCATTATTGCTGAGAATTGCTGTTTCTTTATGAATATGTATGAAAGGTGCTAAGACATTACCTCACCTTGGCATTCATACGCAACTCATTACAGGCTTGTGGTTGCTCTGAATTTAGGTAGTGGAAGAGACAAGGAGTGTTGTCCTCAGAAGCTGTTGACATCCTCAGAAGAGAAAGTGGCAAACCCAATTTATCCTTCTCTAATTAGCACTGTGTTAAAAGAAACCTATATTTATTCTGAGTATGCAGTCCTTTTGCTAGCGTTTTGGGGGCGGGGCCTAGGAAGGCTCCCATCAAACTAAGTGTGTATTATTTTTCTGTAGACTTTTTTGTGAGATCCTACAATACAGCTTTTACTGCTGAGGGAGAAGGGGAGAAATAATGACGAAACATTGTGCTGTAGTTTCATTTTTGAATCCTGACAACTGAGCTTTGACAGGGGAATCAACAGCACAGAGACCCATGAGAAGGTTGCACAAGCGCTGTCTCCAGGGTGTCACTCTTGTGGTGTCAAGGAAAACTTCCTCTTTTAATCAATACCGCAGTGCAGCTGTGCTGCTTTGAAAGAGTGGTCATAGCTGGGAGGGTTTCCAGTTTGTAAAGGAAAGAAGGATGTGATCCTCATCTCATTTGATCTTTTACACAGAGTGGAAAAAGGGCAGGAACATTGTAAAGGAGACAATAGCAGACCTGTATTGTTGAGGGAGAATTTTCTTTGGCAGAAGCTGAAAAATATGGCCATAAGCTTGCCTTATATGCTCTCCTTGCAAACTGCAATGTGCTGAGAATGGAAATGTGGCTGAGAGTGACGTGGTATGGCCATGACCTTAGTTTGAACTACTGCACTGATTTGTAGTGGTGCTGGTGCCCATACAGCCAAACGCTGGATGCCATGTGAAGAATTAGTGAAATTTTTTTTAAGGTTTATGGATGTCACTCTTGAGCTCTGCCAGTATTTTGTTCTGTTTGAGTTGTCCTGTCTGTTGGGGGGGAATAAAGGGGAATAAAAAGCCTTTTTGCATTGAGTTCTCATAGGATTTCATGTTTGGGTTGAAGTTGTTGAAAAAGACAGATGTATGTGAGTACCAAGTGGTTTATATAAAGCGTTTCAGCCTTGTAGTTTGTAGGTCTTCTCAGGTGATAGGAATCAATTGTATAAGGACAGCTATCAGGTAACATCTTCTGTCCCTGCTCAGAGCCAGCAATCTTGGATTCTTGTCTACTGTGTTGGCAAGGCAAGTTTAGGTCAGATAGAAACCTGTCAAAAGCCCTGATCTGAATAAACAACTGTGCTTCCTCCTGTTCTGACGTCTTTTAGTTTGTGCTTTTTGGCCAGGGTGTTAACGCTAATTTCTAAAATCTCATCGTATTCACTGCACACATCGTGGGTATAACGAATTAAGAAGTGAACTTGTGACATGAAGAAACATAAACTGGTGTAGAATGGATTAAGCATCACTGGTGTTCTCACCAGTTTGTTAGAAATTTCTAGAGTGCTGTAGCCCTGTCTCTTCCACAAGTCCTGTCAAGTTGAATGGTTCAAGAGATGCAATGGATTTTCACGCATTTTAGGGGAGTTCGGTGATAAAATAATGGGGTTTAATTACACTACTAAAACACTTTGTGCTCGCTTTTCCCCCAAAAAACCCCAAAGCCCCTACGTGAGTGGATTTCTATGCTAGCTGAAAATACTCAGGCATGCCTGGCTGCCCGGCTCCCTGTCCCTTTTCTGGGACTCATTCTTGCAACTGTTTTTCAGCTCAAACTCAGCTGAGACTTTCTAGACGAGTTCTGTGCACTCAAGGTTTTTTAGTCCAGACTTACGGTAAAGGCTGCTGGGGCGGTTGTTCAGTTTGGTTACAGAAATGCTTTTGGTTTTTAACTTAATCACAGAAGCTATAAACTAGAAATGCTTCACGCGATCAGACAGTGTCCAGTCTTCAGATGAGTCCCCTGAAACATTCCTAGCTAGCATCTCTGTGCAGTGATTGCCTCCTTTGCAAGGCCATCCCTTGTGCACTTTGTGTCTTAGGTTTCTTGAGTTCCTTAAGCGATACTTGTCTTACTGAAATCTTTGAAAGAAACAATGGTATTTTTACTCTATTCATGTGACTTCTAAGCAGATATATACCTTTATTTGCAGAACCATACTTACAGATTTCATGTGGGGTTTCTAAGTTTTGGGTGTGTTAACATTTGCAGGGGTGGAGCTTGTAAGTGTGTGTGTTCTCATAAAATTCTGTATTTGTGTGGTTTAAAATTAATATGCTTTACCTTTTAAGCGAATGAGCATGCTAGTATCAATAGTTTGTGAATTATAAAAAAATTCTTTATGTAACTCATGATTACAGTTTTGGCCCCATATTCAGATTATTGTTTGGAGAAAGGAAAGTTAGTTTCAGTGGTGGAAGGTGGAATGAAATTCAAACTTTTTGTTAATTGTTGTTTTGAGGGAAATAGACCTCTCTTTCTTGGGTACAGAACATACCTTTCCCAGATTGCAAGCAACATGCTACATACAAAAGAGAAAAGTCTAGTTGGCTTTCAGTAGGGGCAGAAGTTGCTGGCTGAATTCTCTCCGTTTTAAGGTTCAGGAGGTTTTTGTTGTTTGTCATGGCTCTGTGTGCTCTTTTACCCCTGATGCAACCCTGATCCTGCAAGGGTCGTGTGATCACAGTGGGGTGACCTGTACTAAACAGCCAGATGTTACGTAGCTGGCGGTGACTGTTTAAAGGAGTAAGAAATTTTGTTTAACCTGTTCCTTTGTGTGTGCGTGTCCTCCAACTCCTCCTCTGCTTTGCATTGTAAGGATAGGTTTGAAAAGTCTTTTATGTATCTAATTCATTTGAAAATTGCATCATCGGTAGGCTTCACCTTGAGGATTTGTGTGAATCAGAACTTTCCACAATAGTAAAAAAGTTTCACATAAAGCGAATACTTTGTTCCCTTGTTTTAGGCACCAATGCGCTGATTAGCACTTCCTCTCTGTATTTGTGGCTGACTTTTCACGTTGTCATATTTGTACTTGCAGTGAGATATGCATGTCACTTAGCACCTGATTCTCCTATGCAAAGGTCTTGTCAGACAGCTTTCATCAAAAGTATCTTTTTGTGAAGTACAAAAGATACTTTCCAAAACGCTTACATGCGTTTCATGGCACTTTTGCATCACCTTTTTATTCAAGTGACAAAGGGAGTTCAGTGTAAATGGGAAATAGTTTGTACGTTTCTTACTAGGAGTAATGTTGCCTTGAAAGCACCACTCATAACAGTGCAGATGGTTACTGGAAAGGTCTCATTCTGGTTTGAGGTTGCAATTCTTACCTTTGACAGCAAGGCGGGAATTTGAATGTGGGCAATTTTTCTGCATTAAATGTGCTTTCTTAATTTGAAAAGCACTTGAAGATACACTGGCGTGAATGGTGGTATAAAAGGGTAAGTCTATGGCAATAAAAAAGGAATTTTGCAAATATCTGTTCTGTGAGAGGGCTGCTTCTAACGGAATTGAATTCTTTAGTTGAAATGGTTCTTGGCTGAGAAAATTAGAAGGGCTTCATTCCTGTTACAACGGAATTGGGTCGCTGTCTTTTTTAACTGGGTCATAGGAGTTTCCAGCATGGGAGGCCTCTCGCCATGTTTGATGAGGGTAAAGTATTAAAACAGCCGAGTCCTGTTAACTCTTACTGCAAGGCATTATGCTTTCTGCCTGAAGTAGTCATGTGGAGACTGCCCTCATAAATGCAAGGTACTGCCTGTTACGATTTCTGGTTTTCTGGTAACTTAACTGGGAGCCTGGTCCAGCTGATCTTTACTGGTACGCATCCGACCTGGGCTGGAGATGTGGAGGTCAAGCCTTTCCAAGTTAGCCCTGTGTTTTGGCTTCTGTTGTGGCCAGAGGCTGTCATATATTTCACTGGAGGAGTGCAAAAATGCAAATACATGGAACTGTGACTTCAGTGCTGTGGGCTCTTTCAGTTCACTTACCTATTTCAATGAATCCTGCTTTAAAAATACTGTGTTAGTATAACACTGTGTGAGGGTGGCTCCCACCCTCAAACCACAGTCTGGGAAGGCTTTAAGAGTTACGGTGTAAACCCCCTCTCATTAGGGAAAGAGAGAGAGTCTCCCCTGTTTGTCTGCTTTATGTGAAAAGAGGCAGTGTCTAAAAAGCAAAACAAAAAAAGCCCGTAGCACAACAACTGGCCTCCTTCCATGAACTAGCCCTATTTCCAGCCTGTCCGCCACGGTACCAGGGGCGCAGTCTGTTATTGAGAGGCTGCTCTTGTATGTACATAAAGCCTTGTGATTTGTGTTTAGAGCCGAGAGTCTCTTAGAGTTCAGCTCTGCTGGAACAAAATGTTCAAGACAATACTGTGGGATCCAGCTGGAGGTTTAGCATTAATGCAGTGTCAGCCAGAGGGAAATGAGGTGGAGAGGGTTGTAGAGGGGTGGGGGATGGGGAATCTCCTCTCTTTAGAGGGAAAAGAAAGCAATAGTGACTGAAATACATATTCGCATGTATCTGTAGTGTTAAATGCTAGCTATGATAGGCATGTTCTCATTCAGCTTGGTGCCAGTAGGATGTCAGTTGTGCTTTGTGTGTGGTTGATACAGTAAATAGGGCAGAGGCTGCTCTCAGTGGAAAGCCTGTGTAACTCCACTGATTTTGGATGCACGCTGACATAACTAGAGCATAATTTGCTCATTGCCTATGATTTTTCAAAAGACCCTAGTGAGTTTGTGTGTGCATCTGGACATGCCTGGTATTGGCCTGCTTTTCAGAAAGTACCAAATGCATACATTCTAAAATTAACAATATTGAAAGATACAAGTAACTTTTTCAAAACTTCAGAATTGTTTCTAGATGCAACATGCAGCTGGGAAGCAGTGATAGCCCAAATTTGTCCTTTCCAACACCTTTTATTTCTGCTGATGGGAACGGACGTGCTTATGGACAGCTGAGCGCAGAGCAAGTTTTTCAGCCTCTTTTTACAGGATTGCTTTGTTCTTTGAAATGGCTGTGATGGGCTAAGGCATCATCTGTTTGAATAAGGTGATAGTGAAATGAAGCTTCCAACTCCTATTTGTGCATGTTGATGCAGTTGAAGTTTTAGATATCTCTTTGCACTTGATGCCAACATTTGATATGATGAAAGTAATTTCACATTAGTAGTTCCTTTGAAGAAAAATCTGTTCTGTTTCATCTCTTGCTTGCCGTACAAGACTGGGAATTGTAAACTCCACCGAGCCTCTGGAAAACCTGTAGCTGTGTGACCATGGAGAAACAGGGAGCATTAAGTTAATTTTTTCTGTAGTTGAGTCATGGTGGTTTCATCCAGGAGTGTTCAAAGAAAAGAAAGGAAAAAAAAAAAAAGCCAGTTGGAGAAGACAAGGTAACTTTCTTCTGTTCCAAGTTTCTCAGACATACAGCCTTCTGCTGCTCTCCTGAGATAAAGCAAAATATTCAGCAACCTGCTCTCCTTCACATCTTGCTTTAAATGACCCAAAATCTATGGTCTTCATCTAGGGATATATGAAGGAACTTGCTGGGTGGCTCTTCCGTGGAGCCACAGAGGCTGTTCATATTGTTTGTCTCTTTCTATTGGTTTCCAATTTGAACTGAGCAAAAGCAGAACTACCTGAGTGCAGATTCAAAGAGCCAGTTCTGCTTTCACAGAAAAAGGATTTAGCAAGAAATAATCTCTCCTCCCCCTCTTTTATTGGCATATTTTGTGTTTTCCTCTTTAAAAGGAGAGGTCAGCAGGTTCTAGTGAAATCTGCTTGAAAAGATTGAGAAATACTTCATTGTCCATTCCTGTAAGCACTCTTCGTTCAGCAATAACTTCTAGAACATCTCTGGAAGTGCTGTGGTGTGCTAAACCATGTTTCAGGGCCCCTCTGAGTAACAGCAAGTATTAATTTAACATCATAGAGCCTGGATGGCTGCAGCTGGATGGGCAGTGGTACAGCGTTGCTTTCAGTCCTCTGAGGAATGTCTTTGGGAAGAGAACACCTCCTTCATGTCATAAAGGAAAAACTTTTAATGTAAGAAGAAGAATGAGGAGAGTGGTATTCCACTTAGTGACCTTGTCTAGGAACAATCAGTAAGCAAGAGGAGATGTAGTCTCTCGTCTGGAATATTCGTAGGTCATCCTCCAAGGGACTGAAGAGTTGCAGTATCAGAGTTGGCTGCGGTCGTGTGTTGGATGCTGAACTGTTAATTAAATTACCCGCAGCACAGGTCCCTGGCTAAAGCCTTTAAAAGTCTTTAGCACTCTTTTGTCTGTGCCCTAGTATCTTCGGGAACAGCTTGCAATTAAAGTCAGATACTGATGAAAACTGTTGAGGCTCTCGAACAGGGCAATACTAGGAGTAGTAAAAAGCCAGCAAACTCAGTGGTTCACTGGTGGCGGGTCAGTGCTGGGAAAGCCTGTGCCCCTTCTTTAAAAGTCCCTTTTAAAGTTCTCCCAAACATGCAGTTCCCAGGTTCCCATTCACTACTCATTTAGAGAATGAACGTCTCTCTCTTCTCCTCTTATGTATGCTCCTGTGGTCTGTGTGATCATAAGTTGCATTGCTGTGCTCCATTTTCCACTGCCTGTGGCTTCTAAGCTTTTGTGCGGCTTCTTTAGAATTTCACAAGTACATCACAAGATGCTATTTTGGGTTGCTACAGGATAAAGAGCATTTAAGATCTTCAGAATGCCCTTTGCCACTTTCCATTAAGACTGTGGAGATACTGGAAAACAAAAGTAATAAACCAAAACCCTTGGTAAATCTTAGTCCAGCCTGTTCACTTTTACTTGCATAGATGAGTTCAAAAGGTGTTACTTCCCCCCCCACTCCCCCCCACCCCCGAGTTTATTTTGATCCTGCCATGCAATTTTTCCAGATAGCTAGCTAGCTAGGTCTTTTACTCTCTGTGTCAGGAGCATAGGCTTAATCAGCCACAGAACTTCAGCGTGCATCTCAGTCCCTCAGACAACATTTCTTAAACACTGTACTTAGGCAAAGGAGCTGGGTGGAGCAGGAACAAACATGCTGTAGGGTTTTGGTTGTTTGGTTTTTTTTTTTTCCCCCCTGTCTGGGGGCTTCCCGATGACTGTGAAGGAGGGATACTTCTGATGTGTCTGAACATTTAGTGGGCTATGTTTTGTTACGGTGTAACTTCTCGGGTCTAATACCCAGAAGAAGCTGTACTTCTCTGCGAAATGTGTCCCTTCTTACATTTGTGGTGCCACTTCTTCGGAGTAGGGTGGCCAACTGACAATTAGTGTTGCTTTTAAGGGCAGGCCCATTGCATCAGCGTGTGTTGGAGGAGTACCTGCCTGTGATCAGCTAAAAGGAACCCGTTGGCAAGAGCGCGAGCTGCCTCGGTCCGTCCTGCCGCGTTCCTGTCGGATCCCGCTCCTGCGCGAAGCTTACGCAACTGTCTTTGAAGCAGGATAGGGGTCACTTCAGGTGGCTGTTTTGATCTGGTGCTGTCTCCTCTCCTCTCTAATGCTGCCTGGAAGGATTTGTTAGATTCTTTTTTCAAAAGGAGAGGCCAGGCACGCATGCACTCTCACACACGCACACATTGCTGCTGCACTGGGATTTAAGGGCAAAGGGAAGCCAGGGCTGTGACAGGAGGCGTGATTAGGAATACAGTCCTTTCACAGTGCTTTGCTTTTGCATTTAAAGAAACTTCTGTGTGCTCAGCATTCAGATTTGCTGCCCCAGTGACATCACAGGCTGTCAGGACTGCAGTTACAGCAATACCACCAGCAGTGCTTTGCCTTTCCTGCTTAGTTTGCCTGAGACTATTAGAATCATTTACATATGTTAAACAGCCATTGTGTGACCCTGTGACAAAGAGTTTTATTTTATCTGCTCCTTCGAGGAGTAAACTGAGATAGAGAACGACCTGATGGCTTGTCTGTGGCCACACAAGAAGTTATCTGGTGGACCTGCAATTGGAACCCTGGAGTCCAGGCTCTGCTGTGTTCCGATGACTTGATAAGCTCTTCCTCCTGGCATGCAGCCTAGGACCAGTGAGTCTTCACCTCCAGCGTGGTGTTCTGACCTCCCTATTGTATCTCCAGACCTGAGAATAAAAGCTGGGTGTCATGACTACCAGTGTCTTGTTTTAAGCAGCAAGCTGCAGTGTGAGTGCCCAGAGGAAACAGTGTAGTCAATGAGGAGGTAGACCTGCCAGCTTCCATTGAACTAGCGCAGCCTTAGATTAACGGAGTGTACAATTGGTAGCTGCCCTGCGACTCGATTCCCTCCCTAGACACTGCTAGAACTTTCTGCCTTGCTTTGATCAGTACTGCTCTAGATAAGTACAGATATTTGGCCTCTCCCCCCGCCCCCCCCCCCCCTTCAATTTTTGGGTTTTCAGCTTTAGGATACTTCCTTGGGGTCTGATTTTCAGAAGATGTATGCCCTACGCTGTGAAAATAGAGGCCTACTAAAATATCCCAAGGAGAATATCCAAACATAGAGGTTTCCAAAATTACTCACCATTTTAGGAAATCTGCATTCTTTCTGAAGTTATTTTACATCCACTCCACTTAGATTTTCCTATCAGGCAATTGTTATGTGCTCTTTGCATGCTCTTTGCAAGGAAAATTATAAAATATAATGAAAATAAGCATATTGATGGCATTGCATGGTCTTACCACCTGTATTGAATATCCCAGATGAGCCTTGATGAACGTGATAGCTAACTTGAGAAAGACTGCATAGTGGGGGGAATAGTAAGGGTATGGATTAGGACAGTCGGCTATACAGCAGCCATCATGGTGGTTAGGAGGACGATGAGACACTTAAAAAGGAGGCTGGAAAGAAACTGATACCGAGCTTATATCAAAAAGCTTTTCTTTTAAAATAATTTCCATGCTTTTGATGGGATTCTGTGTTGGAGGCAGTGTTACTTTCAACTCATCTCCATGTGTATGTGCTGGCATTTTTGATAACTATCTAAATAATTTAAAATTATATCTTAATTTCTGTGTGCTAACTTTATATGGATTCTACAATTTTGGTAGAAAATGAAATATACAAACACTTTAGAGATTCACTAAGATAAGAGAACCTGAGGTAACGCATATGATTTACATTGTTTAGATAAATATATGCTTTATTGCAATTTACAAGACCGGAGAAGAAAAAACCCGTTATTTTTAAGGGGTGTTTTTTGTGGTGCACAACTAGATGCAAGTTATCTAATATCTCCTTCGCCTTTGTTTCTTCCCTTCTTCCTCTCAGTCATTTCCCAGGGATAAAAATAGATGTTATGCCATTTCACTTTGGAGATACCAGTTAACAAGGATATAAAGGGAGCTTTGTGTCTGAGATCTCATCTGTTGGGATGTAGGTTTTTCTCTTAATGGGCCACAAACTTTAAGCTACTGCTCTTCCTTAGAAGGCTGTTGGGACTGGTCAAAAGTTAGGATGAAATACCATGTGTGTATAATTTCAGGTTATACATGAACAGTATAAGAACTCTGCTCTGCAAGCTCTTCTGTGGTTCCTTGCCTTGACATGAAAGTCCAACTGATGTCAGTTGGAGTTCTAAGTCAAATTTTGTTTTTTTTATAGCTGGTACCATCAATATAACTCCAGGAACACCTAGGCCACAGTTAGGAAAGTTTAATCTTCAGACCTGTGTTTTTCCATGCGCTCCCTTAGCGTGCCTTTGCATTGGCTGACATGCAGCTATAACCAGTAAACTATTAACCAGATAGCAAAATTCTCAAGAAATCCAGAATTTTGTGAGCGTCATTAACAAAAAAATTGTGAAAGGTTAATGTGCATCTGGTGAGTTTTAGGCAACGCACAGCTCTGGTTTTGCATGAAGCGATCATTTCTCTCCCTCTGTGGCACATTTGATGTCTTGCCTCTGAGCCTGCCTCAGTTTTCCCAATAAGTGCCTGATTTGTGTGCTGCTCTTGGTGGTGGTTTGCTTGTTTGTTTTCTTCTACCCGTTGGAATGGATGCATATGGACTTTGGCAATGTTGTACTGTCTTTACAGGTGAGATAGAAAATGCAATGTTCAGAATTTTCCTTTCCCCAACACTCCAACAGATAGCTGGAATAAGGGGTTACAGTCTGCTTGAGTGGAGCTTTTAGTAGCAGAAGAAAGATGTTCCTTAAAGAAAATCGTATGCTGCCTTTGGCCTAGTGAGATCTTGGAAGGACTTACTGTTGCCCTTTGTACACACAAAAAAATTAAGCAGGATCTTATTTGGTAACATGGTGCCTCTTTGAAGAAGTAGAAAACCCAGAAACCAACCTCAGTGCAGGAGAAGAAAGATAAAAGTTTGGATGACTATCAAAATGCCCTGAGCTGCATTCAAAGTAGAGTTTCTTACGAGCCTAAATTACAGGGGGGAATTAAACAGCACTAGGTTATTGACCCATCACAATACTCTTTCCCGTATACAGCATTTCTTCGTAAAACGGAAATTGTGTTTAGCTCTGGTTTTCCTCCCAAACTGTATTCCACGTTTGTGTGGGAGAAGTATCTATATGGCATTGCATGTTATGAGAGCTTTCTGCAGAAACATGCTTTGCAAACTAGTATTTATTTTCATGAAAGATGCTTATGGTACGTTACTTTATAGAGAAGACGCTGAAGGAGATACTTAACTGTTTACCGGAGTATCTTAATTACAGCAAGAATTCTGTAAATAAACTGAAACTTTACATATCTTGCTTTATAGTAAGCCTTGAATTCATGTTCCGTTCCTCTAGTTCAGCTGTACATAGTTTGGCTAGTGTTCATTCTAGGTTGGACTGGTTCCTGGATGATCTGTCACTTTGTTAAAGAAAAATTGGAGGTGTATGTGTAAATTCCTAATTTTTTTTACGACAGCGAGTCCAGTTGTATTCAGGCGCCGCTGTAAAAGGTATCCACATTCCACATACCCCTTTCTTAAAATGTTTCCCAGCACAGTGTTAATTAAAAAAATTTTTTTTTTTCCCCTGGTGTTAACTTATTTATAGGTGAAGTGCATGTTAAATTCAGTAAATAACTTCCTGCATTTTTCTAAGTATTTTAAAAGTATCAGACTCTTTGGCAGTATTGGAAGGATTCACGTGGTCTTTGTTTAGTGTTGGGATGTAAGGTACATGCAGTAAATAAGAGGGATGTATCAGCCCTTCTGCTGACCAGATGTTAGATGAAAAGAAAAACAAAATACAAAATCCTAAACCAGAAATGGTGGAAGAAAGGTGTGCGAAGAATTTACTTTTCAACTCTACGTAGGTTTTACAATGAATAGCAAGAGAACTCAGTGTGGCCAAAATAACGTATCCTCTGTCACAGGAGCGAATGAAGAAAACTCCATCACGGGAGCAGAACTAGAAACCCTTCCATTTTTATGGAAGCAGGGAAAGGGGGAGAGCTGACAAAGATGAAGCTGAATTTCCCGAAGAACTCAAGGCTCATTTTTAAGCCAAAGAATTTTTCCCTTCCAGAACAATGTATACCTCTAGGAGAAGAGATTAGCAAAGTGTATTCATTCCCAAGTGGAACAACTGGGAAACCAATGTTCATATTCTTTGGTTCTGGTCGTTACTGAATATTGGGCTACACTGACTGTTAAACAGATTGCTTTCTGGGGTTTATACTTTTAATTCTGTTGTATCAAACCTGCAGAAATTTATTTGAAGTTGGCTAATCTAACATACTATGCACCTGTATGGGTTTGTTTTGGTTTGGTTTTGGTTTGTTCTGTGAAGGACTCTGATGTGTTATCTTGAGGATGCCTGCTAACATTTGGGCTTGTTATTTAGCAAGAGTAAGATCAGGATCACAGGGAAAAGCGAAGTAATGAGTATTGCAAAGTTTTCTGGGACTGTCTCTTGCGTAGAAAATTATATCAGACCAGTATGAATCCATACAAGAAAAATAAAACTTAAATGATGATTGAACCTGTACAAATCTGCTTGTAAATAAGAAATTCTACCTAAACCAACCATACTCATTTTGCATGTGTGACTGTGTGGCTTCCTGCTAGCAGTGGTGAATTTGCGCTGCTCTGTAGTTACGATCATGTACTGTACCATACTGAATAAATGGAACACCTAAGGGAGAAGAGGGAGTGATAAAATCAAACTGAAGTACGAGAGGAGAATCCATCCCCTGATTAGATCTAGGTGGTAAAAACTAAGATACCTTCTGAGCTCCTCTCTGTGCATTTCCTAGTACAGTTCATGAGAAGTTAAAGACGTGTGCAATTGAGAGAAGCATGGAGTTGAGGCTTTCTCTGGTTTTGAAAGGCTGAATTCTTTTCTTTTTCATTTTCTTTCTTTCTCCCCCTTCTCTGCTCATTAAAATGGTGCTATTTGTGGTCATTAGGAGGCACCCAGAGCAATTAGGTCCAGCTGACCTTCATGATAGCTATTCAAGACAGAAGCTAAAGCAGGATTGTATTGTAAACAACAACAGAAAGGGGGTCACACTAAACTTTATGGCTTGTTGGTATGTCGGGGAGGGGGGGAGATTAGAGGATGATGCAGTCAGCATCCCTGTAAATCTTATTTGTCACTGATGTGGGGGAGGATACCATATCTGAGGGGAATCCTAGGACAGTGAGGTTGTGAACTTTGGGGTTTTATCAGTTAAAATGGCAGAGGGAGTAATGGACGGAGGGAATGAAATAACAGAATAAGGCCAAGTGACTCAGCTCTGAGTGTCGACTGCTTGTGGGCTGGAGTTAGAAGGAAAAAAAATACCTAATTAATGGCGGTATGCAAGAACGGCCATTCTGCACGTCCATCTAGCCTCGTATGCTGTCTCAGAAAGTGGACAACAGTAAATGCTGAAGGAGAGAGAAGGGACTAGGCTAAGCATACTGAGTTACTTTCCCCAATATATACTGCAGTCATGTGGCTTAAGGGCTTCCTGACTTGGAAGTTACGTCTTTGTGTTCAATAGCCTTAAGGGACTTTCCTTCCTTGAGTTTGTCAGTACTCCATTTTATCAATGTTGTTGTCTCCAGTGAAAAGCTAATTCTGACTGAGTTCTGTAAAAGTCAAGTTATATACAATCGCTGGCATTTGAATTGCCATACCTCATCATCAGCTGAGCTATGATAAGCAAGTGGGTATACGTAGTCCTAGCCTGTTATAAATGGATCTTAAACAAAACACATTTGCCTGTATCATCCTCATGGCATTTGCAGTGGGATAGCGGTGTACCCACCTGCTTCAGTGCAGATTAACTGGTGATGGTAGCTCCTTTCGTTTCATAATCCTGTCTGTCCCTGCAGGAAGAACCTTTGGTGTCCATGCTTTTTTAGCAACAAAGATCTATCCAGCTGCATTAACTGAAAGGAGCTGTGCTGATTTACAGCAGCCCTTGCAGTAGAAGCAGCATGTGACACTGTTTGGGCAAGGAAATGTCCAGAGGAACATGGTTAGGATGTATCAGTAACCAGATTTGTTAAAATAAAGTCATGGATGGATCCGCTTTCTCCCTAGTGGCAATTCCTACTTCTTTGGAAAACGAGTCCATGAGATTTGGATTTTGGTGGGAGGTTTTCCAATTTCTTTGGTGTCTCCTTAGGAGAGATAGAAATGATCTTTGTAGTTGAATGGTTATGGCGATGGGTTAGAGCAAGAGGAAAAAAAGGATTCAGGGAAAAGAATCTGGACAGTTACGGCAAAACAAGATATGAAAGTCACATACAGCTGAAGTAGGAGTAGGAGTATCTTCCCTCCCTGCCCTAGGCTCTGCAGTAGTGCTTGGTCTTAGCACAAGCAGGTGTGGTTGGAAGTCTGGAGCCCGTCCATGTGGGCAGACTGCGTGCAATGGAAAGAAGAGTAAGTCTGCTCTAGAATACAAATGACTGTATTCCAGGGCTCTGCTGTGGAAGCCCACTAGTCACTGTGGCATAAAATGCCTTTTATTCTACTGTACTGTATCCACAGGGGAGCCATTCTGCAATAGGTGTCGCAATTTTTTTGTGTGTCCACTAGCCAATATCTTTAAAATCGCCGTTTTGCTTTACCTGTGGTGATTGCGTTCACTCATTGAACAGCAACCAAGAGAAATAGTTGCAAAATGCTCCCTAAGACAGAGCCCTTATTTACATGGCAGTATCAAAGTTTAAATCCGCTTCTCAGGGCAAGGAGAAGCTCACCTTGTGCTTGCCTCTTAAACGTGTTATATACTTTCGGTGTAACGTAAATGCTTTACGAATAGCTAACCTGCGGCTGATTCTAAATCTGGGCGCGAATTCCTTGCACAGAATTGAAACCACATTGGTACAAACGGGATCAGCTTCGTTACGGTTTGAAGGTCTCTGCATCCTCCCGTGGTGGGATGGGTAGAAAAAGGTTCGGCCCCTTCCAGTTTTATGTGGGGTCAGGCAGTCACTGGGGATGGAAGAAGGTTCTCAGTAGAGTCCACCATCTGGCAATCATAAAACAAGTAATCAACATTTTTTTGAGGAGGATGGTGAGGAAACAAGCTGCAGACGATTGTCGTGAGATCCTGGCCCTGCACAGACACCTTTATGGCTCCTCTCTGTTCTGGTTGGGTGTCTGTGCTACAGGTCAAAAGTTCAGGCTGTCCTCTCCCCCTTCTTTTTTCTTCCAAAGATGGGAATTAGGCAGGGGACTGGAATGCCGAGAGACTGTAAAATGGCTTGTCCTCGCTAGCCCCTCCTACCCCTTTCTTTCTCTCTCCCTTATGCTGCTGCCTGTGCGGGTGGAGGCTGGGCAAGGCAGGCTGGGACTGCTGGGAGCACTGGGAGAGCAGAGAAATTAAGCACAGCTTGAACTTTGTAAAATGCTGTAGTTAGATGAAGCGGCCAGGCAGCCTCCCAAACAATGAACTGGCAAGTTCAGGCTTTTTGGTTACTTTTTTTTTTTTTTTTTTTTCCCCCTGAACACAATTAGTAGCTTATAAAAGGTTGTTATGCTGCTGTACCAGACCTTGGAAGAAAACAAGATGAAGATTTCAGAGACTGCTGTTGAGAGCAGCACACAAAATCTTTTCCAAAGAGGACGATGTGTTGTCAGTAGAGCACTTCTGGGCAATACTGTCACAGAAGCAGATAACATTAAAGGGGAAAACAGGTTGATGATTTAGCAGATCTGAAACTTTGAATTATACCATAGGAAAGTAAAAGTTGGAATAACTATATAAGGTTTTCTCTTCTCCTGTCTTGCGTGTTGTACACGATTATAGCTCCTCCCACTCAGCTACTTACCCAGGGATGTAGCCACCCTCACTTTAAGGGTGAAAATTCCAGTTTACCAGATGTGACAGGAGTAGCATCAGACAGATGTGCTTTGTGCATTAACGAATGCCCTAACCGTTCGGCCTGGTTCTCCTCCTCATAATGAAAATAAGGAGCATGAGTAGCTGCATCAGTACATGCAGCTACACCCACTGCAGCATCAGTGGGCAGGCAGAATCAGGCTTAAGGTATTGCAACAGCAACAACAAAATTCAGGGAGAAATGTCTGAAACCAGGAGCAAGTATAAAACACGAGGGAGGTTAAACTGTGAATATAGAATGTTTTTAAGGTGATAGATGAGCTTTTTCTAAACAAGAACTCAATTTCTTTTTCTGAATAATAAAGACCATTTTAAAACAGCCATACCTAGTTAATGTGAATCATTCTGTAAACTATTTTCCCCCCTCGCACAACACAGAACCTCCAGATTAGCAAATACGCTGGAATGCAGAATGCACATCTGGTCCGCATTACTGTGGGCCCGGCTGTAATCACATGGAGAAAGCTACCTTGGGTTTTTATGTAGAAATGTTTGTATTATACAAAACCCCTGTTGCCAAGCAATTTTTATTAAAACGGCCAGTTTATGCTCAATATAGTGTCCTGCTGAGGAGCTCAGAATACCATGAAAATATATGCACAGTTTCACTCCCATTGTTAAAGTTCCAGGGGCTGAGAGTAACCAGTGTACTAGGCGATGGGTGAATGCTATCGGAGTTTTTGGCTACGCTAACACTGTTCTTCTGGGGAGATCCAGTTGTTGCTGCCATCTTGACAGCTGTGCCTATAGTAGCCATAGCGGATTGCTAAGGAAGCTGGAATTATAACCACCATTTTGCCTGAATGCTGCAGCAGGTCTGAGTGACATAGAAATTAAAATATCACTACCTAGACTAAGCTAGTACTCCTGGTGGACCTCTAGTCTAAAAGTGGGGAATTAAACCAAAATGTATAGTAGCCAAGGGGAGCATGGCAGGGGTTGGTTCTGAGGGCTGGAGGGTTTCTAATGATGCATGGAAGATTAGAAATGCTTACTTTGAAATCCCAATTCTCAGGACATAATTTTAGAAGTTGCTTAGGATAATTCTCTTAGGGACTTAAAATGATTAAGATTTACCATGTGCTTTAGAGATGCTTCACGTTAGAATACTGATCTGACCTGTCTAGCAATGCTTTCCAGAACTTGACTCTAAATGTGTTACTATAAATCCAGAAGTTTGGCTCAGTGAAATTTGGGTTAATAAATATCCGTGAAACTTCTCACACACAACACGCATTCATCTAGACATACTGGGGAGGTGTCTAGTAGTAGAAAGTTAGAAATAAATACTAGCAAAACTCTGTACTACTTTTATTACCATCCTGCAAGAGTTGGAAGAGTTCATACTTTTGGTAGATCAGGAAAACTTCCACAGCATTTTTCAAGACCTAAGGCTCTCTTGAGTGAAGGCTGTTATTTTGCATTTCCAACTAAAAGCATACTTTGTAAATTCTGACATACAGTAAACCTTAACAAGTGGCACTAGAGGTCATAAGACAGGAAGGGGAAGAAGGAGGGCTGATTTCTGAGCGTTGTGTCAGTCACAACTGTCTACCGGAAAACCACAGAAACCTGCCTTAATCTGTGTAGCCGTCCAGTCACAACATTCTTTGTTGGCCAAGTGGTTTTTTCCTGTCTAGCAATTCTGCATGTCCTCATACAAAGTACTTTCTTCTCTTACCCAGTGTCTTCAGTGGGAGATCTAGGAGCTGTTACAGAATGTGCAAGTTTATATCCTGCTCTGGCATAAATTGTCTCGTTTTAGTTTGTTTTAAATGCTGTTACATAGAGAAGCAAAGACGGATGGATAGAGAGGCTACAGGTAGTTCATCTTCTTCCAATGCCCTTCCCTTCATTTCACAATAGGGGCATATTTGCATGCAGATGAAGGAGAATTTACACAATTCCTGTCCAGACTGGCTAGAAGAAATAGAATGTTTTTTTCAAGTAGATGTGACAGCCCTTGATGGTTTTTGTCACTTTTGTGACTTGTGTGAATATTTCCTTCAGTTTCAGTACGCAAAGGTCTGCCCTAACCTGGAAACCAGTTTGATCTTGGGGTGCTCTGTCTGCGCGCTTGCGCAGGCGTGCGTAGGTGGTGAAGCGACGCAGGGCATGCAAGATGTTAGTGCATGTCTAGAAGCGCATGACTTGCATGCTGGTCGCATGGCAAAAGTATCTGTGCTTGAACAGCACTGGAATATGGCGTGTCAAGTGACTGGAGGGCAGCACTCGAGTACTGTGCCCACATTTTCAGAAAAACGAGCTTACCCTTCTCTTACTCAGTTGTGCCTTAGGGGAAAATGCCTGCAGCGCTGTGTATGGCAACTTACTAAGTCACAGTCCTGCTCTAAATATGCTTTGATAACACATGCTTTGATACAGAAGCCATTTCAAAACTGCTGTATTCTTCTTGTTTCAGCAATGATGACCTAAGAACTGGCTTAGTAGATTAGATCTACAGTTGATTTAGCGTAGTCTGTTCTTAAGAGTGCCTAGGTAGATGCACTGGGTACAGTTTTACTACAAAGGCAAGCATCCAGTGATACCTCCCTGGTATACCTTGCCCAGGTACTGCATGCAAATCCACAACTTCTGGCCCTTTTTATTGTGTCTTAATGGATTTTTCTTCCACAAATTCCTCTCATTGCTTTTGGAGCTTTTACAAGCTTTTGGCATCCACCGTATCTTGTGGCAATGAATTCCCCAGTTGTATTTGAGATATGAAAAACACCTCCTTTATTTCTTCCCCATTTTACCAGATGTGTCAGAGAACCTAGTGGTAAGGGACTTTCTGGCACCTTCACCTTATAAAAGAAAAGCTATCTTTTATACTCTATTTTCTTCAAAAAGTAGCATTTACAGGCCCTTGCTTATTGTGCTTACAAAAGCTGCTCTACGATACTTTTTTAAAGTGGTGGTTGAAATATTTCAACTTATTAATTTTAATGCTTATACGGGGTATAAGAAGTGCAAGCAAGGAAAATAAAGTATATTGTGTGCTGTTTAGCGTAACAGCTTGTGATAACAAGAACTCCCGTGAAGCCTTCAATAAAGGAGAAGGGTTCAGATTTTTTTTCCTTTTTTTTTTTTTTTTTTTTTTTTAACCCAGGAGGAGAAAATAGTGTTGTTAAGCATCTCGGCTGACACTGGAGCTCAAAGTGGGCTCTGGATATACATAAAGTGGTCAGCACTTTGTAGAATCAGGTCCTAAGATTTTACACATCTGGGATCCACAACATGCTGTGTCCACATGGAAAATCTGCGTAATATTCAACCTGATGGGTGAATTTAAGCTCACGCAGCTAAGTCAGTGCAGCTGTACTTGGTATGTGTGCAAACAGACCTGATGAGAATGGTCTTTTTGTTAAGATTTGTCAGTTAGGAACATCTTAAAATTAAGTATAACCGATACAAAATAAGAGTCTGTTGCTGGTGACACCAGTTTAGTTTGAAACTAGTGCAGCTTTTCAGTGTAGAAATGATGTTGGTGTTCCTTTCCTCACACACAGTTTAATTGCTCTCCTTTAAAGAGGAAGTTTAAATCTCCAACTGAGTGTATGCCAGACTCCTGACATGCATGACAATTGAACTGTGTCTTTTTCTGCCGGCTATTTAACAACACTATTGGCATATAAAAATCACTTAAATTGAATGACTTGGCCTAGCTGAAAGTGATGTTAGGTGCAAAGATAAAAGTAAGGTAATACGAAGTTGCCTTGTTAGCATAAAACTGAATTTTGCCCTGATACCCTTATTACAGTGGTGATTTAAAAAAAAACCACAAAACAACGCCTGTCCTGTGCCAGTAGTTGGTACAGCTTATTAAATCCAGATGCATCCATGCAGTGAGGTGCTACTTTCCCTTCATTTATACTGAACTTGCTCATTATATTTAAATTTTTTTTTTAATCGCAGGAGCCCTGTTAGAGCTTTAGATGTACCACCTTTTTTGAACACATTTTCTTGGCACAAATTGGTGTGTTTTGTTGGTCTGTCACATCAAGCAATATCCTTGTCAGTGCCAACTAATTGCTATCAATCAACTGCTGAGCATGAAAGGCTGGTCTGAATGTTTATTAAAGCATGTTAAAAAGCACAGGACTCATGATTTCTTGTAAAATATGAGGCTAGAAGGGTGGTTCTGTAGGAAACAGGCTGACACATCTACATTTTGCATTTAGGAACTGCCACGCAGGTGGGTAGATGAAGCAGGCGTGAGTGATTTATGTCAGGATTTAGTGCCTGTCACTTGGGAGTGAGTGTGAAAGTGGTCAGGAAGAAACCGTTCCTCCTTGATTGCTGTGGGGACCATCAGGGACCATCTGCTTGCTTACAAACTCCGCTGGCATGGTTGTTACTGATAGGGTGATAGGATAGGGCAGCAGAGGAATGCAGGTGATACTTCACATAATATAGCTAAAATAATCCACTAGCATCCTACTTGGATAATTTAGGGGATAATTGACTTGAGTCTGGGTTTTTCCCTCTTGTTAATTCATTTGTTTGCAGGCTCTTCATTTTAGTGTGTGCCTGCATCTTTGATTGTCTTGGCATCCAACCTGGCATTTAAATTGCATATAATTTATTAAGATAACAGCAGTTTGTAGCCTGGTTGTCCAGGGCTGTTGTTTTTAATGCCTACCTGGGTTCAAACCCAGGGATCTCTTAAAAGGCTTGCGGGCACTAGGAGTAAGGAGGTGCAGTCACTACAACTACCAGGTATCTTTCCCCCACGGAACTGTCATGTCTGGTGCCTTTGTGTAGGTCCAAAGCTCAAAAGGTCATAGCTCGTGTGTGTGTGTGCGTGTGTGTGTGTTTATTACCTTCCGTTCAGTTCTCAGGAGTCCCATTTCATGACCATCATCAGGCCTGGCCAGGGCATCAGGCAGGTCAGGGGTGTTATCTCTTTCTTTATGACTCAGGGATGGTTTTTTTTTTTAGGAGAAGTAGTAATTCTTTCTCTTTCTTACAAGCTCATTTGAAAGTTCTAGAAATAACATTGGCTATCAATGTTTGAAACATTTTTATTCTTTAAGAGAAGCTGAGTGTTTACCTTAATTTTAAAACAAGGCAAAAACTTCAAAACCCAAAGCAATTGCAAGACTTCACAGCTGCCTAGAATAACAGCGTAAGTGTAGGAGCAATAGCGGGGTTGAAAATAGGGGAGAAAGAGCTATGCATCATTTTTGCCTCGCTTTTCTGACAGGAATCCTTCCTTTACCCAGTGAAGGACTTGTGTGCTACTGCTTCCTGATGCCCAGTACATTCATAAACCATTTTAAGGGCCCTCAGGACTTTTTTTTTCCTTTGAAAATGTGAAACTTAATTCTGGGAAATAGGACAAGAGGCACAAAGAAGATACATGTAAATTCTGATGGGAAATGAACAGGCTTGGGGAGAAGGAGCAATAATCTCACACACACGCATGCACCCCTGTTGTTGCTGTGTTTGTGCTGGATGGCGGAGTAGGTAAGTAATGCATATTTTGTGTCTTGTATTTAAATTGTGACGTTAGCTTTGGAAGATTCTTTCCAGATAAATGTCTTGCTTTTTGACTGGAAGATGTGTTTTGTCCTTACCATGACCTTCAAAAGGTGGAGCATATCTGCTGTTTCACAGGAGATTCCTTGTGGTTTGGGGACTTTTATTTCGTAATAGAAGTAGTTTAGTTCTGCCCCTCCCAATTTATTTAAAACAAGCAAACAAGCAGAATGTAAACAAATGATTATTAAAGCACTTGAACACCAGAGCTACGTATTATTCCTTCTTGTTAGAAGACATCTGTCTTATCATTCCTATGCATTGTAATCAAATTACATTTTAATTTCCTTGTAAACAGTATAGGAAAATATTTTCCAAATGGATTCCTCTAGGGCTTTGTTGATAAGAGACGGTAACAGGGCATTTTTCTGCAAAAGTACGGCAAAGCTGCTGATCTTGGTTACAGAATTTGTGTGTATCTTTAGAGAAATACCCAAGAGCACTGATTACTTTACCCAGGTGGACTGTTTGAGAATTGCATGTTCCCCAATTGCGTATTAGCTTTCATAATTCACTGGCATCTTTTCTAATCTGTCACAGTCACCTTCTGAGAAACCCCCTGAAAAGTTAGTAGCAGGAGACCTGGTCTTTTGCTGAGGTAGCCTAACTAAATACATAATGGAAAATAGCCTAAATATTGAAATAGGTCTTCAAATTTCATATGCTACTTTAAAAACAGGCTGATGTTTTGGAATAGTGTTTTTTCCTTAAAAATGAAAAAAAAAAAAAAAAAATACAAGACCCAAAAAGAAACATTTGCTCATCAAGTTGTGAAAAAATTAAGGCTATGAACAGGCAGAAAAATGAAGATGTGTTTCATTAAGATAAGAATCTCCGTAGGAAAAGCAGAGGGATTATACTGCCGTTCGGTTTTAATTTTTGCTTTCTCTTCTAGGGAAACCTCGGTTGTCTTGATTAGAAATATTGGCTTTCATTTTCAGAAAAGTTGTGCTTTGCAGATGGCATTGAAATAAAAGGTTTTGCTGTGATGCTGTTTAAAAAGCAGCATCCAGGAGAGGAGAGAGGCACAGACTATTATTGGTTCATATGACGTTCGTGTTGTGGTATTCTGGTTTTTTGTTGTAACCTGTTTGCTTGAGGAACATGGCTTCAAGTCGGTTGACTTCAGGCCACAGGGCTTGTAATATGGGCTTTTCTGGGGTTTACCACTACCAGACGAAGCTTTGTTTTCTGCATGCTTGAATTTAATATTTTTAAAGACACTAATTCGGAAGGATTTAAAATATTCCCCCCACCCCCACCCCGCCCAATGAAAATAAGGCGAACTTTGTCAGATCTCGACTTTCCTCTTTAAGTCATCCTTTCATTTGTAGGCTGATAGCCTGTCGGTCCAGAGCTGAGCTAGACCGATCCTGGAACTTCCAAGCTGCGACTTGACAGCGCTTCAGTGGAATGAGTTGCTGTCTTTGCTTAGCAGTTCACAAGTTTCAGCATCTTGGCTGCTATTGACCTTTCCCCTTTTTGACACAAAATGTTGAAAGTGAGGAAGTGAATATTTGGTTTTGGTTGTCCAAACCAAAAGCACCTCACAAGAGTTCAATTTCTGGGAAGCTATGAGCACTTCTGTACCTTCGTAGATACGTCATTGTGCTGGGTA
This sequence comes from Nipponia nippon, assembly GCF_047370975.1. Taxonomy (NCBI): domain Eukaryota; kingdom Metazoa; phylum Chordata; class Aves; order Pelecaniformes; family Threskiornithidae; genus Nipponia; species Nipponia nippon. The sequence goes on from NW_028262335.1 coordinate 7,510,854, forward strand.
ACCATTACGCGTGATGGAGCCCCACTTTCCTGGGGATGGCTGAGCACCTGCCCGCCGATGGGAAGGAGGGAATGGATTCCTTGGTTTGCTTTGCTTGCGTGCGCGGCTTTTGCTTTCCCTATTAAACTGTCTTTATCTCAACCCACGAGGTTTCTCATTTTTACTCTTCCGATTCTCTCCCCCATCCTGCTGTGGAGGGAGCAAGCGGCTGCGTGGGGCTTTGTTGCTGGCTGGGGTTAAACCACGACAGTCACATAGTGTTCCTCAAAGTGTTATTCAATGATTGCATATATTTTTAGTCATAGTTTATTTGTATTATGGTAGAAATTGGAAGTACTAAAGACAGAATAGATGTTCTCACTCCTAAGAAGTTTAGTAGTAAGCCCAAAGAAAGCTAATTGGATGCAGTAGATAGGTGGAGGAAGAAAACTGAACTCCCCAGCATGCAGTGGTGGATGCGTCATAAAACCAACCAAAAATGCTCGCCAGTTTCCATTTGCTTGATTATCAGGCCAGAGCAATTTACGAACTGCAAAAAGCAGAAATGCCATTGTGAACACTCTGGACTGGCATTGTGTCCTAGGAAATAATGATATTGCAACATTCAGCTCACATCAAATCTGCCTGTCACTGTTTGAGTATGGAATAGATCTGATTCCCAGCTGCACTTTCAGAGGAAATCTGAAAAAGGAGGGGTCACAGGGAGGTGTCCCTGTTGGCTGCATAACTCGTTACAAGATTATTTGCTTCATTGGTGTATCCAGTGACAAGTGCCTGGTCTGTATTTGTATACAACTTGAAAGCAGAATGATTTGCATTAGATAGCATAGCCACAAAGATGGACATACGGATTGTTTTGAAGGAAGTGAAAATTGTTTTGTTTTCTGCAAACTGGTGCATTTAAAAATATGTTGTAAAAAAAATTTCCAAACCTGCTCTTCCTTCAGACAGTTCTGTGAAAGCTTGTTTAGGGGTTAATATTGCAGGCTTGAGTGACTTGAAGTTGTAAGAACCCTTGGAATGTGTAAAGAGGGGAAGGATTCCACAGATAAGGCTGAACTCTGAACTCGGGGCACAATCCAGTTTATACGTTAATCTCCACCAATAAAAGCAGCATCAGCTGTCTGACTGAGTCAGGACACTACTCCTCCCGTGTCAGTTGTTCAAATAAAGTAGGCTATTACACCTGAGAAGAGGGCAAAGAAGGTGTTTTGTGTTATTCTTGAGCTTTGAAGCACATAAAGCAATAGTGTAAAACAAACAAAAAAAAATAGAGGAAGTGTTCTTCTGAGGTTGCATAGTCTATTCGGTCTCGTGAAACTTAGTCCTCTTGCAGGGGAGTTGTTTTTTGTTTGTTTTTTTTTAATTAGACCATTGCTCTGACACCACACCACCACACCCCCCAGCCCATTTCTGTTCCTGTATATCTGAGCATTTGCAGTGTTGCAGACGGATGAACAGTTGTGTTAAAAATTGCATGAAGAGAATCAGGCACTTTTATTTTTTTAGATGTAATGTTTGTGCTTAATGCGACTGGGGAATGCATTTTACTGGAGCCAGCAACAGTTTGTCAAAGGCAGCAAAACAGACTTGTGAAATGATTAATCAATGGAAGGTGTCCACAGAAGCATTTCTGATGTCATTGGGAACTCTGTCAGTGACTGTATTGTGCAGCTACGGAAGCAACGCGGTAGGAGCTACCTGCTTCTGCGCACGCAAGGAAGAGGGGGGAAGAGAGAAATCGATTGCCACTATGCTTTAATTTGGAAATATTTCAATTTCAAAATGGTAAAAATCTGACTCGGACGTGACTCCAAGTCCACTGTTTTATCAGTAGAGGCCTATTATTTAGTTGGCGTGTTAACGTGCTTACCCTTTCATGATCGTTACGGTTACCTCCTCCCAACTTCACCCCTCGGTGAAGTTCTGAAGTTGCCCTTATAGAAAAACACAGTAATGAGTGGGTTTGTGTGAGTCTCATTTTCCCAGACACAAAACTTTGATTCTTTAAACATATGAACAAGACTGATTGCTAGTCTGCAGTATTTTATGTGAGGAAAATCTCTTTCAGGAGATTCTAGAACATGGAAAAAATGGTTTGTGATTGTAACACACAAATAGGATGAGACTTACTCTTGGATCATAGTTCTATCTTGATTATAATAGTTGTAGAGTGAACCCGGGGGTATTTGAAATGTGGAATTACTAACTATTTGAAAATCTGCACGAAAAAATGAAATTACATAAACTTTAAATCCAGGAATTTACATTCTTTTCCAAAAGTTGCTTTTGAATTTGGGCGGACTACCTAAGACAGCCTGTGAGCCTTGATTTTTAGGACAGTAATGACTGGGCAGCTGTTGAAAATTAGATCTCTTTATTTTGATTTTATGGCCTGATTTTAGTTGAACTTCACTCTTGCCCCCCAGAAATGAAGGCATGTAAAATCGTAATTTGTTCTCAAAAATTTAAACCAATACTACAGGCAGAAAAAACTGTTATTTGGTCATTCTACCTGGAGCAACATCTCATGACCTTATTAAAATCAGGAGGTTGCTGTGTCATTCTAATTCTCATTTACTCGATATCTTTCCTTTTTACATCATTCTAGCTGATTTTCTGACCTAGGACATAATTTATTTTTCTTACGGTCAGTGTGTATTGTGATCTTAAGAACTGGGTACAGGCGTGAAGGTCAGAACAATTGGCTTCTATTTCTGTCTGTTGCTGAGTGATGGACTCAAAATCCTTGCTTCTGTTAACCTATCTGCAAAAATGGAGATAATGCTGCTTATAGACTTATATGAAGCACTTAGAGGGTTATCTTTTTTGATAGGCTGCTTGTTAGGGAAGGATAAAATGGCTTGAGTGCTTGTGCCAAAACCAGACTGCACTGAACATTTGGAGAAATAGATTTTAATTTAAATTTTCACTCTTGTTGCTAGTGAAAGCCAGAAGGGAAGAAGTACTTCAAAAAGCGAGTCTCACTAGCTTTTTTTTGTTTAGGGCTCACGGAAAGCAGGAAGTGCAGCAGTTCCCATGAAAGATGTACAACCCGTCTTTTTAATGAATAAGGTTGGAGGATCACTGACAAGACTGCATTTGTATTTAAACTAAGTTTCAAACCCTACTACTAGTGTTGAAGGACACAGTCCTATGAGGTGCAAAAAATACTCTATTCCACCGTTCCTTTTCAAACAGGGACTGCTCAGCACCCTGCTAATTTGAGCTAAGGCTCTTGCTTAGAAGATTCCTAATGGAAGGATAAGACTTTGAAGTGGAGACGACCAGAAAAAATACCTGTAGGACTCTAAACTATACAGTATCTTTAAAGTTTACAGGGCAGTGATGGCCAAACTTTTGTCAAATGGAAAATTTATTGTTAAGAAATCATTATTATTAGTAGTACCAGCTTCTTTTTAGTGCCAGGCTTGGTGGTGATGTCAAGGGTTCACTATTCCCGATCTCTACAAATTACATATTTCAGAGAAGACTCCTGTGTCACACTGGAATCGATGCTCATAGCGCCTGTGTTCTGGGGGTGCGGGTAAGGTCTGCTTTACAAGCGGCTGCGTGGCCCCGGTGGCTCCTTCGCCCTGCCTGCTTCCTGCTTTGCCCTTAAGAGCTCTTGCAGACAGTTGAGGGCTAGAAAGGGGTAGCAGCTGAGGTAAGGGAGTGTCTGCTTGGTTGCATAGAAACCTGTCCCTTATCACCTGCCACCACTTCTTTGAAAGGTTGCTCAAGGTTTAAAGTTCTGGGTTTGAGTAATCAGTCCAGCATAAGACCTCACAAAGGGAAACAATGGCTGAATACAGTGCTATAAATGCTGTCACTAAGGAAGTGGCTTGGTTTGTCTGAATTTACAACCTTCCTGAGACAATCCAAAATGCACTGCTTAGATTCTGCCTTTAAAAGAAAAGTGTCCTCTTGGCTGTATTTTTCAGCCCAGTTTCTGCCCCTTACCCCCCCGTGTTTTTTTAAGCCACCATTTTCTTCCTATGCTTGTTCTCTAGGGTTTTTTTTTTGTCATTATATCATGTTTCTCAGTGGAGATGCTTTTTTTTCTTAAAAAAAAAAAAAGAAGAGCAGGCTCTCGTCAGAGGAATGTGCAAGCAGAGTACATTTAAGAGCCACATTCTGTGCTGCCATGGCAACCAGAGTTTTAAAAATGATACCGTCGGTGTTCCAAAATGATGCAACCTACAATGAACATCAGGAATAATTAAGAAAAGTAGTGTGTGCTCTATGCTCAAGAGAAGAAACGATGAGGGGACCATTTCTCTATTGATCCCCCCCCAAGTGACATTTACTGTTGTTTGGGTTGTTTTTTTTTTGCGCTGCTGATACTCTCACAGTGGTCAATGGCAGGTTTGTTAGAGACCTTAACATTTTGTCCCTGAGTGGTTTTATAAGGTGGCCTGCTGGTGATACTGCTGCATCTATTTATTTATTTATTTTAATAACTGCAGTGCTGGGATGTAGCTCTGCTAGGTAATGGGGTCTTGACCCAAGGGCCCGATGCTGGCCTTCTTCCAAGGCCTTCCAGTCAGTGACGGTATCAATAGCAAGGTATTCTTGTCACCACATACAAGCTCTGTCATAATATAAAGGCCATGCATTCAGTATTATCCCTTTTTATGCTTCATTTCCATCTTTCATTATACTACCAGTAATGGAGAGGGAGCAGTAAAAAATGGAAGTCCCAGGGGTAGATGATGGTGCATGGAGGAGTCAAGAGGGCTTGAAAATGGCAAAGGTCACAGGTTAAGACCCTTTACTGGGAAGAACAGAAGCAGTCTGAACTTGTTAATGAAATGACTGGGATTTTTAGTGTTGGGTAGAGAAAGTGAGGAGACTGGGAAAGAATAGCAGCCCAAGCTTTCCGTGAAGCCTCTTGAAGCTCAATTGTGAATATTGCTGCTAATCCGATGAACTGGATACCTTCTTCTACCTCATTTTTTTTCCAAACCAGAAATTAACATTTCTCCAGATAAACTGTTCAGTCTGTGTAGGAGAATAAGATTGAATCCTGCTGTTTCCCGGGCGCCAAAGAAGAAACCATATCTGCTAATTAAATTACTAAAATCCAAATAGCCATGAAGCTTCCAAACAGGATTGCTTACTCTGGGGAAAATTCAGTCCATTTCCAGTTTGAGGACAAACATTCCTTTAATGAACAATGGAAGGTTCTGCTTTTCTGCTGGTACATCAGATCCTTGTTACCAGCCGAACTAAGTATCTTAAACAGAGGTTCGTGCGTGAAAGGTAGTGTACAACAACAACATTACTCCTGACTTCAGCCTCCTGAAAAGCTGTTAGGTTTGTCTTTCCTTTTCCTGCTGTGCATGTATTCCACTTCTGTGCCCTCGCAGCTCAAACACAGAGAAGCCTTGAGAAACAAATTCTCTATTCTTTCAAGGTTGTTTAATGACGTATCTTAAACAACAAGGATAATAACAATTAAAAAAAACCAAAAAAACAAAAAAAACAACAAACCAACAGCCAGAAGTGAATAGTACAAGGACAGCTCACTCCCATATGTTATAGAATTAGCGAGATTACACATCCCAGCAGTGTAATTGCCACCCACAGCTGTACCTCCACACCCCCACGCTCCCTTCCCCCTCCTTCCAGCATCCCCACCCGGAAAGTAAGAAAGAAGCAGCTTTGTGGTAATGTGGGGTTTCTTGTTCTTAACTGTTCGAGGTGAATCTGTAAAAGAACACTGAGTTCATGCCCCAAGCACTTCCCAAGAGTCTGGTATTATAAGAATCTGATTTCTTTTCTCTTTTGCTGATGAGACAGATTGAAAGTGTGTTTTGCAGGCACACCCTTTCAGGTTTCTCTATCAGCTAGCTTGCATTAATTTTTAATCACTTCCTCCAGTTGACATGCAACAACGCCTCTAAGGACTGGCTGAATATATTCTCAGGCAAGCACTACTCAGCCTTTATCAAAAAATCTAAGGTGACATGACCTTAAGAACTTCAGAAAATGGATTCTAATTTCAGATACGCTGGTATGCATTGGCTTCAGGGGAGCAATATGAGCCTCACTGAGGTTGGAATCTGTCCACAAAAAAAGTCCCTTGCATTGTAGAGCAAATTCAGGCTTCTGGATTTTCTGGACTATCGTGTGTGTCTGTTAGCAGAGGATTCGTTGTGCAATTATGGAATTATGGAATTGCTGCCCAGTTTTCAGGCAAGAGAGAAGCTCCTGCTGGTCCATTAACGCTGCTGTTTTGAAATTTTAAACTTGTATTTCAGCAAGCAGAGTGAATACTTAGGAGGATGCAAGTGTCTGTATGCGGATACATATTCAAAAGGTCTATATATGAAATACTCCGTAGATGATTAAAGATGCCATTTCATTTCCCAGGTGATGTGCCAAATTCATTCCAATTAGAACGTGTAACTAGAAAACCAGCACGGGGGAAGGGGCATTTATAGTATAGAGTGTGAGTAACCTTTCCACGTGAAGTGTATGTTTTGAAAAGTAGCAGGCACTTCGTTCACGGGATCCAATCACTTTTTTAATAATCTCTTCCCAGGCTCTGTGGTGGCAGTTTTTAGCGCTAGAACCTTGCTGTCTGTCGAACAGCCTTTGCTGCTAGCTCGTAGGCTGAGAATTCAGGTCAGAAACCTGGAAGCAGTTCAGGGGGATGTTTAGGGTGGAGCACGTGGACGTGTGCACTTGCATACACAGAAATACAGAAAGCAGCAAGCTTCTTCCATGCAAATGCTTCTTTAAACTGCTGGTAGGGGGTTGCCTGTCCTGGAGGCATAAGAGGAAGTCATGCCGTGCTGGTGAATGGATTTGCCTTGGACATAGTCCCAGCCAGGGAAATTGTGTGACAATTTTAGGGCAAAGGTTCCCCTTGGGTGACATTCAACAGTATTTCAAATATACTGTGTGCCTTACTGAGCCTCTGTGTGTTGCTCCTCTGCCTTGAGACAAATAAGCCTTCAGAGAATTAATGATCTGTTCGCTGGGGATGACCCTGCTTGTCTCTGAATGACAAAGGAGTGGCTTATGTCTGCAGACTGGCTGAGCGAATGCTGTCAGCACGGGACTCTGCTGTCAGATGCAGCCAGGTTTGCAGATTGCTAAGCGGGCTTGCCGTCAAAGATTGCATTTACTTAAACACGTCTACAGGTACACGTACACAGAGCAATATTCATGTCAACTGCGTGTAGCACAAATGGCTATTAAAGGACATGCGACGTGCATCCTGCATACCGATATGTCATGCCGGAAAACCACATATGGATTTACCAGGCCATCAGGGGAAAACAGCCTCTCTTTCCCGGGCCTCCCTGCTGCGGCTTCGAGAATGCCTGCGAAATGCGTCAGTCCTGGCGCGGCGACGGCGAGCCGCGCAGACGGGGCGTGCGCTCGCAGGACGGAACAGCCGCAGTCTGGGCTCCCAGCCTCCTGGCTAGACTGGAGAAACTTATAATTGAGTTCCTGAGCCTCCCCTCCCTGCAGCTCGGCTGAAAAACACCCTGGCTCCCAGCCATGCCCTTTCACAGTGACCTTGCCTGCAAATAGCGCGCAGGAATTTTTACAGGCACTGTGCACTTGGAAAAAGGGCTGGGGGGGTGTCAGTAGGGAGCTGGGAAGGGGGCATGCTGGTCCCGTTGGTTTAAAAACCAAATCTCATCGGCTTCCTTTGTCAACCTCACCCCCCACGCGAAAACCACTGAGCCCATGAATTGCAAATTTCATTTCATTGCGCTTGCTCTTTTTTACAATGCTATAGATTAATTTCTCTCTTCTAATGGTATCACGAATTATAAGTCTCTAAAGATTGATGTAACTGATTGGTTTAAAGGAAATTGTTTAATGTAGTGGCAGGATGATACACTATATGCTTAGGTTCCTTGCATATATAATTATTCTTTGGCACGTATGTAAAAAATACGTATGTAAAATATAGCGAGAGTGAGCGTGTGTGTGTACATATAAATGTATAAAAATGTTCATACACCCAGTTATGCATGAACTTAATATAAAATGATACTGGTAATGGCTGTCTACTTAGTATATATACATAAAAAGCAGCAGCCACTGGCTAAAAATAACCCCAAGTTCTTCTCTCAGATTACATCAATTAAGGTTAGAACATTTGATGTAAAAAGTTGGGCTGTTAAATTCAGTTTAAGAATTACTGGTTCTTCTGGGACACTGTGATGCAGGCTATAGAAATTACTGGGCTAGGGACACGTAATTTTGCCTCTGACCAGCTGTGTGACGTTGAACAAGCCGCCTTGACTCCTCCACCTTCTGTCAGCAATATTAAGTCAAATTATAAGCTTCTCTGGGAGGGATGAGTATGACCGATGTCAGCGTAGGCATCCCCTGAACCCCTGCTGGGGCCTCTGAAGCGCTGCTGTAGCAGTATTACCACGCGTGCATTTTCACCTACAGCTTTGAAAGTAATGCGGGAATATTCTTGCTGCTTCATCTTTTGGTGTCGTAAGAGATATTCTTGCTGTAGCTGCGTTGTGCAGTCTTTGGGATTTGAAGGTGTTCAGTGCTTCGCAGGATCGTGCTTTTACCGTGTTGCCACCTTGCTCTCAATCACTGAAGCAGCTCGGGTAACATGTCAGCTGTATCATACTCTGCAGACACACATTAGAACTTCATGATATAAAAGGGAAAATTGATTATCTAGAAGTGGCTTTAATTAAAACTTGTTTTTCTTGTCTGCTCTCCTGTGTTTATGTTTGTGGCAGCCCACTGCCTGTAGTCAGCAAGCTTCTTTTCACTGCTCTCAAAAGTTCAGCTGTTGCAATCAAAGGTAATTTTGTTTGTGCAAGATACTCATCTCCAAAGGAAGGGCCAAGACTAGAGGTGAGAGAGAGGACAGTAGGCAGATGACTTAAGTGTTTCTATTAGGCCTTTCTGACAACCCCAATAATTCTTTAATGGCTTCCTAATAAAGTGTAACATCATTACGTCTGAGAGGTTTTTTGGACCGCTTTTCTACTCACTCACTAAAGGGTATGAAAAAGCAGCAGTCAAAATCAGAAGACCTCGCTCTGTGTCTCTACACTGTGTTGATACGATGCTACAACAGCGTCTGAGTTCTTTTTATCTCTTGTACAGAAAGGGGGTAATGGACTAAACGTCGTTACACGTAAATTCAACTCTAAGATTCATCAATACATCTTATGCTTCTGGCACCTTTCACGTAAGCAACCCAGAGTCTCCCCAGAGGGCTCGGATACCTGAGGGATCAAAAAAAAGAAAAAGGGATTCTTCTGTTGCAAGATAGAATTTGCTTAGTGTGACTTTCTCCGAGACATATGGTGCAGCAGCACCTGTTTTGTAAGTATGATCTCAGTGCAGAGAGAGCAGATCCTCGAGAATAGAGGAAATTTCATATCTCCTTCCCAGAATTCCACCTGGCTGCCACCTGCTCCCACATTTAATTGGCCCTGGTCCCTTGGCTCCCCACACCGACCGCAGGGGAAGCAGGAGGAAGCAGAGACAGACAGTGAGTATGCAAAGTGTTGTGGGGAAACAAAAGGGACTTCGAAAGAGCAGCTCAGATAGAAGCCAGGCTGGTTCACGTCAGACTTGTCAAGTCATCAAGGGGCGGTGACTGGCCAAAGTACCACAGCCTGTCACTTCGTGCGAAGACACAGTGCAGCTTCTTGTCCACCTGGGCCCAGTAATCTCAGTAACTGGGTGTAAAATGCGTGGCAATTCACACTTGAAGATAGATCCATTGCCATTTGATACTGGACTAGAGATTCGGAAGTTTCCATCCTTCTAGTTTTGTAGCACAAAATAATGGTGATAACAGCTGGGAGTATCCAAGTGTAGCTGGCAGTAATATCCACGCACCAGGGATAAACATCCTGACAAAACTGAAGTGTTTATTTGCATGTGGATGTCACTGCTTGGTAAATTCCAACACATCTGGTTATCGCCACTGAGATTTGCCAGTAAAAAAGAGGGTGTTTTGCCTCATTTTTCCCAGAACGAAGTGAGCATGGCTGCTCATGTAAAGAAGGTTTGAGAAGCTGATACTTAACAGATTTCATTCCTCCTTGTCTGTGTTCACCCCCACCTCTACTGAGTTCAACCACCTTTTTTCACTTACTTAGTATGACCACAAATATTTAACCACGGTTTCTTAACTTAATCTAACCACACTGGTAGCTGTGGTAAAGACTAGCAACTTCGGAAGGAAAAAGCTGTAGTAATACAATGAACCTGTGTGGATCTATTTTGTGAGCTGAGCACTTGTTCGAAACACTTACACCACACTTGCGTTGGGGTAAGTTATGAACAGTGCCCGTGTGCTTCATTACTCAAAACTGACTTTATAGATTGTGGAATGTCAGACTCTGAAACAAGTTCAAAAAGTAAGTTGTTAGTAATAATTTTAAAGCCTTATATGTTGCACAGATCAGTGTTTTATAATGGCAGGTCACTATTACCTCTGTTTCTCCTCTGGGAAAACTGAGGCAGAGAGGGGAACAGCTCAAGGTCGTTCACTGAATTGACATACAGGGAAACCCCCTCACTCCTAGTGCCCTGTGTGCAGAACAGTCTGTTCCATCGGTTTTGTCCTTACAGATCATTTCTCGCTCTCTTTTACACGTGCACACTGGACAGCAAGCTGGAGTTAAAGGCTCAGAACAATTGAAATAAGGACTTTTTACGCAGATGGGCCCTGAGTTACAGGCATAGCTGGTATGGCTCAAATTAATTCTTGGTAAAGTCAAGATTCACATCAGTATTGTGCTGTAAAGTGAGCAAGCTTTCCAGTTCTGAGTGAGGCCTACGGTTCCTTACTGTACCACAGCAGCTTTCTGAGGTGTTCTCCATCCATTTCTGCCACTGAAAACACACAGGTCTAAACCATTCTAAGTTCCTGAAGACCAGAATTTCACTGACACATGTTAGGAGATTCTTCTCAACTAGCTCAGGGGAGACTTTTTCCATCGTAATATTTTTCTTTTGCTGTGCAATGGAGCTCTGCATTTTGTTTCAGCACCTGGTTGGTGGTTAGTGGATGGACACCTTTTCCCTCTCAATATGCAGGGAAAGGGAGGAGAAGGACATCTGGAGGGAAAAAAGTTGCTTACATGGTCTTGGAGACTGAGACTGTCTGCAAAGAGTTTGCTTGACAGCACTGCATGCTGGGGTCACAAGAGACACCCAGACAGTGTGGTGTAGCTCTTGCTGATTTGCAGCATTAATTTAAGCTTCTTTCTATGTTACTGCATTTTCACTTCCTTTTCTAGAAAAATAGAAAACTGTAGATAAATGCTGTTCTTATTGCCTGTGTGCCCCATGTGCATGCTTTTAGAAACTGAGCTATGCTGCGGCAGTGGGGAGAATCTGTGGAAGAGGGAGATAAGAAAACCACCTCAGTTTAATTAGAATGGATTGCTTTTGCTTTCGTTCCAGAACATTCCTTTCCTATGTATAAGGCTCTAATGGTTACTTTGATATATAGAGCAATACATGAAATTGTCTTTTACCTTATACTCCGGGAGGCTTTGAATTTTCTTTAATGCGTGACTGCATGAGATGTCAGAAAAATGCAGGAAGCAGGCCTTACTGAGCTTTCCTATAGTTTGTACTACGTACATGAAGGAGCATGTGCACGGTTTTTCAGGTACAGTGCCCAGTTGCCAGTGTTTGGGACACTGTTGGATTTAGTGGAGGAAGGAGGAGGCCAAGATGACCCTTTTTTAGCTCTCCCTCAGTAACCTGGCTTGTAGCTTTTGCCTCTCCCCCCTCGGTTCTGAATTTATTTTAAAGCATTCTAAGTATTCAGAAGATGATGGATGCGAAGGCTCAGATGTCAGCATATGTGGAGAAGTGGACATCCACAAGCAGTATCCTTAGTAGTCGTTCCAAGGTAAGCTGTCTTTCCCAGTCAGTTAAAAGTTCAGAGCAGCCTCGGGGCTGCTCTGTCTTACTGTTTCTGGGTGTAGACATATCCTCGAAGTGTGCAAGCACAACGCATTGTTACATCTGTGGTTGGGTTGAAGCAGAACTCGCACCATTACAGAAACCATTTGTATAAAATCTATTCTTACAGGGCCTTTTTGTTTACTTTGAGGCTCCTTTATGCTGCTGTAAAGAGGTTTTAATGCAATTTAGAACGCACTGCACAGTCCGTCACCAGCTTCCAAGCGCACAAGTGGGAAAATTAACAGCTGTTTTCAAGTGTAGCTGATTTCCTGAGGACCACTCTAATGGAACACAGAGATGATAGTGAAATGCAGTAGCAGAAGAGAACGGCAGGAGCTGACCCTCTAAATCATCTTGAAGTCAAACAGCATTAAACAGTTCCTGATGCTGCCTGCCAAGTGCATCTTATCATTGGGTCTCTGAGTAGTGCAGCCATTTACAGATAAGAAAAGGTTAGTGCCCTCGGAGGACTGGGATAGTGTTTACAGAGGTGTCGGTACCAATTTAGCAAGTCAATACAGTATCTGTTCCTTTGCCTTTTTTTTCATATTTAGGGGATGGTCCAGCTCCGGGTAGAACATCTCTTATTCTGAACAGACAGAGGCAGGCAGCCAGGCAGTGTGTCTTGAGTGTTGTAGGTGGCCCGTACACGGTGCTTGCTTGTATCGTCTGTCTCTTGCTGGTATCTAGATACAATTTTCAGCATGGTGCATATGATATTGAGTATAGTGAAGAGTTTTGCAGTCACTCTGGTGGAAGCTGGGACTAAGGATATGTAAATTTAATTCCTTTGCCACATAAATCCTCTATAAGCATGATGCAAATTGTGTTAATCCAGATCTGTAAAAAGGGGCCTTTCTTTTCCTCTTCTTTGGATCGTAAACTCTTCGGGATAGGAGCTGCTTGTATATGCATGCGTTTGTAGCACTGCACTCTTGTTTGAGATATGTAAAAACTGTTGCAATGTTCTATACTGGAAGAATGGGATCAATTGCAAGTTTTTAGAGAGAGCAAGGTCTTGTCAGTGAAGTGAGAATGCTGCCCCTCTGCCAAGGAGGAAGCAGGGGTATAGATAGCCCAGGACTGTTACTTGATTGCAGAACAGAGGAGGAAGTCATTAGGCCCCACCCTTTATACGCTCCTTTCCCCTGCACGGACCTGAATTTCGGACTGAGACTTAAAGAATCTTGTTACCTAGAGAAAAATCGACTAAATGGTACAGAGTCCGTGCAAGCTGTTGTGCACCAACCTCATCTGGTTTTGCTGCCAGCTGAAACAAGAAGTTACGTATGATTCTGTTTTTCTCCTTTCCATATTTCTTTTTTCCGTTAGCTTTAGAGTCAGTTAATGTTTATACAGACTGAGTCACCCATCCCTACCCAGCCACCAAAGAATGCATTTAATTCACAGCTCAAGAAGCAAACTGAATGTTTAAATTGACTCAACCTTTGTGGAGGCTTTGATCCATTCTGGAGAAGAGTGACTAAGTGAAACCAGGGGAAGTCAGCCTGCAGTACCCCAGCTCACGGCTTTTGCTGTAGGATCATTTTCACAAAGAACACTGAATGTTACAGGCAGTTTGGGAGTGGCATCATGAATTCTGGAGCTGGGACAATGCCTGCTTTCTGCAGTGCACAACAGTGCAAAATGACTGGGCAGCAGCCAGTGTCACAAAATATTTGGGGTTCCTCAGACTTTTTAGAAGTGCCAGCCCCTTTGAGTGCTTGGGTTTGGATACCTTAGAGGGATTTAATTTCCACAAAGTGCTGAGTACACATGATCTGAAAAACAGGACGCTGGAAACTTGTCACATGAAAAGCCTTGGTTGTTGCCTTTTTCGAAATGTGTGCTCTTTGGTCAGTTTTTCCAGTGTCAAACCAATGATACTAAAAAACGGCGATCACATATGGTCAAAGACCATAGCATTAAAATAAGCCTTTTTCTCTGTTCCGCTCCCCCTCCTCCCCCACGTTATTTGTTATACTTTCGGAGCACTGAAGGATTTTAATGCAGCTGGATTTAAGGTGTAAATAACTAAGCTGTGTGTGGCTGGCTATGGGAAGTATCCTTGATCTCTCCTCTAGGGACTCTGCAGTATCTGGGAAGCGTCCTTTCCAGGATGTAGTGCCACGCTCATGTCTCTGACCACGCTTCCATACTGAACCAAGTGCTCCATCAGCTTGGGTTCAGAGCCTTGGAGAAAGGGGGTAAATTGTCTCTTTGGAGCCGTGCAATTCCTGTTGTAGGTTTCCTGGTGAGTAGCCAGCGATCCCTGCACACTGCCTCTCTTTTCTCCCTCTTCTGCAGGCTCCCTCTCCAGCTTTTCCCTTGCCTTTTGTGCCAAGAATGCGGTGGGGGAAGGGGAACCGCACAGGAAATGCCTCTTCTTTTCTCTAACGACATTTCCAGCTGCATGTGGATGGGAGAATTCGAGGAGGGGGAAAGCATCAAATCAGTGGAAAGTTGTTCAGCTGCCAAGTCAAACTGGTACATTTTAGCTCTGGAGACAGTAGAGCCTTTTCTCCTGAATTTTGGCCCATTTTTAAAGTTCCGTTTTTGGAAAAGCAGGGGGAAAAGAAGTTAGTGACATCAGTGCTCCTGTTTTTTATTTATATGCATATTTTTTTCAGCAAAAGTGAAGTTAAATTGTAGCTTTACTTTTAAAGGTTGAAAGTGCAATCGGTTTAGGAAGGCTTAAGAAGGGGGATGCCCTTTTCTTTCATAGCAAGGAGTGTCTGCCTGCCTATCCATCTTCTGTTTATCTGTCCGTCCACCCACCCACCCACATGCAGTGCCAGAGCCTCCCGCTTGCTGCCTTCCGTCCTTCTACTCGGCGTTATTAGTTAGTAACGTGCCTGTCACACCTGGGGCATACGTTAAAGCAATGCATTGCAGCGCAGGATCAGCCCTTTTCCGAGTAACTGTGGATCGATCAGTACAGGGATAGCCTTATAATTTATGAGGTGCCAAGGAAGCAGAGGGGTTAGTTGCAAAGTAAAGAAACGGGAGAGATGTAGATAGGACAGGAGATGAAAGGTGTTCTAACCAGATAGCATGATTTCTTTGCTTCATCTCAGTCCAACAAGAAGGAGGAGTTCTCCCCAAATTGTCGAAGTGTTGCAGGAGGAGATGGGCTTTGCCTGTGGCATGCTAAATTTGGAGTTTATCTCTCTCGTTGGTTCAGTGCCCAGCATCCTGAGATCTTTTGTTCAATTCATGTTCGAGTAGTATTCTTTTTGTGGCTTGTGAGAGTAAAATTTGTGGTGGACCTAATAGAAGCAGCAAGCAAGCACTAGAATCTTTCCGCTGGTGAATGTTACAGTCTTAATAGTTCGAGTGCTGTGTATTTTGCAATTGTTTGCCATATAAACTGTGTTCCTTTGAGTAAGGTGCAGTGAGACATCAAAGCTCTGCAGCAGCTTTACCTTGTGAAAAAAATTTTTAAAAGGAGGAGGAAAGAAGAGGGGGGGGGGGTAAGCTTGTTATTAGCAGCCTGGTTGTCTGCATTTAGAAAACCTATTAAAAATGCATCATGCTGAGGAGACAGTCTGCACAGTGTGTAAAAAAGATGGGTTGCAATAATTCTGTCTGGGTGTTTTGAACCACAGCCTCAGACAAAATACATAGGATGGGGAAGGGGGGTTGGGAATAAAATTCTGAGAAAAGTTGTTTATTGCTAGTGCAGTTGCATTCTGGACTCCAACCAAACGCGTGACTGTGCGAGGGTCACGGAGGAACTGCAGCAGGCAAGAGGAAAAATGGGAGCAGGATGCTGAGGGTGCAGGAGGCCATCTCTCTCGTGATGCTGAGACGATGTACTGGTGAAGTTACAGAATGAGGGCTGGAGTTTAGCTCAGTTGGATTGATCCCAATCTCTCTTGAGCTAGGGTAAATCAAAGATGACTTTCTGGAAGTCACATGGCAGTACGCTGATGGGAATCTCCAATATGACTTAACTGAAACACAAGAGCTGTTTGATTCTTCTTCTCATTGCGTTTGTTAAGGTTAAAAGGAGTGCACAGAGGTAGCAGTATGTCCTGAGGAAGTGCATGGGGGGAACGGAGAGTCCAGGCTTGTAATTCTCTGCATTTGAGTGAGTCTGCGTCTCCCTGCTTTACACGGCGGATCATGGTTAATGCCCTGGCACAAAGGTTCCGGTCACCACCACCAGGAAAGCTGAATCAGTCCCTTGCATAAGCGTGTTCTTCATGCATGTGAGTGTGCTAACTGCCGTCAGAAACACGCGTCGTGTTTTCACTGTGTGCTGCAGGCCTGGCTAAGTTACAGGCGTGGTGTGTAGCATCTCACAGAATCCAGCTGTTAGTCCCAGGGCTTTTTACCCCCAAATCTGCAGTTGCTGCATTTACCCGTAACCATATTCTTTCTCTGACAGCATGGAAGAGCAGATGGGGTCTAGTATAATGCCAGCTTCTCTGGTGGTGCTCTACAGCCTTCTGTCTCTCTATCCTTAAAGAGAGGAGAGGGGAGGGAGTGTTGGAACTTCCTTCTTTCCAGGGTTGAATCGCCATTTGTCCTGAGGCACCTCACAAAAGCAGGAGTCACCAGATTTGTCCAGCACATGCTGTTTTCACAGGCTGCAGGGCAAGTCGTTGGCTGTGAGCAGTCTCTGCCCTTTTTCTCCTCCTGTCCAGAAAGCTGGATTCCTTTAGCTTTCTACTCACAAGCCTTCTGTGGCATCTTCTGTTGTCCCTTACTGCTTTCTGAGTGCCCAGGGGAGGCCAGTGAGTGCACAAGGGAGGCTAGTGTTTCCTGCAGATTGGGAGGGAAAGAGCAGCAAGGGAGCTTTGAGCCCTGCCTCTTTTGATAGCAGGAATTGTTTTCACTTGGCATTTCCATACTCTGTAGCTATGCTGGTTTTTTTACCTAACATTGCAGAAGAATAATTGTAATACTGCAAGGCTGAGTTCACTTAGTCTGACCTTTTGGAAATCTTTTTCTTCAAAGGTTTGAGGCTTCTTGTGTTGAAAGGCAAACAAAAAATACTACAGAAACCCCTAAACTGTGATAAATCATTTCTTCAATTTGTTACTTCTTTGTTGTTCTCCTCTCTTGTGTCAGTTTGTTGTATGAAGATTTTTTGAGTGAAATGCTGTACAGCAATGCAGCAAATCAGTAGCCAGCAAGGTATTTTCTCACAGTCTCTCTCCACCCAGAACTTCATTTTAACACTGGAAACAGTCTTCTGCTCTTGCAAGCGTAAATCCTTGTTGCTTAGATAAAGGAGAACTGTCTAATAGCTACACATGGCTTTTGAGAAATAGCTGAACTGTTCTTATTCTGTATGGTGGGTTAGGGTACAGAACAGAATTTTGGAAGAATTAGGTTTTGTTCTTAGTTGTACTGGCTTTTTGCGGAAAATTATCGTGTCCACTTCTGTCTATTTCTTCAACTGCAGAAAGTCCCGTTAAAAATGCCTATTCTGTTTGTATGCATTTTGATGTCTGCAAAGTCATATATGAATGACACATGCTGCAATATTGTAAACTGTCGTGACAAACAGCTGCCTATTTGGTGCGATTCTGTGCATGTTATTTTTTCTGTCGTGTTTGAATTTGTCCTTAATTGTCTGTGATAGGTACTGTTTCATAATATTGTTATGCTTATTTTATATATGCATGAGAATATGCTAGATAGGTTCAAGGATCTGTCCTTATACATCAGGGTGGAAAAAGAACTCTGGAGTCCTGATTCAGTGTATTGTGTACTAGTCTGAGGACAGCGGACCATTTCATGTGTCCTGGGCATCCTCGGTTTCTGCTCATAAAATTCTGTGTTTAAGGTGTGAAGTCTTCTGTGTCCCCCCTTCTATTATTATTTGTTAGCTGCAACCCTTGGCTCACTATAAGCTGTATTAGAAGGATGTGACCCAAATAAAACAACAATTTAAGGTCAGTTGGTGATTTACAGTGTCCTTTTTGATGCTTGGCTTAAAGAGATTTGTGAAAGGCTGGGGCAGCGTGTGTCATGCTGTGTACGGGCTCTGACAGTGGTGCTTCAGAAACGCTTCAAAGGCAATGGCGTGCTGATGTCTAGCGGGATATACTGTGAAGTTCACCATGGGCCAGTGAGCACTGAAGAGCTAAAATGGAGCAGCAGATAGCCAGAAAGACTTAGTTTTACTTTGTTTTCAGTTTTCTTCCGTATTGTCTCTATTTTGGGGTGAGCTGTTACTTTTATCGGCACACGGAGATTGATGAAGCTAGAAGAAGAATAGCAGAAGTATATGATTACGTGAAAGGTGATGAAACCATTCTTTTGTTTTAATTGCAAAATTGTTCTTAATCTCAAAATGACTTGAGGCAGTAAAAGTTCCAAAATAAGATGCTGTGCTTGTGTCAGTGGAGTACAATACACATTAAAACCTTTGACCTCTCTCATTAAGTTCACCTCCATACTCTAAGGGAAAGTGAGAAAGGAAAAGATAATATTTACTGTAAGAGATAAATATTTACCATGTTTGGGTTGGCTCACAGTGCTGTCGGAGTCCAGATAGAACCTTCAGAGCTGTGTAAGCATCTTCCCGAGCAAGGGCAGTGCCAGTCAGCAGCAGGCCTCTCTCATCGCTTGTTAGTACAAAAAACTCCAAAGAAACGTCCCATTTGCAAGAGCAAGCATGTTAAGAGTGTTATGTGAACATAACTAGATCAACAGAAAGTTTTTTACACAGCAGAGGGAGTCAGCCTGTTCTAGGGAAATTTCCAGGGCTTCTCAAGGCCATTTCGTTCGGGCAGCCCTGCCCTATCGGGGAGGAAGAACAAATCAAAGTAACCGCAGTAGCTCACCACTGCACAACACGGCATTCTGGAGCTGCTGGCACTGATAATCCCTTTCCAGAAACATGGGGGTTTTTTTGCTGTGGATGGGAAGACACAGAAGTCCAAAGGACTGAAGACACGGCTCATGGATTGGGTGGATCTCTGTAGGTGAGTACCTTCCAAGGCAGTGGGGATTTTGGTTTGGTCGCGTTAGCACTCATATCCAGGAAAGACAGCACCTGTGAAGTAGTG
The DNA here is from genome assembly GCF_047370975.1 of Nipponia nippon. Lineage (NCBI taxonomy): Eukaryota > Metazoa > Chordata > Aves > Pelecaniformes > Threskiornithidae > Nipponia > Nipponia nippon. Next base: position 7,529,825 of record NW_028262335.1, read on the forward strand.
GTTACTCGGAAGGGTTGTCGTGTGGAATAGAATCTGGGAGAAGGAATGTTACTTCTTTTAGATGAGCTTTACACTGGAAATCTTTGTTGGTCTACTATTGCCACTAGTTTTATTTCTCTTTGGAAACCAGCATAACCTTTTGGAAAGTTGTCTTTGTGTTTATCCCATGTCACAGATGTCTTCTTAATAGGGAACAGAATGTATTTAGGTCCATTTTTTGTGCAAATACTATTTGCAAAGAAATGTGAGTGAGCTGTTCGGTTTTTATGCAAGGGTCTTAGGATTATGCAGTCTGGCTAGCCTTCTAGGAGACCCTCTGAGCCTGGTACAGTCTGCATGTGGATACGTGATCCCCCTCCTTTTTTTAAGTGTTCATTCTCCTGCTAACTGCTGGAGAGAAAAAAAGGAGGCAGATAAAAAGCAAGAAGTTAGCAAAACTTTTGTTGCTGTAAAATTGTGTCTGTGGTGTGGAGCAGAGGGCACAACACTGTTGCCTTCCTGGATAGGCCTCCCAGTACGAGATAGATGGGACTGTTGCCTTTGTCCTGAGTAGTTTAGAACAATACCTTGAAGGATCAGATGTGCTTGGCAGCTTGTGGGTATCCTGGACGTTTCTTTCCATGTCTCCGTGTTTCTCTTGAGTCTGCCTTGGGCCAGGCTGTGTTTGTGGAGCTGGAGGCTGGCTCAAACTTGCTGTTATGTCGGTTTCTATGGAGGAAAAAAAAACATACGGGTTGCCAGACCTGGAAGAGTATTAAAAAAGGAGAAGAAGGAAGGGAGGGGAGGGTGGTGTATGGGGAGCGGAGAAGAAATGAGTATGAGGGAGTATGGGGTGGAGCAGAAATGTGATCCTCGTGTGCTCTGAAGGTGGAATCTTGATTTCACCCCTCTCCCCCCATTTTTTAACTGTACATGGTGGTTTTTGACTTCCCAGGCTTGCAAAGTCAAACTGAAATATATGTATGTTTAACAGAGGTGTGCTTTCAGCAGGGGTGGTTTCTGACCCTGAAGCCAATCCAGTTGATAGCTGAACCCAGCTGGTATGTCCAGTGGTGTGGGAACAGATGAGGGTTCACCCGTGGCAGATCACAGAGGTGCTTTAGATTGTATTTCTGTCAAAGCCTCTGGGTGATCTGCAGAATTAGAGATTAATGGAGTGAGTGTTCCATGCAAGCAGCTCCAAACTATCCCTTGCCTTTCTTAGATTTTTAACTCAATCTCGGCAAGCTCTGCGCTCCGCTCTTTTAGGAGTAGTTTCAAACTGCTACCCCTCTCTTTCCATCTACATTGTGAGGTACATTTCAGTAGCTATGTTTCAAGTGTTTCAGTAGCAACCTCTGGCATCAGATAAAAGCCCCTGAAACTTTTCTGTTAATGGAAGTGAATGGGTTTTATCGTCTTGCTCTCCATCTGCCTGGTACAGAAGACGTCTCTTAAGATCTTGACTCCAGGGAGTTCTCGTAGCTTCCTGTAAAGTGGCGAGGCATTACGTGTTCTGATCGGGATGCAGAAGGAACCAAAACAAATCAAGAAGAAATTATCTGCCCTCAGATTAATACTCTGGCCTCCATCCTCTTGAGAGATGTCGATTTTTAAATATATTGCTTCATAGTTGTTTTTTTGGATGATTTCCAAAACTGTTTGCATCTGTAGTCTTATTAAGACAGAACAACTCCAGCCAGCCATTGATACTAACCTGTCCTTGTAAACCCTTCACGTGTTTTCTGTATTCAGTGAGAATCCCACAGTCTTGCAGGATTTGATCCTCCATTTTGTAGCTTTGGGCTGCTGTATAACTAGAGATGAGGCCCCCACCCTCATTTCACTCATGACAGAAACTAAAGCAGTCCTAAACAAGAGCTGGTGGTGTCTCTGCACTGTCCCAGGCCTCAAACTAGAAGGAAATTCTAGGGTCTTCAGGTGTCATTATAACAATTCAAACTTGGACTGAGGTCATTGAGATTTGGAAACTTGTTTTCTGACCAGACCTGGAGCTGGGTTTCAGGGAAGCTGGGAGCAATTTATGGTTTCATGTAGAAACCAGACAGAATTTCTGTGGTTTTTTTTCCCTTGAGTTTTGGTTTTATTGCCTTCAGCAATAGTCAAAGGACGTACACAGGCATATAGCTGAAGTAAAAAGCCCCATCAGTGCAGTTTCTCACGATAGAATATTCGGTTCTTCCTCATTATAAGGAATTTCCCTCTTTTTAAGACCTAAAGGTACCTCTGTCACAAATGCTGAGTCATAGAAATTTGGTATCTTTGCCTTTAAAAGAAATAATTACTTCTGGCTTGTGTAAACTTCCCTGTGCTGATAAAAGTGTGTCACATCTTGGCTTCTTTTTACATTAGAAATCAAGACAAATCAAGGAACAAATTCTGTACTCTGTGGGCATAATTATTTTCACCTTAGGGCTCAGCCTAATTGCTTTTACAGGTAGATACTATTCTCAGAAATATTCAAAAAGCACGCTCTATTTTATATGTTGTTTTCACAGAGAAAAGATTGTTTAAAAAAAGAGAAGAAACCCATCAGAACCTTGCACATTAAAGACAGTCTCAAGATAAATATATGCTTGCTTCAGGCAGTCCAGTGTATCTTTTCTTTTTTACTAAATAGAGATAATTTTCTTTTCAAACAATGTTGCATCTGTCTGTATCTGCTGGTAGTTTCACCTGAGGATAAGACAGGTGAAAGTACGGGACAAGGTACAGACATACACAGGGGATCATCATCTGTCTGGCCGACAGCGGGAAGTAATTTTGTGGTTAGAAAAAGATAGACCAGCTCGCATGGGATTTTGTTATTGTTAATCTTGTTTTGAATTGTCCATACGCATCTTATTTAGAATCTGGCTGTTCCTGTTGGATGTCCTGATGTCCTGTAGGATGTCCTGACATTTTTGAACAGTGTCAATTTGAAGAGCATTTTAGCTGCAGTCCACAGGTCAGCACTGAAAAGAGCCTAGGAAATGACAATTTTCTCCAAATAGTGGTTGGTTTCAGAACAAAGCCTAGAACACTTGGTGAACTTCACCAGATTTGCCCTTTTGTTTTGACAGTTCAGACACTGCCTGCAGGACAAGGCAGTTTCAAATATCTTAATTGCAACATGGTCTGGAGGGTGAGACGTTTCTGTTGCAATCCTCCTTGTTTCAGCAGCCTAGCCCTGGACTAGCAGATGAAGGCGTAATGATCTTGCGCCATTGCAGACGGAAGGATGTGCTTCAGTGGTGGTGCCTTTGGAACTGAGGTGTTGAAGCTGAATAGTGCCTAGCACGCTAGGGAGGCTGTTCAGCTTACCCTTGTATATGACCACAATAAATATGATTATTTGTAATAACTCCACTAATAATGTGTGGCTGAAAACGTTTGATAAGGAGGCGTGCATGTGCAGAGGAAAGCAGCAGTGGGTCCAAGCTGCTTGCTTGGAAATCGTGTCTGTGGCAGGGGGGCACAGGCCAGCAAGTCTGCTGGCACTCTTCCACCCTAAAATCTCCTTGGTTCCTAGCACTCCCCTCAGTAAACATTGGCCTCAGCTGGCAGCTAAAGCAGGGCAAGAGTTTATTTTTATTTCTTGGAATTCGGTAGACCTGAAATCTCTGTTAAATGTTAACTTTCAAAAGACACATGCATCAGCATTCTGAGCCACCGCTGGTATGAAAAAAGAAGAGATTACAGGGGACATAAAGTGAGCTAGGTTTTGTCCTTCCCCAGCCTTCCGTCTCTTCCCTCCTCTCCACGCATTTCTGTAGGACCTGTAGAAGATTCTGCGGACACCCGTGCACCACCTAGTAACTATGATTTTTTACTTTTAAATTGTTGATAGAAGAAACTGAGCTGGCAAAGATTTAATCCCATTCCCCCTTTTCTTTTTTTTTAGAATGTTTTCATTTAAGTGATTATGGTGGTTGCCATAGGAAAAAAACAGCAGTTTAGAGAGTCAGTTGCTGAAGTGTTGACTCATAGATTGAGTGCTAAATAGGTGTTTAAGGCTTTGCTGAACTGTTATCAAAAATGGCACAAAATGTCTCTCTTGACTCATTTTGTAAACTGCATATGCATATATAATTAACAAAGAGACCTTGTGAAATAGACAGTTTTGACCTCAGAAAGGAAAAAAGCATCCAGAATTTTAGGTTAAGTTCAAGCAGTTTCTCATCCAGATTAAGCTTCATTCTGTGAAGACCCGAGAGAAGAAACGTCTTCCTATTGCGTTAGTTAATTTGTTACTTTTAAGAGTTTCAGCTAGTCATTTTAATGATTTTTTTTGTCCCTTTCTTCCCAACAACAATTTGGAATTCCTCCAGGTTTATGTCAAACTAGGATGTTGGATAGACAATTGAAAGAATTGAATTTGTGTTGAATCCTCTCCCACTTCTGCGTATTTGTGGTTAAGGAGGATAATCTGTGCAAGTGAATGGTCTGAATTTTCCCCCCAAGTTTCAGATTTTATTTTCTACGACAGTTCTGTAAATCTGGAGTGGCTCCACTGAGATCGTCTTGGCATTCGTTTGTTGACATTTGTTTCTTTCTGTGCTAATAGTAGTATGTCCCTTTCTGGTCTTACGTTGTGATTACAGGCTCCATTTCACAGTAATACCAAGACCGGATTCATTATTATTCGTACTGTAGTAGAGGCTGGAAACCAGAATCATGACCTTCTGTGCTTAGTGCTCTATAAATGCATAGAGAGGCATTTACTTCCATACTTCTTGAAATCTAATTTAGCAGAAAATGAAGCAAATAAATGAGACCGTTCAGAGGAGGACAAAGGTAGTGAGTAGGTGTAGCAGTAGTCAGGATAGCTGTTGTGCAACCAGGCTGTTTTTCTCGCAATACTAAATATACGTATATAAATGTAAACCATATCAACTCCCTTCACCCAGTACACTCTTTCAGTTTACCTGAAATCATACCAGGTACGAGAGCAGAAAGGTGTTCTGAATAGAGGAATATCGAGGTTTCTCGGGTAAACTCAAGCAGGAGCATTCCATCCAGTGAACCCTCTTGCATGCAAAGATGGCGTGTCCGTGCAGCGTCAGTGTGCCCGTACCAGTCCTGCCGGCTTCTGCAAAGATTCTTCCATGGGTTGGAAGATTGTGCCCCAAACGTTTTCTATAATAGATACTTTGTGAAATAAAGTTGTTTGTATTTGGGAAAGAACAGAAGCGATGGGAGAATTAGAGTTTTTGGAATTTGGATTTTTGCTGTTGTTTGTTTTAAAGATGAATTCCAAAGCACTTCAGCTATTTAGTAAAAATAATAATACCTGCTTTGCCCTCTTTCACTTCCCGTGTTATCTGTGCATTCCATCATTCCAGCTGTTCACATTGAATTTGGGCAAAAACATTTGCTTCTCAGAAAGATTGTTTATACTAAAAGCATTTGCTACCTTACTGTAACTCTGAATAGCAACAGTAAACTATATTGAAAAATATAAACGCCCAACAGCTGTCTCGAAGTTAGAACAAACTATAGGAGTACTGCTTTGAGTGTTTATAGTGCCTCCTGAAATCTCAAGTAAGGCTCCTCTGGCTGTAAGTATCCTTTTAATTTACACAGATGTTTCTTCATCATCTATTCTTTTCAGGCTGCTGGAATGATCAACAATTTAGTCTAATTGTGCTGGATGTTTGGGTTGTAAGGCTGTTTATTTTGTCTGTGTGTCTGGAATATTCACTTTTTCAAGGACTTGACTTGACTCCACAGACCGCACATGATTTAGAGAGGAATGGGTTGTGCGTTTGTTAAAACCTTGAAGATGTTGTTACCGAGCTTGGTTTCAAGCACTGTTCTTCTATTCCCGGCTCTGCCACGTGGCAGGTTGCTTCGCTCGTCTACATGCCGCATGTGTAAAATGGTAGTGATGATAATAATTACCTGCTAGTATAATGGCTTGAGATCTATGGATAAGAAAGTGCTATTATTCTGATCATAGAGAACAATTTCCTTTTTCTGGAGACTAAGATGCCTGTAGTCAATTCCTACACTACTATGTCTTCTGGGTCTGATTTTCTTAAATAAAGCCCAAATTTGGCAAAATAATGAGCTGAGCATGCTTTGCCAAGCTATGATCATCTTTGTCATTGAACAAATAAACGATGGCGCAAAGGATGGAGGAACTCCGGCATTTTACTGAGCAGTTAAAACGTGGGTTTCAGAGTTCGAAGTTTGTGGTGGCAGATCTTGCATAGGAAAGCTGTGAAGTCCTTTCTTGAAGACTGTCATGGGATGATTTTTCCTATTGCTTGATGAGTTTATACTGAGTGAACTCTACGAACAGGATTCATAGAACATTTTGCCTACCGTGATTGAATTTATTTTCCACGTTAATTTAGTTTGTTTTCACACTAATGAATAAATTCTGTATACAATGCAAATATCGAGAAGTTGTTGTGCTTACAGAGGTAAATATTTGACTTTTGTATTGTTCTTGAGTCCTTTACCCATGGTACATGTGGGAAATGATTTTAGCATCTAGAATCTATGTATGTCTGCTGGAATAGCGCTTGCAAAAGTTATGTATCAAACCATCCAGTGCACGGACCCCCAGTTTTTGTGTTGGCCTTGACTTCATGCCTGTTCCATTTCAGGGAGATCCTTTCCAGTGCGTTAGCTGCAGTTTCTCAGTTGAGCGTGTATTGCCTGAGAATGGAAGAGGTGGGGTTTGTTGTGGTTTGTTTTTTAAAAAAATAAAACTTACATTATTAGTAGTATGTTGTTTGTTTCCTAATTAACATATTGATTGTAAGTAGATGTTTATGGTAGCTCCCAAGGCTGACAAAGCAACCAGCTTGCTGGGGGTGGTTCTTGGAGAATTCAGTCCAGCACACCTCAGCCAGTGAGGTGAGCTGCAGGAGGCCTGGCTTGTGCCTGTGATCCCTGATAGAAATGCACTTTCTTATAACGGAGGAAGGGAGAGTGAAGAGAAACTAAAAAAGCAATGGAGTAATTATTCCCTTTTTAACAAATCCTATGGATCTTTAATAGCTGTAGTCAAACAACCCTTCTTCACCTCCCTTGATCTTGATAGATAATCAATTGTCTAGGACAACTGATGTGTAATAAAATACCAGTTAGTGCAAGAAAACCCAATGCATGGAGAAGCAAAGAGCCTTTAATGACTATAAGGCTATTATTTAATCCCAGTATGTTCCTTGGAGAGTTCTTGAGTTTATAGAAGTGTCTCAGTCTACAATACATTAGGTTTGCAATTAATAGCTGGTTTTCACTGATTAACAGTATTTATAAAGTGACTCAAGTATTGCTTTTTAACACAACTAGTAAATTTAGATGTACGTGTGGCATCTTATGTTTATAAATGAGGGTAGTGTTTTTGCCGTGGAGTTATTAGTGGCTATAGTGTACCCACGGATGCATTGGTGGAGATGGGGCAGAAGTGAGCAAAATGTACTTTCTTTTTTTTAGGAGTGCAGTCTTGAAATCCTCCCCTAGACACTATGAATTTATTCAGTAAAAGTGTTAGTTTTCCATATTACCAAGAATTATAATTTGAAAGACTGCAGACCACCTGATACAGGCCGTTTATTAAGTAACATTTGAAATATATAAAGTTAGTGGGTTGGTTTGCCAGTTAATGAATTTTTCCGCAGTCAGCTGTGGGACTCGGGGAGCTTTTGGGCAGATTGCAGAACCGCGCGTGTTGTGTGTGCTTTCCACCACAAAGCCGGCCGGTTGCTTACGTGTTTCCCTAGTTATTTTCAATGTAAATGCATTACCTTGGTTTTTGTTTTATTTCTGACAAGTACTTAGGCCAAATTTTCTTGGTCATGTTGTGGTAGTGATTGATGGTTCTGCAGGCTGCAGTTAGGTCTGATGTCTGGAGCACAGGGAGAGTTGTGTACTACGTGTTTACTGGTGGGACTTGGGGCTCTCTGAGCCAACGTAAGCCAATGTAAGCAGTGAACGTAAAGAGTGATCGGTAATGAGACTTGACCTTTTCAAGACTAGGGCAGCCATGAAGCATTACCATAGCCAAATATTCCAAGTCCTGCAGGACGGGACTGTGGGTAATGAATAATGAAAGTGTGCGTACGTGTTTCTGTGCAAGAATAGTAGCCATAATAATAGTGTAAGCAATGCTTTTCTAGTATTTCAGTGACACAGCCCCCCACCCCATAATTGTCAGTTGTAGATCTTGTGAACTGGCAGCTGCTATTAGCTTTTCTCACTACATGAACTGTTATATGAATTGATCTGGTTTTTAGCTAAAACTCCATTTGAACAAAAACACTGAACCATTTTGAGGACAACCTGTGAAAATGAGATTGCCTCTTTACTACTGTAATTTTTGTTCTTTTCTGGGGGTGAAGTAGACAAGACAACACTTTATTGGAATATCACAGAGTCGTATTACCTTCTTGAGAAGTTTCTCCAATGGTGTGTGCTGTCGGTGGCTTCTGATACGTAACATTTTGGAAAATGAAATAGTTAAAACCTGGCAGCTAAGCAGTAGATCTGTGAAGGGGAATCTTTGTATGAGGTGTTTGTGGGAGGAAGAAATCAACCGCCCCGCACCCTCCCCATGCCCTGCGTAATCGGTGTAGCGGCACTTACGTCCTACAGTGTCCATGCTGAGAAGAACATTCAGTGCCGCCATGGCTATAGCAGCATTACGGAGTGTTTCTTCATCTCTTCTTCCATGGATAGATCGAAACTTTTATAGGTGAGGCACATGCCTTTCGTTTCAATGGCCTTTTACAGCAAACAGTTACTATGGAAAAGGAAATAATGGAATGCTCTAATTGGGGTTTTCGTCTCCCACTGCAGATAACTTATATTTGCCAATTGTGGTTTGGTCATGAAGTTACCACAGCTGCTTCCCTAGGGGATGCACGTGCTCCCAAACGAACTGGACGGGATTTCTCCCTGTCAAATGTTCAGTAACCTGCAGGGTGAGCAAGGCTCTGGACACATTTTGATGTCTCACTGAGGGCTAGTATTGTACGTCTTTGAAATCTTTCATTCCCTATTCTGTTTTATTTGGCTTTTCTTCTAAAACTGTGAGCAGTAGCACGTCCTACCCTTTCTCAGCTTTCCAAAAGTTCCTTGAGTTCCCTTCTCTTTTCTTCTTACTTTACCTAATGTTCCCTTCCTTCTTTCCGTCCTCTCCCCCCCCCCCCCCAGTTTTGATCCATCCTTAGCATATTTCATCATAATTAAACTATAATGTATAATTCATCATTCTATGCCAAACCATGAATCTTTTGCATGGGGAGGGGGCAGAGAGAGAGAGAAATTTGAACAATTAAAAGGTTTTATTTTGCATGGAAACTTGGCAGGCTTTCATGTGCCAGGTTCCAGACACAACTAATACTGGGCTTATTTTGCAGAGGGGGGTGATTTAAAGAAGTATACCTCTTGCTAGAAATACTAGAACTTATTTTATTCTTGTTACTTCTTCTCCTTTACCACCTTCAAAATTGTGTATTTTGCAACAGGTTACTTTTACTGACATTCCTCTCGTATGTCTTTAAGGATAACAGCCAGTGGAAAGAGCTCCTTCCTGATGCTCTGTTGTTGTGTGTGCAAATAGTGATAGTGCTTTGCGATTCTGTCTGGGGATCTCGGAACACTTTGCAAATATGTGTTAATTACAGACTCCTGATGCGTGGCCTTAAAATGTTACTGCAGTGAACAGAAAAATAATGGTAATGCCATCCAGTGCATGACTCTACTCTTGTTTTTAAGCCCTTGTTCACAGTACAGACTTCAGCTATGATTGTCCTCTTACTCTGGTGAATAGCTTGTTAAGACAGAAATGTTAGCCCTGTCGCAGTTGGATGTGGTACACCTGTATATACTCTCCAGCCTGTCAGTATTAGCATCCCATGAAAACGTGGCCAGCTGTCCTGAAGTGTAGTAATATCAGATCTCTATTTTAAAATCATAATGTTACTTTTCTGATACTTAAGGTGCTGTAGTATAAAATACAACATATTGTGCTGTCAGATCTTTCTGTTTTTCTCTGTTGGGCTCCCATAACTCTGAAATGGCTTGGTTTAAAGATGTTTTGCAGGCCCCTTACGTATTTCATTTCATTGAAGGTGGGAAAATGTCCAGCCGGTGATTGATGTGTTTTTGGGACTTGTTCAGACATTTTACTTAGCTGGGATGGAGAGGGTCTTACATTTTAATCTGATCCAGCATTCCCTGTGCTGCAAAGCTCCTGCTGGCTTCTTACTGACTTGTTGCTCTTAAATTTATAAAGAAAAAAGAAAAAGAAAAAGCAGCAAGTACAGCAGACCTGAAATATTTCAGTTGATTCTGTGTTGAAGCTGAAATTTAAAACTTCAGAACAGGTAGGTTTCTACTTTCTGTCTTCCTTTTTCCCCTTGTCTTGTTGCATTGCCTGGATTCCTGTGCGTTGCCTGGGGTTTTCTGCTGCAGTGCAACGCTAGCTGATCAGGGGATTTAAACACGAGCAGTCAAGGTTAGTGGACAATTCCTTCTATGACGTTTTCGGTGAAAGTTAGAGAACTTCTCAAGGTGAGGATTTCTGAGGACCCTGTTAAGCCGTATTCTGAAGCTTGTGTTAAATGCTAAGTCTGAATTGAGACCTCGTTCCAGGAAAAAGCGATGTGAATGTCCCTGAGGGAGTTTGGGACAGGCGTGTCCCAGAAGAAGCAGATTTTCAACAGTGTAGCAAAAATGATGGCAAAAACCCTCCTGATATCTTTGCAGAATGGGGTTTGGAAAAATGACTTAGAATGCAGGCCTGGTTGCATCCTTAATGCTGGAGCAGCTTTCAAGCAGCTCTATAATTTGGAATGTGAGTGACGTCAGTTCTTCTGGCCATCTGGTTAGAAAATCTAGTTGTAACTGAAAATATCCAGCCCTTTTTTCTCCATTGCTAGGTGGTGACTACACACTTATGTAATTTAACAGCTCAAATTCTTTTCCATTCTGGTGATCTCTTCACGAAGTCATAACAGAGTGGATGCTACTGAAAGGATATCATCAGCCTATTCAACATCAGCAAATTGTTGGCTAGAGGGTAACCACTTCAGAGGAGAGTACAAGGCTGGGGGTTAGAAGATAGGATTTTGTTTGTTCTGGTACTAGTTTGGTATGTGACCTTGGACAAGTACATGCCCATTTTCCTGCCTCAGTTTCCCCTACTTATTAAATAGTGATAATGACACTTCCTATCTTACAGGCATTGTTAGGATCTAATGAGTCACGCTGTGAAACACTTAGAAAGGCAGCAAGGTATTGTTATAATTACTGCCTGTGGTGTTCTGATCATTCCCTACTCCCCCCCCCCGCCCTTTTCTGCTCGGCACATCCAAATATCCCATTTTAATGCTGTTCTTTAAATACTTTTAGAGCCTCTCTGCTCCTTCTGCAGACGTTGTAGAGTGGATTATAAAATTGCATTGATGAAAAATATGCATGAAAATGCACTCTCTGATAGCGTATGAAAAATAAAGGGATGCAAAACTGTCAGCCATTTCGTAAAGCCTTTTTAATGGCAAAACTCAGAAGAGCCCAAGAACAGGTTGTAAACTAAGAAACTGTAAACATAGCCATACAAACTTAATATTAATGTAAAACATTCCCTTTTGATTTACTCAGATTCCTAGTAAAGAAGTTTTCCAAGCAGAATAACCACAACACCCCGTGTTTCATTTTTATGTTTAGTGTTTCCTCTAATTCTTGATGGAAAAGTTAAATCTTTTTATATTATTGATCCTTAATGCCAGCAGAGTCCTGAACCAAGCATCCCTTTAGTTCCCCCCGCTACACCAGCTCGTACCAGTCGTCCAGCTGAAATGCCAGATACTGTTAGTGACCATGAAAAGCGAACTGGTATCACTAGGGAAAAGCAGGATAGAGAATTTGCCAGGGAGGTGCTGAAGTTTTAGGATCTAGGAAAAAAAAGGAGTTTTTGCATATTCTGTTTAGATTCTCAGGTCATGCATATTAAAATTGAACTTGGAATGGAAGGAACTACTCCATTTTATTATTCCGAAGGAGTGTGTTTAGGGGACAGCATTAAAAAACAAATGACAAATAAAATAGAAAACAAACTTGCTCAATGGAAGTAAGAAATGATCACATTGTTCTGCCCCCTGCCCTTTTTTAAAATCAAGCAAACTCTTTGTGTTGAGGTAGAGGGATTTAGAAATGAAGACTGGTATGCAAAATCAGTCAGCAGATCTGCTAAAGGAATAACAGGCACGCAAACACGTTACTGCAGGTAGGCTGGGATTTGAGCTTGCCGTACACCAGCTACTTTGATAAAAGACTTTTAGCTTCTGTAAATACGTGGTAGCTCACGCTTTAGTGGTGAAGGGAAAGCTGTGTCACTGGATGGAAAGCTACCCAAGGTTTACTCTGGCTTTCCAGGAATAGATGTCTGTTGCTGTAGAGGAGCTCAAGTACTGTGTATTTGCTCCCTGCCGTACCTGCTTATCTGCCACCACTCCTGCGCTCTTAAGAAACAAATTAGAAGGATCAGTTGTCAGTGAATAAACAACAGAGAGAAAAACTCCCAGTCTTCAGGAAGGTTGTGATAGGCAGGAAATGCCCTCATTTGTATAATATCAAAAACATTCACTATACAATAATCCTTTTTTTTTTCTTCCCTGAAAGCTTTTCCACCTGTCATGCGTAGATGAAAGCTTTAAATGATCATTCAGCTGGCCATAGCACCCACTACTGTGAAACAATAAATCTTTGTATTGCATCTCTTGTTATAATGCACCATTTTTGTGCATTAATCCTGAGTCGGAGCTCTAGAGCTTACATTTATTTTCCTAAAGCACTAGAAAGAATGATTTCGGGGGGGGGGGGGGGGAGTGGGAATTACTCAGTGGTTAGGTTTCATTGTTCTGAATCCTTACAGCGTTTCATGAGAAAATGTACCGAGGAGATGTGCAGTATAGTGGGAAATGTGATGGAAAGGTATAATTTGACCACCTACCACTAGCAGCTGAAAAGTAATTCTAAGGGCTGCATGCCTATCAGCATTAATCACTGTTTCATTATTGAAAATACCTGCTTTTTCACTCCTGCAATCCTTCATGATGGGCTCTAGGCATCAGGAGGTGTTTGCTTGAGGTAAATAGGAGTTACAGGCCAACTGTGCCTGCGAGGTGCCCAAGAGCACCTTTTGTTTGGTGCAATTTTGGAGTCTTTTGCTGTGGAAATTGCCTCGGTAGAAGAATGGGGAGAAGGGCTGGAAGGGCAGGTCCCCCCCATGGCGGAGCAGCATCCCATCTCTAGACAGTTTATGGCCCCCTGTCTAGTCATTTACCTCCAGCTGAACTCTGGCGATGGACGTGGCCAAGTGTTTCATTTGGACAAGAAAAAAAGAGCATTATTGAAAGGGACTGACCTTTCCATCACCCTCTTCTGTCGTCATGGTGCTTTTATAGCATTTCTCTCGACCAACCCCTTCCCTTTTCTAAACCACAATAATTCCCCTCCTCCTCTCAGTCCATCCTCCCAGGAGACTTGGTGGTTTCTCTTTATTTTCACAGACACCTGCCCGGCTGCACTCGTCCCCTAAAATCCTGTGAGCTTCTGGCAGAAGCTAAAATAATCAGCTTTGGTCCATCAGCAAAGCTTGGCGACACTGGGTTTCCCTCTTCTGGGTACACGCGCAGCGCCTTGCTGGGCAGGCTTAGGAGAGAGACCGAGACCAAATGAGCCTTGGAAATGGAGTTTCCTCTCTTGCTCTGGGAAGAGGAGCTGAGGATATTTTGCATGGCACTTGCGCTACTGGAGCATTTGTTTTATAGATAGAGTGGCTTTTAGTTTATAGAGCAGGGAGTCTAGTGCCTTTCCTCTGATCTAAAATCCATTTTGGTAGTGGGAAATAATCCTGTTGAGCCCAGCAGTCTTTTGCAAAATTGACTGCTAACTGTGTTAAGGCACAAGGCTGTCAGCACTGATGTAATAATTCAGGCAGAGCAGATCTGTTCTGGGTACCTGTCTGTAGGTAAGCGATGGATAAAGTGGTCGTGGTAAATGTGTTTGTTATTCTGAGCAAAAAGTCGAGGCTGAGAATGAGATTACTTGTTTTCCTTAAGCGCGTAGTAAACGTATTTTTGTCAGTGCAGCGGTAACAGTGAAAATTCCAATTTATTATATTTCATTTTTATTTTCTTTGCAAAAAATCCTAGCCAGTCTAGGATATAGCTTTTGTTTAAAATTACAGATTTACAAAATATTTGGAAAGGTGGCATGTTTCTGTGAATTTGTATTCGTATACAAAACGTACGCAAACTGTGCAAAGTCGCACATTAGCCATTTTCAGGGGAAACTGAGGTGCATTGGGCATGGTAATTTGCGTTAAAGAGTTTGGTTGTTACTGGATGCCAGGGATTACTCTATATTCTGCATGCAACAATTTTACCTGCCCTGCTTCAGTGTATTTTGCACAACCGGGACCTTTGGTGCATATTTGTTCTGACTGTTATGGTCACCTAGACTCCACCTGCTGTACCTCCCGGGTTTCACACGGACCCAACAGGAAAGTGCATAATTCCAGCTGATCCTTTGTATTGTTCTTATTATTATTGTCCATTCAGTGTTGACAGTACTGGAAAACACTGCGAGCACAACTTCTGGAGACCTGGTCTTCTAGGTGCAACCCCTTTCTCAGATGCACTGATTCTTCCCCCGAACCTGGCACCAGTGACGCCCATTCTGAGCAAGCAGGGTGGTGGGAGAGCTCAGGATTCCAGCTCCCCGCAACTTTGCTATGACTGAGTGGTGCTGCTAGCACTGTGGAACTTTCCTGTTGGAATCTCGCATGAATTTAGGGTGGAATTGCAACTTTGCAGTTCACACAAGAGTCAAGTCAAGACACAGGCTCAGAGAGGTGGGTGTTTAAATACTGATCAGACATTTCTGTCTATGGACCTGGCATACCTGCGATAAGGTAAAAAGTGCAATGAAAGCATCGTGCTTGTGCGTTCTTTAAACAAAGATTCATCTTGCCATGTTTGGAGATGTAAAAACTGGATTTGTTCAAACTTCTAATGAACATTGGAATTCAGTATTATACAGCTGATGTTGTACTTGGGCTGGAATACTCAGTGGACAGTTTTGTACAGTGCCTATTTGACCATTTGAAACATTTTTATTTAAAATCAAGTATGATGCTGGAATCCTAAGAAGGGGTTGATTTTGTACAGTCACTCAGGTGAAACCTTGACTGGTAAGACAGCTATGTCCATTCCCAGGTTGTGTGTCCGCTATTTTTATTTTACACCTCTGCAAATTTTGATCATACTTACTAGGCATGAGGCTTGAATATAAGCCAGTACCAAGAAGAAAGAAGACAAACTGCTGCCAGGTTATTCCACCAGCCATGTAGCTGGCTTATTGATGAACCACGGGCTGTAAGCCAAGTTTCCCCAGCCTCTGAAAGATCCGGAGTGGGTGGAGGGGCTAGAAGAGGGGTGGTGCTTGCACCGGGCGGGAAAGGGCCAGACGGAAGAATTGATTGTTACTTTAATGTGATCTGACATAAGAGAAGGTGGAAGTAGAGGATAGAGAAAAACTGCAACCTCAGCACTACATTAGAGGCGCTGGGACTTTATAGAATATATTGGTGTCCTCTTTCTCTCCCGGAGACGAATTTGTAGAATCCTTTCTAGGGAAAAAGAAAACAAGGCAGTGAGTATGTGTAGTTCAGTTGCACAGTGTCCTACTAGGACTGTGTGTACAAGGGTGACATTAGTCAGGCTGTTGATGATTCATGCAGAATTGTAACCTCCTCTTAATAATGTTGTCAATAAACCCATCAGGATGGGTAAAATCACAGCTATAGCAGGTGAAATGATTCAGGCATGCAGTTAGAGTGGTAAAAACCTTCAAAACTGTGTAACTTGTGTAGGACAGCTGAACCGCTTTTACACAGATAACCGTTTATTCATGATCCGCATTTTGTGTGCAGTTTCAAGCATTTACAGGTAAAACATCTTTGCCAACAGGAAGGAATTGCCTTTCACTCTCTGATTACTACCCCAAGGGCTTTCTATATATTGGGAGAAATGTACATCAGTTTCTTTGCTATTCTGAACCAGAAAATTACTTTTGCCCTACTGAAAAATGTAATCATTAAAAGAGAGCCATTCATTAAAGTAATTCTTCGGCCTCATTGTTTCATGTGGAGGAGAAAACACCACAAAAATAAATTTGCTTTATGCGTGAGGCATAAAAGTGTTGTCTAGATGTTAACAAATCTTGGTCAGCTGACATAAATGAGCTGGGAGAAAAGATGCTTAAACATTGTCCCTTTAAACAGGGACCAGTCTTGTAGAGGGTTTCGACCAGATTTTCGAGGATATTTAGACACTTATTTCTCTCTGTGGAAGTCTTGTCCATGAACCTGAATAAACTTAGGAAAGTTACTGGTTGCCTACAGTGTAGGCATCTAAGTCTGTGCTAACTGATAGATTATCTGATGTTTTAAAGCATCTACTTTAGGATGAATTGCAGTCTAAAAGTGCCTTTCTGTTGACTGCAAGGGAATCTAGGCAACTATCTCAAACGTAGACAACTCCATTGTAAACACCTTAAAGCAGATGATCTCTATCTATGGTGAACCCGATTTTAAATAGCCATATTCTGCATATAGGTACTCAGGTTAGAACTTGGCACATAAACTTACTGTTTGAGAACATAGTGAAAAGAACTGTCACACTGGATCAGGCTACAGATACGTTTGGTACAGCATCTTATGGCGAGGTGTGTCAGGAAAAGGAGCAAAAAACGAGCAAGTCTTGTGGAATGTCCAGGTTTGGGGAACATTATTGTAGGCTAACTTAAATCTTCTTTTTAATTAAACTGCATGCTCCTGTTCAGAATCATAAATTGAGGTGTTCGGAGTTGTTGGGAGTTTCCATAACTATGTCCTGCAATGGTTTCCTGCAGCTATTTGGAAGTTGCAGAAAAAGGTTTGAAAACAGAATGCTCAACATGTAGAAGACAAAACTCATGAGCTCCATCTTGAATTGTTTCCCAGCTGGAATTAATGGTGCTTAACCCTATTAAAGAATTAGGAAAATTAGATTCTTTGGGTTTTGTTTTCTATGAAAACATTAGTCTCGTTTCTGTGATGCCTTTTATTTGAAAATCTCAAACTCCTTTAGAAATTCTGATGCTGTTTACACTAATGTAGTTAATGAAACATATGTGTTATTTGATTTACCTAAAGCCATTCAAATAACATCAGTAGCAGAGCCAGGAATAAAATACAGTAATCCTGACCTTCAGGCCTTTGTAACTATTACTCTTGCCCTAAAGCAGATAAACAGATCATTCTCCAAATGTCAGAAGGGGGAGGAGGGGGGTGTTCTCTTCTTCTGTTTTAATATTTTTTCCATGAAAACAAGAAACAGTTATTGGAAATATCCACAAGAAGGGCATGTGCCCTTCACATTAGCTAGAGTGAGATGAAGGTAGCTAGAACCAGTGAATTTTGCACAAAACCTAGGTCTGTGACCCTAGATTTAACACACAAGTGTGCCTGGTTTAATTCAGTGGATCTTAAAATTGGCTATTGGCATTTACTTATTTATTTATTTATTCATTCATTCATTCAGTGTCCCTGCTCACTCCTAGCAGTGCTTGAAGACCACTTCATGATATGCAAACTAAAAAAACTGACTATAAAAAGAGTGAAGTTGAGGTTTTGGGGTTTCGGTGGGATTTTTGTCCAGCTTTAATATTAATTATAATTAAAAAGGGGAAGAAAGAACACATTAACATGAATGCTTTCCCACCCATCTGAAAGCTACCCCAACTTGCATTCCACATGGGTCTTGTTAGCTCTACAGCGACTACTGCTAACAGCACATGATTTTAGTATCTAATCCTATTAGTCATGACCCAAATCAGCCTTAAAATGGTTAAATGCATAGAAGAGGAGTAGGAGTAGAGTGTCAAGAATAGCTTGGAAGAAGATGTTATCCCACATACCAAGGAGTTGGTATCTCAAAGGTGTCACAGTGATGGAAGTGAGGAGAGGACTGAACTGCCAAGTAGGCCTACCAAATAAATACTGACTTCCAGTGGAACATGCACTGCTCCATTAATTGAAAATATCCCTTGGTGCTCCTGATGCAGAGCTTCCATGAAGTTCAGGAGCAGCTGTTCTTGTTCTACGTCTTTGAAAATAATACCCATCAAAACCGCCAGTGATTTCTCGTGTTCAGGGAATAGGATCAGGAGCCAGATCCAGCAGCCTTCATCCTTAGCTCTGGCATTCATGGGAGTGAGTCACTTGGCCTGCTTTTGTTGTGCAGCTTGAAGATGGGAACAGGACTCATGCGTTTGATGGCACAGCTTGTTGGCTCTTCGTACAGGTCATGATTGAAATTGCTGTAAAATTAGGCCTAATTTCTGAAATTAATTGTCGCTAAAAAAGTGGTTTTGGCCTTAGTGTTTGGTTCACTCTGTGTAGAGCTGTGGAAATGCTGCTCCACTTACATTTTTTATACTCCTGTTTCTCACCACTCCAAACATGCTATCGTGCTGTCTTTGGATGGATGAAAAGAACCACAGACCTACAAAGTAGCAAGTGGAAAACTGGAGGAAAGAATGTCAAGAGCACTGACAGGGTCTGAGGTAGCTGTGCTAGAAATTTACAGTGTATGTGTTGGAGTAAAGTGAGTGTCAGAAAACCCACCTTCAGGGATGTCTTGATGGTGTTAATGCATTCACATTAAGTGCAGCCCTTAATTCATTTGCATATCTTAGTTTCTTGGTACGTACCAATAGCTTTGCCACCCTATCTAGAGGAAAGGTGACCCAGAAGGTAGCAAATTTTCAAGATCTTTTAAAAGCGTACATTTGCCAGAGATAGATGTTGCTTCACTTGTGATTTTAAAGGGGAATGCGGGAGGGCTTAATGTTGCAGCTATCCCTTTAAGGATTGTGGTTATAGTCCATGTTTTAATCACTACTTTGATCTGATTAAATCCTCAGCCACAGAGAAATCAGCTTAGAGAAACATGTCTCCTGTTGAACCTGAGAGCAACAGCAGTTGAGAAAACCAAGCCAAGCCAAATATCATTAGAAAAAAATAAAAGCTTTAGCTCTCACAAATAGTATGGTGATGTTGTAAATCACATAGCACTGCTTTACAACAGGATATTTCAAGTCTACTGATGGTGGATATCCAAAATTAAAATCACCTACCTATACCGTGGTTTCATCTCCTATGCAAACACATTAAACCTGTCCCAAACATAAAATGAAACCTTCTGGATTTTGTTGGATTTTTATTCTTGTGCCTTCTGCCTCTTAATATGGTGTCAGGATCAGGTATGTGTAGGATGGAGAAAGAGGAGGAGTTATCATGCTTTGCCTGAGAGCTGGGGATCAAATGAAGTTTTAATCTTCTTTCAGTCTGTCTGCCTTCTTATTACACTCGATCTCCTTTCAAGATGTTATTCGAATCCATGCATGGGTCTCTTTACCGAGACTGTAACGCAAGAAGTATCCCATTAAAGAATTCTGATGGCACCCAACAAAAACCCTTAATCTGTGGATCAATATCAAAGCTGTATGGAGGAAAAAAAGGGGGGGAAACCCCACTTATTTAAAATGAGAAATGTTTTTTCTCTAACCTTAGATTTACCCTAACACTGCTTGCAGTGTAGTTTTAAGCAGGCTCTGTGTTCATCCTTACTACTGTAGACAAGGAACATCTACCACTGACTGCTAATCCTAAATTAAAGTTACTACATTTTTTTACGTTGTTTCACCTGATCTTTTGAGTCAGCAGGACTACAACAGTTTCATCCTAGAGTGAAAATTAAAGACTTGTTTCTCTCCAAACTCCCATGAAGTAGGAGTCAGGATATGTGAGTCTTGGTTATAAAAGTTCTGCAAGAAAAATCAGTCTTTTCTGCCTGTGTCTTTATCCGAAATTCTGAGAAAGCTGTGCTTTGCAGCTAAGTCCTTGTTTACACTCTCACTTTAGCTCTACTAAGCCAGAACAGTTAGACTATACCATTATGTAAGGATTGCCATTTTAAAGCTCTTCTGCAAATTAATCAGCTTCACAGCATTCCTGGGTGACACAAGCATTAGTTTGATCGGGTTAAGTGACTTGCCCAAGGTCATGCAAGTCTGCGGTGTGAGAGGCAGGACAAGAATCATGTTTTACCATGGCGTCCAGAACCTTAACAAACGATTTTTTGGCCATTTTTGCTCACTAAACTTTGTGAGCTGTTAACAAGCCCTGTTAGCGTTCGAGATGCTTCAAGCTCTGCTATATGGTATACGAACAGAAGGAGTGTCTCCACTCACCTCTTCCCCTCTTTGTAAAGTTTCTCAGCGGTGACTAGAGCAGCAGCAGTGCTCCTGCCTGCAGGCAAAGCAGTGATTTTGACAGGTTTGTTAGTTGTCATGTCTCCTACAGCACGGCATTAGCTTTGCCCTGGGAGAGAAACTCAGCAGAGGAGAGGGATCTGAGAAAACTAAATTTCAAGGGACTGTGTTTTGAGCTGCTACACTACCCCTTGCTGAAGAACTTAAAGCCTCCACCTGCCTCCTTGGTCAACTGAAGGTAATTGGAAGAGGTGTATCTGAGTCAGACGCATAAATACGGGGGAGGAGGAGGTGTCACTTTTTTTTTTTTTTTTTTCTTTAAATTGTGAAGCTGCGAGGGAGAAAAGGCATGTACAAAACCAAACCCAGATCTGCCTAAAATACAGCCAGCCAGCTATTCTGGGAAGGCAACAGCTAACAAAAGACATGAGAAAGGCAAGAAGACAGAGGGCCCCAGCCTATTGTTTCCCCTCTTCATTCCAAATAATCATGACTTCCATGACCTCCTGGCTTGTTCCCTCCAATGAGGATTTCAGGACAGCTGCTGCCCTGAACAGCTGAGCCAGGCATTATTTGCCTGGTTTCCCGCAGTTCCTTCCTCCCCCTTCAGCAGCAGCAGCAGTTGAAATGATAAACTTCTCTCCCACAAAATTAATCTGTATTCTTTAATAAAGGTTTGGGATTCTATTTGGTATTTCAAATAATTTCTCCTTCCCTCCTCCTGAAATTTGCTGCTTTACCTCCATTCCCTGTTCCATTTGCAGAATTTTGTTTCTGTACAATAATGGCTCAGCCTGCTTCTTATGGAAGTCGACTAAACTTGGCCTTGTTGAGAACAGGATTGCAAGTTTGTCAGAGAGAGTTCAGCAGAGGTGGTGAATGTGCAGCGTAGTTCAGTTTTTTTCCCTCTTAAGCAGAAGTCTTGCTGTCGTGGTTGGGAGAACCTGCCCAAACTTCTTGGAAAATAATCCACAGGCCACGTGTATGGGAGAGCGCAGATGACTGTGAAGGATTTTCGCCTTAATGCGTTCGAGGCCTTTGAAGCTTTTGGCTATTGCACCAGATAAGTTTAGTTTTACATCTACCTAAAGGTGATAATTTTTGTTCCCATTGTTGGCTGGTAAGATTCTCCTCAAGATGAACTTCTGTTTTTCTCGGCCTCAGTAGTGTTTCTTTAGGTGAAATGTCAACTTCCCTCTGATTCACGCTTTCTAAGCTAAATTTACACCATAGGCAGTACAGTGCATTTATACCAGCAGGCTGTTATTTTTTTCCCTGGGGAGACAAAAATCTACCCTGTCTGGAGTCACCCCTCCACCAAACCCATCTTGTCCACTTTTGCTTGATTTCTGTACGGTACATTACCTTCTCCGGCCTCCTTCTGCCAGGTTGGTGCCTTGCACAGAGATGGCAGTGTTTTTCAGCCAGCCAGCCAGCTACCCACCTCGCCCAGCCGGGATCGTGACCAGTGTAATATTTCATTGCTCTATTTCCAGTGCAGGTCTCGGCCTTCAACTGCCATCGGTATATTCCATTAAACCTTTGAGTTAACCTGGGGGTTTTATGTCCAATCTCAGAAAAATGGAACAGAGAGATCCTTAATATGAGAGAGGTAAAGATTCAGGGATCAGAACTGGTGACATATAGGCTCACGGTTAAGCAGGGAATAAAATAAATAAAAAGCATTAGTTGGAACAGCTCTTCACCCCTACTGCCACCTTCTAACAGTGACATCTGAAGCCTGACTTTGTCTGTCCAGGCTCTCCATTTTATGGTGGGTTGCACAAGTGAATGGATGGTCAGTCTAATTTCAGACTTTTCTTTCATGTTTGAGTTTTGCATTTTTTTCTTTTGGTGTTTCAGTGCAACAAGACACTTCAGTGTATGGTGGTTTGCAAACATGGGAAGTCCTTATGCCAGTTAATTCTCACAGTTCTGTTTCTTTTATACATCGTTTAAACCAAGAACAACTCTGGCAATGCAAGATTGGTTGCATTATCCTTATGGGGAGCATCAAAGATCAAAGCAAACTATAGGACTACCCATCTTCCAGTACTGGCGGACTGCGTTGTTGTTTGATTCTTCATATCAGATGTGACTGACTCTGCTTGCATGATGAGCGACACTGGGAGAGACTGTTTGCTTGCATTTTCATTATTGGTCTGTTACCTGCTGCATTTAAGTCAGATCGTGAAGGTTACACAACAAGTAGTCTTTTATGGACTTGTTTCCTCTGGGGGGGTGGTGGTGTTCATGGCAACGTTGTAGAGAGAGAATAAAGAAAATTGTCTTCCAGAGCTACAGAAGAGAATGAATTTTTCTTCGCAAGAGGCAAAATGGTTTTGGTCCTTTTTGGGAGATGTCAGGCCATTTTTCCACACAGTCATCTTCCTGATCTTCATGCTTGTCTCTCTGTAGTAGCAATAAATGTGTATGCAGCAAGTGCAGGCATCTAACTGAACGCCTTAGTCTGGGATATGTGGTGCACATACATATTGAAATGTCCAGGAATACACAATAGCACTGCAAAGACCAGCAGCAGAGGACCTCATGCCCAAATTTGTCCTGTTGAAACGACCGGTAGTTCCCTTCCTTCCTTCCTTCCTTCCTGTCAGAAGCAAGGGAGCATGTGTCTGAATGCAGATGTTTGACATTTCTCATGCCACCCCACAGATCTAACCCTTCATCTCTGTTATCACGATTTCCTGTACAGGACTCAGCCTATGGTTATTAAGTTCCCTTCTGTGCATGATCCACCCTCACTTCAGCTTCTGTCATGAGACAGAGATTTCCTGTCCCTGTTCTAGGTGGATACACACCATCTCTTTCCCTGACTTTTTTTTTTTTTTTTAATTTGTTGTGTACTGTGTGCAAACAGCATTGAAATGCAGACCCTGTGAAACTAGTTGTGTTACTGAGGTCTGATCTTCCTCCTCCTGCTCATGCCGATGTTACGGTGTTTGCTTTCATGGCGTGAGGGCCTGATTCAGTCTTTTCCTTGACCCAAGACTTTCGGGTCATGCGTTTATTGCTAATTTGTACCACAGCTTTGGCAAAGATACAGCACAGTTCTACTCTGCCCAGAATATGGAAGGCCACAAACCTCTGCTTATGTAAGGTTTTGCTTGCTTCGTTTTGGCTAGGCTGCTGCTGCTGGTTTTTAACATACAGCACTTCTTGAAGTCTTGTGTGTTTCAATCGCTGCATTATAGGCTTCATTGGAAAAGTTCAATTCACAACTGGTTTCGAGGCTTCAAAGTTTCAGACAAAAGAAGAAAGTAAAATATGAGACTTCGAAGCCATCACGATACCAGGGCTGAACTTCAATTCTGTGTTGATTCCTGTGATGCGTTTGATGCAGTGTCAGTGTTGTGATAGCACAATTCCGCAAGAAGAAAGGCAGGCAGACTTAGACTGGTGCCTTGGAAATCTTGCTTACTTTGCAGTTCGTAAGTCAGTTGTGTTGACAATAAGAAGAAAACAATCCATCCCATGGTTTAAGAAAAGGAAAGTGGGGGAAGGGAGGTTGGCATTTATGGCTCCAAACTTTCTCTCAACTCCTTTCTTTGTATTTCTGATCTCAGGCTGCAGTCCAGCCTCCATGGTGGTTTGTAATTAAACCCGAATTTTGAAGGTTCTGTGGAGTTCTCATTGCCTACCAGGTCAAACTGAATCTGGTTTCTATCATGGAATATGTCGGTTCAGTTACCCCTTGAGGAAGTATGGGAACAGACAGTCCATTCATATTGAACAGATGACCGAGGCTTAAAAAAACCCTTTTTGTCTATTAAGCTTATGGCTAAGATATTATGAAAACGGCTTAATAATGTGCCCTAACATTTATACCACACTATTTTCTTACTTTAATTTTCCAGGCAATTAAAAATAATTGAAAGTTACTGCCAAACCCCCTGAAGATATACTTTTTCTTTCAAATAAGCTTATTTTCATACTTGTGAGGTCACCAGATATTTATTTGACCGTCTTTATAGGGGTCAGGCCCATTACACACACAGAATGGGGATGTGGAATAGAACTCGCATTGTAACAAGAAAGTGAGAAGTAAGAGCAAAAGAACAGTACGTGTCATGCCCGGTGGGTGTTCGTATTTATTATTTGGGCACGACAAACATACCTCATTATACGTATACCAACTGAGGCCTAAATTCTGCAATTCACTTAAGTACTAAAAGTTAAATCTGTGTTTAAAGCCTATTAATTTTGATTAGATGTAAACAAAAGTTTGAATGCTTTGTCAGAGATGAAGGATGAATTGGGGCCAGCAAATACCTCAAGGGGTTTACTCAGTCTCGTGTGGCAGTTTGCTCCAGTGGGCCCTTTGGGTGCTGTGCGCATTCTGACATCCCCAGGAGCCTCTGTGGCAATGAGAAGAAACGCAGCGGGGAGAGAAAGCAGGAATTATATTGGTAGATACAGACTGCGTATAGTCAAACCTCTCTAATCTTCTCTCCTGTTAACAGAGTTGTAGCAGACACAACCCATGTGGCTGCGCAGTCACGCTGCGCTGCAATGTTGCTCAGCCAGTTCTCCCCCCCCAAAGGCTTAAAATCTGCCACGTTATACAAGAACTGAAAGCCTTCTTGTAGCAGCCCAGATTTCCCCCTCCTGTCCATCCCCTTCCCCTTCCATTTTTCTCTTCAAATTCTCTTTTGCTGCCTCATTTGATGTTATGCAAAATAGTTTTTTTGAAATATGTTGTGTATCTCTCTCTATACCTATACATATTCACATACATTCTGTGGGCATTTTCTCGTAGATCTCTTATCTGTAGTCAAAAAGTGAGTTTATGTTGGAAAAAAAGAAAAAACAGGTGGGCTTTTTGTCAAAATGTTGTATATTGAATGAGACAATTCGCTAAAGGCTTCTTCTTTAGTATTGGTGTTCAGGTTGATTGTCCCGGTGTAGTGGTAATATTTTGGTCCGTTATTTTAATTTTTTTGTAACTGTTGCAAATGCTTCTCTTTTCTCAACGTTACTAGCCCTTTTGAAGGACAAAAGTCCTTTTCTAAGTGTATCACTCCTGCACGGTAAATGTCTTGCTAAAATTAGTTCTATTTAGACAAGTCACTCACTGGAACATAAAAGGTTCTTCCAAAGCAAACCCTTTCTGACAGAGGAGGACTGGTTTGCTGCATGGATTTGCTGGAAAGAGTAAACCAAAGGGCCCTCTCCTCTCCTTCATTTCTCCTCCTCCCTCCCCTCCCTCCCCTCTTACCACCTCCCCCCCCCCAGCATCTGGTGGAAAGAGCATGTGATGCTTCTTTCTGAAGGCAGCAAAATAAGCTTTGAAAGTCTAAGACTGTAATTGGGTGTCTGCCTTTATCCTTGGAGCTCTGGGGAGGTTTCAGAAGTAATAACTGTTACTTAAAGTAGATGAGCTTCTTGTGGCTTTCTTAGAATTGTAGAGCACGTTAGTTGTCGGGTGCTTAAGGAAGCATCTGCCTGTCTGTAGCTTTCAAAACATTTTGTAAGCGAAGAATTTAGGTTTTTCCTGTCTTCTATATATGGATGGTGAGAAGTTACTCCTCAAAAAGTGTGTTCTTACAGAAATGGCCTGCCTTGACTGAAAAGATATGAAGGAAAAACAAGTTCCTTTTAATGATATTAAATTTGCTCGGTGTCTGACTTAAAGCTATTGGCACCTAAAATATCCTTAACTGTATGGTTACTACTTTTCTCCTTCAGTCAAAAATGTAGTCATCTTTTGATAAAAAGACTCAAGGTGGTAGTTTCCACTAGAACGGGGTAGATAACTGAGGCCTTGCACCATTTTGTTTCACTAGGACTAGGGGTTTTCCATTGCACTGTCTTTTAACCTTAATAGGATTTGTAACTATTAGTCCACGATCAGTTTATTGACAGTATACTTTCACCGATGCGTACTTGAAGCAGTCTTGGGTTTAAAAACTGCATTGTCCATTGGTTAGAACAGAAAATTCAGACTCACTGGTGATGCATTACACTCAGTCAGCGACTTTGTGAGTCTGTTGGAGCTAATTGCAATTGGTTCCCTCTACCTTGTTGTACTTGGGCTTCCAAGCAAAGAGCCTGGCTCCCAGTCCTGTCATGAAACACATACACCGTATCTTCCACAATAGTCTCAAGCTTTCTTCTAGTCATCTCCAGTAAATTAAATGCAAGTGAAAAATAAATGTACCGCAGCTCTAAGGTAGTGCTGCTTTTCTGCAGCCTTGAGGATCCCAATTGTTTCATAGAGTTTTTATTCTAGTGTATTGTTGATTACCAAAACGACACTACAGCCAAACTAGATCTGCTGATAAAATGCATTTTCATTAAGTAGAAGGGTGGGGATGCAGAGCAGGCTGTCAGAAAGAGCCCTATAAATAAATTCAGGTAAGTGTGGTTCACAGTGCAGACAAGTGGGGTTGTATTTGCCATGCTCCACTGGCTCTTCAGACCTTGAAGTAATTCATCGTGATGTCCTTAGACTGTTGTCCCTGGCTTAGGCTGACAAAAGACTGTTGCGTTGCCCTCACCCCTCAGCATCACACGCTTACAGACATGTGCCAGGCATTTGCCAAAGGTCTTGAGAGAAAACCAAGCTGCCACAAATACCAGATTAGGTGTTGGGAGGAAGAGTGGGGCAAGGACCGAAGGCCTTATTTTTCAACTGAATTGTGAAAGATTGTTAAACATACACTGCTTATTGACTTTGCTATTTTATATGCTATTTTCTTTTCCTCCCATAATTTCTCTGATTTAAAACTAAACACAGACCTTTGAGCTTTGTCTTAAAAAATGCACAGCCAATTAAATATACAAAATTATTCAAGAAACCATAGATCTGGTAACTATCCATGAAGTTGATCCATATGATCTTGATCGTATTTTTGCCTGATGTGCACTGCTGTAAGAGTGGTAGGGTTTTGGATTAACATCAAGGTGTCTAATGAAGTTTTGGCACAGAAGGCTATAGATGGGAGACAGTTGCCCTGACAGCTCACCATTGCGATTGTTAACTGCACTGGGACATGCACAGTTCTTGGACTTGTCTGGGAGAAACCAAGTATGTTGTCATAGATGTGCTGGGAAGACACCAGATTGTAGCAGGATGGGACTTTGTAACTGCAGTGGTAAAATAATGTCTCACCTTAATAGTCATGAAACCTGTGAGTGTGGCTTGTGCTTGGGAAAGGTGCCAAAGTAAGAGAGATGAAAGTCAAATGAACCCAAGAGGAAGAAGTTCTGAAGAGCAAAAAGGTCTCTGTTACCAAATGCCTGTCCTTGTAATTAAAAAAAAGGTAGGGTGCTGGTAGCTTTTTAGTTGCATCACCATGTTGAATCGGGCAGATTCTGTGCCCTGGGGAGCTCTGCAGGCACAAGAGGAGTTGGGGAAGAACCCAGATCAGGGCAGTCTGGAGCTCGGCAGCTGCCTGCCCGGGTGCTGCAGCAGAGTTTGACAAAAGAGCACCAAAAGCCCCTCTGTGTTCCATCAGTTTAGAGCCCTTCTCCCCCTTCCCAGCTTCATAAACTGTCTGGTTGCTGAAGTTCGTTGTGCATTAGTTGGTACTTGGGGAAGAACACCATGCCTGGTAGAGAGCTGATATTAGTGGAAATCGCAAGGGGAATACTTGTCCTTTTATGTAACATTTGAAACTAAGACGAGATTCTTGGCTGGCAGAGTGGACATGTCTCCACAATACAGGAATTGATGCCTTGGAGAGAGTTTGAAGCTGGAACTTAAATGCAGTTACAGCAAGAGAGCCTGGTTTCATTTCAAAGAAAATGTGAGGAGAAAATTTTGTCCGCAAACGGCTTTTTAATTACCAGAACCGTGACCCCACAAACAATTCAGCAAAGACTGGGCAAAGCAAATCTGTTCATGGAGGAAATTTCGATTTTCCTTGATCAATCTGATGGCATAACTTCCCTCGGCTTCAGTTGCAACAGGAGCCGAGCCCTCAGTTCCTTCCAGCTGCCAAACCTGCTTTCCGTTTTCCTGGAACGCCCATGCCTGTGTGCAGGCACATACGCCTGCTCCGCTTGTTTGCCTCAGTCAGTCGCGCTGTCCTGCCTTCGTACTGACAGGGCACCGGAGGGTTCCCAGGCCGCTGCTGCCAATAAAAACGAGCAGAGGAAAAGGGGCCATTCTTTCTCCTTGGCCCCTCTGACCTGGTTTATGCTTGTCTCAATCACTGGCTCTACTCAACCAGTGGGAAGTGTGAGTTGAACTTTTTTGTTTTGTTTTGTTTTAAACCACAGGGCAGGGAATTCTTTTCAAGCTGTAACTTTTAGTTTCCACTGGAAAGGGAAAACAGCCTCTTAGCCAATGGAAAAGAGGCTTCCAATTGCATCAGCCAAGAGCCAAAACACAAGTACATCGTGTAACAAATAACCAGCTATCTTTTCAGATGTTTCTTTAAAAGAAAAAAAAAAAATCAGGGGGGTGCTTTATTTGAGGAATTTAACATTGACATTGAGATAGCTGACAGCCACATTCATACATGGCTTTTACTTTGTTTCTGGCTTGTTTCAGTTTTCCCATCTGTGCAGTGGGTATCACACTACGATGGTTTTGTGCTTCTTTTGCTTGCCCATGGCAGAGGGATTTCAACTAGAAGAACCAGAGAAGCAGAATCACTTTGAATGGGAAACACTGATTTTGTTGAGCAACTACTAAAGATTCGTAGAAGTTTGAGACTAGAAGAATGGCTATTAAAAAGTCAATGTTTGTAGATGTGGAGAGTTTTAAGGATTTGTAGCATCAGATCTATATCAGAGAGTAATTTTATATGATAGATTTACAAGCAGAACAGTGAAATAAAAGAGTAGTTGTTGAGATCAAGGATTAAACAGCTAGTTGAACTGGCTGAGCATTTTTTCTCAATGGAAGTTTCCAGGTAGCACTAGCTGCATCTTCTTGCTAACCAGGCTTCACTGATACTGAGCTCAGGAAAAAGTTAGCAAGTAAAGTCTCCAGTGGCCCAGAAGAATCCCAGAAGGCTTACCAATCTTTGTGAAATACAAGAGTGGTGAGATCATTTGCATTTCCTCCCTCCATTTCAAAATCAAGTTTCTAGATCTGGGGTTTACCTGGGAGGTTGTTGCTGCTTTTGGTATACCACAACTTACTAGAAATGCTGTTTGCTACTTAGAATAAGTGCATCAGATGTCATCTGGCCTGTTTTTTGTGCTAAAAGAATAAAAGGAAAGCAATGTTGAGACAGGAGAGAAAACTTTTTTTCTTTCTTTTGTGCTAGCCAAGAAGCTTTGAAAATGGATGATGACTTTCGCCAGGGGCTATGTAGAGTGTTCTAGAAAATAATTTAAATTTGCCTTTACAAAATGAACTCGTCAAAGGGTACTCTGTAGGAATTTGCTTTAAGCTGAGATAGTGTCTGAAATAAAATAGTCCAGTCCCTTTTCACTTCTTCTGTTATAAATTTTGCATGTGATTCCATAGAAATCAAAGATTTTTGCACAGATGTGAGAAAAACTCAGTTCCCAATTTTTTCAGATGAACTTTCTATACTACCATATGACTAAGACATTACCTCTTTACATAGCATCCTTTTAGCCTAGCTGGGAAGTGGCATTTGCGTTGCTGTCAGTGAAGTAAAATCAGGCCTTTGCACAACCAGAAGATCCCCGCTCAGGCAGAGACGGAGTGAGCCCTTGTAGGCTCATCAATAGGAAGGGAGAGCAGGTTCGTCCCAGTGAGGTTTTTTTTCACAGCTCCTTATTATGCCTGTGCATAACAGGCGCTCTCCGAAGCGCTCTCAACCGTGGTTTGTGAAGATTCCCCACAGGTCAGACTTGGGGGACACACTGGCAGCCAGCATGTGTGCTGTGAAGGCAAGAATAGAAAGCAAATACTTCCCGTAATCACACGTCCCAAAATGACAGGGTAAAATGAGTACTTATGCTTCCACCAGAGCAGTGAAAAATGGGAAGATGGAAAGTCTGGACTCCTGCCCAATGAAACCAAAATTGTAAAAAAGAAAAATAAAACAAATGCTACATACGCTCCCTAGAACTGACACTGCAATGTGGTAGTTCTTTTCTGTTTTGAATATATACAGTAGACAAGCAGTAAATCTTCTTACAGCTCCATAGAACAGCATTATTTTTAGCTTTATTTGATTATCGAGACAACCCTTCATAGCTTTCAATCTGTAGCTGAATATATTTTTTTTTAATCTACGTGAAAGTGCAGTCCTTATAAAGACCTCTAATACCCTATTAATCATTTCTGGACCATGTCACAAAGGGGCTTTAGGAAGCCAGCGTTCTTGCCATCCATTGACGTGCTTGTGAAGGCTTAAAGGATGCAGATAAAGGGTTCTTTTGCCCACATTGAAGATACCTCTCATTTTGCGTTTTTTAGTTTGATTTTAACTAGAAATCTGAAAGAAGTCTTAAGACAACCAGAGAAGCACGGAGCACACTCTGTTCTCATGCGGTTCTGCCTGTTCTTAGATAGACTCAGGCCTGCGGTTCGTAAAAACACCGTGTGGAGAATTCTGTGTTCACTTCCCAAGTTCAGGAACTATGGTCTCGGTAACCTCCAGAAGTAGCTTTGAATACTTGTCACTGGTAAAGGTACGTTGCTTCTGAAATGCCATTTTACAAGGCTGTGCAACATAATACCATGCTTGTGCCAGCAGGAGCCTGAACCACTCTCAGGGCTCCGAAGAAAAAAATCACACGGGTACTACTAGAGGAAGAGTTACCACACAGTGCCGTGACTTCATTGTGCTTAAAATAACACTTTGCATCCTTTTCTTCCAAGTAAAAGTAGAAGATGAACGTCATAGCACCCTTTAAAAATGGGTAAGTCATATTACCCATTTTAAATCTACAGGTCAGCTGAGTTTAAGTAACTGGTCCATGGTCACACAAGTGAACAAGTAAAACCATTTAGAATAGAACCTAGAAGTTCTGTCTTTCAGTTCCCACTTGTATTACTCAGTGCACTCTTCAGCGAGTAGGAACAGGACTCGTATACTCTGATTTCTCAGCAACGGTCTATGCAAATGTTTTCTGGAGACTTTCCTAGGGCTCCTCAGGCCTTACTAGTAGCATGAAATACAGAGATCGGGGTAGTTGCTTGGATTTGCTTTTCATCACGGAGTAAGAGAAGCCATCAGTTCCTGTAGAGAGATGCTTTCAGAGCCTCTCATACTTAGTTTATTTTTTTGAATAGTTGTGGAGGTAATGAGAATAATAATCTCTACAATTTTTTGTTCCCTTGCTGTGCTTCAACTCCCAACGTTTCACTTTTTGTAGTGCCTTTCCTGCAGGGAAATGTTAATAAAGTATTAAAAGCTTTGCCCCAGTAACGGTTAACAGCTAAGTTGCCAAGTCAAATAAAAAGCACTAGCAGCATTCTCATATGCTTCACTTGCAGATGCCATAACTGAATGCAGTGCAGTTGCCTGGAAAGCTAGTTTCAATCTATCTTTTTCACTGTGTATAGGGTTTTTTTGGCTATTGGATAAGTTTATTCTTAAGAGTAGGCTAGCGTTGGTGAAATAAGCTTGGCAAAACCTGGAGAATGAATAGTGCATCTCAGTAGCATGACTCCTCCTGGCTTTTAATGTGCTTTTGCTCTGGTACAGCTTATGAGCTTTTGAAAATGCCACCCGTCCTGCCTAACTTCTCACGTAGAGGAACACCTCAGGAGGGTGAGAAAGATTGTTGACTAAACTCTCACTTGGTCCTTGACTTCCCCGAGGATGTTAAAATGATGCTGAGTTTTCCCAATAAGATGTGTACCTGTCCGGTCCCTTCCTTGTAACCCAGCAAGGAGCTAACGGATGGGTCTGCATGAAGTAGCTAAGAAAAACAAGCCTGTTGCTGGCTGCCATGAATTTGCTAGAGATGGCTCTTCATTGCTCCAGAAAACTTTTGGTATCCATTAATTGAAATAGGTGAAAATCTTGAGGCACTTTTGTAACGTTTTTACTGGTATATCTGTAGTGTCAGAGGGTTTCATTCTTGACACATCTTTTGAAGCAGAACAGAATTAGTGTTAGTTTCCTAGGGGAGGGTAGTGGAAATTATTTGCTTAGGATCTTATAAATCAATCAGTAGCAAAACTTGGAGTCACAAGCCCTTTTCTGTTTGTGTGTTCCACCCCTGTGTCCTCTACAAAATCATCTTTCCTATCCAGTTTACCGAAGGAGGAAAGTTTTATTGAGAATAGGTGTTAGGCTAGTCTTTCAGAATTTCCGTGGCCTGTGGTGCGGATGTGTTCCTTGCCAATAGGGTCTTGCACCTTTACCGCTCTCTGCAGGACAGCTGCTGGTTTAGGTGTTTGCCTAAATTCCAGGTTCCCTTGGAGTAACTGTGAGCTGGGATGGTCAGATGATAGTTTTTAACAGGAAAAACATAGGAAATAACAACCAGATAATTTTTAATCAAAGGCTCCCTAAGTTAGTGGGAAGACGCTGCTCACCCAGCGGACCCTAGCGAACCTCAGGTACAGACCAGTTGAGCCTGTGGTGCTGTGCCGCTGCAGCACGGGCTGGATCACAGCGTTAGCACTGAATGCCAACATGGGCCTTTCGTGCTAGGGGTAAAATGTGCTCACTATCAGCTTTTTGCGCTCTCAGTGTATTTTTATCTTCTCATGTCTGACACGTTTTGAACCCAAGTAGTCTCTCTCTGGGGTTTCTCCATGCTTATATCAGACCGGCGTCTGGTCTTGCGGTTTGTGCCCCTAATGAGAAAGCTGCTTAATTTTCACACCCAGACGGAGCATCAGCTGGGACAGGAAGCCCCACCCTTTCTCATGGTGTAACTGAACTCAGCTCTTGGCATGAACTAGCAGCAGAAGCAATAGCTTGAACAAAATGATAGTATGCTAGCTATAGATTTACAGCCCATTTTATTTGCCTGCTCTGGTTGTACATGCTTTTCTAGTTGCAGAGTTTTCTATGGAGATGTTTCTGATTTACACCCGAGTTAGGAATATGAAATTGAATTCTTCAGCCTCTCAGTATTTTCCCAATTAATTTTTTTAAGAGACCAAAATACAGATTTCTGTGTGTTGGGATAGTGTGATAGCTTTTGGGGACATTAAATCTTTCATTTCTAAAGATGCCACATAGGATGCTGTGATTTTGGCTGGTATGCTATCCGCTTTTCCAGTCGATCTTTCAAAGGAGTGGACTGGGCCAAGGGACAGATTCCCTAGCCTCATCCAAGTATCTGGGCAGAGCATGTCCTCTCCCTTTAACTCTCTAGCTTCTGTGGGAAGGGGAATCGGTAGCCCCATGCAGCGCAGGTCACTGCACCTGCTCCCAGCCGCCCGATGTTCTCAAAGCTGCGGTCGTAGCCGCTACAGCGCCAGCCTGGCACTGCATCCCGGAATGTGAAGAGCAGAGAAGCCTGGAGTTTTTATTCTTTCACTCATATCCTTCACCACACATACTGGAAATGCATTCACACCTAGCCTGGGAAAGGTTACAAACACAGATAAACATATGCTGTTACCCCATTTTAAGAGAGATGTGTGTTTTCAATTAGGTTTTGGAATTTGATGCCAAACATAGACCCAGTTATGGCGAGATTTTATCGGCAGAGGATAGATCAGAATTTGGAGCATGGGTTGCTTTTCTGAAGGTACATTTCTAAGCTAAAAGTTCCACAGGCAACGAGGCCTCAAATATTTTCAACTCCTTCCACCTCATGTTTTCCATTCTTAACAAGGCAAAAGCAGCCCATTTTTCACTACCACATGCATCGCTACATATTAGCTGAGCAACACAGCAAAACCTGGGCTGACAAAGAACACACTGAAGTTGAAGGATTTTAGCAGGGTCCTTGGTGTTTTGTGAACATGGGGTTGCACTGAGTTTTAGCCCTGTTCAATAGTGCTGGTTGGTTTTTTACACAAGATGGAGGTGCACGCCTTTATGTAGGCTTCGACTGCCCGTTGTATAAGACTAGTTGCAGTTCCATTGACTTTACCATTTTGCAGGATTTGGCCTGTACTGGAGTTCTGTCCTTCCAAAAGGGAGTGCTGTCCTGTTTGTAGTGGTCTTAGCTTATCCCCTAGTGGATAGCTGCTCACATCACAGAGCGTCCTAGAGATACAGCATTGTTCGGTGAGGCAGAGCAAAGAACAAGGAGAACAAAAGTCATCTACCCAGCCCAGTTACCTACTGCTGGAAATACGGTAGGGGAAAGAAAGTGAATTACTTCAGGAAACGTATTTGGTAGGTCCTCAGGCACCAAGAATCATATCTGTGAGCACTCCCAAATCTTAAAATTTAACATTTTTTTTTCCTGGGCTCATTTTTCATTCTATGTTGCAAGGAAAATTAATGTTCAGGTATCCTGCTGACCTGGCACTGCTTGGTCTGCTGGTTCTGTTCACGGGACTGAGCACTGGGGAAGGCTTGTCTTGTTGAGAAGTAGAGGGTCAAAAATTCTTTCTACTGGTCTCACGGTTTGTTACTGTAATACTTAATTGAAGTAGAAAATTTGATCTGACATGTCAAATGTGGCCCTGGTTGGCTAGAGGCCAAATTGGGCTGCTTAATTTCAGTTTGCCTTAAAATGGCTGACATTTAAAGTTTGCATGCCCAAATTTCCCTTTGGAATGTACTTTAAAAAAATCTTTTTTTTAGTAACTTTATAAATCTTTCTGTATCTGTTTTTCCTCAAAAATCAATTCAGAAAACAATAGTCCAAAAGCTTAAATAAATGTTGCACATAGCATTTCTGGGCCTGCTTTGTAGCATGAAGCTTCTTACATCTGTGGATTGGAGAAAATGTACATTAACAAATCACTTTGCCCAGCACAAAGCCCATTTGACAACAAATTATTAAGTTGCCTGCAATGGAAGAAAAACTGAATAGGAAATAAGGAAATATTTATTTCAGTCTTCTAGGGTTTGGGTTCAAGTTTTTCATAAGTCATTTATGAAGATGGCAAAAAAGTTACATCAGATTGTCAGTATTTCTTTTGCAACTTTGTATGTTTCATTATTTGGCAAAGACAGAAGATGAAAGAAAATCATCCATATTTGAGCCAATACCAAGGTTTGCTGGCTGCTGTGGCTGGGTTGGAAGTGTCAGAGTGGGGTATATTGTTGCCTGGAATCTGTCCTAGAGTGGGATGTAATTGGTGAGTCACACGAAGAGAAGATTTTGTGTTCAGTATCTGGCCTTGTTCCGCATCGAAGTATCTTCCTATAGTTGTGAGCAAATTTACTTCTGCCTCTCTCAGCATCAGAAGGCTGCCCGAAACAAGGGGGGTGCAGTACCGTCCGTTGCTGACCTGCTTTGGGTATTTATAGGTGGAATTTTTGATGAGCTCATGACACAGCCACAGTGTTTCTGTGGAGGGGGACAGAAGTGTTTTCAGTGGGATGTCTAAGCAGATAGAAATACACAAGAGCAAAAATTTAATGCAATTACTACAGGTTGTAGTCAGAAGCCTTCTGTTTCATGACTTTCAGGGGTGAACCTCCATTTCTTGAGAAATAGCAACATGTAGTACCTCAGTATTTTATAGACCGGGTGGGAAACTAGCAGAATGACTACATTTTTACATTGTTAAAGTGGAACCTAAATAAATGGTGGGGTTTTTTAAGCATGTACTGAGAGGCAGCTCCTGCGTCAATGAGCAGATGATCTGTGGAAACAAAACGGGATAGTGGATGGAAAGAAAAGTGGCGGAGGTCATCACAGCAGTTCAAAAATTACATTGGCAGCAGTCCTTTTTTGAGCCCAGCTGCGGTGCTTTACCACTTTCGGCAGCACAAGTTGGTTAGCAATAGTGAAGAGTCCTGTGGTGGGAGATGACTTGAAGTTAGAAAAATCTGTACACCCCATGTAGCACCTGTTTTTCTCTCCCCCTTTCCCACCCCATTTCCATCTCTTTGTGAGGAAGGCAAACCTATTTTCCCCCCATGCACGCACCTTGTTTACTGCTTTTCTTCCTAGCGGCAGCTCATGTTTTCAGATCAATACTGGCTCCTGGCAACAAAAGGTTAAGCATCATTTCCTAGGTCTACTGAAATGTTTGGTGCTCAGCGCCCGCCTAATCGTTGGTGTCAGCCTTGATGTAAAGGGGAAAGAAGGGGGACAGTGGAGAAAGCTGGAGATGAGACATGATTTCTTTAAAAATGCAAATGAGATCATTCTATTGAAATATCTCTCCTTCTAAACCCTGACGCTTGCTCTCCTTTTCCCAGAGCCGCTCGTTTTCTCGCGTGCCCCGTGGTGCTGACCCCACTCTGGCGGAGGGGGTACCGGGCGCAGGAGGGCCGTCTCCACGCCTGCCCGAACAGCGCGTTCTGCAGACAGCGGAGCGCGGATGGTCGGGGGGAGGAACGGGTTTCCATGCTGAGTCTTGCCACCTGTTGCCTTTTTCATTCCAAGCCCCCCTTCCTCCTCGCCCTCCACCCCAAGTTCCCCTCCCCACACAGCTCACCATCCCCAGTGGATAGGGTTGGGATCAGTAGTCACTTGCCAAATACCTTTCTAATGCTGTCACTAATTCTGCACAGACAGCATCTCTGAAAGCAAAAAGAAATCTTTTCCAATGCATTGTCCTGCATTTTCTACAAAAAGCATTTAGAAATGCCTTTTCTTAGTTGAGTGAGAGGGGAAGGACCATGCCATAGCCACTACAAGAGTCAACCCTAGGGAAGCCTGAAGCCGTGACCAAAGAATCCTCTGCAAATCCATTGAAGCTGGCATTTGGCGCTGGCACGGGCTAATTTTGTACTCAGGGTTACACATACACACACCCATGTCATTCTTCTTCATCTGCTACATATGGAAAGCTGCCCCAAGCTGCAGAGTGCCAGGGAATGTTTTACTAAAACCTCCAGACTTGGTTTGATTATGTTACTACGCACACTGGGCTGTCGAAGCGGTGAGTGGTGTGTGCTGCCAGATGAACTGGCATTAGCTAGATAGTCATCGGCTTCAGCCCTAGTTCCACACTACTGCCCTGCTTCCATGAAAGTAGTAGACTGCTCGTGGACATGAGGTCATAATTCCCTCCTAATTAAGGTGTGCAGAAGGGATGGCATTGCTCGAGTTGCACAGCTGTTGGGTTTGCCTGGAAGTCAGTTGGGAGTCTGGAGAAGTGCATTTTAACAATACTGCTTTCAGTTCCCCCTGTACTCGTCAGGTAAAGTCATTGAGATCACAGTTTTCAGGAGTGAATAATCATTTGGAGACGCAGTCTCCAAGTTCCCAATTTAAGATGCCTTGAAGGGGACTGATTTTCAGAACAGAAGACATTGGCAAATAAAATCCTTTCTTTCATTGGCAAATTGACCTGGTTTTGAAGCATTTCAGGCTCTCCAAAATGTCACCATGCCTGCGTTTTACAGACACACCTGTATAAATACTTGTTTGCCCACAGAAATCACAGTAAGGCGTAAGGATGAAAAAACCCAAGCAAATATGAGCGATTACTAATTATTGCAGCATGGTTCTGCCACTTTACTTAGAACCAGGTTGAATGGGAATATGGAAAGGTAGAGTTGAGAATTGCAAAAAGAAAGGAAAGAAGGAAAAAGGAATAGAAGAAACTGAGGTGGCGCATTTCTCTTATTATTTCTAGTCATGATGCAGCATAAGGTCCAGAACCTTCTCCCTCCCTGCTGATAGACGTGTTTGTACTGGCAAGGCTTCAAGCTGGTATCCCCACTGCACCAGTTAAACCAGTAGTTACCAATTTTTTTGTAAGCCACGCTGGGACTATAGGAATTTTATTCCTTCACAGTGTTGAAGGAAAGGGGTTTTGCTTGCCAAAGGGCTTTCTTATGCTTGAGGATGATTTATGGGCCAAGCTGAGCCACTTGTGGAAAAGGCAAAGCAGCTTTTGGCAGCACCCCCAGAATCCACTGCAGCTGTGGGGTAGTGAAGTCATCGGCATAACAACCACTGCAAACAGAATAACAAAGTCTGTTCTGTTCTCGTTTAAAATAATCTTTCCAGTTCAGCAACCACATTAAACCTTACCTTTCTGCATACAAAAATAATAAAAGGCAGATAGTTCTCTGCAACATGATGTGAATGTCTCACTTATATTACTGCCTATCACTTCTGCACCATCTATACTTTATTGAAGTATTTTAAATGAAGGAATGAAGCCACATTATGTCAGAGTTTGTGTCTGTCCCTTGTTTTCACTCCTTTGTTTTCCCTTAGGTTTAAAAATGCAGAAGAGAACCCAGCGTTTCTTTCTTCTAAATACAAAATTTGCTTTTGCCTTATAACCTGTTTCTAAGCTGATTGCAAAATGAGTAATTCGGTCTTTGATTTTTCCTGTCTGTCTTTGTTTCAGGTCCCTTCAGATCCTCCTGCTTCCAAAAAGCCCAAAATAGATGACTCTGCTTCCCAGTCTCCAGCTTCTACTGAGAAGGAAAAACAGTCCAGTTGGTTACGGTCCTTATCCAGTTCATCTAATAAGGTGATTGCTGAATATTTTGTAATCAAAAGAGAGATCAAATTAGCATGTAGCATCCCTCTACTGAAATCAGAAGAGAAAATGAGAGAAAGAACTTCCCAGGTTTTCTGAATTAGTAACATTTCTGTCCCTTTCCGAGTAAACATTGAGCTATACAATCGACCCGGTTTCCTTGCCATCTTCCAGTGTTCTCTGACCTTGATTGTGACACTGAAGTAAGCAATTCCTTCATGCCTTGGAGGTGCGGGAATCCTGAAAGACTCAGGAGCCTTTTGTGGTCTCTGCAAACTACATATAACTCATTGGCAAAGAAAAAACACGTGAGGTTTTACATTAGTACAGTTCACCTCTTCCAGTGGAATCTACTAAGTAAGTAGGTCCTAGCCAGTGGAGGAGTAGTTTTAGAGATAACAGAATGTGTACTGAAAAGCATCACTAGCACCCCGTTGTGATTTATAGTTTAAAAGATTGTTTGTATTCACTTATTTCTCTTTCCCCTCCTTCCCAGAGTATTGGCTGTGTCCATCCCCGTCAGCGTCTCTCAGCTTTCCGGCCCTGGTCCCCTGCTGTATCAGCAAATGAGAAAGAGCTCTCAACCCATCTTCCCGCATTGATCCGAGACAGGTAAGGAGACACGAACTGAAGGGAGAATGGGCTTAGCAGCCACGGAGATTTATTTGACAGCAAGTTGGTTTATGTTTGTTCCCTTGCACTGGTAACTGGTGTCTTTGTAATGCAGTCAGTCCGTCCGCTAGTATCAGATTAAAAAGCATTTCCAGCTGCAGTGTTTTAATTTGCAGAAAGGAAACAAAAAAAAGTACTGATATTTTGTGCATTCATTGAATAGTTTTTCGTAGGTGAAACATGCCATAAAAGTCTGCAGTGAAGGCTGCTTCTATGAACTTAGGATCATTTTGGGGTGCGGTCATCAGAAGCTCTCGGGCTTCACTGTTTGAAGGAAGGTTGAGTTACTCTCTCAGGGCCGGTGGTCAGGGACAGCTATTGCCAGGCAACTGCCAATTGGTAACTGCAGCAGCTCGGTAACGCGGGCCGGTCAGCGCGTTGCCAGCACAGCCGCACGCTACCTCTGGCATCGACAGTACCGTAGGAGAGGAAGGGCTGAAGGGACAGCAGAGGCTACCCCATTCCGTCTTGTGGCCTGTGGTCCTGGGGGTCAGGGCAGAGCACACGGAGCAGGAAAGCCTGCGGAAGGAAGAGTCCTCAGCTTGTAAGACTCATCAGAAAGCTGATGTGTTATAGGCCAGATTCTGGTCTTGGATAGGAACATAATTAAACCGGTACAAGAACAAGTCACCACCCATAATAGGTGGGACTACTGGTGTCACAGTTGGAACGGAAAGTGTCAGGGCAATTACACATTCCTTTGCCAGACTCGAACTGTTCAGTCTGAAAATCTTTGTGCCGGGTTTCTGACTAAGTGTAATGGTCTCTTTGGAAAGTTTGACTAAAGCGGCCAGGTGTTTTTAGGAAGCGTTACGGAGAGCATATTTTGCTGCCCTTCTGAACAAGTTTCTTAGAAGCTGTGGGGATTGATTTAAAAAAAAAAAAAAAAAAAAAAAAAGGAAAAGAAAAGTATGTCTACCAAGCATATCCTTACTTTTAAACAGACTTTTCAGTTAGGTAGGGAGAGAAGGGCTAAACTGGTGTAAGTGGTTTCCCTGTGAGACAATTGGCCAATTTAAGTCTTGGAAAAAACCCTACCTTCAACAGGTTCAGGAGAAATTTTAATGTATGACTGGAGATACATCCTGTAGTAGATGCTGAATTGAAGTGGCGAAGACAGTCTTTGCTATGTTTTTTGCAAAATTCTGTGTACTTGACATTACGATATTACTGTCCTTTAACATAGGTTTGTTGGTTATTTTAACTGTGGTTTTACATACATGCACTCAGATGCATGCTGTGTCAAAAAATTAAATGCTTTTTGCACTCCAGTGGCCTTTCTTAAGGAAGTGCCATTTCCACATTTACAAAACATTCGTGGATAGGCAGAAGTAAAACTGTGCAGTTAGGTAAAACACTAATGCATGAAGATCATGACGAAACATCATTATAATTTTCAGACTCTGGGAGATCTCATCTCTTTAGGGCTCTTAGCATACGTGACACTTGGAATATGATCCCTTCTGAACGGGATGGAGATTAGCTGTGTAAATCATCTCCATGTTTAAATGAGTGCAAAATGCTAAGCAAATATATAGGGAGATTCTTAGCTGGTGTAAGTCAATGGCGCTTCACTGTCGTTCCAGTAAGTGTCTTGCAGTTTCAGTGTAACACATGGATTGGGAAGCATTTTAAAGCCAAGAATATGACTGGTTTTCTCCTTCCTTTTGCTTCCCCCTCTAAAACAGTTTTTACTCCTACAAAAGCTTTGAGAATGCTGTGGCCCCCAATGTGGCACTTGCACCTCCAGCCCAACAGAAAATTGTCAGCAACCCGCCCTGTGCCACAGTGGTGTCACGGAGCAGCGAGCCACTGAGCAGCACTGTCCAGCCACGGAAAAGAAAACTTGCTGCAGAGAACACGGCTATCCCAGAAGCAGCAGCCACAGTTGCGGCCACTGTTACTGCCGCTGAAGAGGATAAGGAATCAGAAGCAGAAATCGAAGTAGAAACCAGGGAAGAATGTAAGTGACGGTTATATCTGCCTTTATTTTGTTTTATTTGTGCTGGATTTTCCTCAGTAATCCACAGGAGTCAGCTGTTCAACTTTGGTTGTGATTAACTATAATTCTGGAAGCCTAATACCTCAACGGGATGTAAAAATACGGCCTTAAGTAATAATGAAAACAAAGAATGGAAC
This sequence comes from Nipponia nippon, assembly GCF_047370975.1. Taxonomy (NCBI): domain Eukaryota; kingdom Metazoa; phylum Chordata; class Aves; order Pelecaniformes; family Threskiornithidae; genus Nipponia; species Nipponia nippon. The sequence continues at coordinate 7,571,397 of NW_028262335.1, forward strand.
ATAAATTGGGGAGGTATTTTCCCGGAAGAGCAATGTGCATTGACAAAAAGAAGCACCTGAAGCACAGGTGCCCACTAACCTGGAGTCTTGTATTAAAGCAGGCGGGTGTTGTGCAGAGGACAAAATGTATGTGGGGTTCACGTACAAACCGATGGTTTGCTATCTGATCAAGAGCCTTCCATAAAAGCCTCTGTGGGATACACACAAATAGCCCGTAAAAATTCCAGAGCGCACACACGTGCAAGTGGGGAATTTTGTGTCAGACAAAGAATGTGGTCACACAGTATCAACACTGCATCCATGGAGCTGAATACATAAAGCAGAGATGAAGAGCCAGTACCTTCCTAAACAGTACTGCAATATTGGGCCTCTCAGGAAAAGATGAAGGAAGACACAGGTGTCGCCTCATTAATGCCACTTAGATAATTCTGCTGCTGCCCTCGGTATGGTCGGCCTTTACTCAGTGCAGGCAGCTTATGCAAAAAGAAGAAACTTCACCCACTGAAAACAGCAGGATCATGTAGGTTTCCCTGAAGGAATCTGTTTCTTCACACCCATGGAGAAAACACTGCTTGTGACGTGAATTCCAAAGTCACAATTCCAGCAAATTGTAAGTTGGTCCCTTAAGTCAGTCAGGTTTGCATCTTCATCACATTTCAAGTATTAAAGTATAAAATGAGTGTTTTCTTTCTTCCATTTTTTTCATTGAATATTGAGTATCTCCTCTGCACAAAAGGGCCTCAGCATATTTTGAGTTATATTAGTTTTAGACATTTTTTTATTAATTTCCGATGTTTCTATTTTTCAGTCACCTCCTCCTTATCCTCGCTGTCCTCCCCATCCTTTACTTCATCCAGCTCCGCAAAGGACATGAGCTCACCTGGGATGCAAGCCCCAGTCACAGTCAACAGTTCCTATGAGGTTGCAACGCATTCCGACTCTCACAGCAGTGGGTTGGAAGCTGAGCTGGAGCACCTAAGGCAGGCCCTGGACAGTGGCCTAGATACAAAAGAAGCCAAAGAAAAATTCCTCCATGAAGTTGTTAAAATGCGAGTGAAGCAGGAGGAGAAGCTAAATGCTGCCTTGCAAGCCAAACGCAGTCTACATCAGGTAATGCTGAAAAATAGCTTTCTGTTACCGCTGTCTGCAAATGCTCTTCCAGGTAGGAGCTGTTAGGTAGTCTCATGTGAAAAAGAATTGCCTCATTTTTCCCTGATAGCGACAGCCTTTGCTGGGGTACTGTTTGTAAATTCAGCTGGGAAACCAAAGTATACAGGAACCATTCCTACGTTTTTAAGCTTGCCACCTGTTTTTGCCTTAGGGTTTAAATCCATGGTTACCAAAATCAACATACTTCCATTACTGAAAAAATCTTCTCGTCCAGCACAGTTTATTTTGCTTTCATTTCCCTGAACTAGAAACATTTCTGTCCTTATGGAGGCTTTATCTGTAGTTTTAAAAGATTTTTAAAAACCCTGCCATTGCCGAGCTGAGGGAGGGTATTCCTGGGAGACAGAGACGCTTGCAGAAGCTCTGCTGAAGAGCTGAACTACAGATCTTTGCTAAGCTTTCCATTAGCCATGCTTCACTGAATGGTTCTTGCTTCATTCAGTGAAAGAAGCTCCTTATTTCTGGAAATCCTTGATTCATCGGTTATATCAAAGAAAGAGTGGTCAGACAAAAAAAGCTGCAGAGACGTACGGGCTATTAGCAAATCACCGTGGCTGAACAGAATGGCGGGTGATTTTTTTTTAATTTGAGCTGGGGCACAAGTAGTACCTAGAAATGGAAGATAGGGCCAGTGTGGGAGATTTGCGTATCCGCTTTGAATAGTGCATGCGGAGCTGTAACCGAGCCAGAAATGTAATCCATTAGCTGCACCTGGGGTGCCAACTGTAAAATAAAAGGGCCCTGTTTCAAGGAGCGTGGGAGATGGAGAACCAGGACTTGTACTGGTGGTCAGAAGCAGGTATATGGTCTTGTTAGCTGGCACAATGCGGGGCAGGAGCTCACAGATGTGATTTGTGTGCAGTATGACTGCTCTGTTTTAAAAAACCACCAGAACCCCCCATCCTCAAAACGCCAGTAGTAGATTCGAGTATTCTGCTAGCAGGCAGGAGCGGGTGAAGGAGAGATTGTATTAAGTGCATAGATGTGATCACAAGTAGAATTTTAACAAGTTTGCCAGCTCAGATTTCGGCAGGAGCTGCAGAAGAGCAAGCCCGGTTCTGTGGGGCGTGCCGCTCGTGTGAGGATGGCCTGCTGCGCGCTCCGGGTCCCCGAGAAGGGAGGCCGAGAGCTGCCGTTTCAACTGAACTGCTTGCTTGTTGTCACCTTGAGCAAACCACTTTATTCCCTTGTGTTTCAGTAAATACATGTTTTATTTTATGTATTTAAAAGTAAAAGTAAATATTTATAAGTAATATATATTTAAAGCTAATTTTTAAATGTCTAAACTAAATATACAGTGTGTACTTCAAGTAAAGCAGGAATTACACAAAGTAGTTGATGAAGCAGAATTGAGTGTTGAGGCATTAAATCAAGCAACATGTCAGTGAGAGGGAATATGGTGTCTGGCCATGGTTTTCCAGTGGGGCAGCGGCGGGTTTCCAGTTGCAGAGGCGGCGAAGGTGCTTCCAGAGGCACGGCTGAGCTCACAAGGGCCTGGCTGGGAAGTGAGATTGTCAAAAGAGTGAATTTCCCATGACCCGACTGCAGCGTTACTGAACAGACACACGTTGCTGTCGGGGTTTGACTCCGACAGAGAGGAAATGCTGCTTCTGGGGGAAAAAAAACCTGATCTTTAGTTTTGAATTTAACCGTTTAGGAGACAGACCTTTAGTGAGCCGCATTTTTGTGCTTATGATGAACATGTCTTTTAACAACAGCTTTTTCAAAATTCTGAGTTTCTTCCTTTGTACTTTCAGGTTCCTTATCAGTCGTTATCCTTTCAATTAATGGCGCGCTCTTGGAGTTGAGATGTCAAGGTAGCAGCTCCTGTTAAGAACCTGGGCAGTGAGAGTGGCGATTTCCAGAGCAGAGCATGGTTTCGATTTAGCTTAAGGTTTTAGCCCGCAGCTTTCCAGAGGTGACAGAGCAGTCCGTTGGCTGGTTGTTACGCACCAGTTACCCAGACTGGAGCAAAATTGCCTGGGGTTAGAAAGAAGATAGACAATTTGTTTTTTCTCATACTTGCCTTAAGTGGATTTTTGGGGGGCTTGATAAAATGGAACTGCTTACTGATTTCTTCAGCAAGTTGTAAACGTCCTTGTTCAGCTTTGCTGTACGCAGAGGGCATTCACAAACTGCATTTATCATAACGTAGTGCATCTATCTTCAGGGTCTTCAATTAAAGTGCAGGCATTACAGTTGGTTTGTTTGAAACTTCGAGCTAGTGCAGAGCACGTTGCTGGTAGCTCTCTCCAACTGCAGTTCATCTTTATTCAGTCACAGATGGTCACAGCTATTTTGCTTGACAAAGCAAAATGTGGCTGTAGCATATAGCTTTTTATTATCCGAGAATTCAGGGTATCTTGAGCGTAGGATCTCTTGTTGATTTAAAGGAGAAAAGCTTGCGCAAAGTTCAGAACGAGGTTTCGACGTGAGCCTTCTCGGTCATAGCCAACAGAAGGTGGGAATTTAGTTTGAGTCGCTTCCTTTACAGTTCTCTTTCCTTGCACTAATTTAGTCTCTGCTCCTCAGTTCTCACAAGTTAACTGCTTTTGTATTCTAGGAGCTGGAGTTCCTAAGAGTGGCTAAGAAAGAGAAACTGAGAGAAGCAACGGAGGCGAAGCGCAACTTAAGGAAAGAGATTGAACGTCTGAGAGCTGAGAATGAGAAGAAAATGAAGGAAGCCAATGAGTCTCGGATACGACTGAAGAGGGAACTGGAACAAGCCAGGCAGATCCGGGTCTGTGACAAGGGCTGTGAAGCAGGCAGGCTCCGGGCCAAGTACTCAGCCCAGGTAAGAGCTGAACGCTGAAAGCTCCAATAGCGAGTACGCTTACTATTTCTGCAGTTTTCAGGGTCAGCGCAAGTGTCTGTCTGTCCTCCAATGCCAGAGGCCTTGTTTTGTCTAATTTGCTACAAGTCCAGCTCCTATCTATACCATGTCTGTGCCCCCGTTGTGTCAGCCCACAGCCCTCGTCCTAACGCAAGGTGTTGCCTGCGCTCTGACCCCCAGAGAACTAAGCCAAATGCTAGGCATTATTGCCGTTCCACTAATACTCTGTTGGCACTGCCGATGCGCAGGGAGCCATTTCAACACCGTAAATATTAGGCAGCGCCACTTGCTCTAATAGTATGCTTCCTTGAAGATCAGCCTAGACCTACAGGAACTATTTAAAGCAAGGGAAGAAACCGAGGCCCATCAATAAGCGAGCTGCAGCGCTGGGAAGGGGAGATGTTTACAGTTGTAAAGCACAAGATGAGCAAACTGTCAGGTCTAAGAAAAGACTTCCAGTTTGAGCTCAGTGAAAGTTCGAGGAATGCAGGAACATGTTGTTACAAGCAACATGTATGCTTTAAGCTTTTGAACTAAAAATCCGTCCCCACCCTCTCCGCATCAGAGTCTCTTCTAATAATAAAAGATTTTGAAGTTTATTTAAACCAGCCAAGGCCGAGCGAAGCAGGAGCTCAGGCTGCACATCCCTAAGTCGCCTTGTTGTGTCTTGGTGTTGCAGGGCACGTGGAATGCAAGGCCATCCACTGTTCCAAGCCCCTGAAATGAGCCAGCATAACAGGCTGAGCCGAGCGCAGAATGGCAGCCTCCTGCATTTCCCTGAGAAGCAGCCCTGAAGAGGAATCCGTTGCATGCCCTGCCTTCCCCTTCCTCCAATAAAACAATCCCATTGCCCAGTAATGCATTTCCTATAAAAGGGCATGGTCCCATGCCCCTCGTTAACCCCCTCGCCCCCTTCTCTCTAGAGAGGGGCTCCCAGGAAGCCCCTCTCCTTAGGGCGACCTCCCCTCCTTGCCATCGCCGCCTCGCTCCGGCTTGCTCCCACCGCAGTGTCCCTCTGCCGAGCCACTGTCCCCGTCGCTGGTTCCTAAGCTATAAAAGCCTGGCTCAGGAATGCATACAGAAAAGGCAAGGGTCAGCAAGCGTTAGCAGCGAAGGGCTCTGAAAAATTGGGTGCACTTGCCTGAATTTGAACTCCTAGAGCAGAGATAGCACTGACGTGCAGGTGCCACACGGGTGCCACACATTTGCAAGCTTAACGTCCATGTTGTAACATAGCTGAATTAATGTTAAGGGGAACTCTTCTAGACCACGTTTACTACAGCCACACATGTTGTGAAACACACACACACACACACACACACACACACGCTTCGTGTTGTTAGGCCTAAAGCATGAGCTGGAAATATTTGGTGTGGTTACTTTAAGGGAGGAAGGGGAAAGGAAAAGAAAAAGCAGCGGCCTAAGGCAGGCTCTCAATCGCGGGAAGGGGAGCGGTCGGCTGCACCATGAGCTGGGGCTCGCCGGGGACCAGCGGCGGGAAGTGATGCGGGCTTCCTCCAGCATCGCAGGATGTCTCGCTGATAAGAGGTGTCCAGACTAAACATAACCAGATTGAGAGCTGCTGCACTGGGCGTTCCTGGCAGTTGACTGACTTCCACTTGAGCAAAAAAAGGCAAGGTAACAGCAAGCGCGGCTAAAGCAAAGGCTGTACGTACCGAACGGAGCTCTGCAGCTCTGCAGGCGCGGCCTCCCTGGCTTTGGGAGCTGCGTGGAAGGTTTTGACAGTGTGGATTTTCAGTCTCCTAAGAAATTCCCTCCTGGGGAGGGAATAAATGAGGTTTCCTAATATGAAAGGCTAAAATCACCTCCAAAAGAACTCAAGCAGCTGAATATTCTGCAGGTTTGGCTTTTCTAAAGCCACTAATGGCACATTTGCAGTATCAACTGCAGCGTCCTGTGGTGTGTACTTAGGCTTGCCGTTGTAGCACCAGATCGTGGGGCAGGAGGACGCGCGTGAAGCTGCATTATTGCTGCGCTTGAGCAAAACGTCTCAGGGGCTGGAATGGCTGCTTTACTTAGCGCCTGCCTCAGAGGTTTCTGCGTGGCACTTAATAGAAAAATACCTTAAGGAACTAACTTCAAAGTCTGAATTTTACAAGACGTCAATATGACTTAAGTAAGTCCTTAAGTCATGTAAGAAATTTTAAAGTGAAACTTTATACATCCTTTTATCTTTAATTTGGAGTGCACGCAGGAAGCCTGACACTTATGTTGTGTTTGTCACTTCTTATTTTTGAGGAAACCACAATTCTCTAGGCAGGCTCAGTCTGCGAGAAAGAGCATCAGGCAAGTATGAGAGGAAATCAGGCAACAAATTCAGGGCTGTAACTGTCTTTGTGTAAACTTAAAAGTATTAGAAGCTTAATACCTACCAACTATCAGTGTGGTTTATGCCTTTCTTTTTTCTTACCTTGGTACCGAGATCCAAATAGAGATGGGGTGGGGGGTAGCCTTTATTTTAGCCCCAAACATACGAGTTTTCCTTTCCTTTGTTAAATGGCAGTCTTTGCTAATCTTATCTGTTTGTGGCCTCAAATTGCATACTTCAAATCGGTGCAGTTTTTCTAATGTTTACACCCTTGAATACTGGGGCTTTTCTCTGCCTTTGGTATCAGTAAGTAAAAAATAGGAAGACTGCTGGGGCCTTCGGGGAGGCCGAGGCCATCTGCGTCTCCTGCTGTAAGCTGGAAAAAGACCGAGATCTCAGCGAGGGCTCTCTGCTCAGGCTGTTTGGAACGTGTATTGCTTTAAGTCCGTTCTGTGCAAAGTTACTACGCGTTAGGACCCACTCAGTCCCACTCCTGCCCTCCCAAGTCCGTCCGCCTTCTTATTTAGGAGTTGAAATGGTGCCAAGTTTCCGTGTCGCCTGGAGAGCTTCTGCTCCTTCAGAGGGCTCCCTGCGCCCCACTTTCTCACATCCGTAGTCACAAGCCCTTTGCCATCTACACTGTACCTCCACGTCCTCCATGCCCACCTTGCCTCCGTACAGTTCCTTACACCTAATGTGAAGGATGGAACGGTCCTTGGATATGAGAGGATACTGCAGTTGCTTTTGGTGGGCATCGAGCTGTACCTGAGATGCGGGCCTTTTCCATAGGCAACCGAGCATGTTCCTGGTCACTCCTATTAACCACCATTGTAAAAGATCTGAAAGTAAATTACTCCACCTGCGCACACTTACCTTGTCGTTTACGTTGCTACATTGCTGTCTGCCTAAAGAAATACTAGTAACAGTTTAAGTAGAGTGACCAGAGTTCTGTTACACTAAGGCACTCTGTTCTGGTTTTCACCCTCCTTTCTGGAACTTAAGCCACCAGAAATATTTAAGAACGTCAAAGCTGAGCAGTTGGTGCAGTGCACTTGCAGAATTGTACAGTAGCACATGGAAAAAGGTAGGGACAAGGGAATTCCTTCCTCACCTCAACTTTGATAATCTTCTGTCTGGAAGTACACGGGTTTATTACTCTTCCCGCTTTGTGCTAAGGTGTTAGTCTGCGTTAAAGTCTACAAAATCACAATGGAACCGAAGTATTAAAATAGTTTGTGTTTCTTACTATGCTCTTCTCTAGATCGAGGACCTACAGGTTAAGCTGCAGCACGCAGAGGCTGACAGGGAGCAGCTCCGAGCTGACCTGATGCATGAAAGGGAGGCTCGAGAACACTTGGAAAAAGTAGTCAAGGAACTTCAGGAACAACTGTGGCCTAAATCAAGCAGTCAACCCAGCAGCGAAAACACAGCGAGCACCATCGAGAACTAAGCAGCCAGCGCATCACCTAACACACACAGAATGACGTATATGCACAGTAAGGGAGGATGTGTGGGGTACGTGTGTAAGTGCATGTGTGAGTAGTTGTGTCTCGGCACACAGACCTATGAATATGGATTCTCATTAGTTGGAAGGCAAACGTTACTCTTTATAACAGAAGCACTGAATTACGCCTCTTTTTTTTCCAGTCCATATAGCACAACATCTTACTGTGCCTATAAAACACAAAGTGTTTATAAACAAAATACTTTTAAGTCCACAGCAAATTTTCTACTGGCAAACTCCAAGCAAGCAGCATCGTCCAACTAAAATCAGAGTAAAAGGCAAGCATGGCCGTGTTTTTATGTTGCCCTTCTGCCTGGTGGAACATTTTGGAATTTAAAAACAAACTTTTCTTATAAGCTATTTAAAATAATTCATTACACAGACTTGGTATTAAAAAATTAACGAGATTTTTATAATGAACCTTTAAAAGCAAAACAAAAAAAACCTTCGATGCACAATTTTTAATGACTTGTTATAGGCTTTGGGATTCTTAACGTAGAAGCCCTCTGGTGATGATGCCATTTCATTAGCAGTTTTCCAGCCACCTAGGAAGCCATCACAGTTTTAATCCCGTCACGTGGTTGTATGAGAATTTCAGAGTGCTTTTCAAAGTTGATTTTTTCCTTAGAAAGAATTTGCTTCATTTCCTGTCCTGAACACAGAAGAAGGGAAGATGCAGGACTGCGAAGGGGCGGGGTGGGAGCGGGGATGGGGAGAGGAGACGTACGCTTGAGAGTTACAAACCCAGCCTTACAGACTTCAGTGTTTGCAAATCACGCCATCTTTTCTAAAGACATCTTCATTAATCGATGTGTTCAAAAGACTCGCTTCATCCAAGAGCACTTCAGCTGTAGGAAGAGAAAGAAGGAAATAAAGGAAGGAAATGGATGGTCTGTCCAGTTGGTTGAGAAATAAAGCCGAAGACGTGTGCGTTTTCAAGTCGTTCTGAAATCTTTACTTCAGCTTTCAGTTTTCTGGAAGACTCATCTTTGTTGCACCATCTTACCATAAATTCAGTATTTACCTGCTTTTATTATGAACTGTCAGTCAGGATTTCTGTGCCCAAGGAGAGTGCAACATCGCGTTATCAGATACTACAGAAAAGAAAAACAACATTTTTGCTGCTGTGAATAAGCCTACATCTTTTTTAAAAAAAACTTTTTTGTTTTTTAAAAAAGAAATTACTTTAATTTTGGGATCTAAGCCGCAGCCCCGGAATAAAAATGCAGCATGCCATCACTTTGTCTTATTGTTGGTGTTGTCGTTGTTGTTGTTGATTTTTTTTTTTTAAAAACTGCACTTTGTCAGAATCTTACTCTGCATTTTATTCCATATTTCTAAAGTTTACAAGTTGAGCATTCTAGATTCTACCCTGCCTAACAGCTGTGAAAATCATCACCCCGGCTTTCCACCGCCTGACACCTTGCATCGTCCCTTACAGTTGTGCACAACGAGGACGCGGCAGGTAGAGAACGCTACCAAGCACGGATGCGCCAGGCCAGCGCGCCACTGGCCGAGCGCTCGGCCTGGTTCGCGTGGCTTCGTGCCCTCGGGAGCTGGGCGCGGTGGCGATGCTCCCGGAAGCGCTCGACAAATAAAGCTGGTGCTTTACTGAACAGGAGAAAAGTGATTTTCACCCACAAACACTCACCTCTTACACACTCAAGCTTATCAGCATGAAGTGAAAAGTTGATCTGGGGCTGCAGATGTGCCTTCCAGCTCATTTTTCCTCTCAGCATCTTATATAGGCAACGCTGACACTTTTTTTACCTTAAAGAATAAAAAGAAAAAAAAAAAAAAAAGAAAACCCTATGCATCATCATACACAGAAGTTATTCTAAACAAAGAAACATATTTCCAGTAATCTTTATTTGCTTTTGGACATCAATGCAAACTATGTAAGCTTAAAAATTATTTCCCAGTAGACAGAAAGCGGCTTCCAATCCTAAAATTATAGTATTTACTTACAGTACATTAGAGCGAGGTTTGGGTTTTTTTTTTTAAACAACAGCTGTTTGCTTGAAACCATTATAATAACCATTATAATAACTGTGAGCATTAACAAAGAAGTTCATATATATGTTTTAGGTACAAAAAGAAGAAATATGAAAGGAGTAGAATTACTGGGACAACATAAAACTGTTGGGAGCAAGAAACAGTTATACCAAGTAAATCCCATGCGACTGTCCGTTCGTACAGGGCTTCGCCCTGCTGGGTTTGGGATGCTGGAGACTGAGTCTAGATGCAGATCTCCTCTTCTAAAGTGCAATGCAAAAGGAATTTTGCTTATGCTTAAGCAGGTTTTTTTAACGTGGTTTTTTTTTTTTTTGGCTTCTTTGTATGTTTTTTCTGCGATTATTAAATCATATGCATGGAATTAAAGTCTCTGCCATACGTATATTCATTAATGGGCATTATTACTGTCTTATGTAAAGGGTTTATTTTGTTATGCAGTATGCATAAAAATGTTCTCAGCCTTATGATTTCCAGATCTGTATTATTCACTTCTTTCTTCAAGGGAAACTAAATAATTTTAGCTGTAGTTGATCATTGTGCATTTCAGAAGTCTCATATGCTGTGCTTTACTGCCATGTTAAGGAATTACACATAGAACCAAGGCATCCCACCCCCAGCTCTCAGCTTCTTTGAAGCCTTACTCTAAATTTGGGGTTTCTCCCCCCCATCTGTGATTGTGTCTCTCCCCTTATGACTCAACAAAAAATGGCAACGTGTCCATCTCCATCTGTTTTTTTCCAGGAAGAGCGGCCCGCTTACTTACCTGCGGCACACGCCAGAGCTTTTCTTTCTTGTGTGTCTAGGGAAGCATCCCGATCCACTGGCACAAGTCGTTCTGTGCACATGATGCTTTTATCCTCCAAATTTAATGAAATCTGCATTTTTTCCAAAGAAAAAACCAGAACAGTAAATAGTCGGATCAGTAGTAGGTAGTCTTGTCAAACAGCCAGCACCACCTGTGCCTCCCAGGTCTGCTGGCTGCGATCTGCAAGACAGAAGTCTCCAAAATGAACTTACAGCTGCTGTTACAAACCCACGGTTTCCTCTTCTGCCGTGCATTACGGCGATTCTGTAAAGCGTAACACGTGACAAATGAACGTCACAGCGTTCGAGATTCAGGCTCAATAGTATTTGATCCTTGGGAGTGAAAACATCCGAGCAACAACACGTCTGTAACTTAAGGTGTAAAATCCGTAGGCTTCAATAAGGTGCGAGACGACTGGGAACGAACGTTCTACACCAGCAGTTAATCAGCAGGAGAGGTTTACAGGATAGGAGTCCATCTTAAATAATTTTGTCTTTCCTAAATACATTTTAACAATAAAATTCTTAATTATTTCTGCAGAATATATAATTTATTTCTAATTCAGAATTCTGTGCAAGTAATTTACTTTAAACTTGTCGGAAGACGGCCGCAGAGACACTAATTCCAGAAGAGGGCTGTCAAACCAGTGGGAGTTTCCGGAGAAAAGCAGTGGGGCGAGGGTGGCCGAGGTGAGGGAGTTCTGTGTGTAATTCCTGCGCTGCAGCCACGCGGCCGCCAGCCCCGCAGGGGGACCGGCTTCTCTTTCGCCCGACCGCCGAGTCCCTGCCGCGCTCCATCGCGCTCCGGCCTGCGAGGGCGGGAATCGCAACGTCCCGTTTCTCATTTCATCTGCTCTTTGCTTTCCTTTACGAAGTTAAAAGGGAGAAGAGGTGTTTCAGACAGGCTGTTGACTCTCCCTGTACTTAAAAATATATTACTTAGTACTTGTATATTCAGTTTAATTACTCATTGTTTCTATTACTGAAAGAAGACTTAAGGAAGGGAAAAAAAAACCAACAGCAATAACATTCATATCTATGGAGCAGCTAACTAGTATACATAATATTCTGCTTTTCAAACAGAACTAGCCAATGTAAAAAAAAAAAAAGTTAAAAGTAAATTCAACATGTAAATACTTTTTTTCATTTTACACTGTTGTATTATAAGTGTATATGGTGTTTACTTTTTCAAAACTCTTTCTTACCTGGTAGTTGTCTTGTTTTATGAGTTGTGTTTTTAACTAAGAAGAACCTTTGCTGTCTGTTAGGAAAAACAAAACAAAATCTTTTTGCAAGTTTTAAATGTGGGTTAACCTTTCTCCATCATTTGCATTTTATTTGTCCTTATTTTCACTGTAAAGTATTTTATTACCAAAAGGTTGGTTTTCTTTCCAGTCTGCCCTCTCATCAGTCCATGTGTTTTAGAGAGAAGTTTTTTGTTGGTTTGGTTGGTTGGTTTTTTTTTTGGTTTTGTTTTTTTTTAAATCAAAAGAACTCACAGAAATGACATTTTTTCAATTGAAGAAAAATAAATCTTTACATTTATAATAGCCAATAGCATTTCAGCACATTTTTGTTATCCTGGTCTCTCCTATGCTGCTGCTAATGACAATATTATGACTTACTCTACTATTCTAGAACTATTTTTATGTAAGTAATGTATGCTTTCTTGTTTATAAATGCCTGATTTAAAAAAAAATAAGAAAAAAGCTTGGCATATTTATCTATTTCGCTGTGTACCTTGATAGTCCTTTTCCACCCCCTTTTCCACATCCCCTCCCCTTGAAGCAGATAATATTGTAAAATAAAGGACTTTATGAGATTATGTATGAAAATAGCTATGCTTATATACCACAGTGACTGAATGTACAGTGTATAGACGCATTACCTAAAATAAAATTGTTTGTCCAGAAAAAAATAAATAGATATGGGATGGTTTTTGAGTTTTCTGTGCTTGCAGCTGTGGCCTAACTGTTCGGGCCAGGCAAACTTCAGAGACCGTACAGGTATCGGAAAGAGGGCTGGGTGCCTCTCGACGGCTCCAGGTATTTTAAGTTAAACAACACAAGCTTGCAGAAACTCTGCCACACACGTGCCCACACGTAACTGGCTGCTGGCGGTATCTGCCTTAAGTTCGTGTGCGTGTACCTGTCTAAGGCACCGACAGGTAACAGCAATGACGATAACCATCGGGGCCTTACCGCAGGGCTGGGGGCTTTCTTCCAGGAACCTCTTCAACCCAGCAGCCTAAAAGGATGGGTAGTAGAACAGGAGGCGGTGGGCTGGTGGAACTGGGATGCTGTCGAACCACCTCAAGGAAAGGCTGTCGAGGCAGGGGACACGGCTCAGCCTGCGGCCCGCTGGCGAGGGATGAGCGACGGGGCCGCTGGCTCGTGCGGACGCGCGGGCACAACCTAAGGCTAGCGCTGGGCAGCGTCTCCATGCGACACGTGCCACCTCAGAAGCCTGATGACAGAAAATTTATTATTATATGTTAACAGTACTGTATGTGTATCGCTGCATGTACAGCCAAGTCGTATTTTACGCAGCGTCTAACCCATGTTAGCAGGCAGGGCAATTTCCAGTTTTGAGATCACGTGACTTACCCACATATTCATCCTGTAACAAACACCCCCCGCTAACAGCAACAGAACCCATTTTGTCCACAGGTGGAAGGAGCATTAAATTCTCCTGGGCGTCGGCGGGAGGCTCAGGTTTCCTGCCGTGTTTTGTCCTTCCTGGCACGCCAAACCCAAGACGATTGGCCTCACCACCTTCAGTGTGCCGAGGCACGTTGACAGCCCGAGGCCGAGTTAGAACGGCACCCCCTTCGCCTTGCTTCCCGCGCAGCCTAGTAACCGGCCTCGCCAAGGCGTCACTTAAGCAGGCAATCGTTCTCAGGTCTGCACGTGACAACACGGTAAGGAGAAAGGAATTTAATTGGAAACGATGCGTACCACTTCGTGGGGAAATTCCAACGATGAACTGAAATATCTTTTGAATAGTGAGAATTGTAAGCCTATAAAAGTTTGTAGCAGGTCAAAGAAAAAGAAATACAAGAGGGGGGGAAAACGCAAAAAGCAGCAGATGGAAACATATGTTAAAGTAATTCTCTCATGGTTTTCTGAGAAATGGCTGCAGAATTTCCACAGCTCTGGTACATTTCTTAACATGCCCTTGTAAAACAGTGGAAAAGCCAGAGAATGATCAAACAGCATAAAAAAAAAATAAAAAAAAAAAATCTCTGCTTCGTATTTCTGACTCATTGCGGGGCCGCTGCCTTTCCTGCTCCCGCCGCGGGCAGAGCCGCCGAGCTGCCGCCTCCCGCCCGGGGAAGCCGCGGCGGGCGAGGGCCCGGGGCAGGAGCCCAGAGCTGCGCCCTTCCAGCGCGCCCCAGGAGATCGCTGTCTGCCGGCTCCTCTCCCCTCCCCTCCCGCCTCGTTGACAAAACGAGCACAGGCACAAAAAGCTGTAAGCTGGTTTTTCATCAGTATTAGAGACTCAAAAGCGACGCCACCCTTCGCGCCATCTTCTGCGGGAGTGAAACTACGGGAACTTTGCTCACAAACGATGCTGGAACTATAGCCCTGAGGTCTAAAGCTTTCTGTTTAACGATGAGCTCTTGGATAAGCGTCGGTACGCGCTGCGTTGCGCGTGGCGCTCAGAGCAACGCCCCTCTTGCTCTTGGTTTTGCTAGAACCGCCTGTGACGGAGGTCAGGTATTGCACATTATGAATGAGTTTCCTTCGATACGGACAAACTGCAGCAAAGCAGTGACCCCGTTTCGGTCACCGTTCGCCCTGCGTCACAATGCAGCCTAAATTCAGAACGCTTACCGCAGAAAAGTCGGACCCCTTCTCCATTCTTTCTCTCTTCAGCTGCTGCATTAAAACCCCACAGCCCAAAAGAAACCTGTTGAAGCAGTAAGACTTTGATTCTGCCTTTTCTGCTGTAGGCCTCCTGTCCTATGCCAAAGAGTCTCTTTTGCTAAAATCTCATTTTGTTGCATAATTACAGCCCACGAGTTTGTACTCTAACTCCTTCTGCCGGCAGGTAGCACAGAACTGCCCCGAAAGCCGAGTTCAGCACCAACAACTCTCCCTACCTACCTGTGACTGCAGCGGACACTTAAGAGTATTGGGAATCAAATAGATCATTTCATTCTCCTGCTCCCAACAGGGAGAAAATTAAAAAAAGAAAAAAAAAAAAAAAAAAGAAAAAAGCCCAGTGCATTTGCTGGAAATGAAGAGACACGTACAAGCCACGGCAGCCCAGGAAGCGTTGTGGGGACTGATTTGGTTTTGAAGCAAAGGGTTCCTACAATAGCTTTAGGACAAAAACTTACCCTGGAAAAAATTAAAGACAGTAATAAGATAACGATAAAGTGTTATCAGTTAACTTCATACACGTTGTATATAATGCCTCCTGACACAATTCACATGAATGCATACAAAGACCTCTGAAGGACCATAGGTGAACTGACCCATTAACGTTCCCAAAAATTCAGAACCAACGCAGGCTCCGTTCCCGGAGGCCGTCAGCAAACAGGGATTAAGGCTGGAACCTGCAGCCGCTAACCAAGGCGTCCGAGCAAGCGCACAGAGGCTGTCCAGCTGCTTCAGCTGGCGCCTGCATGTTTGGCATGGTTTAGCCTTAAAGAATGGGATGCAACTGCACCGGCAATTCCTGCCCCCAAATGATGAGCAGCGAAACGGCGTTTTCACCCCCTTTTGGTACCACAAGGAATCGGCAAGGTTTGAAGTCTAAACGCAGGTCCATATCCTTCACTTGTAAAAAGATCATACGCAGTTCATGTACGTGTCCTCTCACTTGCACATCTGTTGCTATGATTTTGGTTTCTAAAATTAAAAACAAAAGTTCAGATAACTTTCCTCTATTGACAATTATCTTCCGCAGTTAAAGTATACGGCGGACAAATCTTTTACGTTTTCTGATATACTTCAACAATACACTTCGAGTCTCTTTGTTCCACAGGTTTTGTACACAAAAAATAGGTCTGAAGAGACCAGATTGCCCCTGAGTTTCAGGAAGACCAGCTGTGTTTCTGTTGGCACGTCGCACTGACGTTTGCTTTGGAAGTTTTAGTATCTTTGGAAATACCCCATTTTGGAGCAAAACGGCTTTAAAGAAAGGAAGATGTTATATCACAGGCAGGAGTCATGCTCCCAGCTCTTCAAAGAATTCCCCAGCTCATTTTCTTAACTTGAAAGAGTAGAATTCCTTCAATTGGGAACGTGGGGAAAAACTTCATTTACCATTCTACTGCAAATCAGTAAATTAACTCCAATTCACAGATACAGATCCTACCCCCCTACACCGATAAAAGAACACTTCAAAGTTATTATCCAAGGAGACAAAGACAAGATGCAATTTTTTCCAGACCACACAAATGGCTTCAAGCTCACTCGACGCCCGGTGCTAAAACAGCCCTGTTGTAGGCCAACGTTTTGTACAGAAGCCGCCCTTCCTGGCAGGAGAACGGCGATTCCCCCATGAGAAGGGGTTGTACTTTTGCCATCACGGACAGAAGTGCATCCTTATCAGCCCTGGGCTAGTGCCAGTTGCCCGCTCAGGTAAGAAGGACGTAGCGCTTCTAGAGCTTTCAAAAGAATTTAGGAGCAAACCTTGTTTGGTTTCGTTTCCTTCTAAAGTTAGCCGAGGCTAACTTGGAAATAAGGCTTGGCCTCACGTATGGAAATCTCTCATGCCCGAATCCAGCTATCCAGTCCTATTGGACACCTTCCTTATTCTTGGACTATTCCTTTTTCCTTTTCAGCTATCCCAAATTTATCTGGCTACTCTGTATTCTAGGAGCTTTCATTTAACCAACCTAGATTACAAGCACAAACACACAGAGCAAAAAAAAAAAAAAGGCATTTCATTTGCCTCCTCCACTGTCCTGCACTCGAGACATTCCAATGGGAGATGTACACTCGAGATGAGCCTCCCAGATCCCCACGGAGCTAGGGGTCAATTTTGGCAAAACTTGAAAAGACCCACAAAATTACTATCATTTTTTTTTTTGCTAACTGGCTTATATATAAACTCAAAAACCACACAAAAACCCCCAGAGCTTCTAATTTGCCAGCTGCAGCTGTGTATCAAGGACGCCAGTTTAACGTGACATTGTAAATTAGGTGTTCAGAAGCGGTTTGCGAGTTTAAACAGACAGCTGGGGACACTCTGCGAAGAGCCGTCTTTTCCAGAGGCACTAAGTCAGGTGCCTGTCAGAGAGCTTCTTACTGGGCAGCAAGAAATTGAGATGTCCAAAACACTCATGGTTGCTCATGAAAAGCTTTTCTTTTACTCCATTTTCCTCAGCCTTTCTGGATTTTTATAGTCTCCCTTTTGGCAACACGCCGCTACCGATGCAGCTGCAGTTCACGCAAAGGTCATCGCTGCCTCTTACCATCATCGATGCATCGCCTGCAACGCCCATGCGCACAGACGGACCAGGGCAAGGCGACCGCTCTTTAAAATACAGGGCAAATTAGAGAGTGAAAACGGGAAAATGAAGCAAAATCTTTGGCACTGCTTGTTCAATGATTAAACAAGGGTTAATGAAGAATTGCTTAGTCTGTTTTGAGGATGTCGTTCCATAGAAATTCTTATTGCTTAACATGGTCTGTTAAGTCACACAGCAGTTGTGACCATTCGAGGAACGTGGCTATGTCTAGGGCAGAACTTTGCACTGAAGAGATGAGCCACCTCTCCTGGTGCTACTTCTCAGAGTGACTGACTCTTCCTGCTATTCCTGTTACGGAAACGAAATATAAAACCAGATTTGGATTGGTAAGTCTTAATAGCAGAGGCTGAAAACATTATTAGATATTCTGCCACCAAGGAACTCCGAGTGCAACACCACATATTGCTAAGAAAGACCAGTCAACCTGCCTTGGGTTTATGATTAAGGGGGTAACTGGGTTTTGAAAATTCTAGTTTATAGAATAACTTTAATTTACTTAATATAAGAACCAAAATACTAGGAATCAGACATGAACCTACTCAGTCGAACACTTTTGAGTGCCTCCAAAACCAAAAATGCATTCGCATTGTCACTGCACTGATTCATTATTCAGCACAATATTTTCCCTTTCTGCATTCTCAGAGTAAGCTATGTGAGGGGACCAGCACTGGAGGAAATGGTTTTGCATATACTGGCTGTCAAGCTGTTGCTATAATTAAAATATATTTTCTAATTTGCAAGAAGTCCTACAGGGACGTACGCTACTGGCCAGTCGATGGGGTGTAACCTGTTTTCACGTCCCGACCCCCCTGCCACCGTCCCTGTTCAGCTGGAAGGGAGAGCTCGCCTGCGGGCTCCTGCAGAACTCCGGGCATTCCCAAGTGGGAAGCTTTGAGTATGCTGAGCACCTCAGGAAGCTCCTACAGGGAATCTGAATGGCTTTGGGATGAGCATGGCTCAGTAAGCTGTAGCCCAGTCCACAACCAAAAATCCAGGGATCCATTCTTCCCGAGCACAATAAAAATACTTTGAGATCAATTGATAGTCTGAGTTCAGCTGAAGCTGGCACCGTACACGGAAATCCGACTCACAGAACCGGGTATGCTTAAGTAGCCCTTGAGTTCAACTTAATTTCACAAAGCAGAAATAGTTAAAAAGTCTAATAGAGGCCCCAGCCCCCTTCGTGCTCAGTTCTCTGCAAATGCTTGGTGAGCCACAGCCCTACCCCAAAGAACCTTCATTCCAACAGCACCAACAATGAATGGGGGGAACAAATCAATGGCAAAGTGAGCTGAACTGACCCAAGCTCAAACTAGCTGCTGGAGATCAGAAATAAAAATAAAATTTCCTGAGGCCTGAAGTAAAAAGTCTTCACGTCTTATTCAATAGCTTACGTTATTCAGCCAGCAGGGAAAAAAACCAAACCACAAAACCAAAAGCCCAAACTAACCCCCCCCCCCCCGCCTTGGAGCTGCTCCTTCTGAACATGGCCCATACATAGCAAATTAAAATGCTTGTATGGAGCACAACTGAAAGAAACGGCTACAAAATATCAAAACTAGGATTAAACAACAGCTCGGGGGGCAGCCCAGTCGTTTCCATGTTCCCGTAAGCGGCACCCCTTATTTATACCTAACAGACGGAGCAGAGGGAAAACTTAACACGTACGTAGCAGAGCAGAGGTTTGATAGGGATTTTCAGTAGAAATGATGAGAGCCCTTGTTACTGCCCATGGTATCCAAACCACACTTTTTATGTGCTCCCATGTTCATTTGCTGAAAAGATATTAAAGAAATACATCTTGGCACATCTGCAAGGAAGGGATGAAACCTGCAGAAGATGATAGGAACCAGGGAAGCAGTAAAAACCCAGGAGTGTCAGAGTTAATGATGATATGTGAGTAATCCAGTTATAAAGGCACTGTCAGTAGGAAGAGAGCACAAATATAATAAAACACAGCTGTATGACGTACACTCCGGTGGAATTTTTATTAGATGGCTTATGTGCACTTTAAGTATACCTGACTGCAATGCAAATTCCCACACACTTTTATTTGGGAGGGAAAAAAGTTTCCCCTGATCTCTGCACTGAACTGATTTAGCTGAATTGTTCTGCACAGTATCCGCGGGTTTTCTGGCTCATCTTTTTGAATTTACTTTTGTATTTGTTTTCTGCTGAGTTAGCTCCTTAATCTGGAACCTTGAGTATTTCATGCTTTTAAGTACTTCCCCAGAGCCTACTCTGGCCCAGCTATCCTAGTCCTCTGGCCCTGCTACCACTTATCCCAAACGACTACTCTCGGATCTCCCATACGTACGGGAAAAACCCTGCCGGACAAGAGGAAACCTACGCGGGTCAAAGGAAAATGTGGGTTTACTGCTTCAAAGGAGGTCAGATTCATTCCAAAACCTGCGTGTTTCTGTAAACATCATAAAGACTATAAGCTTGAGTGATCATCGTTATCTTGTGAAGGAAGCTTACAAACAGATATTTATAAACCCAGTTTACCTACGTGACGCTTTGAGTTCATGAAACAAGAGTGGCTCCACGTGCTGGCAGCAGGCCTCAATTCCAAGACCTGTAACGCTAGGTGCTCTTGAGCTGCACAACTCCTTTACTGGCTAGCTGTCAAAAAATGCCATTAAACCCCTACCTTTCTGCGGCTAAGGTATAAAAACAGGCACTACACAATGCATTAACAAAGCTGTTGGCCACGCAGCCCGGAGGTGAAACCGATTCCACCCGTACAAATGGAATTCTTTTTGTAGAATCCCAAGTGACAATCTCCCTGCTGTTGTACATATGGATCTATATTCTTATTTGTTCATATACCAAGTAGGAAGCACCCACCAAACGTCTCTATAGATGTACTGGTGGCCTTCGCAATGTCGATTGCAGGCCCAGTAAGGGAAAGTGTCAGTAATACTGTTAAGCATTCCTAAATCCAGCTCCCGGATTTCAACATTGCTTTGCAAAATAAGTAACCAGTTAGACATACAGAAGTTAAATTTACTTTACTTACCTTTATAACCCATAAGGTAAGCGAAGTGAGAAGCAGATATACTAATGAAAGCAAAACACCAAAACGCACAGCAATATGCTACATTTCCTTGCGTATTAAAAAACCCTACCCAAAACCTCTGCAGGCATTGCCCCCGCCCCTGGACTTCGACCCACTGACTTCCAGTTGATCTCAGTGCCGGATTACGTGCCACGTACCACAACCACATCGCCAAAAGATTCAACACATGCAGCATTTTTAAGCAACAGAGTTTTACTAGGACTGCTGAAGTATCCAATTATTGGATTTTTGCTTATGTCATCATAGTTGCTTTCTCTACAATCCTTTGGATGTAAAAATCGGGATGTGGTGAGCAATGAGATACTTTCAGCTACACCAAAAGAAGAAAAAACATGGAATGATACATTGAGACCGCAAGCAGGCACAAGGTTCGCAACTGGAACCACTGCTATTAGGCTAAAGGGTCTGTATGTCGTTCAGGGCCGAACTCCTTTTGCACACACCGGTCCCACTGATGGTGGTGGATGCCCAAGAAATTGCAAGCGAGCAGAAGTAAAGCGTAGCTCCCCCACCTGCCTTGCCCATGAACTGAGCTTACTATGAACAGATTCTTTAAGCTCCAACTCTCGCAGTGTGGAAAGCAGGGATCCCATGCTGCTTAATTCAATTTGGCAGATAACATTGGTGAAAGGCATTGATTTCTTCCCTCGCTCCCTCCTTCTCTTCCATCAATTTTCCCAGATAAGAAGCCTGTGGCTCAGACCCTGCTGGTGACGGATGCCTTGTAATTGCTTTGAATGGATTATCACCAGACATCTAGCAGGCATTTACAGTGCTACAGCTGTAATCAGAAACAGTCTCACCCAGCAGAAGGACTCTGAGGAAGACAGCTGTCTCTGTTGCCTCTGCCTTCTCTCTCTGTTCTTCTATTAAGCCTAACTTTCTTTATTTATATTTTTAATATAGTAATATCTAGGACATCCAACTGAAATCAGGGTCCAGATGGGCTAAGTGCCATTCAAACCCTAAGAACCTATCTCTGCTTCCAAGAACGTATAGTACAACTCAGGCTACAAGAGGATTCCTGTCGCCACCTCCCCTTCCTTTAGCAGACCTTCTCCCCGATCACAGAAACACCCTGACAGGACTCAGCAGGGCAAAGCTGATCCCATTCTGCATTTTCTGCCACTATTTGGAAGGTCTCATTCGCTTGGGTTTCCTCCTCCAACATGAGTTTTACATTAGGATTCCTATGCTATACAACAGAAACCACGCATTCTCCTCCTCAAAGAAACGGGACACAGACGCTTTAATCCCCATCATTTTCTTGATGGGTAATTTTTTAGTGCTTGTGCCACACCGTCAGCCCTGGTTTTAGTTCAGTCACTCATGCAGCATCATAGTTTGGTCAGTCTGTGTAGGACATTCACATGGGCAACGGTACCTTGATAGGACAGGTTTTCACGTTTAGTACGAACAGTACAAGCTGCACGCTTCCAATCTTCATTTCTAACCAAAAATCCATCCTATTTCGAAGCAAGTTTCATCTAACACAATGTTCCAGCTCGAAGCTCCCTCTGCCATCCTTGAAAACAACGTGAAGTCTTTCTTGGAGCAAATGAAGAGTTGCTGTCAGTTTGGTGCTTGGATCATCAGCGAGAATCCTTCCCTGCACACTCCATACCCACTTGTCTAACAAAACACTGAAGGGCCTCATTTTAAGCGATGCTAGTTTCCCAGAACTCCAGTGAATGATAACTTAGAATATTTCACACTGGCTTATTATATGTGCAGAGGTTGGCTAATATAAAAAGGGAGCTTTTTAAAAAATCGTATGACACAAGTAATATGAAAATCCTTTACAATTTTTGCACCTTGAA
Source organism: Nipponia nippon (assembly GCF_047370975.1). NCBI lineage: Eukaryota > Metazoa > Chordata > Aves > Pelecaniformes > Threskiornithidae > Nipponia > Nipponia nippon. The sequence continues at coordinate 7,593,442 of NW_028262335.1, forward strand.
AAACAGCATGAAGGCGGGGGAAGAGGGGACAGCGGATTTGCTACCACACATGTACAAACCGACTCGGTAGGGCTTGTGCAGCTGGGAGATAATGTGCTTTGCAGGTCATTGGCCTTTAAGCACTGTGTTATCTCTCTGTAACATACACCTTGTTGTGTCTTACTGCTTAATGACAGCTGATATGCAGGCCATAATATTGCTTATCATTAGCCAGAGGATGACAATTACAATTTAAGATTAAACTGTTTTCTTTTTTTCTTCAGCCAAGTCTCTGTGTGACACTTCCTTAGCCCAAGAAAAGATTTGCACGTGCAGAACAAATCCATATACTAATTGGTTATGTGCCCCTCATAATGATGTATAATTCAGGAAGCACGCGTTGCATGATGAACATCATGAACAGTACTCAATATTGCATAGAAACTACATCTGAACTTGGAGGGTCAGCTAGTCAGCTACACATGCCTGAGAAATCTCAAGACAGCAATAAAGACAATGAAATACTGCGATCTTCTACATGGGACAAGTCCCAGCCTGGTGCCTGTCAAGAGCAGCACCTCAACTTGCAGTAAGCTCAGTCCTTCCCTTTAGCCATCGCTTTTCAACTCACCTTCCACTCCATCAGCTTCACGCTCTCTTCTTCATTCCTCTCCTCCCTGTTTTCTAAAAAGCCTTGATAGTGTTTTGGATGGCATCTGTCATACAGGCCGAGGAGAGCTGCGTGCACCCAGCCTCCCCTATTACTCTCTTGCATTATGATGCATTGCAGAAATTTGGGGCTCAGTTCAGCAGAACACTGAAGTATATACTTGATTTGAAAACAGTGTCTTGTACATCCTGAAGTCTTTTTGCTTTATCAGGGCTTTTGCTTCAGAAATGGACACAGTCAACAGAGATCCTAGAGTTGGGAAGCAGTTTGAAAGACTGGACTATTAAAGGATCAGCAAAACACGATGAGTCTGCTCAAGCCGAGCTGTCATTAAGTAGCTACGCCCTTTTCAAGAAACAGAGATGTGTTATTCTGGACAAACAACCCAAAGACTTAAAAGACTGCTTACAAATACTCTGCGCTAAAATCCACAATGGCCTGAGAGGAGCTTTAACTACCGATCACCAACAGTAAAGCTTAAAGACTGAATATGAACTGTGTTCTGCACCACTGCTAAGTATTTATGAGATTCCCTCAGAGCAAAGCCTTTAACTCCTGAACATAAACGTGATAACATACAGTTGTGATGACTCTTGATGTCAGAGGTCAATGGTTTAAATCTCGTGTCCTGCAGTTTGTCAACTCCCATTTATCCTATCCAGCACAGCACAAAGGTACGACACATAAATCTTCCAAAAATGTGTTCTGATCTTTCACCTACAGTAGATTAAAAATAGCCCAGAGCAAGAGCTTTTAGCATTTTGTCATAGCAATTTCTCTGTCAAATATGACAGATAGCCAGCTACATGGAAAAAGAATGAACCAACCCAGAGATCAGATAATGAAAAAGTCTCAATTACACCTCCAAGAAGCAGGAGTTTTACTCATGGTGGAAATCCCCACGTAGCTCACCCCGCTGAGCCCATGTGTTGCAGCACGGAACGTGTCAGAAGACTCATCCAGGACGGCGTTTCTTTCCTCCCTGCATATTTTTCATGTAAACCTCATAACAGTTTTGGGAGCTCAAGCAAGAGTCTTGAGTTCTGTCTTGCATTTTGCAATCTTCTAGGATGATTTTGGGCAGAATGCCCATTTCAAGTTTTATTAAAAAGAAAATAATTATTTAAAGACAGGTGCTAATTTTGGCTATCCAACATAATTATAAGAGCTTCAGCCACTCAGATTTTCTGCAAACCAGCTGCAGTATCCCAAGTTAAAAGCCAGAAAGTGAATACCCTAAACAAAACACCTTCCTCTAATAATCTTACTGAATTGCTCTGCTGTTAAGCCTTGCAACTCTTACTTCTAGGTATACTTCTGGTGATCTTGCAGCAATGAGATGTGTATCACCATTATTAAAGCATGTAACACCTCTTCACTACCAGTAAAAAGAGAATCTTGACAGCAAACTATCCTGATCTATTACTGCTAGGTACTAATGGTTTCCTTCCAAAAAGAAAAATCAGATTGAGATTTATACACATTCATTTTCGCTAACCTAATTTCAGGCAGTTCTGACAATGTGTTAAATACTGATTTTACTGTAAGCTTCTGGATTTTCTATCATCAACACTTTTATGAAACCCTCCCAAGACGACTTCTACTCTTGTTTATCATAATGGTTTTTAAAGGAGCTAAACTCTAAGAGAATGCCACAAAACGTACTCAACTGTCAGAAGCCTACAACAGAGAAGATTCCCTCTGCATTATGTACACTCATTAGCTAGGTGCAACAGTTGAAGAAGTATTAATAAATCCAAAGGAGGACTTAACTGCCTGAAAGTGAATCTATTGTTCTAATGTTATCAGTTGGTTTAATAAAAGATACTGTCTATGACTGTAAACTATGCTTTACTTGTATCTTTAGATCACCACAGCCACAGTTGCCAAAGTGGAATGGACGTCTGAAGCATTTATTCAGGAAACTAAAGCTCCCAAAGCTGCAGCTGCTTCCATATTTATTCAGAATGACGCACACTTTCCCAGAAGCTTATAAAGACTGGAACATCTGTTACCAGACACCTTTATGACATTCTACCTCTCCGAGTAGCGTGGTAAGATTTAAAGAGTTATCATGTTAAATCTTGCAGAGGTGCTAAATAAACTGCACCCAGAAAAAGCACAGAATTACTCATAACCCTTCCTTCTTTCCTAGCCTCCCTTCTCCAAAGATGCAGCAGCACAACAATCCAGGTATTTATCCAGTGTAAACCAACCCGTAAAAACAGACACTAAACAGTTTTGGCATCTCTGCTTCTCAGATTCTGCTGTGCATATGATGCAGCACAAAACACCCATGTGAGCTCCCAGAAGTTACTTAAACTGAAAGACAAAGAAGGTGGCCTGGGGGGGACGACACACGAAGAACAAACCAAATTAAACCCAACAATGCTTTGTACCCAAGAACTCTAGAAACGCTTGAGAAGCTAAGAATTTGTAGAACCTCTCCAACAATTCAGGTCCCAACTTTCAAGTTTTCCAGAAAGGCTGCCCTTTTACTTCAAGCTGAACCCAGATCCCATTTTGTTAGAACATAAGTAGACACAATATTCTGGATTATATATAGTAACAGAAAAACAGAAAACCAATTTGGGAAGCCCTCAAAACAGCACCTGTAACATACAGATATGTGGCATAGGTCTTACTCATGCAAGTTATCAATAGGAGTACTTCTTTTCAGAATCATGTGAGATTAAATGTAAAACTGCAGTTTCATCTATGAATCAGAACTGAGTAAAGACCACAGAATTTTACCCATTACCTTAAATTGGCTTCACTTTTTCAAAACACATTATCATTTTGATCAGACTTTACCTTTGGACCTGGAAGCTAGTCTGTCTGCTTTGTCCACCACCATCACAACTGTAACAACCTGCGACATCAGAAATTTCCACACTTTTCTAACAGGATGCTCATCAAAAAAAGAGACTTCACGTTGCTCTCCCGTAAATCCACATGCCGGCTCTCAGATTAGGCCAGAAAACATGAGGAAAACTATATTTACGGTTTGGACTAGATGATCTTTAAAGGTCCCTTCCAAGCCAAACCATTCTATGATACCCCTAGTATTTGTGTTTATGCTTTTCCATAGACTTTTTTATATGCCTCAGGGAGTCATTTGCAGGGCCAAATTAACGTGGTTTTCACATGATTGTGCAACACGTTCATCTTGTTTTTGAAGCCTGGATCAAGAGAAGAGATCCTATGTTATTTTTATGCCTGTCTTACATTTATGTTACTTTAGCCCCATGAACGGGCCTGTGGAAGGAAAAGAGCCCATGAAAAACAAACACAAATGCCAGGACGCTTGAGTTGATTCCGATTTAACTGAACCTGACAGTATCCTTAGAGCTCCCTTAGAGCTTTGGGTTTTGGAGGGGTGGGGCAGGGGGTGGCAGAGGCTCTTCTAGTCCCAAATAATAACAGTACAGATTTCTGTCTATTTGATATTGCAGTGTTTTCTGGCTAACGTAGTCACGTAAGAAACTGTCTGTCATACAGAAAGCTGCAATTTCACATACTGCAGCAGTGAGAGAGAACACATAAAAAAAAGGTACAGCTGCTAAACTTCACACCAGAAGCCAATCCAAATGGAGGAAACGTGGGTGATTCAAGCCAGACACAAAAGCATCATTAAATGAAAGACGAAAGAGAAAATAAAGGAAAACATGTTTATTGCAATTATACTGAAAGATATTTGTGATTTTTATTACTCATATTTTGTTGATTATTTACATTTGGGTAGAATTTGGAGGATCAGATTGAGTATGAGATTCAGACCCAGCCTCAAATGATTTGTGACACAGACAGATTTGTCAAACAAAGCAACTGGAGAAAGAAAGGCACTGAGAAAGGAAGGAACCGACTCTTCCAACACCTCACTAGTCAGCAGTGGAAATGCAACACATCTCCTCTGAGAACCACCCAGTGCCTTCTAGCACTGAAACAGGCAGCATTTCCCCATTTTCTTCCAGCTGCCAGTCAATCATAATACATAATAATTCTCATCTGTATTCTCAAGATAAGTCCCATATGCATTAGAGGCCAAAGGGCTCTGACAGTTCTAGCTCACGTACACCGAACAGCGCAAGTGCTAAGGGAAACGACCTTCTGCCTGTGCTCACAGAGCTACACGGGGCCTCACATCCCTACCAAGCCACGAGAATCCAGTGGATCTTAATAACAGAGGCCAAACACCCTGTCCTCTCCTCCTCTGTTCCTGCGCTGAGTCACACGTCATACTAAGTTTCCATTTATAAGCAGTTTATATGGAGGCAATAAACTATTCACAGATGTTATAAACATTTTACAGGTCAGGGCACTACACACGCTAGGGTTAACAATTATTTACTAAAGCAGCTATTAATCATTTACAAAATGTATACGAATTGAAACTCAGTATAATTCATTACTATGTATAATGGCTGTTATCTTGGCTACCACACTGGAGACAGGTCCAAGGATCTTTGCAGTCCAAAGATTAACCGTACATCTAAGGTTAGAAACAGCTAAGATTCCCAACAAGCAGCTGTGAGAGGCTCACACCTACCACAGGCTGGATTCACAAAACTATAACCAATGCTGGGAAGTTAACGAAGGCTCCTTATTGAAAGAACCAATATGTTGCTTCTCCAAGAATATATCAAATTTCTCAGGCCTGATTTTTCATTATCTACGGTTCGGGTGATCAAAGCAATCACATGCTAACCACTCATTTGTATGGATATAAATGATTGCACCAAAGTTCATGGAAGAAAGGCAGCGATATTCAAGTCCCCTGAATTTGAGGCATCCTGTTATGACTGGTGCTTTTCTTGAACATCTGGGAGTATTTCCTGTCCACTTTGGAAGGATACAAAGGAATAAATTGATTTCTTTGGCGTTTTTAGTGGGATGAGTAAGAAAGTCATAAGTGAACTCAAACTGCTGAGCGTACTGGTATTTTCAGACACCTCAAACGCTTCTCTGTGCTGTGAACAATGCCTTTTAAAGCCAGGTCACAAAACCAGCTACATCTATCTCTTTTTAGACAGTGCTATTTATCTGTCTGATACTTGTGTTCCAACCAGCCATGAAGCAAGGTACCCTATGCAGGGACATTTTTCTGGAAAAAAAAAAATTCTCCTCCCATTTCACCAAAGACCTGGTTTTATCTCTTGCAAGCAGCTGAAATTCTGGGGAACCAAAGCCCTAAGCCATCTGGCAGAAACCACCAAGGCGTATTTTTTACTCACTGTCACAGGTCATGACCTACAACCATTGCCAATGTTCCAGGGCTTTTTTCTCTTCCTCTTGTCTTCCCCAAAGCAAACTCAATTACAAATTGGAAAAATCCTGCAGTGAAATTTTCCCCTCATGGGGCTGAATGTCTGTCACCTCTGTAAGAACACACTTCGTAAGAATTCCACAGTTGCTGGTTAGCTGTCAGTCCCAGTTACATCAGTGATTACAGAAATACGGAGCAGTTCAGGTTGGAGGGCAAGAGAACAGGTGACCTGCTATTCCTTCCACTAAATTTATGCCTTGATTGCTACCTGCACAGGCTGTGTTAGCAGCGAGCACTGGTGTCATCTCTGGGTTTCTACGACCCCGGAGCCTTACGAAATATAAAATGCCTCTTTACTTTAAAAGCAACATTACTTTGTCCTGGCAACAACCTGCCCATTGATTGGGTTCTTCTGTGGCTTTTTTTTTTCCTCAGCATGAGTTCAAATCTTGTGCACTTAAGCCATATTTCAATTATCCATTACATAAGTGATCTTCTTGCATTAAACCTGATTCGGTTAGAGTTTACAATACAGTGCATCTGCGGAACAGCACAACATTTTCCTCCGCCAATATTTTTCATGCTTCAAAACTACTTGTGTACTACCCGGGAAACCGATACTTCTGCTTCCAATACCACCACCTGCAATAGGTGCATACTTTTCACATTTAACTATGCAACATCAGAACCCATTTCCATCTTGACAATTATATCCTTTCTGCTCCTGTACAGATGAATACTTACATGATAAGTCAGCCAACCTCAAGCTCTATTCTGAGAAAATGTTTAAGCATATTCTTAACAAAGCAAGAGAGTAACTGCATTACCACTAAATGGGACTATTCACTTACTTAAGCATGTGCTTGAACACTTTCCTGAATAGAGACTGTGTTAACCTACAGGGCAGACTGGTCTGTAACGTAACACTAGAGATACAAGCAGAGTGTCCAGGCTGCATTTGTGCAGTTTGATAAGTGCTAATCTGATAAAAACTTAACCACACAGGCTATATGCGTCAATGAAGACAGTGTAGCAAGTGGATATTACAAGGATACTGCTTATCTAGCTGAGAACAAATGAAAACTCATTCAAAGAACTTGGTGCTTTAGAGATAAAACCTGGGGAGGTCTCGTAGGGTGGACACTAGAAGGTGAGGTTATCAGAATGACAGGCAGTCTTAAAAAAAACCCCACCTCTTTATTATAGTGGCAATTAAGAGATAAAGTTGCAGACCTTCAAAAGATGTAGAGGCGTCTCATTCAAATTTAAATCATTGGACAGTAAAGCACTTAGGAGTCTTTGAAAATCTGGATCCTAATGGCACTGATTTTAAAATGCGATCAAATTTATAATATACTTTTCAAAAAAATTGTCTGTTCCACATTAATTCTTCATGAGTTGTTGGAACAAATGAATCTGCAAATTTAGGTTATAAAGGGAAGAATTACAAGGGAAGCATGCTCCGTATTCCATATTGTCCCACACACAGAGAAGACAGCTAGAAAGCATATTGTAATCCTTAACATGATAGTGCCACTGACATATTTCAGGAAATTGTTTACATGTGCTCAGGGAGTCTGCATACATAGCAAAAATACAAGCTAGTCTGGCAAAAGATCCATTAGAAAAAATATCCTATACAATCTGAGAAAAGGGACACTGCATGGCTATGCGGCTGCTGGACATTAGACTTCTTCTAAGAAAAATGCAAAGCACCATCTCTCCGAATGCTTCTCATACGCACCGTTTTACTGGGATGCAATCAGCTGTGATGCAGGGAAAGAACGCACTGTCAAGCGTCCAAGGCTGGAGCATGAATTAGTGAAGAGAGCTAATCTCACAAGTCACTGGGCTCAAGAACAAACTGCAAATATGTAATTACGCACCGTATTGGCATCTATCTTCCTTGAATTCATTGTTTCATGCAAAGATAGCTTTGGTTACCCAAGGACTTTAAAAGAGGGGAAGAATTTAGAGTTATCTTTGACTTCTGCTAGAACTGGTCTGCACATGATGGGGGAAACTGGAGTACAGTTCAGGAGCTGCGGGCTCAGCTCTACAACGCTACTTTCCATGGAATGCTGCACAGAAACATCTTACGGAGATTTTGTAACACGCATCTCCAGTTTCACACCACGGTGTAACTTAGTGTAACAGGGCAAAGACACAGAAAGGGCTACACCTCCTCTCATTTGTTAAAACACGGTGGATTAAATAAATGCCTGTAACATCTTGAAAATGCGTTGTAAACATTCTTTGGTCAATTTAATTTTGTGTTCCTGATTGTATTTCAGGCTTTTTTCCTACCCCAGTATCCCATAGTTTCACTGGCAGATATGAAAAGTCTTCATGTACTTCTGTGTCTGTGAAAGAATAGCAGTTCCAAGCAGGATCCCAGCACCGAACATGAGCCCTTCAGTTTGGAGCGTGCCCACCATGAAGACATCTTAGTTGATTCATCATCTGATAACACCCATGTTTCTCTCCAGCTGACTCAGTGGCAGCTACAGGGACCCAATGCTTTCAAAAATCATGCTCAAGCTCTCTCTAAATTAAGCCACTGATGATTAGTTGCAATTTTGAACAAGAATATTTCCCTTCTCAGACATGTCCGGGCTAAAGGAAATTTAAAATTACTCTTTCTTCTTCCTATATCTTGAAAACTTCTCTGTAATGAAGTCCAAACCATACAGAAAGGCCCGCTTTCTCACCTAGTGAAACAGAGCACTGGCCAGTTTCATTTCCCCAACACTGAAATGCTTAAATTCCCTCCTTGACAGAAGAATTGCAACTCTGAGCTAGACTCAGTGGTTTCAGTTCTCAGGAGGTTTGTTTCCCACAGCTGCTCTTCAGCCAAGCTGTGAACGAACCTGAAAATTCATTTGAAAAACCCTCTATGGTTTCTCATGCTTTCACAATTACATTATAGCTCTTTCCTCAACATTTACCACCACCCCCTGCAGGGAATTCCCCTGACACATGGGTAAAATTTACCAGGAAGGCTTGTAAACCTTGATAAGCATTTCATCTCAAACAATGCAAAAACTTGGTTTCAAATAAGTCTGGGAATTTTTCTTTTACAAGCTCTGTGATTTTGTTATGGAAGCCTGGACTTTTGAAGTTCTGCTCTGTGAGCTGGGTTTAGAGCCCACCGAAGCACCTGGAAGGACTCACATTAATGTTCAGGGGCTCCACATTTTCAAACTGCTCATGTCTGTCACTTTGCCAGTGACTCAGTAGGAAAGTCCTCTGTGAGCTAAGGCTGAGGACAACCATCCTCTCTCTGATCAGAAGCTGAGTTAGCGGCTGCGGTACTTGCTCCGAAATGTCATCTGAGCCACTCTGCGGGGGCCAAAGTTTCTTCCCTTCCGCCAGATAAGAACAGGGCATGCAGGTCCCAGTGCAACAGCGTCGGACCGAACTCTTTACCAATTTTACTTATATTAGTCCTCAAGTGATCACTGAGGTCACAGCATTTGCACATCAGAGTAACAGTCACCATGGAAACCACTAAACTGGCATCTGCTTGATGTCTTGTTTTAAAGGAGCTGTGAAGCTGCTTGCACTCGGTAGGAAAATCTCCTGCAAGTGTGCAGCTCCCATCATCGGAGCGTTTCTTTCTTTCACGTCTCAATTACACACTCCGCTTTCCAGCTTTGCCCTATTACTGGTACATCGTTTACTCTAAGTGCACCAGACGCTCTCGTTCACCAGAATCGCTCAGGCCCACTTACTACCACTTCTTTGTTACTGGGTTAAGATTCTACCAGGAACTCACATGGAGTCAACCCCCAAATTCACACCCCAGAACCCAAAGACAGAAACACTCATTTTTAATTCATATTGATAAATCAAACAAATTTCAAATTATTCAGAATGTGTAAGCAAAATCTTGATCATTGTCATCTTATTTATTATAATTATATGCTATATATAAATATCTTTTAATTATATTATCTATAAATTTAGCTCTTTGTAATCAAGGTAATAAATTCAAACAGTTGTTAAATGAAGACCTACAGTAACTGTTAGTTTCTGATGAACACATACAAAAAAAAGATGCCTGCAATCTATATATTGAGCCCGTACCTGTTTCACATATTCATTTTTACAACATACAAGTGCCTGAATTTTACATTAGCCGCTACCCTGCATTTCCTGGACCCTCAAATAAACACAAGGGCGAACCTAAGACACTTCTTTTGTAGATAGCTCTCAAAACTGTAGTATTTTGGGGGTGGGAACTTCCTACTACATATGAACATAGCTCAGAAAAGTACATCTTTCTTTATATCCAGCACATCACAAAATAACTAATATTATCCAAAAGTTTTTTACCTATTCACACACACTGCTGCATAATGTTCACGCCCATGAACACCACTGTAAATCACCGTAAGTATTTCTGCCTGATCAAAGGAAATTACTGAACACAGGATCAGCTACAATGACACTCGCTGGAACATGATTTAAAATAAACACCATGTAAACAGCCTCCTGAAATATGTTCAGCGCTACTATCACATTCTTTGAAAAGTAAAGGTGACATAAAAAGCAAAAGGGGGGGAGGGGTCAGCCAGATTTTAACTTCATGTAACAGATACTTACACTAGTAAATTAGATGTGCGTAGGCATGTTCCCCAACATGAAGCGCAGCTGACAGAGAAGGGCTCACGACTATATTAGAAATCCCTCTTAAGTCTCTGAAACAGGGTGACTGCATATAAACTACTTATTGGGAATGGTCTCCAACTTCAAACCATACCTGGGAACAGTTTAGAAAAATACTAGCTGGCACGGGCCAAAATTCTGCCAAGAAACATTCCAGCACTTCAGTAGTACAGGATCATGTTCCACATTTGAGGAACGTTCCTGGGAACATTCCCAGGCATCCTTGATTTTACTAGTACGGACACAGCCTAAGATTTCCAGATGCTTACCAGAATAAAGTTTTGCTACTTGGACACTATCTTCTGAACAGAGAACCCACGCAAAACAAAAAAAAAAAAGGCTTTACTATGGCAGAAGGGAATATTACAGGTAATGATATTTCCTAAAAGGGACTGCAGGTCCGATTTGGAACAAGTCCCCGTTAGCACTTGCCAGAAAGCCGTATGCTCATTAGACCTTTATTCTACACCCTCACTCTGCTATTGTCCCAGAATAAACAATGACAACAGTACCTTAGACGGACAGCTTGCAGATTCAACTCAAACACCACTGGCAGAAGATGTTAACTTTGGAATTAAAAAAGGGATCTCAAAGACCAATCAATACCAGCTATAACGAGAAGCGTTAAGAAGCGTCTCTGCTAGTGAAAGCACAAAGCAAGCAACGCTTCCTGCCCACAAGGCTCCCAGGCTTCCCTTTTCCTCCTTTTCACCTCTTTCACCCTTAGTCCCTTTTGATCAGCACAACAAAGGTGTCATTTTAACACAGGGAGAGAAACCAATTCTAGCTGCCAGGCAGCTATGTCTTCAGGTTGTAACAAAAAGAACAGCGTAATACTCAATGACGTTCAGAAAGGCAAACAGAACGTGAAGAATCACTGGAAAAGGAAAACAAAACACAAAAAGTAAATTCATGAGTATGCCCACATTCGGATCCAGTACTGCTCTCTTCCCCGCTTTTTAAAAAATGAAAAGAGAACTGGAAAAGGTACAGAAAATGGAGCAAAGGATAGGTAAAGACACAGAACAATTTCTATGCAGAGAGCAGTTAAGTAAACTGAAACTCCTTGCCACAGCATGTTGCAGATGCTAAAATTCAAAAGCAATTCGACAAACAGAAGAAGAAACATCAACAAACCCTCCATAAAATAGCAGCACTTTTGGCTCAAGACCTTGAAACATGGAGACTGGGAGTCTATACTGGGTAGGTATGGCTATACATTTGCTCTGTTCTCCTGCTCTTGCCCGGGAGTATGACACGAGCAATTCTCTGAGACAGGATATTAGACTAGACAAATCTTTTCCCTGACGCTGTATATCTGTTCTCATGTTGATTTAATTTAGCCAGCATGGAGAGAAACAGTGGTAAGGAGCTGGTATCCCAGGCTCCCTCACAGCCTACCAAACAGAGCAAGTGTCCTGTGTGTTGTCCCCCTCGCAATGGGTCTGCACGCCAACTCCTGCTACGCCACCCTTGCAGTTAATCCAGATCTGCTAGGACGGAGCTGTTTGATGCTTGCATACCTGTGCTACAAAACACAACTAATATATAGACATATTAGGATCACACAAGGTTTTGCATACTTCCAATAAATTTTATCACAGCCTGGTAAGGGAGACATCATTATCACGCACCTCACAGCAGAAAATTAAGGTGGTTTTGGCTTTGTGTTTTTCTTGTGTTTTTTTTTTTTTCTTAACATTCTTCACATAATTTGGTTAACAAATCATACATTTGAAACATGCAAAAAAGCATTATCAGATAAACGTATTCAAAATAATTACTCAGACTGTGAAACACTTTCTATATAGAAATGTTTTTTAAATGGCTTAAAAATCTTGAGTTATTTGAAACTGGAAAACAAAATTTTCATTTGCTTCCTTTAATTTCTAATTCCTGATGTACTTGGATCACATTTTCAAAAGGTTTTTTCCTCCAACTTCAAAAGCCATAGAAACTCAGCTTTTTAAACATGAAGCTAATAGTCCTATGACATGAATCTAGAGGTGGGCTTGACAAAAAATCCTAAGTATCACAATGTTAAAAACCAAAGAGTTGGCAAAATACCTCAAATTTGAAGAGGTGAAGAAATATGAGTGGCACTAGACGGACTTGAACAGCTGTACATATTTCAGCCCAAGATTTTAAAATTTCTGTCAAAATATTGCAGTGAAAAAACTAACATTCTCCATGGAAAGCAGCTATTTTCGGTGAAAATGCTATTTTATCAAAACTCTATTTTCCATTAAACACAGTTTTGACAGAAATTTTTCAACTATCCTTATTCAGTGTTATGCTCTGTAGTTGAAAATGTTAGCAGTTTTTTAGGCTGTCTCTACAACTGCAAAGATTTATAGGGACTTGGCAAAGATGGAAAACAGGGAAAAAAATCTGATTTAAGACTAGTATCTCTGTCCCTTCATATTACACACATCCCTGGAAATTATTTTTACTTACGTTTAATAGAATACATGACAGTGACACAGCACAGCAACGCTACTTCAACAAAAACTGTTAATACTTCATGACTTTTTTCCCCCCTATACATTACTGGCAAAGCATCCCTCCTCTATCAGTAAAGCACGGGAGACTTTCATTTTTGGCTTAATGAACTAGGGGGGAATTTTTACCTAGTCAAGTCCTGGTACCACCGGTCAGTGTGCTGATTTGGGGGGTCCTGTAGGTGGAGTTGCCCCTTCCTCAAATCGTAAAGAACAGTATTCAGGACAGGACTACGCAGACCTGTCTGCTGGAATTACGCAGGACTCCCTAGGCTGCGCTCTGCAGGCCGGCTGGCTGCTGCTGACTGGTTGTATCACATTACAGCTCAGTCTGAGGTAAAAGCAGGGGGAAAAAAGAATCTGAGGGTGCAAAACAGAGGTATTTGGAAAATCAGAAACCCACTACTGGAGAAAAGGTGAAGGAAGGCTAGAGAACTTGAGTATCATATTGTATGCAGCACCTTTTTTTAAGCTTTCCAAAAGGTATTTACAAGGTTTTGGGGCTCTGCAGCCTCCCCCATTGCCTGCTGAACCCTGCCTAAACTAGCAAGCACTTAGGAACATGGATGATCTCATTAGGAATGAGGCAAAAGAGAAGCTACAGTGATGACCTTCACACAGCTTAGCCCTGGCCTTTGCCCGAGACTGCAAAGGGAAGATTAACTGGCAGACGCCTAGAGGACACTTACAGCTATTCCATCCTTGCCGCTCCAGTCGCACAGAAATAAAGTGTCGGGATATCAGCTGGTGTAAATCAGCGTATCTCCACTGAAGTCAGGGGCCACATTCATCACTGCTATCAACTCGTGAAACATGAGGGTCAGTGAAGTCATACAATGTTACAGCAACTGAAAATGTGACCTGGATTTTGCTGCCAATATTAGAATACATATTTCTCATGCCCCTCCTTCCTCTTCATCCCCTGCTCAGATGAACTTATGTAGTCATGACTATTAGCAAAGGTACCCAAGCTTACATTCAGTGACTGTGTGACGAGAGGCAGTCTATAAGATCTTTTTAACCTGGCACAATTAGTCGTACAGCCAATTTGCAAGACAGGCATATGCCAGCTAAAGTAAGGCATAACCCATACACAGAACACTTTGGACCGGGGGGGGGGGGGGGGGGCAGGGAAGAAAGCCAAGTCTGAAGGCAGATCTGAGAAAAGCAATGCTTCCATATAATGTCTCTCTCTGACTAGACTAACTAAAAAACGATGCAGGGAAACAACAGCCTGTTTCCAAATCACAGAGATGTGTACACACGTACACACACAGATTTCTTGCTAATTGTCTCTATGGAACCCCTAAATATCCACCGACATTATTATAAATCCTTCCTTCCTGCAAGCCAGCATTCCCCAGCCCGTTCCATCTCTCACTTCCCCCACAAAAATGACAGACGGACTCTAATCTCCCACCTGCATAAATCTCCTACAGACAACCACAAATATTTTAGCTATGCTGATTTATGGAAGCACAAGCAAGACTAAACCAGGAGATATATCCTCCATGCACAATGACTGATGGCTTGCTGCAAATCTTTCCATTTAAAGTGCTGTCACTTTTGCAGTTCCATAGAGAGAGAAAAAAAGAGGAATAAAATAACATGCAGTAATGCAACTTATGGCAGCTCCTGGGGAAAAAAGCATTTGTGCAACCTGATTTCTTCCAAGTTTTCCTGCATAAAATCCTTGCTACTAATTGAAGAAATTCTATTTGAGAGAGGATGTGAAAACAGCTCCAAGACCCTGCAAGCCCTCCTCCTCTCCCCCCCACTCCAGCCATCCCATTTTCTGACTTTAACTGACCATGGCAATCTTGATTTACAGCCAATGGGAAGCTATCCCTTTAACCAACGTGTTGCAGCCGATGCTGCCTGCTTTAGTACCCATGCATAGAAAGAATGAATGATTACAGGGATTCCCTACTCAGGTTTAACTACAGCAGTAAACAAAATCAGGCTGTAGCTCCTGATTCCAGGATAGTTAATGGCAAAGACCTCCCTGAATTCAGTGGACTAAGCTTTGAAGGCCACTAGGCACAGGCAACTCCCCTTGACCTCAGAGAATACCCATCACAGATGGGATTAGTCTGACAAGAACCAGATCAGGACCATTGACTTTACTCATGGCAGATAAACAAAAAAGACACAAACTGTGCACAACAAGAGACCTGTCAGCATCTGGCTCAGTGTCTCCATGCTATGCAAGGGCCCCACAGAGGCAACAGCTTTCAGAGAAGACCGAATTCATTTAGCTGCTCTGAGCCAAGCTGTATTAAGATTTGTGTTTTGCACAAGGACGTCAACAGGGACAAATAATGCTGTTGTGGCAACACATTACTACTCTTCTGCTGAGTACCGACAGTCGCACTTTCAAAGAGCTGGTCTGAGACCTTAAGTCACAGAGCAAATAAAGGAGCTTCTGCATTCTTGGCTCTGCCAACACCGTTTTCGCAGCACTGTTTCCTCCTCTGCACCTTCCTTGCAGTGGGCTGAGTCTTCCCCCCTAGCCTGCTGAAAGCCACAATTTCACCTGTTGCCAGCAGCATGTTAGTAGTAATGTCCGATTCAACAGCTGGATGCTTCCTGCTCTACTGCAACTAATTGGCTAGTAAGTAAAGCCTTACAGCAGCATCACTGATCAAACTCCTTTTGTTCAAGTCTGAAATTTAACTGACTTACCAAAAACTTTGCTGGGCACAAGTCATCTGTGTTTTCACATCCTGGCTCCAAGATGTTAGCTGGAAAAAGAAAAAAAAAGACAGTTGGTTAAGAAGAAGAGCAACAGATATTTTATTTCTTTGGAATGCAGAGCAACACAGGCATATCTGAAACGCAATGGTTATTTTAGGGCATGTTACATTGTCTACATGGTCTATTATACAGAATTCTGGACTCAATTTCCTCTCCAGGCGCTGTGAATAATCACTTCCTTTCTCTAGACCTTAACTTCCTCAGTCAGTAAAATGGGGGAAATTATATACACACTCCTTAGAAATGCATTTAATGACAAACCTTTATGTAATAGCTAATTGTGCAATATCATTAATAAAGGAGGAGACCAGCTGTCAAGTATCGTGGGACATATTCCCATCCCTATCAGTGACAAAGTTATACATGTTTGCTTTAGGTTTCTCATCCAATACTCACCAGTGAAACCTGAGAATACCTGTTCTAACAGGAAACTTCGCTTTCCCTTGCCATGAATAAAAAATGAAACAAAACAGTGGTAACATTTTGTACTTGTTTTTACCAGCTTGTAAATCCAACTCAAAGAAGTGAAAAGAAAATCCTTCTTTGAGAAGAAAATAAAAAAAACCCAGAACTCAGTGACAGACACTCCAGTAAGGCCCTAAGACTTAATTACACACGGATTTTCTGTTAAATATTACCTAGATTTTGCTCTAAAAGTAACTTTGTGGACTGCTTGCAGATTTCCTTGGGTCACCCGCTTGAAGCGGTGAAATAATGCTTGTATTAAGCAGGACCTTAATAAGAAACAGTATAAAGAGAGATTTAAAAAACGTAAATGAGGATTTCGAAAAGTTTGGCAGCAGGACAGAATGATCATCAACATGAGGGCAGCAGAACGTTCCCCACCTTTCCATCCCCACTATCTTTCAGCATGAAGAACTTCTCAGTTGATGTGTCAGGCTGATAGCAAATGACCTGGACAATTCTGACAGCTATTTTTATTTGTAGCATCTAGAGTATAAAATAATTTCTCAAATCTGTTCAACATGGCAGATGTTGGCGAATAGCACTATTACAAACCAGGTGCCCATATAAAGGCACAGAAGCACGATAAGGCTTAAATTGACACTCCCAGGGTGATACTTTATTCCTTACATCTCAGAATCCATACTGTCTGTCTCTGTGGCTGTACCGTGATAGTCTAGTCGGGCTGAAGAAAAGATTCATTCTGCTAAGGCAAAAAACCTGAAGGCAGTGTCTCTGACAAGCGCAAATTTTAATTAAATGTACTCACTGTGAAGTAGCTGCCGCCAGGAAAAAAAAATGAGCAGAATTTTGGCTTAAAAAGCCTAGACATCAAAGAACAGTTCCAAAGAGGTCTACATAAAAAGCTGTATGGTAGCAACTCAAAGGAAAAAACAGAAAGGTCTTAGCCAAACCATGAAACATCAAGGAAACGGAAAAGAAAAAAAAAAATCTATTGCTTTTTTATTTCTGCTAGTCTTCTTTTGGACACGTGGGCAATGATTTCAAATAATTGTACATAATACTACTAAAGCCTTGGGTTACGTGTGAACCCATACACGTCAGAACAACAGAAAATAGTTATACAAGATGATGATCACTACGTGAGAAATACACGGACAAAGTACAAATAGGTGTCGGGGTCAGGGTTCAGGACCGAGCCTGCCAGATATAAGTAAGAGACAGAGCATCGTTGCTAACGTGACTCCTAGTTCAAATTCTATTACTTGGAGTGGATCTGAGTAATTTTTGCTTAAAGATCTTGTATTTCCCCAAACAATATGCTTGAGATCAAAACTTGTGTGCACACACACATGCATGCACAAGATAAAACAAAGGACCCAACTTAAAATAAAAATTACTTCAACTGATAGCGTGATGCCAAAATATACAGATGAAATGTATTTCCACTGTAACTCTACTCTGTCTGCAACTAAGATTGTCATATACATTCAGCCGCTTGGTACCTAAAGATGATTCTATCACTGATCTATCAAAGGCTAAATACGGCTATATGAGATGCAGAATATAGGATCTGATCACTTAGCATACACGAACCGTGAAAGTAAGCAACATGCTCATGAGAGTAAGGTTAAAGTATTATTTAGCTGGTTAGATCACATTCCCACATGGTTTGTAGCTACAAATTCACAAGTCAAGACAGACACTCCTAAAAAGAAGTAGTTTTGCACTTCTCAGGAAAAGTTCAGAAGTATTTTTTAGAGAAGACAACAGCAGCTGCTGTCAGGCTTCCTGCAGTTGCGACAGGAATTTTTCAGTCGCACACAGTAGACTATTAGATGGTGATCAAGAATAGTGAATTACAAACCAATTCTAACACAGTACGTAGGAACAAAATTCTTGAAATTTTTCCTAAGAAAGGGGCAAAGTTGTTCCTGAAGTAGCAACAACAGTGTACCATTTTATTGCTAATACTTGATCATGTGGGTTATTTGATTGGCTTAGTTAATCAAAGGGTGTTGTCCTCCAAGATTAATCCATAACTAAAAGTATAAACAAGAGTTTTGTCTTATCAAGATGCACTATCAACAACATTCACCCTTCTTTCATTTTAGAGAACGATTCAATAACAGAGCAGAAAGAATGTATTTTTACCCTTGTGGCCACCGTGCCGTGAAATATCAAAACAATCCCTCACTACACAGCTGAAAGGAGACTAAAACACTGTTTATGTTCAAATTGTTTGAAGACAGCAGTGAAACCAATTAGAAATACCTATAAAGGAGAAAAGTGTATTACAATTTTATTGTTTGAAGTTCTAAGTACTGGTTCACAGATGTACAGTAATAATTTGAAAAACATGACTTCACCCCAAAATTAATTGAACCTGAAGATAAGAACGAGCACAGCATATCCTAACCACGGGCACAGCTTGACTACCCATTGCTTCCACTCAGGGATGACCACCCTTACCATCTAGACAGAACCTAGACTATCAAACAATCGAACTAAAAACCCAAGATGCAGATGACAAGCTGCAGTGCAAGAAGTTAAAGTGAAAATTTAGAAGATGAATGTGGAAAAAAAATAAATTAAAAAACCAAAGCTCATATTCAACCTTCCTCAAATGTCAACAATTTACTAACAGAACCAGTAAGTCAAAAGCTAGACTCAAGCTTTTCACTGCACAATAGGTAAAACTGAAGGAAGCCTTGAGGAGGAACAGATTGCTTTAATGAGGTTTAGAGGAAGGTAGGTAGAGGTCCATCTAGTAGTTGCTACTTTGTTCTGGTCAAAGACATACAACTTGCAGGTCATTGTGTTAGATGCTGTACGAACATACAACAAACAGAGACACGCTCAAAGGATCCTCAGCATTTCAAATGGGTCCCTCAATTACATTTAATAAAGATCTTACACTACAGCTCTGCACCCTATATTTCTCACTGGTAAGGAAAAAACAATCTATATTGTTTTGTTTAATTGGGTTAAGTAATGATACTGCTGTTTACTGTAAGTAATTTTCTTATGAAAACCATGTTTGTATGATGTCCAGAATGGAAAGTTTGCCACACAAATAAGCTAGATATTTATGGAAAAATCAGTAAAGTTTAGGTAATTGGAATTCATTTATAATCCCTTCAGGTTCAAGTGAGACTGCAATGAGACAAATACAAGGCAGTTCTAGTACCTCCAGGCCAGTTAGTGAGGAGATGCTGGACATCCTGTATCCCAGTTAGAAACATGCAGATGAAGGCAGAGATATTTTCAGTTATTCAAGTCTTTACAGGATTTGTCTACCCGTGACCAAAACGTACTGGAATAGTCTCCCCGTCTCTTGTCCCCCTCTCCCTCAACACGATTCCACCGGCAGCTTTGTGCTCCGAGAGGCCCTCTCCGAGCACGGCGTCCCAGGTGACTCTCCTGGATGCAAGGGCTTCTCCTGAAGCTGTGCAGACTGAGACAGCCCTAAGCGAAACCTTGAACGTGATCACGCAATTTACAGAATCTATTCAAACATATTGTTCAAACTATACTGTTACAACAGTAACGCTTCCAGAAAACCGAAGAGAAGTTAGAGAACAGGGATGAAAAGAATCATTTGTAAACAACTGAATGGAAACCACTCCTAAGAGTTTCCCTTTGCAGATTATCCTCTTCAAGCTGAAGTACGATGCCACTGAGAGCCTTTCTGATTTAGGCCTGGCATGCACTGTATGTGTTTTCTGCACCTAAGCTGGTAGTGCTCAGACAGAATGAAGCAGGTGATATCTCTACTCCGCGCTCTTGAAGCTAGAATGGTAAAATCAATGAGGGGTCCACAGAGTCTTAGCAGTTCATAGACTTGACCTACTTCAAAGAAAAACCAGGAAGGGCAGTGGCAGGTTCATGCTGTGAAGAAATTGTTGCTGCTCCAACCCACCATGCCAGATTGTAGGATGCTGCTGTGAGGTCACCTGAACAGATTCACTACAGAATTCAAAGCCACAAAGTGACCTATTTTACGTCTGATAATGAAATAGGATGCTAGGAATCATTTCCAGAGAAGTACCTGGTCACTAACTGCAGTGAAATCTCCGTGTAGTTAGCACAGCCCTCTCTAGTATTGCCTGCACAAGTCAGAAACTTGCTAAACACACAACCAGGCTCACTTGTAACACATTACTTGTTTACGTGAGATACTTACAAAGCGCATGTCGTCAGAGAAACCACCCAAGGATAACCCTCATCAGGGTCAGTTTCTAATCTCAGACTCCTCTAGGTCAAAAGTAACTCCTGAATGAGAACAATTTAAACCACAAATTAAACCAGGTGTGTATTTATACAATTAAATAACTGGTGAATGGCTGTCTGAAAAGTTTCTGGAATTTTCGGAGGAGGTTAAGTTCTGAATTACGAGCCAGGAATTTCAAACCTGAAGCAGCAAGTTTTGTGACAATTCTATTCTTCCTGACTAGTAACCCCTTCACAAAGAAGGAGGTACATTTTCATGGTTCACTACCAAAAATGAAGACAAATTTTTCAAATGAGCTCAACTCCCAGTTTGGGTACCTAAATGATGGCTGAATTACCAAAAACGCACGGGACAAGATCTAGGCTGAAACTGCATTCTGATTTCTTTTGGCCCATAGGAAAATGGTACTTTGGCAAAATCAGGAGGTTTCACATCAACAGAAAAGGAGAGCTTATTTGCCACAAAATAGGAAATCGGTGCTTCCTGACTCTTTCTACAACTCTACAACGATGACTTGTTTTTCCTAAGAACTTACTACTTGGAAAGCCGATAGAACTTTCAGCATAAACAGACTTTTCCAATACTAATCCGGAGTTAGCAGTGAAAGTATTGTTTCACAGTCTACTAAACCAGCAACCTGTTCTGCTGCCAAAGCTATGGGCCTGTCATCTCCTGCTCTTGCTCCCTTTCTTGAACCAAATGAGCCTTAACACAGCAGTCAGCCAGATCGTGGAGCTGATACGGCAAGGGGAGAGGGGAAAAAAAAAAGCTTTTGATTTCAGCCTCCTTATCTGGATGACCAACTGCACAATCATGACTGCCTGCAAAAGGAAAGGGGCAAGATGATAGAATTTGGAGGCAAAGCCAACTTAGACCAGCTTGACTAACAAATGAAACTGCACCCTCAAAGAACAAGAAACACGGCCCCAGGAAAGCAGCTACTTCTCTCTCTACTGACATTCTGTAATAAACTAAACACAAACTGTCTACTGCTCTGTTCTGACGGTGGAAATCTTAGGAACAGAAAATCGGGAGCCCACATATCACAGCAATCCCCATCCCAGTTCTCTTTGTTTCCTCGCGAAGCCTGCATGATCTCACTGCTAAAGCACTGCTCGTGGTTCTGTGCACGAAATGGGCGTATACTGGCTGACTTGTTAGCACATTTTTCTTATGCTGCTGGGTGCACTTCTCTTAGCATCCAATATTTTTGGTTTTGCCTTTAAAAACAGCATGCGTAATGGAGAGGCTGGGAATATTTTTTGTGCAGAGGAGAGGAAAATGTATTTCAAACTGAGCGAGAAAGCTGCCATTCCAAACACTAAAAGGAAAGGTTCATGCAAGAAAACTGCATACAGTATTTTGCACATGTAAGAAAATTCTGACAAATTGAGGGAATCTATAACTCTGCAAGCTGGATTTTTTACCCCCTGTATAGGGACCAAGGACACTGCTGATGTGCTCCAGGTGTGGACTCTGCACGCCAAGGCAGACAGATTTGTTAAGTATCAGCTGAGTATGCATCTGCCTGCTCCTTCGCTGCAGGTTGCAGAATTGATGTTGTAATAGGCAGACTTCAAAACTGCAAAGAACGTTCCTTTAAACATGAGGGTCAGATGGTTCTGATCAAAAGAGAATAAATCAGAAGAGCAAACAAATGCACTCAGTAAGCCAAGTTTCACCATGAAAGGCAAGAGGGTCTTTTTTCTTTGCCTGCTATTGCCCTTATTATCCTTAAAATAATGGTTCTGGAAAGGAGATTTCAATATATGCCATAAAAAAAGCTGTGGCCAGCCTACAGAGCATGTTAACCAGAGGGAAAGGTAAACTACTCTGGATATTCTAACAAATGAAATGATTTAATAACATCAGCTAGTATAGCTCACTTATAAAAACTTTCATAAGCTTTAGCACTGTATTTTACTCACTTGAGAATTCTTGACAGCTGTTAAGACACTTTCCAGCTATCCAGTTGGGGCAGATGAATGGTACAATCCCAATAATTAATTTCAGAATTTGTCAGAAAATTAGAGAAAATGATCCTGACTTTCTTTTTTCCCCTTTTAATGAAAAGGGTATTATATCTGACATCTAAACTATTTCTTGAGGAGCGGTACTAAGGAAATATTTGCACATGGCAAACAGGTTGAAATCTGGGTAAGAACAAATCCACAATGGTTCCCGGGGCTGATGGAAGTACTTCTCCAGACAGTCACAGACAACTAGGAAGGTCTGTTGCAGGTTTTATTTTTGGCTTGGTTAAATGTGATATATAAGATTATCAGACGCACTGCAGAGAGATAAAGTATAGAACAGAGACAAGATCTGGGCTATTTAATGAAACACCTTCTGTTAAAAATTCAGCGACATAAACGGGCTGTATCCTGCAAACCTCTACAGGCCCAAGCAGAGGGCCCGACCAGCAAACTGTTGTTTCTATTTATTGGCGAGTTTATCTAAGTACAGACCTCTTCCCATCTTTGGATACAACTGGTAAGCAGAGGGGCATACTACACTAAGACCTGGGCAAAACAGGGACCACGTCCCTGTCTTACTACCAAAGTAAAGTGCTTCAAAATCCTTCAGCTGCAGACACTGAAGTAAATATTTGACATGTTAGAAAGATTCCAGTGTTCAAAAAGCTTTTTTCCATTATAACTGGGAAAGTCACACATCCAAAGGATACACTGCCCCTTTCCTTCAACCAAATTCATTTCTGTTACTACTGTAATCACAAAGCCTGATGTAGCACTTACATTGAAGTTCTTCACCTATGTATTGTGGTCACCAGAAAAAATGCAGTCTATTTATCTGCAAGGTAGGCCAACTCTGCATGACGTTGTAAATGCCAAGAATGGTGAAGGTACAGCGCCTGAGAAACGGAGAATACATTACCTCCCTGTGCAGACAGCTAACACAGAATTGCTTGCAGCAGGGCAGGAAATCATCTCAAAGATCTCTCCATGGTCTTGGTGCCTCCCACACAGATCCTCATCCTCCCTACTAATGCTCACGGAGCTGGAAGGTTGCAACAGCTCCTGTGCTTGTCCAGTGGGACAAGGAACAAAAGGCTTGAGCAAAACGATCACGGATGTAAGTTGCTGATACTAAGTGGCAAACTCGACCATTTTTCTAACATCTCAGCTTAAGAACAGTCAGCTGTTCTCTGTGTGACCAAGATAATGAATCTCACTCACAATGCAAGGCAAACAGAAGCATTCTGAAGAACAAATTAATTGATCTGAAGTCAAGATACATGTTTTAAAAGGTTGGGCCAAGTGGCATATGCCTGTCCGGTAATTCCTTTTGCCTTCATCTTCTGAACTGTGTAATAGCGTGTGACTAATATCAGTCCTCCCACTTCTTCAGCCTAGTCATTTCAGCTGATATTTTAGAGTGTACCACACTATGTGCTGACATGCCTCCACCCTCTGCTAGCTTTCCTGTTCTAGAGAGAGACAGAGAGAGAATGACTCATCCATCTCTCCTACTATTCAAGTCCTTTAAGCAAATTCAAACAAAAGTTTTAAAGGTGCTCTCTTGATTTGGGAATGCTTGGGTGGGGTTTTCTTTTTCTGTGTGTGCTTGTTTTGTCAAGTTACACGGAATTTTCCAACCTCTGTGATACTGAGACATTTTAATAATTCATGAACCTTTCTGACACTGTCAAATTGCAATTTGGAAATATCAGAGGTACCCACTGGTATAGGCATTTGTGGATGCCTATAGGAAAGGAAATGGAAAAAAAGAAGGATGGTAGAATCAGGTTGCTAAATGCCATGTCTGGCTTGTACGCTGTTTGACAGCCATAATTAAAAGCTGAGGTGGTGGAAAGAAGAAAGTGAAAAACCTGAAAGTGAATGCATTTTAGACCAACGCTAACTGACTTCAGAACGTTCCGAAGAAAAAGAAATACTGTAGATTGTTATTTAACTTCCAGCATATTTCTGTCAGATTCAAACGCAAAGTGTTTTGTCACCAACTCTGGGTATCTTCAAGAGATAGCCATATGATGACTACAAAACCAAAGGTAGAACAGCAATCAATCCCGACCGCAAAATGAGCAAAGAAACAATAAAACCATCAGGAAACACAGACTTGAAAGTGTATCTCTAAGTTTCACAAAACTTGAGCTATTTTGAAGGAGCAGGCTGTATTTCAAGAGCAGAAGAAAATCCTCATCAGGAAACTGCCTGCCTGCAGATCCTGCTTGCAGCTTCACCTAAACACAGCTGATTAGAACAGTAATGGGATCATACAAAAACCAGAGCTGGATCACTACAAAGGCAGATCCTCATCCCTTATGGCTTTCCAGGTCAAACTGACCTCCATCTGGGAGCTTGCATGCAGCCAGCGATGTACTGTGGTCATGTGGCCATAGGGAAGCAGATGAGCTGACACTTTGCTTCTTTATCACGTAGACACTGGTTTTTTTTTAAGAATTAATAAAGTTAACTCATGTTAGGAACTCTTAAATGGAACAGAAAACAGCCCTTAAAAGGGCTTAGAATCAAGAAGCTAAAGGGAAAGTGCTGAGTTTGGAAGAACTGTGTTATTTTGTCTTTAACCTAGATCCCCAGAGAACACGGAGAGGAGAAAGAAAGTCATTAGGGAGATCACCAAGAAAACAAGTCAGCTCTGTGAAGTGCTGTTTTCTCACAGACTTTTTTATTCCAGGTCAAATCTTGACCTCAGACATAATCTAGAGAAAAGCACAATCCACTGGTGAAGGCAGCATGCTCAGTGGCATCTAATGTTGTCCCCAGGAGGACTGCTACCTTAAGAAACCCAGATGTCTTCTCTCAATCCCTAGGAGCATGTTGCTGGCAGAGGAAGATGTTTGTTTTTCTGGAACCCAAACATCTAGGAAAGGCCCAGGAGGATGAGGAAATAGGGGACTGATGCTGGATAACTTGCTTAAAGGGTTGAGCATCCACATACTCAGTTAAGATGATAAACTAAGATGTATGTCATGCTTTATGGGATACGCCTGGTCTTCAAGTGCATGGGCAACCTTTGTTTTAGGGGAAGATACCAGCAGCTGGAGAACTGCTGAGCTATCTCTTGCTCTAGATGTAAAAACCCACTGCCTGCCTCTGAAACAACCCAAAGGTAGATTCTAGTGGTGTACTTCCAGTTAACCTCACCTCTTTGATTCACTTCCTCCTCTTATGACGAAAAACTTCCACAAACCGCCCCGAGGAGGAGGAGCGGGTCAAGGCACCGTCCTGAGCGAGAGCCCGCAGCACAGGGGCCCTTTGCGGGGAGAGCCCGAGCACCTACAGCGTGGGCCAGCAGCACTTCAGTGCTGCTTCCTTCTCAGCCCAGCACCACACACGGAGACTTTTCAGAGGAGGAAGTCCTCCACTTCGCGGTCAGCTTCTCTCAACTGAACGCAAGCGCGACAGCGATGCCCTCCTACGGAAGGGCCTTTTTAACTGCTCGGCTGCTTTCTTTTCACACAGCTTTCCAAGCGCAATCAGTTTCCCAACACAGCTGCCGTCTTTCCTCCACCTTCACGCCCCTCAGCAGCAGCAACCCGAAATCCTCAGCAAAGAGCCCAACGCTGCTTCTAGCAGGAGCGCCCAGCGCAGCGCTGGAAGGGTCGCTCCTCCAGCACCGCCCCGCCGCGGGGCGCAGGCGGGCCCAGCCCTGCAGGGAAGGGGCCTCGCCGCAGCAGCGGACAACGGGCCCTGTGCCCGGCCGCGGCCTTCGAGGAGCAGGGACACGCGTGGACCCCTCTCTCCGGCGGCCTCTGCCTGCGGCGAGATGGCGGCCGCCGGCGCTCGCGCCGCCTCAGGCACCGGGCGCTCACGCGCTTGAAGAGCCCGGCCCCGTGCGCCGCCGCAGCTGGGGCGGGGAGCGGCCGCGGCTGGGGGCCCGCCAAGGGCCCGGCCAGGGAGGCGGAGCGGAGCCGCGGCCGCCCGAGCCGCCGCCGCGCCGGAGGTGCCCCCGCCCAGGGCCCCTCGCCGGGGCTCGCCCCCACCGACAGCGCGGAGGGGCGGCCCCTTTAAGAGCCTCGGCGGCGCCCCCTGGCGGGCGGCGCCCGCCCCGTCGCGCGGCCCCGCTCCGCGCCGCGCCCGCCCTCCCCCGGCGCTGGGGGCGGGAGGAGCCGCGGCAGCGCCAGCACCCGGGGCGCGGGCGGCGCCGCCGCCTCGGCCGCAGACGGGCGGAGGGAAGCGCCGCGGGGTTCCGGCCCTGCCAGCCGCGCTGCGCCTCCCGCGGCCGCGGGCCTGAGGGGCCCGGGCGGGAGCAGCGGCTGCCGCCGAGCCGCCGCCGGGCGAGCGCCTCTCCCCGCTTGCCGCGGCGGGGCCCCGCCCGGGCGAAGGGGCGATGCTCCGGGGGGCTTCACAGCGGTCGAGTCCAGCCCGCGGTTTTTCCCCTCATTAAAACCCCGCGGGCCCCGGCGCTGCCCCCCAACGCCGCACCTCCATCTTGAGCACCTGCCCGTTTCCGAGAACGGACGGGCGCGGGAAGAGCAGCCCGGCCTCGGAAGGCTCAGGACCGGTCTCCTGAATAAAGCCCCCGCCAGGGCCCTCGCCTTCGAGCACCCATGTGGGGAGGGGGCTGAGGCTCTTCCCAAGCAGCTTTCTGAAGAACCAGAAACTTGCCCAAAACCTCTTCGTAGTTTACAGCAAGTGAGAAACTGGGGAAGCCTTTCCAATTCCTGTCACCGTCCCAGACCCTCGATGGGGTACATTCTGCCTTCCCACGGCCATGGCTGAGCAGTGAAACGCGCGCACCCTCGCAGCTGCACGTTGAGCCCGCCAGCCCCGTCGGCCGTGCCCAGGAGCAGCAGCCTCTCCCCGTGCGGCCCTGAGCTGCCATGTGTCACCGACTCGGGCGCTCGCCAAATCGTTAGACCATGAACATCTCAAAAAACCCCAACCCAAAACCCAGCCTAATAGCAGCTTTTAAAGAAGGGACACCAAAACACAACCAGCATCAGGACTCCCAGCCAGCCTTCCCCTCCTCACGGGTCAAACTGTTTGTCTGAACTGGGAGGCAGCATTTTATCACTTGGAGATTGCAAAGTCTAGTCTGATGGCTGGCTGGATAATTCGTCTCTCAGCTCAGAGAGAAATGATGGAAGTCAATTTGACAGCTGCGAGGCTCCCCAAGGATGCCAGACCCAGAGTGCACAGAGCAGTGACAGACACGGCGATGCTCGGAATATCAATGAAGCTCTGCCTGGCAGTAATGCTGAGGCAATACAAATTGCACATGTTCAGCTGGAAGGTGATCACTATCATTATAGTTATTAATTATTGTTATCATTACTTCTATTATTAAGACATAAAAGAAGCCAAAAGCTCCTCTTGGTCTCCTAGCAAACAGATGAGTTCCCAGTTCTGACCCACGCACCGCCCTCCATTTCATGCAACCGTATCGATGTAAGTGGAGCTACAGAGGGTTAAGAAGATCCTGCACCATAAAAAGCGGCAAAGCTTTCCACTTGTTAGAAAAGGAATAGTACTGGGTCTGAGGTCAGGGAAGAAGTTGACTCATTTGGACGTAACTTTCCTGTGTCTTTACAGAGCGCTGCGAGTGGAAACTCTATTGCTTTCTCTTCTCACGGTGCTGGTAGCTGCCCTGTAGATCTGCAAATGATTAGACAGGATGCAGGGCAAGGAAGATCAGAACCGAAGTGCAAGAACGAAAGTATATGCAGTTCTCCTGGGGCGTGTTCAAACCAGCACCACAAAGCTATTGAGCTGGTAACTGCAGATCTTGCAGCAGAATTTGGCCTTCAATACCCATCAGATTGCAGTTGATTAGCTTAAAATAACAACATACAAGCCCCTATCCCTTGGTTTCTTGGATGGGTGGCAATAAAACTGAACATCCTTTTCTGCCACTTGTAAAGTACAAGTGATCTCATGTCAAAGCCAATTTAGATTCTTTGCTTATTCTAACTTCTTGGGAAGTCTTGGGCAGTCGGCCTAAATATCTTTAAAGCTGAAGTCAAATGCAGCATTTGGAGAAGAAAAAAAAAAAAAAAAAGAGAGAGAAGGACAGGAAAAAAACCCCTCTAAGCAAAATGGCTTTTGTGCTCATATTCAAAACTATTCTCTTTTTGCCATTGGAGAGGAGAGAGGTCAATTAAAGCAATATACTAGAACCTGCTTACATAGCAAATGTATTCCTGAAAGAGAGATTTACGAGGGAAACTAAACTCAGTGGCAACACCATCAATTCAGTCAGAAGAAGCACAATTGTTTGGCTAAAACTATGGCAACTGTACAGATACTAACATGCAATCCTGCTTTATTAAATCAAACCTCTAGTGAATCTGTTATCACCATAGTAACACTGTAGTTATTACATGGAAACATGTTGAACTACAGTTTGATATTAGCATCTGGTTAGCATCTGCACAGTTTTTTATTCACATTACTAAAATTATAATCCAGGCAGAGAAAAAACTTAAGCAAAACTATAGCTTTAAGGCCAAATCCTAGTCTCAGGTGCATTATATTTAACATACAGGTCCATGATATGTACCCTATATCTGGATTTATAATTAGGGTCTTGGTGTGGTATTTTGAGCTTAGTTTATGTATCTCCTAGGATGCAAATGCACACACACTGTGTTGTTCGCAATAATATCCATGCAAAAAAATTGCAAAACCATACAATAATTGCAAGTGATCTTCTCACAAGTGCTCTCCAAAGCAACCCGGGTTTGCAGAGACTGCTTCAAATATTTCAAACCTCCAAGCAGTTTCAAACAGAGCTTGTTTTATTCTTATTTATTTTAAGCCACCTGCCACAACATTTTTCCTGTCTTCTTCCTCCCACATAAAGTGTGGCACTTTGTATTCAGGCCAGTGCCATTTTGTGAATAAAGTTAGGAATTTTGCAATCTGAGAAAAGTGACAGGTTTAAGGCCCAAAAATCTACACACAGTCAGGATGAGAAGTGGCTGAGTTATGTCACAAGATATTCCTGGGTTAAAAAAAAAAAAAAATAGAAAAAAGGAAAAAGAATGGTTTTCTTTTGGGCTAATAATAGATTGTGATATACTTTTTCCCCTCCCCAGAAGTTTTTAAGAGACAATTACATTTCCTGTGCCACTGAAGCCCACATACTTTGACTCCCAGTGATCAAGTTTCTAGATTTATAGATAGAAGATAGGAACTAGTAAATAGTCTTCCAGTTATTAAAACATGATTCCTTTTTTGGAGGATGTAGCATATAGAAAACATAAGATGGAACAAAGCGCTGCACACTATTCAAAATATGCCTATCCTCGCCTGGGAAAACTTTGCTATTCTTTGTCGTGCCAAACACCAAGACAGAGGAACAATTTCACGTACAGTACAATTTTAAGAAAGTCAGTAAATTGAAACACTTGTTTTCCTCAATGTGTGTTTAACGAAATGAAGTCAGTAGAAATAATCATACTGGTAAAGCCTGTAATATCAAATTAATTATGGAAACAACAGGAAAACGTGTCGTATAATTTTCACCCAAGAGTTAGATTGCCTCTCTGCATTCTCCATATGTCCTCATTCTCATAACTGGATATTATACCATAGGAGAAGGCAGCACAACACAGAAACAAGAGTGACAGAACAGAACGCAATTTCTAGTCACAATTTGCTGCCTCAAACCCCACCATATAAAACCAGGTATCTTTTTCACCTGCATGGCCTACCAAACTTACCCTCTACTCAGCCGATTCCCGTTTAGCTTCAGTCAGTACTAACAACCTGTCTGCTGTTCCTGCTTGATCCCAGCCACAGCACGGAGACTGTCGTGTAAGGAATACAGCCCGTGTGAGGCAGAGTAAAGGAACAAGCTAGCAATCGCAAGACAGGTTGTGTCATTTTCTCCTCTCCTCAATAAGCTACAGATCTCATAAGCAAGAAAACATAATTGCTTAACAGCTGGGTATTACATCTAGATAAAAGATACCTCCAATGCTTTTTCTCAGAAAACAAACACATTTCAGAGACCATATATTGCAAACAACTGAAATAGGTGGCATTTCATTCCTCTCCCACCACAGAGACCTGTTACATTACGGATTTCACTGCATGTTACGTTGCAAAGGCAACGTACATGATCCCTGTATCATGAAGTTATTTCCATATGGATCGCAAATTCATTTCTTTGAATGTGTGTCAGAAAGATGCATAAATTGAGCTAAACTGGCTACATGGGCTAACTTGCTACTACCCTTGAAGGCATGTAATATAGACACAGAATAAGTTACAGATAAATGGCTGGATTAAAATAAGCACTACCTTAATATTCCAATTTTCAACCAAACCAGGATATTTTGATTGGGTTGCACCTATCCTCCACTTCTGTAATGAGGCAGAGTACATGGCAAGTGGCACAGGATCAAGTGCATAGCTTTTAGAAGCGTTTAAGTGTCTAAACCTGTAGATAGTACTTAGATTTTCAAGAGCACACAGGTAGCTACCTGCCACCAAAATCAGTGGACAGTAAGATATCCCAGGTGGTCTCAAAAATCCTGCCAGATATAGCAGCTTTTCTAAGAGAGACTAATACCTTTTAGTTCATCCAGTCCTATGCATTTCCCAGGTAGGAATATATTTAAACAAGTTTTTTAATGCTTTGATGATTATAGCTGTCTGAGGTATCATCAGTTACTTTTTAAATATTGATAGGGTTCGTCATTCCAATTGGAATGGGAGACAAACTGCTGTCAGAGCTTGCCCTGCCTTCAAAATTCAGAAAATGTATTCAATTTTTCTTCTCTTTGTGTCTGCTGCCGTGGAAGGTTTGATGGAGCTCGTGGGTGACAAAAAGACAGAAGAATACTTGAATCCGTGCAATATTCAGCCATGAAGCTTTCCAGTCTTTCCCGAGGGTGTCCACTTACCTCCCACAGCATACAGCGTACTGGCATAGCCCAAACAGAGCGCCCTGCCTACAGCAGCTACAGAGAGCTCAAAGGGGCCTTCTAGGATCACAGGTAACAAGTCCAGAGAGCCCAGGTTAGCAGTCCCGCTCAGTAACGACTGCCACTCAAGTAGTTACTCTTCCCAGCTGCGTAAGTGAAAATGAGCCTCTGTGTAAACCGTATGGGGGGAGGAGTCTACGTTACTTAACTACAATAGCAGGTAAAGCAATGCTGGCACAATTTTGGGACGAGATTAACATTACTGGTGTTTTACATACACTTACTTCCTGCAGTCTACAATAAAAAACACTATTTTGGCTCAAACTACTGCCACAAACTGAAATTCAGTGCAATGCAATAACGAGATGCAAGCACAGAGCAGCATCCATTGCAACCTGCAAATCTGAAACAGTGCATTTTTGTTAAAAAAAAAAAATGCCAGTATATAATTAGAAAGATCACATAACAAACACCACCACTAAGGGCAGACAAAGAGAAATAATGACAATTGGGAAAGAAATTAAAACTTGCAGCTTTTTTTTTGTGGTTTTAGTCACATGTCAGGTTTATAGATACTTTTTTTCCTCAAATGGAGGTTCTGTAACTCCCTCCTGCCTCCTGTACAGAGCAACAGGCTAAAGCTAGTTACAGACATGATCCTTTCTCTTCATCAGACGAGGATGAGAAGCAGCTTTGACAAACACAACAGTCACATCAGTAAAAAGCCAACAGAAGAAAATGTCAGACCCTATGCTTTACTTAGGAGTTCTTAGGCAACTCAAGCTCAACTTACCTAATGCACACCAACTCTCTGCAAGGAAGACACATTAGTTCAGACTTACTATGAGGTGAACCAGGCAAGAGCAGTAACCTACTGAGACTGATCTGCCTGGCTTACTTCATGGTAAAACTGAAGCACTGTGTGTTCACTGGGCTTTTCTTCAGCATAGCTCACACACTGGGTTACTCTAAGATTACTTCTTGCTTGCCCCTTTTTTTTTTTTAATAGGAAAAAAAGCCCAACAAGAACCCACACTGAGCAGTCACATCTCTAAAAGTAAAAAAAAGATATCTCATACATACCCCTGCTTAAACAAAAACCACCACTGTACCAGGATCAATCTCTTGCTGTTCCTCATCTCGCTCTGATCTTTGGTGCTCCCTTCCCCACTATTCAGCTCACCTTTCAGGAGAAACTGCTGCTTCCTAATGGCAATTTCACAAACACCTGTGAGAGACCTTAATTGGAACTAATTATCTGTTGGTTGTCTGGGACCTGAGGAGTCACAGCAATTACTTCAGTCAAGAAACAACCTGGGGGAGGGCGTTGCTTCTTTTCAGAAAAATGAACTAAGCTACTCCCTAAAGGAAAGTTCTTAAAGAGATGGAACCTCTCAAATACAAGTTAAATACAAGTCAGTGAAATCACTGCAACCCATGATTTATTATTACCACTAACAATCATATCTCTAACAGTAATATGTATATGCTCACCAAAAATAGGTCTTCTTGTGCTAGTTTTGATATGATTACAGAATTGATTGCTATCAACATAGACAAGGCAGACAATGCCATTAAGATACATAAGCAAAGGGAATAAGAAGATAGCAAGCAAACTTGGATAATTTTGGGCATGGGTCTAATTGGGAGTTATTTCTCTACATGGAGAAAAAAGGAAAGGCAGAGGTGAGAGGTTAAAGAAAGAAGGAAGCTTAGTAGAAAAGGCTGTGAGTTGGAAGAAATAGTTGTCAGCCCAAAGCAGAAAGAATTCAATGAAAACTGCAGAAAATTCTCTGGTGATTTATAACTGTACAGTTCTCATTCTGTGAAATAATGATAACTGAAATTAAGTCCTCTTTCAACACTACAGGACATTTCCTTTGTGATGGAGATGAATCCCTTAAGACCTGTGAGGAGGAGCATGAGCCATAGTGAAATATTACTGTTTTAGCCAAGAGAGAGCAACATCAACTTTGTAATGTATGTTTGCCTGTGTAGCACAGGTGCATTTTAACCAAGTCTCCCAGGAGATTTGCCTAAGGCCAGACTGTTGCTGTATAAAACGAATAGAAAAGAAATACGTTTAAGTAAAAGCAAAGGTAAATTTGGCTGGACTGCTGCCTAATGGGAGAAAGAAGGAATAATACAATTTTTTAAAAGCAACTCTCCGGAGGCTGGCTCTCCTTAGTTAGACTTCCCTGCAGCACACGTGCTTGGGAAGATGCAAGCCAGGTATTTATTCTCAATTCTGTTGAAATGCAAAAAAAAGAAGATAGCCCCCCTGGAAGCATAAATAACTAGTTCAGGACAAAGCAAAAAAGTTTACAGAGTACACAGTTGTAGTAGCAGCCAGGGTAGAGGCTGTAAGTGGATGATCTCAAGAAGCATGAATGCATCTTTACACTTAGCAACTACATTCTTACGCCAATTTAGCTGTGACTTCAGTGTCTGCAGAATCAAGCAGAAGATGACCAAAGGAGGAGACGATGATGGTATTCAATAATGGGAAAAAAAAGCCAACGAAAGGAATAAAACTGTGAATACATTTTTAGGGCAGGAGTTTTTTTTGCTGGAGGATGCCTGTGTCAGCGTTGATTATGGCTGGATGACAATAGGCAAGATTCTCTTCAGATCCAAAATACTAGCCAGATTAAATTTTCTCAGAAATCAGCAGTATCTCCTTGACAGCAAACTAGATAGCAACTCTGGGCAGTTCACGAGGTCTTACTCCCAGCACACTACCTAAAGAAATCAGAGGATCTAGCCTTTCCTCTTTCCTTCAAGACTGGACGAAGTCATTCTCCACCAGCTGACAGTTAATAAGGTCTAAGAGCCCACGGGGATTCACTGAGCTAATGAGAGTTGAAGACTCGGACTCTGCAGGTAGCTCTGAGATTCTTGCTGGATAAGACCCTATATGCTTGCAATCAAAAAGCACGGCCGTGTTTCATGGTAGACTGCATCAGTAAATTTTTTTATCATGCCTGCTGTCTGTTGGGTAATCTCCATTAAACTCAACAAAACCTTTTGATAAAATCCACACTGAGAGCCAAGAACAATGAGGAGGAGGAGAAAAGGCCAGTTTTAACAGCTTATATATGACTTTCCATAAAATCCATGGTTTTCCTTTCTGCATAATTTACACAAAGACCTTGAAGATGATGAATTAGGGGAAAGGGAATCAAAGATTATTTGCATAAAATGGAAACAGAAAAAATAGAACTATACAGAATACATTATATTCTACTCCAAGGAAATTCACAGACCTGTTTCTGTAGTCTTGGGAAGGAAGCCAAAGAAGACTGGAAATACACAGAAAGCTTTAAACAATTGATCTTACTGGGAGGTTACACTGGTACCTTTTATCCTCCTGGTATCCAGATGTTTCAGAAAATACCCAGAAGTGAAACACTTGTAGGTTTCTAGGAAATAAAGTGGAGAATCATTCTCTTCTTTCCCTTCCAGCCTGCTGTCAAGCCATCTATCTAGCCTCCAGTATGTGCACCGAAGTTCTCTGTAATACTGCAAACAGCCTGCCTCAGGCTTTTGATCTTAGATCTTACAAAGGCCGTGCAAAGGTGGCTGGAGCTGGCAGCTGAAAAGGAGCATCCCGAGGAAGAAAATGTGTGTTTCAGCAATTGCTGCCGTGATGCCTGGGGTGGCACTCCTGAAAGAGAACAGTTTGTGTCAAGGAATGCCGTGCTGCTGGACAAGACTGTGTTTTTCAGAGAAGAGGTAAGGAAAACGGTTTGACAATCTGCACTTTTAATACCTTGAGTACAGAGATGCTGGAAATGGCTGTACTTTAGCGATGGCTGATGTCATGCCTTTACAGATTTAGACCTAGTGCTTCCATTACATACACAACGGTATTGCTCCGGCTTTGCCCTCAGAAATCTAACTGCAGCGGCCCAAATGCTAGATGCAGACCCCAATCTGTAAGGCATTACCACCCACTCCAAGATATTATTTTAACTACAACTGCTAAGAGGTTAGCATTACGCTACCCTATTAACTATAAGCTGATGTGCCTTCTTGAGACAGATTTCAATGAAGAAAAATCCTCTGCCACCCCCGCCCCCTTCCAACATAAAAACTGGAGCATGCCTCTTTAAAACTAGCCTATTTAGGCCACAGATGCTAAATGAATTCAGCAGACAGACGGAGTAATGGAATGTCAGTGTTCCAGTCTGCTGCCTTGAAGCAATAGGGGGTTTTTTATTATTAATTTCTCCTCTCATTTTCCAATGCTGCCTCTGGGCTCCATGCTTTAGACGCAGTATTCTTGTCAGTCTCGCTAACCCAATTTGGAAATAATTAAATTTTAAAATATTAAAGGGATTATAAATACTTCCCACCCCACTTCCCCCACCCCATTCCCTTTTATGCTGTCCCTCTAAAACTGCTGAATTTTGCTTCAGGACTTAAAATGTGTTACTGCAGAATCTGATTTGTTACTGCAGTTTCCTTTGCAAAGGCTGGAGAATATCTGAAGGGAAAAAAGCCCAGAGTTAATTCCAGTAAAAGGTGCCTCGGAGCTTTACGAGATAAAGAGCATTCTGCCATTCTGACATCTTGGAACCTGATCTGACTCCCATTTAAATTAATGTTAAGACTCTCAAATTCTTAGAACAGAAGGATTTTTGAGTCACATATGAGTCCTCATAATGACACAAACAAGGATGTAGTTTATCACAGAATCACTGAGGTTGAGATCATCTAGTCCAACCACCCTGCTCAAGCAGGGTCAGCTAGAGTGGTTTGCTCAGCACCATGTCCAGTTGGATTTTTAATATTTCCAAGGATGGAGACTCCACAACCTGCCTGAGCAACCTGTTCCAGTGTTTGACCACCCTCACAGTAAGTGCTTTTTCTTATGTCTAGATTGAACACAAGAAGTCTCTTTCTTGTACTAGGGAGCCCAGACGTCGACACTCCAGATGTGGCCTCACCAGTGCCGAGTAGAGGGAGAGGATCACCTTCCTTGAGCTGCTGGCAACGCTCCTCCTCATGTAGCCCAGGATGACGTTGGCCTGCCTTCCTGTGAGGATGCACTGCTGGCTCATGGTCAGCTGGTTGTCCACTGGGACCCCAAGATTCTTCTCTGCAAAGCTGCTTTCCATCCAGTCAGCCCACAGCATGTACTGGTGCCTGAGGTTACTCTTCCCTGGGTGCAAGACTTTGCATTTCCTTTTGTTGAGCTTCATGAGGTTCTTCTTTGCCCAACTCTCAAGCCTGCCGAGGTCCCTCTGAATGGCAGCACAACCATCTGGTCTGCCAGTCACTCCTAGTTGTCATCTGCAAAGTTACTGAGGGTGCAGTCTGCCCCATCATCCAGGTTATCAGTGAAGATGCTAAATGCTGTCGGCCCCAGTATCAACCCCTGGGGTACACCACTACTGATGTGGCTCCAACTGGACGTTGTGCCACTGACCAGAATCCTCTGGGCCCAGCCATGCAGCCAGTTTTCAGTCCACCTCAGTTTATCATAACTGGATTATTTTTACCATTGTGCTCTCTATTACATAAAGAAAAGAACTGAAACTTGGCACTGTCCCTATATATAGTATCCTACTCTGGAATACTATCATAATCATCAGAGCTCTTTGCTGAATTAATTTTAGGCCTCACAGATCCCAGATATCCTCACAGACACAAATGTACACTTTGCATTTCACTGCTGTGAAGATGGAGGCAGAAAAGTGATGTAACTTGCCAAAGATCAAACAGCAAAATGAAAGGCAGAACTGAGAACAGATCCTAGGAGCCCTGTCACACAAACCCTAGAAAACACACCGTCACTGTGACGGATGGCTGCTTCAAACTGTCCGCAAACTACAAATACCTGCTTGGTAACTTTTTCTGTACAGTTAGGCCAGCCTGAGACAATGAAGGGTATTCTAGATGTTGCCTTTATTGTTTAAATAACAAACTTTTAATTTAAGTAGGTGTAGTGAACTTTGGCATTTAGTGGCATTTAGCCTCAAAAAAAGGGGAAAAATCTCATTAGCCCTTGTTTAAAACCTGAGATAACTGATGCCAAAATTTTCAAGCTGGCTTAGCATCTACACCATAAGTCAGAATCCAAACCCCTATGTTTTCTTTTTAACATCTGTGAGAAGCATCCAGATTTTCCAAAGTTCAAACCCAAGTATCTCCCATTGAGAACAACACATAATATCTCCTCATTATACCCTGTTTCTTGAGAATAATACAATTTCCCTGTTCACCTTGTGCTAATGGATAAAGCCTGAAGCTTCTTGTTGCTGAATATCTGGACGCTTACACAGGCTTATAGATTTTTAAGGCTGGGAAGAACAGTCTTTCCTGTGTAGCACATCTCAAGACATCAGCATTAGGTAGTTTCTTCTTTTTATATGCCCCACAAATAGACTGTAAAGGTCTGTATTTACAAGTCCTGAAATGGAAGCTGAATTATTCTGATAACGCGCTTCCAGCTCTGGCTATTGGGATCTTTTAAAAGATAGTTCTCCAGGTTTAGAAAGACAAAGTCACAATGTCAGTCTCACAATAGATGAAGGTTTTCTGACTCTCAGGCTTGCCCTTTTGTGGCTCCAACATGCTGCTATTATTTTAAAGCTACATCTGGAACAGAGTCTACAAAAGAAAAGATGAGGCCATTACCAACTCATCGATGCCATCTTTGTCCCACATTTCCATCTTGAAAGCGTTCTGTTTAGCTTCAGATCTTTCTGGGTCACCAGTGGTTTGTTTCAACAACTGTACTCCAGACCTCGCTGAGGCTCGAGCAGTCATTTTTGTTTATGGCTTCCATTTCCTGTACATTCTTCTCATTGATTGCATTTCCCAGTTCACGCCACATCTCGGATGGAAATAAAAAGTGGGGGAAACAAAGGGAATCCAGTGCGTCACACATATCGTGTAACACATAAGCTGAGGTTAACTGGAGCATGAGAATGGCTGTCTAGGAACTTAGACTTACTTCTGCCTGGAAAGGAGTCAGTAGAATTCTGTCTAACCCAGGTTTGTCTAATGATTTAAATGCAAAATTCTGACACCATTGAGAAAACAAACAAACAAACAAACAAACAAGGTCACTCGGACTACTGGGGACATATTAAAGAGGGCAGGTTTGTGTTTTTTCATATCCAGAAAATTAACTTATAGAATGTGGAAACCGATTTATATTGAACATGGGCAGAGCTTAGTGACCCGGGTGCTTCAGACAAGATGCCAGTCAAGATGTCACTGAGGATTGATACATATAAAGATGTGTACATGATAATTTTATCTGAACCTGAGTTACAATGAATTACAGCTCGTAGCTTATACTAGAGCAAAACCTATTTGACTTTTTTCTCTGTTTTACAATATTGAGGTTAGCAGTTTGGTTTGGGCACCAGAACTCAGAATAATATAGTTCTGTTCCTCATTCAGGCAAAATCCCTAGCTACTATTGGGCAAGTAACATTATACTGCACTTCTGGAAACGCCAGACACTGGTATGCACCCTGGCATAACTGGAAATGTCCTCTATCCAGCATTTCTGAAGATGACGCCTCTATAAGTCTGTTTGCCTTCCATAAAATAACTGTTGCTTTGTGAGAGGATACGAAGATACATTCTTTAGATTACTTGAATTTCTCAGTTCTCATAGAATCAGTGACTGTATATGAATCACCTGTTACACTGAATATTTAGGTCAGAGAAAAGCATGCAAACTGACAACATAGTATGTAAAATTAAGGGCATTCTATCAGTTTCTCTGTGACATGTTTTTCTTGAGGGTACTTCTAATTAGTAAATTTTCCTACATTGTTTATTGTTTTTCGAGAATCAGGATAGTTGGATGTTAAGAAAAGAGGTTTTTTAAACAGTGTAAATCCTCTGCGTTTTTCAGAATGATTTTATGACATGGCTTGGGAGAGAAACAAGCCTCAGTTACAGTGGAAGTGAAGAGAGCAGCAGTGGCAGCAGCAAAAGGACAGGAAGACTACACTTATATTATGGCAGAATTATGCAGTTGTAAAAGCATGAGTTAGTCTGTCTTGAAATAAAGGAACTCCTAGCTCAGAGTCCCTGGTTAGGCGTATGACAGATACCCATTTTTTCTGCATCAGGCAAAGAAGGGATCCATAATACAGTGAGCTATACTTGGGTTGAAGAAAAAAGCTTTTAAAAGATAGCAAGTGATGCCATACGTTTTCATTATGGAGCATGCTATGCAAAGATCTGGGTAGTCAGCTCCCACCAACCATCTGGAGAGAGAAGTCACTCAAATTTAAGTGCTGAACCTGCTGTGGTAGACAATCGGTGCCAGTGAACCACTCACTACTCTCCCCCTGTCTGTTTTCCTGCCTTTTGCTGCAATAGAGCCTTAAAATAAAATAATCTGGCTACCACTTTCCAAACACCCGCTTCCAAACACCCCAGCTTCCATCTGCAGAGTGCACTTCATTCATTGGACCAAGCGGGCCACTTCCACGGGAAAAGCTATACCGAAGGTCTGACCGAGAGGGAAATGCCATAGAAAGGAAACAACACATGAAAAAATTGTCACTTCTTTACTGAGCTCCTCATGGCCCCGTGTTAAACCCTAATTTCTGTTTTATGTCGCCCTGATTCCTCCCCAGTGCTTAATGTCTCTTTTGACTCCTGTTAAAAGCTTCCTGGGGCTGAGATCTTGGGAACCAGCAAGCTCGCTGGGTTTGCCTTATGAAAAGTGACTTTAAGTGCCAGGGAGGGTTTAGCAGCTTTGAAATAAAAGGAACTTTCAACCATGTTGCCATAAATTGCGTTGTTGCCTGTAGTCAGCAAGAACCAGTTTGAAGACTTCTGGAGCCTGAGGGTATCAATTGCTTTGTTTTTTCCCTCTATCAGATCTATCCTCCAGTGACTTGTGTTACACTGCAGGCTGCTCTGGGATCCTCAGCAGATGCTAAATGGGGCACAAGAGACATATCAAGCCCCTTGGCATGTATATATTTTTAAATCAAATAGGCAGACATGGGCAAAAGAATCTGTGATGGTGAATCAAATGTTCCTAGTTTGCTCTGTTGTGTACAGTCATCCTGCCTCCCGGTAGGACTAGACAGTAACCGAGTGACTAAAGTCTAAATAGCTTGGGATCAAGTGCTGTAAGCCTTACTCATGTAAGTACCAGTTCCAGTGGGCTCACTGGGACAGCTTGCATTATAGCAGGTCATTTCATGGATGAAGACTTATGAAGAATATTTGTAGGTGGGAATAATCGAATGAGAACAGAATACAGATTATGTCAATTAGAGAAACAATTTGGTGCACATCAGCTGTGAAGAAAAAACAAGCAGGCTATGGAGTGCTGTTTCCACAATAGCAGCTCCTGAACAGAAGGAATACTGAGCAATTTAATAACATTGGGATGCCCCTGCTTTTTCTACTAATCAATAAGATAAAAACCTTACCAAATAAAGGGGGCTACTGATGGCTTTTTCTCCCTTGAACTTGTCTGCATGCATAAATTGCACAGAATTAACCTAAATTAGATAGGGATACTGGTGGCAGTCTTACCTATCATAACTTTTTCTAAAAAGCAAATAGGAAAAAAGACAAATGAAGGAAGATGAGCTTGGTTCATTTTAACAACTGACTGGCTATCTGAATACCTCCCTAAAGGCAGAAGAATAAAGCCTATTGGGGAAAAAACTGGTATAAATGAAACTTATTTGTGAAAAAGAAGCTGACGTAACCGAAACAGAAATAATTAACAATATGTATAGATGCCATATTTGCTGTAAATTATCACCTATGGAGAATGTTGTAGGGACAAATTGAAGCATTCAAAAAGCATAACATATTTTTAAAATTTGGATCTCTGCTGCTGAAGTGTGAGAGCTGCTTAGCAAAGCGCAGTGAAGGCCAGTGCAACGATTACAACACTAATGCAGCAGCTGGGAGAGTTGTATTCACTCTCCTTTGTCAACACAGATCTTCCATATGAGCTCTGCCAACTGATGTAGCTTTCCAGGGTGTCAGATTCCTCTCTACAATGCTGAAAGAACAATTCTCTCATATTTAACAAGGACAAGGAGTAGGTAAATACATTATAGATTGCGAGACGGTCAGGCACTATAGTGGTGAGGACGGTGAAAGCCCCTGACGTGGGCTGGGAGTGTTATTTGCTTGAGAGCATGTACTGAAGAAATGGTAGAATAAAGTTATCGGAGCCCAGTATTCTGTGCTCTAATGCCACCAAAGACAATGTGCTTGCTGTAGAAAGTCTGCGAAGTCCAATTTCACGTATCAGAAGCATTTCACAATTGGTTAATATTTTTGGTTCTGGAGCTTCAAAGTCAATAGAGGTCATATGTATTTCACTGGTAGAAATAATAGCTGATTCAACTACAACTATGCAAATGAACTCAGGGACAAATCATCCGCCTAGAACTCCACCAAAGTCAGTACAGCTTTAGGAAGTAGCTACCCTAAAAGACCAGTTCTTGGTAAATAAATTCCTGCTTGGAACAACTTCATGACTGTTGTTCCTTTTTCACTTCCATTACCTCCTCACAGTAGGGCATCAACTTGCCTTGTGCGCTGGTGGTTAAGTTACTGCGTGACAGCAGTAGGTAGAGAGTCCCGGCTTGCTGCTGCTGCTGCTGCAGTGTCTGGCTGGCTCCATGGCTCAGAAACATGTGCTGCTCCTATTAATAAAACAGTGTGTACTGGTGGAACAATGCCAAACTGCTCTCATCTCTGTGTATCCTAATTTCTCCTGTAGCCCTGGCCCTCCAAACAAGAACAAAGATCTCCCCTGTCTGGTGTTGCTAGCTGTGGAAAGGGGCTGTTAATTACTCAGCGTGTCACTTTGATGGAGGCAGCATGTTGGGAAGCAAACCAGCCTCTTGCATGACCGCTAACCCAGCCCTTCCTCTTCCTCCCTCTTCCTCTTCCCCCGGAGCAGACAGATGCTGAGCTCGCGGGCCCAGGTGCATACCCACAGGAAATAACTGCAGTCGGTGTCTCAGACAGCAGCCGTCGGGGCGTCTCTGCAGGATTAGCCTGGGTTTCTGTGTGAAACAGGAACGAGACACGATGACAGACATAGGTGCTCGTTTCCTGTAGCAATGTTGTACAGTAGCAGTTGTCCTTAGCCCCATGAGTGGAGGGCCAGGCGTCTGCCCAGGAAGAGGAGCTGCAATTAAATAGTGGGATCCAGGCTGCTGTCGTTCATGTACCCAGTTCTGAACACCGGACCTTTACTCTTTAGAACATGGAAAGTTTAAGTGGAAACAGAAACTCTGAAAAGTTTACAGGAAATGGGAGCATGGGGATGTTTAAAGTTTAGGGAGGAATGAGCTGGGAAAATCCAGAAACAGCAAGTCATGGACAATTAAAACCTGATTTAGGCTTTCCTCACTGTTTGCTCAGGCAAACTTCCCAGAGAAGTCAAGGCGAATCTGCCTTAGTAAAGAAGAAAGAACTATACCTTTGACACATGGTGAAATTACCTTTTTGCAGGGAATTTTCCTAGAGGAGAAAAGCACACTATAAATAATAATAAAGTTTCCTGAGAGGTTATTGTGCGTTCTGCAGAGAGAGAAGCTGAGGTACCAAGGTGCCATCACTTCCCCAAGGCCCCCCAAAAAGCTCGGTGTCCTAACATGCACCTCTGCATATTAGCTAGCAGTGAAACCTTTTTTTCACCACTTCAAACAAAAGAAGCTTCACTGCTTTGGTGTTTGCATCTGATGGTGGAAACACAAATCTCATTTTCCAGGAACCATGTGTTAATTCCTTAAGGAGGAAACATTATAGAAACCAAGCAGTTAGAACAACCAAACAGGGTCCCTGCCATTTCTGTATAACCAGCTAAACAATATTCAACTTTTAATCTGT
Source organism: Nipponia nippon (assembly GCF_047370975.1). Classification (NCBI taxonomy): domain Eukaryota; kingdom Metazoa; phylum Chordata; class Aves; order Pelecaniformes; family Threskiornithidae; genus Nipponia; species Nipponia nippon. Next base: position 7,636,684 of record NW_028262335.1, read on the forward strand.
AATCCTGGATTAGCAGTGGCAAGTTTTGATAATCCTAACAGGGGAACGGGAGGATGGTGCAGATATTGGAGTGATCCCAGCATGCTGAATCTTCATCAGACAAGCTAGCATGGCAGCAGACGAAGTAAAACTGGGCTGCTGATTTCATGCAAAACTTCATCAGCTGTAAACTAACTTTGCTGAATAAAAGAGAAGCCAGTTCAGATAAAGATCCTATTTACTAGATCATGGGGATATTAAGTGACATTAACTGCGTGGTTCTGGTTTAGATCCAACATATGAAACACTGTACAAGCATAAGAAAGTTAAGTCCAGATATAAACAAGTGGGCTAAAAAATGCAGGGTCCTAGAAAGTGTAAATAGCTCTCTGCAATAAAGCCAATTACAGAGAGGCATTCAGAGAGTGATTATGAGATTCTGAGCATCTATCAGAATTGGATTTTGCACTGATAACACACAGTCTGTTAAGGGCACAAGGAAACAAGGACTTCTTGGTAGACTTCTCTAAGCCTTAGACGTTTCCAGTTCTAATTACCTCACATAAAGCACATCTGGGGTAGGCTGAAGCTCCTAAATGATTACTAAAGCCTATGAAAAGAACAGTTTTGAACAGAGCCAAGACTGCTAGTTGCCATGTCTTAGCCGAACACCACACTGTTTCCCCCAGGCTTGTCATCTTCAAAGGGTTGTGCACACTGTAGGCAGAGAGGAGGAAGGGTAGTAGTTTGTGGTAAGCTGCTTATTAATCCTTTCTCAGTTATAGAATTAGGGCTCAATGAGCTAAGTGATCCTCAAGAGTTATGGACCTGAGAACTAGCACAATAATCAAATCAGTGATCGCAGTTAATCTTGTTCCACAGTGCCAGCCTTGCATGGTTGTTTGCCTCCCACGAGCAGTAGTCAGACATGACGATTCAATCATAGTAGCCTTCAGAGCCTTGGGGTCCATCTGTGGCAGTTAACGGGGGCTCTGAGCAAAAACTGCACAGTACAGCCTGTGTCACCGTCTCATTCCCGCCCGTAGCTGACAGACGCATCAAGTGCACTTGCGCTCTGAGGTCTGTCCTGCATAAATATCCCCAGGAAATAAAGAAATGCCAGTGCACTTGTGCATTTCCCTCAGATATTCTGCTCCCCAGCTGCTGTGCTGACAGTACTTACTAGGAATCAGGCATTTCATTCTGGCTCGCTATTCTGCTGGAGGGAGATGGGAACAAGATGCTCCTGAGGCAGGGAAGGGGAGGGTAGCAATTCGGTTACCAGAATATTGGTCTGTTTATTTAGATACGCGCACACACACACAAACCTATGTAGAAAACTGGAAACTAATTTGTTCTTACCCTGCAACTGAAGGGGATAGCTGAAGACTGAAATCTTATTCAGGGGAAGATCTGTGAGAGAGTAGAGGGGAGAGTTTAGTACTAGGGTTTAATTATCATCCGGATGGGTGCTGAGACTGGATACCTGTTGTGAGGAGTAAAATGGAAGGGGATTGTCTTAGTGATTCAGTTTTCCAGCAATTCTGGCCCCAGGCCATCTGGCTATGATTGGCTTGAGTCCCCACAGGACACTGCAGATGACAAATAAAGTGTCCCCAGGACAGGCGTCAGCCCACCGTGGCACAAATGGGAACCGAGGTATTCAGAAACTGAACAACTGAGACTAAGTACTAAGCTTGCAGCTACTCTTCTCTCAAAAGCAAGCCAGGCTTATAGCCACGTCCATTCCCCAACCACCCTGATCCAACAAAACTCTGCTAGAGAAAAGAGAAAACAACAAGGAGAATTTGAAAGGGAAGCTGAGAAGCCATGTGGTCCTGGCTAGAGACCCAGGGAAGCCTGGTTCCATTTCCCTGGGGAGAGAGCTCCGAACATCTGTGTCTTTTCCTGCCCTCTATGTTATACTGTACATTTAGTTAGACTGGAAATTTGTTGAGGCTAGGACTGCCTTTCACCGTGTGTTTAGCACTTAGGAGCACAGCAGTTTTGACTTTTTTGGATCCTTAGTTTATATTCTAATATTGTTAACAATTAAATGAAAGCTATAAAATGGGGTTGACTCAATTATTCTATATCGGTTTATGGATTCATGTCTGCCACGTGTTATCCCCTGCCCCACCTTGCAGTAAAGCAGAATTTAATGCCCAGAACTGTCCAGAACTAAATACACAACATCAGCTTGGCTGTGTTTACCTGCACAAGTTCTTGGGGCCTGACCCAGAGCTCTACGAATGCCATTAAAATCACAAGGAATTGAATAGGAATTTCTGAACATCACCAGAAGACACGAAGTCAGACTTCTAGTCCATACTCTGGGTCTTTTATGTCCTAGGTAAACCGTGTCACCTTTGGATGCCTTGGTGACCTATCTAGAGAATAAGAATGCTCACCTATCTTTCTAGAGGTTATGAATTAAATTATTGAAATGCAGTGGAATCTTCTGAGTCCTTTGGAGCAGAGGCACTGAGAACACAAACATCAGGATTATGCATCCAAGAGGAACTGCGTTCCTCTGCCAGAGCAACCACTGCTGAGCAGTTCGGCACAAAATCTTTTCACCGGGAAACTCAAGAGTGGCTATGGACAGATGAGCCTGTTGCAAGCTGACGGCCCTGGCTTTTGCTTGGCTTTGTGTCTGCAGGTGGGTCTGAGCCAAGGAAAAGCCTTGTTCTGGCATTACCTCTTTACAGTTGGTCACAAATGACCTTGCAATGCATATCGTTTCCTGGAACATATGCATTCCTGCTCTTTCCCTAGGCACCGTCTCTGGGCAGACATGAGGTCACATCCCACCAAGTTCTCACATCCGTTCGGGTATTAAATGCAAGGAGTGCAAACGCTCTCTCCTATGCAGAGCATGCAGGATATGTGTACTCGGTGAGAACAGCTAGCGTTCAGGGATGGTTCTCCAGAGGGAGACAGACCTTCTCAATTTAGCTCCCCATTAATTATTGTCAGGTCATCTGGTTAAATCTCTAATAACAACAGACACACACTGGTAATTTCTATGGCAATCTGGATTCTGCTGTCGACATCAAGTTCACTTGCCAGTGTTTATCACTCCCCATGGCCCTCAGACTAGGCCGAATTACCATTTTAGCTGGAATGTATGCAATCAGTCAGAATCGATGGAGACTGCCCCATACAATAGACACCCATTCTCATTCATAATGGGGGCTGCAGCGCTTTCCATTCTCTGTACCACACATCCTGCCTTGTTGCAAACTTAACTAAACAACAAGCCAGTATCAGTTTCACTAGAGAGTTATGCATGGCAAAGTACTGCTGTGTTCGTTAAGTTTATTCCGTTCCGTCCATGAGATACATCCAGCATTGTAATGAAATGGTGCATAGATAGCAGTTTATCCAGTGCACTGAAGTAATTTCATTTTGGAGGCACCCATGAATTCTGTGGTTTGGTCCTGGTCGTTAACTGCCATATAACGATACTGTCTAGAACAGAAATCACCACGCCTCGCTGTGACTAACAGGTTTCGATCAAAACAGGCCTAAGGCCTAGAACAGCAGGACGTACTCCAACCTGGGCTGAAGGGTGAAAATAGCTGGGCAACAAGTCAATGGGAAGGCCAGGAAGGGGCACAAGTACTGGGAAAGCAGGGGGTTACATCTGTGATGCAAACATAGCAGGGTCCGTGTACGAGTGTGGGAGCGCGGGTCTGTTGCAGGTCAAAATCTGTGCGTTAATGAAGTTCCCTGTGTGTGAGTTTAAGGCAGATTTTAAATGGAGTAATAAGGATACAACAGACCAGAGCTGACGTGTGTCAGAAAAATTGTGTGGTAGCTCAAAATGGAGATCGGGGATCTGCATGCGTGATTAGGACTTGATGGAACCAGCCCACATATCCTGCATCTCCCTCTCGCTGTCCTTTCCACTCACAATCACTCCCAAAGCAATCAAACATAAAACTAGGGCACCTTTGATTTCTTTTTGTATGTTGTCTTATATGAATGAAAAATGTGGGTATAAAATGCTAGGGAACATCTTCTGTGATACGATATACATCAATATGATTTCATTGACCTGACATGATTTTTGCCCGAAGATCCCACACCAATGCCTGAACTGCAGTACAAGAGTCTCTTTCCTTTTTTTCGTGACCCTTTCACTCTGAACCTAGCATGTCCTTCTCATTTAAGAATTGACCCTGGCGCAGAGACTGACTGCTGGAATGAGAAAAGCACTTGGTTGCTGACCTCTCCCTCTTCCCGAGTCTGTCTTTACACAGGGATCTATGTGTTTTGTCTCGTGCTAACGAGCTGGCCTGTGTTATCTCTAATGTCATTTTAAAATTAAATTAACCCCAGACTGTGGGTGTGTGTTTGCATGGCGATAGTAATACGTTGGGAAGGAGGATGCCTTGGGCGCACACATGAAACCTGCAAAGCTGCTCTGCCGGCTTTGGCTGCTGTGCTGACTGGCACCACCCCAGGGGAGAGTATGCCCATGCATCACAAATTCGCTTTTTGGTTCCCCTTCCACCCACCCCTGAGCTGAGTTCTCTGCCAACTCAGCTTCTGTATAAATCAAAGGGAAATATTCTCCCCCTCCTGTTTTTTTCTTTTCCTGAACAGATTGGATGTCATTATGTGCAGCTGAGCTTGCTGAGGCTTGGGCGGGGGAGGAGGGGACAGGAGGAGTGATGGAAAGAAGAGACGGTTTTAGAAAAAATGCTTGCAGTCCATCAGAGGGGGAAAACAGCCTCCAGCTACAAGTAACCAGCACTTCGCACACACGCTGATTTACTAGGGAAACCCAGAGTGCTTTAATATTTAAAAATAAAGTAGAGAGTCAGGAAAAAAAGAACTAGAAGGGAAAGGACGTTATCCCTATTGACGGAGCAATGAGATAGACATCACGGGGTTGGGATGGAGGAGCTGAATGTCAGAACACCTTCTCAAGCTGCCTGACGTATTGGGGGTGCCCAGGTGGGAATTCATAGAGCTCATGTCTCACGGACATCAGTCCACACACAGACTGCAGTGACCAGTCTCAGTCGTTGTGCAGAAAGGCTTCTAGCTCATCTTTTATGAAGGGAAAAGCGCCCCTTTACTCTTCCCAGCCAAGTTGTTCACCATGCAGTGCAGTTTCCCATCATTATGGAGGGGATCACTAGGGGAGAAAGAGGGAAAAAGAAAGGGAAAGGGAGAGGGGAAAGGGGAGGAAGGGAGAAGGGGGGGCAGGAGAAAAAAGGGGGAAGAGGGCAAGAGAGAGAAGGGCAGGGAGAATGGGGAAAAAAGAGGGGGAGAAAGGGAGAGAAAGAGGAGCTTTGGGAGGGAAGAGAGGGAAAGGCAGGAAGAGAGTGAGAGAGAGACAGACAGAGAGGAAAGGAGGGGTGCGAGCCAAATGCATGGCATTCAAAAGAAGCAGCTTTCAAAAGCTTTGGCTGGGATGCGGATTTGCAGAATCTCTGGACCCATAATTCCCTGGCATACAAAGCTCGCTGGAGGCATCAATGTGCCCAAAAGGGGCTTGCAGAATAAACAGCAGATAAAAAAAACCAACACCCACAACAAGCCCATGAATTAAAAATGAAGGCGAGGCAAACAGCTGTACTTGCAAGCTGCAGGTGACCTCATTGTGGAAGCTGCGCCACAGCGAGGCACGATCGTGTCCAGGAGTTCTGAAATAATAGGTATGGACAATAACAGCTGGGGGGAGAACACGTCCCCTGTCTGTATTAAAGCGTAGGTAATTGCCCATCTCTCCTGCCAGCTGTATTTTAATCCAGAACTAAATTACTCTGAACATTCTTATAAACTTTTATGTTACAACATCTCCTAAAACCTCAGTTGACACTACTAAAAAATACTGTTCTCACTTAAGTTAAAACAGCCAGAAGGATGATTATCCACCAAGATTTGCCCAAGGTCACAGCGTCTGTGACAGTATCAGGAAGAGTCCAGATTTCCTCAGTCTCAGCCTTGTGCCTTAAGCAAACAGCTACTTTCTCCCAGTTTTTAGATGTTTATTTAAATGAGCAAAGATTGCATGTGAGAAACAAAAAAGACCCCTACCCTGTAATTCAGTTCATAGATGTGGTTCTCCAGTTATAATTATCCTCAACTTTGATTACTTTGTACTGCAGCAGAGTAGCATCCTATCACATCAGATAATTAAAAATAAGGTAACAGTATTGAATAAATGCTATTGACTCCACTTTACAGATGGGGAAACCAAGTCAGGGGGTGGAATAATTTTCTTCAGCGTTCCATAAAAAGTCAAAGGCAGAAGATGGAAACAGATGTTATACATCTGTGCTATGTGCCACCAAATCAGAACTTTTCATTCACCAGTTTCACTGGTATTATTATGCAACTGATAGCTGAGGATGAAAAAGGATGGACAATTAAGTGAAGAGCCATGCTAAACTGAGACGTCTTTGTACTCTGGAGAAAGAGTGCAAAAGAATGCACCATCTAAAAAGGCCATATCGCTTTCCAAAGCTTAGCCATTAAACTCCAGTATTCAGGTTTGATATACAGATTAACAGGTACAAAAGTCTTGAAATGTTTCAAAAAGAGGGACTGCTAAAACCGTGGAAATAAATTATTTTCTTGGTTTTAAGCAACAATTTTCCTGAGTTGCTGGATATAGAAGATCGTCATTCAGAGTGGCAAATCTGGAAGATACCGAGGAAAAGGGTAAAGAGGTGATCCTTTTATGAAACAGCTACCTGCAAGCAAGATGCCATTTCTTTCCAGAAGCAACTGATGCTAGAGCATAATGTTCTGTTCTACTCCACCTGTTGCTGAGGTGGTAAGCGAGTTTAGGGGATGTGCTGATAACGCTTTTGTTTTTCCTGCTGCTAGAACTCAGGCTAAATTGAAAAGCTCTCACAGCACTACTCCTTCCAGAAGAGTTCTGATTTCCAAGGAAACTTTTACTGGAAAAAGTGTTTTTCTTTTTCAAATATTGTTTATTAAACTTTGTTGTATTTAATAGGCAGGTCTTCCTTCCAGTGTAACTTAGTGACATAGGAATCCTGCTGCCTGAAGAGGGCTGTAAGGGTGCTGTACCAGGCTCTATACTGCTTGGGCCTCGCCTTTTACAAGGTGGGAGAGTAAAGCAGGAGCATGGATAAGAATGGTTTTCCATCAAGAAGAGTAGAGCAGGAATGTGATATGCTGCCAAGATGACAAAGACGACTCAGGGGGACAGAAAAGTTTGGCAACTAATGTGCTTTATGTGGACTTTTTTCCTACAAGGCTTAACGGACTAGACTTTTCCTTCTCCCTGATGCCTACAACAAATATCATGCAGTTGAACTGGAGGATCCAAACCAAAACATTTGAACTTTTCACTCAAAGGACTCTGAAACATTTTAAAAACTGCTGACCCCACCCTGGGAGACAGAATGGGAAATGGTATGAGAACTACCACGTCTCCGTATTTGCGGATAGCAGACAGTAGTGGTAAGTGCTAGTATTTCAAAACTTCAGTCTTCTTCTGTCATTTACTATGAAAGGAAACGATTCCGCAGTGAACTAACAGGGATCCAGTAGAGCAGCCTACGCCCTTGTTAGGTGGCTGCAGTGCATGGCGCTATCTGTGGAGATGCTCATGGCAAGCGATGGTGTAAAGGAAGCACACCTATGGCAGTGAATTGCCAACTGGCTTTGCCATATAGGAATGCCTCAAAATGCACAAACATTCAATAGTTACCATCTTCCCAAACACATACTATGTCATGACCAACTTTGGAATGAAATAAAGCACGCTTTTAGAAAGCACATTGCTTTACTAAAGATGCAGAGCAATGGAGGATCAAAGCCTGTTCAATTTTTAGAGAAGAAAATGACAAAGAATAATAAACCCACATGGGAATATGAAACAAAAGCAGTCATTAAAAATTGCTTCTGAATTGGTAGTTTTTTGTTAGAGAGCGATAATTCCAGAGCTATTTGAAAAAATCAATTCCAACTGCAGTTTTTGTTTGTTGTGCAGAGAATGGAAATGGTCTGGCTATAAAAGGGGCCTTGATTCCTTCCGAAAATGACCGTACGTGCACACTGGAAAGCATGTGGCAGTTCTGTCACAGGGGCATTAAAAATAGTCAGAGATCACGTACCACCAAGTAACAGTAATTTGCTGCTACCAAAATAGTTTACAGTATTTAAAAAAAGCTTAATCTAGAGATAGTTCTCTTGGCAGCAAAAATCTTTCTTGTGCCAAGAGAAAAATAATTTGCATCCCTGGTGTCAATGGTAATACTACCATGTTGCCTTAACGCTCCAGGAGATGCAGCCAGCTCAGCACTGCTCTCAGAAAGAAAATCTCTGAAAATAACATGGAGAAGAAAAGAAACTCACATTGCAATTGCATCGGTAATGAATCTGACATCAGCAGGTGATGAATCATTCTTTAGTCAAAGCATTTTTCTAATGAAACATAACCCTGGTGTTTGGGATTGGGTTTTTTTCTTCATTTCAATCTGTTGTTAACAGCCCTCAAAGAGTTAAGTTTTCAAGAATATGGTTGCCTTGGTATTATGCTCTCAGCTGTGATCAGCAATATGTAACAAAAAAACAGTACTTAAGTGGATTTTTTTTAAAGTATTCCCCACTGTAAATGTGTAATTAATTAGCCTTCCCCTTCCTCCTCTGCTCACACATTCAGACCCTTAGGGACCCTCCCCTCTCCTTCCTATCAAATTCAGACAGTGACTAGGGCCTGAATTATTCATTCAGCTGTAGGTGTAACACATCCATTTAAGTGATTTAAAGTTTAAGCAGTCTTGCTGCTCTTCAGCAACAAAAAAAGTTTAAAGGGAGAAGTAGAGCCCAACAGGAATTTGGGAAGTTCTTTTTTCTTAAGCCACTTGTTTGCTTACACAAACAGCGCACATTTTTGTGAATCAACCTACTTGAATGAAAAAGGGGGGGGTGAGAATGGCACCTAAACAAGAGCACCTGCCACTCATTAAGAAAATACCACGATTATAAGCATCAGTTAAAGCTTTTGTTCCAGTATGTCTAGGTGAATATTCTTTGCTGTGATAGTTAATTTTATGCACGCTTTGCTGGAAATACATGGCAAGTGAATTTCATATTGACAATCTCAGAAAATCATATGAAGATACCTGTTTAGTCCTCATTATCATTGTATCAGAGAGCCTCATGCTAAAAATTATGTACAGCCAGTCAAAGAACAAATTAACCATAATTAACAACACTTTGTAGCACTTCTGATTAGATCTCAAAGTGCTTCAAAGTCTTTAATTTTCTGAACATTTCTGTGATACAAGGCAGTGCTGTTACTCCTATTTTAAAGCTGGGGCTGTGAAGTACAGTACCTGAATCTGTATAATTTGGGGCAATTTGGGAAAGCTTCTCCATGCCCCCGGCAGGCAGCGTAGTGGGAGATATGGCACGCTCTGTCCATCACCCTGACCTGACTGAAGAATCAAGATGTACCTCCCAGTTTAGATGTGTTCCACAGTTGAGGCTGAATGTTGATTTTCCTCAAGTTAACAACAGAAGTCCGTGACAAAAAGAAAAGCCAGATCTAAACTGGAGCCTAGTGTCATAATCACTAGGTGGCCACCAGGTCACAGACTGGACTTGGTGTGTTAGATGTACTTGCATGCAATGTGATGTGTCAGTTCAAAGTAATTCAAGCAGTGAATGCCAATTCTGAAGACTGTGATTACATGAAGTACTGTGTTGCCAGTACTTAAAATTTTATTAGCAATACCATAATATGTGCTATTTCTCTCGAAGATGCAGCTGCTCGAATGTCATCTGAATACCTCAGCCTTTATGAAAAAGTGTTCTATTTTTAAAGTCATAATTATGCCACTCATGATTTTGAAGTACAGGCTTATGCCTTTATTAGTATAAGATTGGCAATACTGAACTTAAAAAAAAGCCCAAATCCTGAAATACCTGAAGGTATTTTAAGCAAAGGGAAGGCTTGAAAGACATGGGTGACAGGATTCTTCCCCGAACTCTCGCACTACAGAGTCCATTCTACAGAGATTCAGGAATGAAGCCACAGGCTCTCACAAGTGAGGGCACATAGAAGTAGCACCAAGAAGCAGCAGAAGCCTTCAGCAGTGACGTGTGATGCTTATTGCTTTGGGCTACTTTTATTACTTTGGGCTACTTTCAGTTAAGCAACTATTCAAGGCTACCCGAATAAGTCCTCTGGGCTCTAGAATGCAGGATGGACCATTCTGGTAGAAAACAAAGGTTGCTTAAAACGACTGTATTCCCACCATTGTTAAGGGAACTGGAGGTTGCAGAGTGCTAAAACACATCGGCCGGGAGCCAATAAAAATGTGCAACTGGTTGCACACGCAGCGCAGTTCAGTACTGTTTTGCATCATCCCAGCTGCCTGTAGGGTTCTACCCTGCAATTGGTTCTACCCACACAAACCTCGTTGTGGAATCAAGTCTTTTATTTCTGCGACTCTTTTTTGATCTAGATTTGAGTGGCATCATCTTCTTGATTAGAAGCCCCACTTGCTTAGAGCGGAGTTTTCCTGATAGTTTTCTTTCTATGAATTGCTCCATCAAAGCCCTGTCATAACAGACTGTTTGCCAATTTGAAATCCAACAGTTTGTCTGGTGTAAGTGTTAAAAATGTTGTCTTGGCAGTTGGGTTTTTTTGGGTGGGTTTTTTTTGCATTAAGTGACTTGATTTTTTTCTGTTTGCTTCTACAGTATGCCAAGGAAACGGGATCATTTTAGTAATCAAGCCTGCTTTTTTTCTTTCACTTCAAATAAAACCCAACACTTAACCTATGAATTCAGAGAGTAATTTTATTTTAACTGTATGAACTCTGCAAAACTCAGCATGTTTTTGCTGAAACTTATGGTCATCGCTGGTAAAATATAGTGAATTGTTTTAAAGTGGGATTAAAAACAAAAGCAAGAGAGACACGTTTTATTTACTGAGAATGAAGGGTTTGAGCCTAAGAGTTCCCCTAGGCTTTAGTCTGAGATAAGGGCCCTCTGTGATGACTCAAATCAGGTTCTTTTAAATCATCTTTTACCAATTTACCTTTTCACTCATTACAATCATTAAATGACTAAAGCTTCACAGTCTACTTATGATGCAAGAATATTTTCTTTATGCTCGTGGTCTCTAAAACCCTCTAAAAACCCACGGAACTTGCTTTCTCTGATGGCCCCGACTGTTCCTGACTAAAACACTGCTTGATCATAATTTCAGTTGCACATTCATCACTTCTGGTGAGAGAGTCCTCTGTGGACCCAGGTGGTACTGAATGATTATTTCTACAGAGGTTAATATGGTATGAATTGCATAACATTCACAATTTGTTCAGTACCTAAGAAAATACCAGATAAGCTACAAAAGAACAGCAGCAACAATTCAAAATTAGTAATTGGAATTACCCCCCGGCTGATAAAGAGGAAACAATGCTTTACAATCACCTGCAAAGTCTGAGTAGCTCAGCATCCAGGAGAAGGCATTTATGTGAGAAGAAAGCCAAAGGATACCTGTACGGGCCACCATACTACGAACAGGAACTCGAGGGCATACTTCAGGACAAAAAAACAGAGTTCAAAAACCCAGACTACCAAGAACTTTAAATTCTTTCATCAAGGACAGATGAAAGAATTAGCTTTTAATATCCCAGGATTTCAAAAGGAGAGAGTCACAGAACCACTGATTTTAGTGACCCATTTTTATCAGGACTCACTATTCCATCCAGCCCGGAGCACGATGCCTGCATAATCATCTAAAGCCATTAGTGTGTCTGTGAATTGCACCACTATGTTTCCAGGGGAAAAGCTTGCTTATTTGCTCAAAACCAAACAATACGGGACAACAGCAGTTCTTCTGAAGAGCAAGCAGAGTATAGATCTGAAAGAGAAAAATGCTAACCCTGTATCATCAGCAACTAAGAGTGCCAGAGAGCAACGAGAGCCCGCTTTGTACGCCAAGCACAATGAGAAGCCTGAAGGGCAAGGGGCCTCGCCAGCCAGGGCCAGTCCCCCGTGCACGAGCAAGGAAGCATGGCAGGCGCAAGGCTGGCAGGTTCACGGCGACGAGGGAGGCCTGAGGTCAAGCTAGGAAGTCGATATGAAGCCACAGTACATGAGAGCATGTGTGGGCCCATAGCCAGGCATAGCTGCGACACAGCTACAACCAGGTAGCCCTACGCTGTAGCTCAAGCGCAGACGGGGTGCCTGGCCCCCCACTTAAATGGGGCCTCTGGGCTCATGGGTAGAGGGGTGAGGGGTGCGGGTGGAGGCCCCCGAGGAGGCTGGTCAGGGGCTGCTAGTGCGCCTGGGGTCCGACGAAGAGTTTCAGAGCTACGCATGTAACTATGCTACTTGTCACCACGTGTTAAACAGTTTATCCCCTTTTACAATGAAAGGTGCAACCGTGTAAATCACCGAACTCATACCAGTGTAAAACTCATGAGAGCGAAGTAAGAATCAGGCCTCCAGAGAATATGCAAAGTGGATACAAACCATCAACAAAAGAGGATTCTCTCCGCCCCGGGAGCCCTGTGTGGGTGGCTCCGGCACGGGGTACATACCAGTAGAGCGTTACAAGTCTGCGTGTGCGTGTGCGAGTGTACCTGCACAAACTCAGCATCTGTGAAGGGTATGGGCAGAAATTCATTGAACACGTTACAGAAGTCCTAATTGCAAGTTATGAGGATGGGTAATGAAAGAAGGTGCCTGGCTCAACTTCAGCAAGCACATGCCTTTCCTCTCCCCCCGCCCCGAGCTGTGGTGGCTGCACGCTCACCGGCTGGCAGCGCTCCGAATGGTGACGCTGTCATTCTTTTTACAGTGGGCTCTGTGTGTGCTATTTCTTTTTAAATGATTCATGACTCCCACTTCTCACTTCATCTGCCTTTGTTTTCCTCTGCAGTGCAATGTGTCTGATACATGGCAAAACGTGCTGTGCTAACGCCAGCGCTGTGAATGGTTATACATTAATGTCAAGGTAACGACGTCTGCAGATACAGCACAGTGATGTAAATGGACTTGAGAGGGCTTGGATTCCACTTCTTTGGCCTTGTAAAATGATACAGAACAGGAATACAAACAGCCTCCCCACTGAATCGTTTGTCTTTGGTGCATACTTTTTTTTCTTCTGCTTTTCCTAGTGTCCTTCTGAACTCATCTTCAGCAATAGCCCTTCCTAGCACTTCACTGAATTCGAGCTCTTGCGACAGTAACATCCAGATGTCAACCAGTATTTTTCTACACCAGCTTCCATACGTCTTTACAAAGAATCAGCAACCCTCTATAAGGATGGAAAAACTGAAGCACAGAATCAGAAAATACCTTGGCTAAAACCACTCAGCAGGCTAGTGGAAGAGCTAAGAATAAAATTATGATTTCCCGATGTTTAGTCTGATCCTCTACGAATTGGACTGCCTCACACTGAGAAGGTGCTCAACAATCAACTTTATTTATATATTTACTATTCAAATATGGCATGTTCTCACATCTTTTATTTTCATGTTAATTGTGTTGTGGATCTTCTCCACCCACCCCCCGTTTCCTTTGGTACATTTGTTCTATAGCTATTTGTGTAGAAACCAAGCAATTTCTGCTCCACCTGCTCATAAACACAATGAGAGAGAGAACACTATGTTACAGCACAGCCACTGCCTTAGCAACAGATTACAGCATCACTGGGAAAGGAATAGAGACCTTCTGGAGAGGAGGAGTGCCCTTTATCTCCCTGAAAAGCTACAGCAGGCAAGTTCTGCCTTTAATTATATTTCCTGCAGCCCCCCCTTTAGCTTTAAGCGTTCAGTAGCTGTAAAGAATGTAAAAACTGAGCACAGAGTTTGCCCCTCGCGAAAAGACAAAGTGGGGTTAGTGAAAGATTGCGAGCAGATTGGCTTCCAAGCAGAATACACAGACCCATATTTGAGCACTCAGTTACGGCGGGGTGTAAATAATTCATTCTGTTCAGATACCATTTAGATACCCCCTGGTATCTAAATGTCTGGCAGGACAGCTCTCTTATGGAAGTACAAAAGGGAAGTAAACCACTGCCCGCAGCCCTTTGCTGTCATATTACTGGAAGCTCATATACCTGCAATCAGCGTCATGAACGCTCTACGCTATGAAAAGATGCATTTCAGGTAGCAGGCGTAATGGGACATGCAAAGACTGATTTGGCAGAGCATATCTGACATGCAGGTCATAGAACTGGCACCCTTGATACATCCTGTCAGAAAATTAATCACGACTTGATGGCCCGGTGAGCTTAGTGGCACCTTGAAGTATTTTTAGAAAGGCAAATATTTGTGTAAAATCAAAGCTATTTGATTTTAGCCTTCTCCCAATCAATTTCAGTAGGTCACACATTTTAGACTGTGAGGTCTCCAGAAGCAAGGATGATGTTTCTGTGTTTGCAGTAATACAGTCCTGATCCTGAAAGAGGTCTCTAGCTGACAGAATATAGCCATATAGTAATAACTTATAGGTATGGAATGGAAGTATGGCCAACTACGTCTGCATTGCTTTGTTAACAGGATGACATTTGGGCCACTTGACCCCTAAGGAGACAAAAGACAGAGAACCATACCTTCCACCTTGGATTCCAGAACCCTGAACTAACACAGGAGAACGGTGATATGATGGCGAGTTATATAAAAGGTCAGTAGTGACATAAAACAAAAAAACAGACAAAACATTTTTTGCATTGTCTGCGGATTAGATATTTCATTAAGCTGTCGGCCCATATTGGAGAATTAAGCCTGTTATCTGTCGAAGGATTTTGATGCCAAAAATAAAGGTCTGGGCTCATAGCTCATCTAGTGATTATATGACTGGAAATATGCAGCAAAATATGGAAGAAGTAAGAGGAAATACAGAAAACCTCTGGCATGAAGGCAAGAGTGAAAAAGATTGGGGGGGAACAGTAAACTTGTATGCATAAAGTCTTTAGTGTTCTTATTTGGTATCTCTGACACAATACAGTGTCCCTACAGCTGCATAATGCAAAACCCAAAGGCTTTGTGAAATCGGGCCACAACACTTTCACAGCCGGTAACCTGAAGATGCAGCCACTTTACCAAACGCACGCAGCAGTGACAAAGACTAAACTGTCACCCAGCTTGCAGACTTTTCCCCAGTCCACTGTGTCAGGCTGACTCCTATGCGATCCGCAGATGCAGCATGAAACATCGCTTACAAATCTACCATGTAAAATCTGTTTTTTAGAAAGTACCTACAATACGTTCCTATTCATGGGCTGCGAATGGCATCGTGCCGGCTCACAAGGACGTTAGGACTGTCTCACAAGGAGATCGATGTCACGTGGGTAAGGATTTGCATGGGCAGCCTACATAACTCAGCAAGTGCCATCTTTCTGGAGGAAGTCCCTCCTCTGACGCACTGACACCACCTGTCTCTTTACACTTGATGGCATCTGTTGGCATTTTTTATGTGCCAAAGCATTAATATCAGAACAGTGCAGGAAAGGAAGATACCAAGTTCTTGGGGACTTAGAGATGCCAAACACCTAGGCTGTACTGCATCAGGAACCAGGCTATCCACTAGCATCACCTGTGGAAGCAAAACATAGGGGACGGCAAGTCATGCATTTGTCTCCACTGTCTAATGTGCCACTTAAAACCACTTAAAAAAATATGAGTGGTAGGGGATTAAAATGGTTTGCCACCGGGGCGGGGGGGGGGGAGACAAATTATCTTAAAAATGATAAAGAATATAATGCCAGGATCAGGTACCAGATGGGTAGTAGAGAAATCCTTGACTTGTCCCCAGAAAAGGTAAAGCAGACAAGCTTTCCTGACATTGCTCAGTCAACCATGAGGAACCACCAAGAAGAAGCAGATGGTCATCCCATCTCTGAAACTATCTGGTCCTTGGCCTCTGCTGGGAATATATGTTGAGGTGCCAATTACCAGCACTTTGAATGGTGACTTTTGTGATCCAGACAGCCATTAATTTAATACCGTACCAAGATCCATAAAACTCGTTTCACAAAGAATGGCAAAATGGCAAGATACCAACAGGTTTTGATAAACACCCAAAATAAACTATAAGCCCAGGCAAATACCTTTAAAAATAAAGCAAGGGAAAAAGGTGGAACGAAGTCGTGCCACATAGTTGACAAGCAGTTCCAATGAAGATGCTAGATATCGTTATCTGAGCCTCCTTTTGTATTTTAATAAGAGGAAACAGTTCAGAAACCCCTAATGAACCTCTAACCAGGGAAAATAATTTGAAGAGAATATCAGAAATTTGAACAAGTGTTGGTCCTGTCACCTGGCCCTTTTGAAGCTGCCTCTGCATTTTCTGGTAATCCATGTAAGGCTTGACTCTAAACCCCTTTAAGTCCACAGGAGTTTTTCAACTGATGCAGTTGACTTCTGTGAGGCCTGGACATGTAAGAGCCTGAGAAGTCTTCTCCTGTGATTTCTGCAGTCAGCAAAGACTAACTTCCATTCATGTTCTAACCCAGTTTTGTAGACCGTGGTATTATTTAACTGCAATGAGCACCCCAATGTCCTTACCCAAACCAGCAGTCTCTAACTGTAATGTTTTTGAAGCATTTGGGCAGTTGTTTCAGGAGCAAGGTGATCATCAGGCCTCATGT
Organism: Nipponia nippon; assembly: GCF_047370975.1. NCBI lineage: Eukaryota > Metazoa > Chordata > Aves > Pelecaniformes > Threskiornithidae > Nipponia > Nipponia nippon. Next base: position 7,653,275 of record NW_028262335.1, read on the forward strand.
TTTTCCTTTGTCCCCTTTAAAGAGGGGCAAGGGTTGCTGGTATTCAGTTACCAAAAATCACGAGCAGTGCTCTCTGCTCGTTGTGAAATAACTTTTCAGTCTCAGCCAACTTCTCTGTGCGGCAGGGTTCCTATATGAAAAAAATATATTGGCCCTGCCTGGCTCCCTAGCAGGGCCGTCACTGATAGAGACACGTACCCCATTACATCTCCCTGACACACACAGGCTGGAAAAGGTCATTTTACCCTACGTGGCTCTGTACAGATATCCTCATGAATGAGACAAGGGCATTCTTACTCCCATGAAACATCATAGAGAAGAGCTAATGCTTTTCAGTCAGGAAAATTAGCAAACAGGTAAGCTTGCACTATCCCTTCCCATTTACATCTTACAGATAAATAGAGGAATGCAGCCTCTAGTGTTGTCAATATGGTTCCTTTCAAAAGCCACTAAAGTTTGCAAAAAATTAATGAAAGAATCTGCAACAGACCTCACATTCTGGTGCCACCTGTCAAGCCTGTCCTTGTGTGAAACTGCTGAATAAGTCAACGCTCCCTAGTTTTTACTTTGACAGCAAGGCATATTGCAGTGTGCTGCACTTGGGGCTGCACCTTACATCTATCTGTGAACTGAAGCTGGTATAGAATGCAGCAGCCTGTTTATTAACTGATTCCCAGCACGCCAAGAACTATGTTGACAGCGTATTGATTTATATGTGGGGATTGACAATTTGGTTTTGACCAATAGTATGCAGAAAACCCTCCTATCCGTTTGCTTGATCCTGTCTCTTCGTATGCTGCTGCTACAGATATGGGTGCTCTGGGGGTGACCGCTCCCTGGAAGGATCCATCCTCTTCCAAGGTCCAAAGCAGTAGGTATTAGATGACCTATTATGCATGCTGCAGTGCCTAGTAGAGTAAGGTTTACCTCGTCATATGGTTAGTTATCCGAAGGTGCATGAAAGCGTATGAGGAAGCAGTGCTGCTATGCCCTCACTGATAATCTGTGCTTTGGGGCTCAGAGGCTGCTGTACAGGCAAGGCGTATTAGCAGATGGAGCGTGACTTAACCAGTGGGATGTATTTCAAGTGATGGACAAGGATGGGGTCTTTTCATGGTAAGGATAAAAAAGAATCTAAATCCCAGTGCTCTGGGGACAGCTTTTCATTGTCTATTTAATGAACAAACGGTTGATGGCACATAAAGGCTTGACTCCTAGGTAGTTTTACCGGTACTTTTACATCAGGTTTACAAGGATAAGCAACAGTAATTGGGAAGATGCCAACATTTAAGCCTCTGTACAGTATAGCTATCTGGCCACACACTCGGGGTTCCTGTCAGGGTTTTACAGACCATGCTGAAGTCTCTGTCACTGAATGTTCACTGTGGTTGTTATTCAATTTAGCTTGATTAATGCTGTCATGGACTTGCGTACAATACAATTTTACCTGCCTGCAATGACGAACGACTATTGATAACTAACTGAAAATAAAATGGTAATACTGGTCAACGTACAATGTATTCTCCCACTGATGGTAAAAAAGAAGAAAACAGATTTATTGGTCAAGGTTTTTCTCTCACTCATTCTGGGTATCAAGAAAGTAATAATGTCATGGCTGGAGAATAATGTCATGGCATGGAGGAGTACAATCATATTAAAATTCAGAGAGGAACAAAAATTCAGTACTACAGAGAGCACCCTGACAAAAACCGTTTGCAAGGAGAGCAGAGGAGAAAACCTACCTCATCTACCCTCAGTTATCAAACCCAGAGTGGTCATTAGCAGTGTAATAGGAAAATCAAGCTACTTTACAAAACAGGACAAATTCATTCTGAACAGGACTCTGTAACTTCTGCAAAGACACAGGGAATATATTAATTAATGGCTTTAGTCATAGTACTGCTGTTGCTAGAAGATGTTGAGACAAATGTGTAAACAGAGGAGCCTTGGGAATGTCACAGTAATTTAAAGTACATAAACCTTCAAAGCACTGCCTGTGATAGAGTGATACATTGTCTTATAATTGGGCAATTGCTTTCATTCCATGATATAATTAGCACACAATTATGGTTATGTGAAAAATCGTTCCATCTCCCTCCCTTCCAATTTGTGCCTGCTTAATCTAAGTAGAGAACGTATCTTTTTTGCTACATTACCAGCAGGTCTACTTTATCCATACTGTTCAGCTGCAGTAACAGTGCCTCTAACCTGACCAATGTAATGATCAAATATTCAAGACAGGAATGGAAATCATGCTATTCGTATAAAATATTTGCTCTTATTATTTTTTCCACATCCTAAAAATACACATACTGCTGCGACAACATAAAGTTAGGTGACTCATAGCGCAAGCACCATTAATCAATGCAGCCAAAACTGCAGCAGCATTTATATGCCGCAAGTGCACTGCGTGTGCTCGCTGTTCCAGGCTATGCGATAAAGGCCAGTTTTGGCTACAGCACCTTTTTCCGAGGGCTAATGCTCAACCAGCAGTGATCTGCTGTGAAGCAATGTGAAAAAACCTGGGGCTCCAAATGGCAGAAATCTCACTTGATATACTGATTTCACACTGTTTCTGCTATCGCAGTGCGTGAAAGCCTTTCAAGAGCAACTCTTCTATTTCCATCATATCTTCCTTCTACTTCGAATGAAATACAAAAGCAAGCTGTATTGCTACTGCAGGCTGATACGTACTAGAGGTAGTATGTGCCAGAACTGAAGTTGAAACTAAGAGCTCCTAGGTTCCAGCAAAACACTCTACAAAATTATCTTTCCTCCAAAATGCAAATGTTTTCATAAGCCTTGTGAAAAGCATGTGTTTTTAAATCACCAAACTATGCCCAAGTTACGGCACATACGTTATATCCTTGCTTATTCATACGCGGGTAAAAGGCGTATTACATCGTTAGTCTTAAGATAAGTTGTCTCTAAAAACTCTCACTTGATCCACTACCTCAGAACATACTCCTGTGTCAGGTTTGTTTTCTGTATTACTCTTATCAGCAGAGGATCAGAGCTCTTCTGGCACGCCTCGGATAGCACACAGTGCAGAAAGCAAGCTTGAGCTTTAATGTAGTTATCGTCTCATTCCTGCAGCTTGAAAGAAATCCTGAGAGTCCTTCCCTGTGTGGAACTCACCTCTCCAACTGCCTCAGAAGGAATTTTTATCTTTAGTAGAACTGACTGCGCTACTCTTAATCAAATCTTAAAGAAAAAAGTTCCTAGCGTGTCCGTTTATACCGCAGATGAGATTAATGCTAAGACTTCCTGGGCTCCGCTGTGCAGGAGGGAGGGCCAGGTGACTACCCGGTTATAGTGCCGGAGCTACGTATCTGTATCACGGTACTATTCGGTATCTGCTGTCTCCCACTCTGGTTTTGGTACCATGGTCTAAATTCTAAACTTGTAGAACTTGGAATACAATTTTAAAAGTGCAGCGTAAATGCTGCAGGACAAATACTGCAATCCATATTCAAGTAAAATTCCTTCAAAGCAGTCTAGGGCAACAAAAGAAAGAAAAAGGGCATGCTAAAAAAAAAATGATATTTTTATTTAGTTGTGTTTACTGACAAAAAGAAAGCAACAAAATTCTGCATCATTAAAATGTAACTTATGAAAAGTGTTAAAGAAAAAAAATGTCATAGTTGGGAAAAAAGACTTGCATTTAAAAAATACTATTAGCTATTTCTTTTTTCTTTAACTATCCCTGCTTCTCAATACTGTTAGATGGAGACAACATGAACAGATCTTCCACTAAATTGTGTCCCAGCTCTTGAGCTATCAACTCTAGTCTTCATTTTTTACTGCCCAACCTCTCCAAGTTGTTAATGCTCATAAAGTGATCATCAGTCAGAAAGAAAGGGCGACTAGCTGGGCAAAAAGGCCCCGGTATCCTTCTGCAGGCCCAGAGCCAAGCTACCCCATTTTTCGCACTGTGAAATGGCTGGGATATACCTTCTTACATCGGTTTGCTAACGGAGAAAAGTTTAAATCCTCTGCGAAATATGAATTTATAGATATATCTGTGGACTTTGATAAAAAGAAAACTTACGACTCTTCTAAGGCCGTTTTGTTTTGTAAGATTTCCAGTTTTGCACACATAAAGGGGTTAAATAATTCACCTCACAATCCAAATGTACAGATGCTATGCCAAACTGAACCAGATCCCCTGAGAACGCTTGTCCTCCCATACTGACGAAAAGGCACCTCTGACTTTCTGGAGATTTAGAAGTACATCTCCGCTGATATTTGAAATTCCACAGTGACATAAAAAAAGAAGCATTGTTGCAAAGCACAAAGTTAAATTAACTGAAATCTGTATGATTGCACACAGGGTATAGGTGTTAGCTGGGATAAGAATCAGACCGGTGTAGATCAGAATCGATGGGTACACACATACTTTTACCCCCACCCATTGCTCATGTACACAGACAAGTCTTTCTCCACAATGCACTATCCACAGCTATTCCCCAAACTATCCCTTTTCTCTGCAAACACATATGTATCTATCACTAAACACTCCTTTTTTTCCTGTAACGGTTACTTCCCACGTGTATCCATAAAGACAGGGCAGACACGTACATAAATTTAAGGGGGGAAAATGGATTGCAGATGGAAGAGAACAACAACAACAACAACCTCTCACATTCTCTATAGTCAATCCTGTGGGAGATACTTAGCTATGGGAAAAGCTTTACAAACCCTAAGTAAACGAAGAAAAAATACATTTTCATAACATTTGGGAGGAAATACATCTTAATGGAAAATAGCTAGAGAAAAATAATAGCAGCTAGTGAGTTGAAGGAACGATATTCTCACTGACACGCAACAACAATAGAAGCTAATGCGAGTCATTTGGGGAAGGAAAAGTGAATAGCTGTGGCATATTTGCAAAGAATATATGGCAGTTTACCAAAGGCAAAGCTCCAAGGAATACCAGCTGGGACGTAAGAAGGGAGCTATCAGAAGAGGAGGGAGGTATAACAGCACCATGGAATGGCTGGCACCATTTCTTTAAAGCATTTCATGAAATGAGACATAGCTGTTCAGAGACGGTAAATCAAGGTGTTGGTGCCACTGGCTGCGGCTCACGGCAGGCGGCCAAGGAGCGTACAAAAGACACACACACACGTGTGTGTTTTAACATGTTTCAAGTTGGCAAATTTACCAGTTATTAAACCAAAGTAGTGAATTAGATTTTATTAATAACTAGTCTCCTATTTTGATCAGAAAGCATTTACTTCAAATAGTATTTAAAAAAATCAAATCTTTCTAATTAGAACACATTCCGTTTGTGGAAAATTACATCCTACTGACTTTGTACTTTGACCTTATTATCTGAAGACTAGGATGGCCCATTGTTTTGTGCATCAGCCTTGCATCTTAGCAACACAGGGCTAAAAAGCTTAGTAAATAAGAAGGCATCCAAAATGCCATAGTAACATACCGTTTATCCTGATGCTCGCAAAAAGTTGATTTCCATGTTTGGATTTGTTTAACGAAGGAAGCTGCCTCTGCAATAAAAAAAGAAGTACATCCTAAATTTTGAAAAAGGATTGATAAACTTACTTCTAGCTGAATGAGGATTTTAAGCAACACAAAACAAATTGTGTATGATTTTCATATCTCACATAGCATTACATTTCAATTGCTCAGTATTTTGTTTTCTCCATGAGATAACTATTGCAGTTATTAATAATTTAGAATTTGAAAAAGGAACTGCTTGGATTTGCAAGAGAAATTTCTCATTCATTTATGCACAAAATAAAATTGCGAGAAAATACTGGATAACAGTTAGCATCCAGGTGATTTCATCCTTAGTTTCAATTTGAAATAAACAGGCTGTCCTAATAAATAGAAGGGCTCTTGAACTCCTGCCTGTATCCTCAGAGGCCAAATTGTCCAGATTTAATACACCACCTGTAAAGTGAGAGGGTACTGTGAGGACAAGTCTGAAGGGCTAGTATCGCCAACTGTTGAAGAGCCCCTGAGTTAAATTTACAGGCAAGACAAACTTGAAGTGTCTCACAGTCAATCCACTGCCCTATATTCTTCATGACTGCACCTTCATTACAGAGCAGCACAGAATCTGGCCGAGGACAGCAGCTATCAAAACTCCAATTATGAACACACTCAAGTCCACTTTCAGAAGTACTGAGGGTCTGGATTTTATCCTCCAGGACCTCAGTGGCAGTATTTTTTGTCACTTCTTAAAGAACATTTGGCTACAGCTCTAGGATTCCTCTTTTTAAAGTTTCACTAAGGGCTCAAAAATTGCAACAAAGTGCTTAGAAAAGATAAAAAAGAATCCTGTCGCTCTACTTATTGTAGTTACGGTGCAGTTCAGTCTAATGTGATAATTAGTCTCCTGGAAATCATTCCTCAAGTTCATACTGTGATATAGCATGAAATAAATCTGCGCCAACCATACAGTTCTAACTCCAGTGTGCTGCCATCAACTGGTATGTTAATTCGATTAAAACGAGCTTGTTGGTAAGAACAGAAGTTATACTGGTGGGGGGAAAAAGGAGGGGGTAAATTTTGTAAGTATTAGTAGAATCCACTTCACATTCACATCTACAGCTCTCTAAATTACAGATACAAGATCTTTGTTCAAATTACTGACAAGGTTACCAGCTGGAACTTTACACTCAATTCAATTATTTTATATTGTACCTTCAGGCTCCATTCCAAAGTGACTCTTAAAGAATAATCAGACTTATTCAATAGGCAATCAAAATGACATTACTTTATGTAAGTACAACAAGGTTACAGACTTGGTGCAGTCTATAAGTTAAATGCTCCTGATTTTCAGCGCTTTACAATTTTTACTCTGATTATCTGGGATGTACAGGCATCAGCAACCAGGCCAGAATTTCCTCACAATTTCAGCTTAACCTCTTTACTGTCTCTGCAATATCTTGGATAAATAGATAGAAGCGAGCAGTGCAAACAAAGAAACTACAAAGCAGTTGAAAGCAATGCTTTATATTGCATCTACCCGTAGGAGCAGTCCTCGATGGACTGCCCTCCTTGTGGTAGGCGTTACACAAACCTCACCCATACCTGTCATTCACAAAAACCCTCAGAGTAATTGTTCTTTAGCTTAAACTTCCAGATACTGCAATAATTTGAATAAAAATATAAAATTAAATTACTTTTAATACAAAATTAAGGTTCAAGTCTTCGGAGTTTGATTTTGAGCCTTTTCAACCAATGTCTATGGTAAATCTCCCACAGAGACTGCTTAGGGGAACTTCCATGAGCACACAAATTGTTATATCTTAGTTATAAAAAATTACTAATATGATTTTATGTATTAAACCCCTTCTGTCTCTTTTTGAGACAACGGAGGATGGGAAGCCTTCAGGTCTACACTCAATTTGTGAAATTTAGAGGAAATAAAGAAATCTAGGAAGGAAAAGAAAGTACAAAACTCAAGTGCATCACGATGAAAACGTGATATATTGATAATAACATTCGAATTTGAGCTGGATTAATAAAAACTAATAAAAAGATCCATTTGATTTTGTTTGACACTAAATGGATCTTCAGAGATCCCATTTTCTTTCAGCTTTGTCATATTATTACTCCAACAACTGAGTTGCAGTTCATTTGCTGCAACTGGCACCATGAGCTAAAGCATTTGTTTCCAACCCTGGACAACTGGCCCTGCTTTCTGGACAGAATGCGAAATCCGTAGGTGCTGCAAACTGAGAAGACTGTGTGGAATTTTAACAAAGCTCCACAGGGGAACAATAGATGATGCTCTGGCCTCTACATCGCATTTGTATCAATATGAGATCAAAGCATTCCAGTGCACATTCTGACATGGTCAGGCCCTGAAACACATTACAAACACATTATAGATCCTCTACGCAACATTCATTTAGCCCACGCATCACATCCCACTGCTACAGTCACCTGTGTTTCCTACATCTGCAGGACGGTGCCGTGACCATGCTCCTGCTGTAACCTCATTCAGCAAAGACAAATACTAAGCCTGTCTTAAACCTGATGGGCAGTTGCACCCGGCAGGAGAGCTTATCCAGCGGGACGGATGCTGTGGTGTAACGAAGGAACAGTTTCACATTGTGCTAACTAGTGAGGGCTTGCGTTCAGAGAGTCCTCGCTGGGTGTAGCCTGCTGATGCAGCTATGACGTCACACCTTGCTGCATGAACGTACACATCCCTGTCCCGTGACGACCTATGTAAAGTCTCAGGAGCTGAAGGGCGAGGATGTTATCACATGCATGTCACACCGCTTCTGCTCTTCACAGCTCTGGGAATGGTTTTTAGAACGATCCTTGCCCGTGGATGGGTGCATGAGAGGTTTACCTCCCAGCAAAGAGGTATGGCACAGCCTTTAATCACTGCCAGTGAAGTCTGTACCTGTGTATCTGCAGTTGGTAACCCTGTCATCTAGCGACTATTAAGAGTGGACCACCAGCCACTTTACACTGAGAACAGGGACATTTAACCATGCTGAGAATACAGAACTCCCCACTTTTTTCCTAAGCAGCATGTATAACCATGGCCCAACAAGGCCTTCTGCAAGGTACTCGAGAGGTGTAAGTAAAATACCTGTGGGATGAGAGTTCTTTCCAAGTTCTCTATACTGTACTTCGTAGCCCAGAAATCTGTCTCTTGGACACACAGCAACTCCTAACACTACATTTCATGGATGATTCTGAAGCAATCATAGGCCCTACAAAATTCAGAAACCGAACAGCCAGCTCTATTTGGTACACTGAATGGCAAGTAGAAATATAACGATTCTCTGTAGCGTGTGCTCCTTCCCATTTGAAATAGACTCTTTGATATACCATAACAAACACAACAACCCACACTCTTTTCTAAGATACAGCCCCATCAGACTTCCGAGATGCATACAGCTGACGACGTATATCTTCTCCTATATATGAAAGGCACAGCGTATGAAATCACATAATGGCAGTCTGACATAGCCTCAATTAGCTTTTGTCTCAGGAATTTTCTTCCTGGTTTGGATGGCTCTGCTTCTAGAAGATACCAGTCTAAACTCCAAAGTCTGACTTGAGCCCCATAAAACTTGAGAAGTCTGGAACATATCCAGATGTTAACCATGAAAAGGCATCACTTACGATGCTTCAACTGAGAGCACCTAAGCATCCCAACAGCAGCACATGGTGTCTGCATCAAATGGACAAGCAAAAATTTAAATGTGGGAGCTATGCAGTATCTTATTCAGTGGTCCTGACAGTTCTTGCTGCAGCTTTCTTTACAGGAATGTACCCAGGTTTCTTTGCAATGTCTCTGTTACGGCTCTGGATTGTTACAGTCTCCCGCACAGCGCTGCTGCCAAGAGCACAAGGAGGGGAGCCATCCAGAGGAGCGGCTCTTTCCCCAGTGTCTGAGCAGACTCTGGAGGAGTCCGGGATCACTGATCTTGCAGAACTCAAGCCATTATTGGAGATACAGTGAGGTTTCAGGTGGTTATTTTTGCTGCAATTTATGTAAAAATTGTGTGGTAGGGTTCTCAGGCTGGTGATTCTTAAACACATTCAGAAACTTCTTCAGGTGAGACAGAGCACCTCTGTGGGAGAGGCTGCCTGGCACAGCGCGGCACGCTTCACTGTACACGGCTCTCCATGGGCTTTGACTATAGACTAAAGCTATGCAAAGTTAGCAGATCTGCTGTGTTGGGCTGGCACAAATATGTGGTTGCACAGTATTTTGCCATACGCGTTTTTTCATCATTTTCAATTGCACAGAAGGGATATAAAAATTAATAATAAAAATGTGAATTCGCATTAGAAGTGGCATTTTGCATTTACTTTGACTAAAAAATTAGGACTACACAAGATAAGCCATAAAAAAAGTTCTTCATTTTTGGATTAGTGGGATTAGAGGTCTGAATTTTTGTGAAACTTAGTAGTTTAAATGCAATGTAAAATTTTAACATAACTTTTGACTAAATCCATGAAGCTTTACTAATGCTGCCATGGTACTGAGACGCAATTCTTCCCTTTGAAGGCCCCAGGATATGCAAACCCAGAGCTTGATATAGTTATTATTTCTAACCAAACTACAAGGATAATGAAAAATTATTAATTGTGTATCATTTCGATATAAAATCATTAATCTGACTTTGACAGGGGCCGTAAATAGGCTGAACAGTTTTCAAAGACATTGCCTGTCCTCCTACACAGTGCCTTCCTTCATGACAGCAGCTGAAAAAACCAAACTCATCTTCCTAATACATTTAGTCTTTGGAAATGCAATTTCAATTATGTAACTCATTCTTCCTGTTGGGCCACTGGTAATCAAGTTTACTGACAGTGAAAGAGCCAGTTTTTCATCCAGCTGGGTGCCTGCAAAGAGATGGATGAAGCTGGGTCAATGAACTGGAGAATCTGATTCTTAGCTGTAGGGAAAAAAAGAGGATTTGCACGGGGGCTGGTGGCTGCTGCTGCTGCAGACAAGATTTGGTTGAGATAAGACTGAGGGACGCATAGTTTCACTGGCGAAAGGAGAAAGCGATCATGCAATCGGCAGCTCTCGCTGTCAGGGTTCCAGAGCGCAGGTTACAATGCAGGTTACAAGGCACCTGAGCCTGAGAACGGGAATGGGGAAAAATACCTTAGAGCACTCCAACAACAAGGATGCTCTTCAGCAGCACAACCCAGTACTGTCCAGACTACACTGCAGGAGGGCAATGGAGATTGGAGGCAAAAAAAAGGTTTGAGCAAGCAATGTGTCCTCTATAATCATGGAAGACAAACAAAACAGTCAGTTTAAATGGAAAGAGACAAAAGTACGTAATAATGAATGCAACTGATTGGCTGAGATAAAACATCCTATGGTCTTCATTCTCAGCTTCTCCATTTTGCTGCACCTTCCTTGGCCTCAAAAGGTTTATTCCAGCTTTACCTCACTTTGAGAAGCTGCTCTGGCTCTCCTTTTTTCCATTTTATACAAATACCAAATCAGTTCTCTCTCCTCTTGTACCAAATCACTTGGCTGCTGCTTCTGATTGTAATACTTGGTCTATAAAAAACAGTTCTCCTTAAAGACCTTGCTTCTCTCTTTTAACAGCTATCTCAGAATTCTATCTTTTGCCATTTAGCTACCTCCACAAAACAAAAAGTTAATGGCAACAACTTTTAAAATTGTGGATTTTATGATTTTATGTATGCAAGCTGATTTAGCAGGAGAATAGCAACAAATGAGAAATGGCAATTAACACTCCCAGAGTAAAGCCTGTTATTTCTCATGTTCTTCAGCCCTTCTCATAAAATGCTTTCAGAAAGAAGGCAGCTGAGTCTAGCAAACAAGACTACACATTTCATAATTCCACTCCATTGCTTTTCCAAAAACAAAAATATGTAGGAAGAACATTTCAGTATAACTAATTAGCAGGCTCTGTGTCCTCATCCTTGTTAATTCAAGGGACATCTCTAAAAGACTCCTCTGGGAGAGCTTCTGATGTTATAATTTTACCCCCCTGCTCGAGTCCAGACATCTGCTTTGAAGTTCTGCAAGGAATAATCCCCACAAGCACAAAGGGTGAATATCCAGGTGTTATTTGAGAAATTGCCCTTGTCTTCAGAGTGGAATTTAGCACATACTCTGAATGTTAGGTCAGGCTAGGAGAGGTGCAAAGACTTGGAAAGAAACGTTCCCATCAGTCTGTTCACACCTAACAATCTCAGTGTTGTTGTGGCTTCATTCTTACAAACCCCAGCTCTTGTCTAATGGCCACAGAAACTGAGCCACTCAGCAACATTATCCCTAATTCCCTCTCAACTTGTCCGTGAGTCATGACATAACAACTCTTTGTGCTGAGTGTCATCAACTCAGCTGTCGTACAGCTACACGGAGCGGGGGTACGGGCTGCCTGCCCGTTCCCAGAGAACACCGCAAGGGCCTCCTGTAGCTGCGGGCAAAGGGACCAGCAGCGGGCAGGGCCTTCGGACATTTTCACAGAATAGAGGGAAAGAATTTCCCACTTTTGGAGCGAAGGTTCCTTCTGGAAGGCTTCAATAGCAAGAGCTGTCCGCATGCAAGAAGAGAGGGAGTGTTGCTGAATTTGCTAGTTTTCTCTGCTTGGGAGGCTAGAGCCTGGCACAGAAACAAACTAAAAGAGCATCTTCCCTGTCGATGACGCAGAGCACTGACTGATTAAAAAATATGCAAGAATCATGCACAATTCACTTCTTTACGTACTTCTCACTATGTAAACTTCACTTTCTATACGGTTTTATTACTTTCAAGTATGTTTTATTCCCTGATAGTAGGAAAGGGTCTTCAGCAGGTGTATTGTACATACTTACTTTAAAATGACTGGCTAAAAAACTAGTGTTAGTTTTCCAAAGAAGGATTTTTAATAAAAAAGCATCAGAATTTCCACTGAATTTCCTTGTATCTTCTCAACAGAAAGGAGAGCTTTTTCCTGACTTTTTGGTACGGTCACTGAAAAATCCAGCCGTCATCCAAGTCTACTTCAGGTAATAAAATGACAATGTTTAAAATATTAAATTGCAATTTTTTATTCACTAAATCAGAACCAAATTGTTTCTGGAAAATGAGCACGTGTTCCTAGAGAACATAATTCTCTGAAAGTTTCCCTCCATAGAAGTCATAGACGTGATTTCCTTTTCTTTGTGTGCTTGACTAACTTGTATCCCTGCTGCTCTGGCAGGGGGCTGAGGGCTCCCGTTGCTGTTTCAGTCATCTTTGGCTGCTAGTACAGATCCACGATGTACAGAGAGTTTTGATAAGATCCAAAGAAGCTTCCCTGTTGTGGGAGTTCCTCCAAATCAATTATTTGCAAATTTCAAACCTTTTGAAACTTGTCCATCATTAATCTCTGAGATAACACGGCATGGAATAATATCTGTTTCATGTAGATCACACGAACGGGGGAAACATCTGTGACTGTGTGCCTAAATAGTCTTTCTTCACTACTATTTTGAACAGAGCTATGAACACATTTGGGTAGGAAAGAAGAGCTTAGTTAAAAAAAAAGAAAATCTTTGGTAACGCAGAGAATTTCTGTAACCTCCGAATCCCTAGAGAGTTCTGGGGCCATTGCTGTCTACTATCAAGCAAGCCAAATACTCACTTCTGCATGCAGTTTATCCATGCTGTCAGAGGCCGGCCAGCCACCAGATGCTCAGAAATGCTGATTCCTCTGCAAATTAGTTCACCTCCTTTCATGGCCCAACCATTCACTTCTCAATTTCCCCTTTGGCCTCTGCAGTTAATGGGATCTGCTGTTAGGCAGTCGGGGGGGATTTCTTACTCCCATTATGAAAAAAAATTCTCTGAATTTAAATGGAATTAACTTTCCTAAATATATGACCACAAGTTGCCACTCTTTTGTTTTAGACTAGTAGATCTGGGAGTGTTTTGAGTTGATTACAAATGAAAGATGACTTTAAAACTCAAAATGAAAAACGTGCTGGTTTTCATTCAAGTACATCCTGAAAAGAAATGCCATTTTTTTTGCTTTTATCCCTCCCCGCTATATCCAGGGTTAAAAAAGGTATTGTGTAGTGTGGCAGACAGCTAGCAAATGAAAATGCAGTCTTCTAGCCATTTGTAACAGTAGGCAAAGATCAAACCTTTATACTGGTGCAATAAATCACACTCCAATGGCTATAGCTGGACGCCATCAGCCAAGAGGTCTGAGCCCCAGAGTTGGCACTATCCATACAAATGACTTTGAGGGAGCTACTTGGAAGTATTGAAAGAACCACTGATACAGGTTCCTTCTCTTTCGTAGGCACATTACACTGATTGCTTAATATAGAACACTGTCACTTAGGCCTCAGTTTCCAGCTGTGTAAAATGTGACATTTGCCTTGTAAATAGAAGCCTCAAGGGCTTCTTTCAGTGGCACAGCAGCCTGCGCTCTGTTGAGAAACTCTGCTACAATCTATGGCCCAGAGATCCCTCCATTTTAAACTTTATATACATGCTTTTGAACGCTTTTATGAATCGGGCCCTATGTTTCATGCCAGGCATCTTGCCATGTGCCTCATTTAGTTTATTTAAACCTCTAGGGCTGGCTTTAATCTGCTTTCCCAGAGTCCCTAGGTTTGAAAATGTATATACCAGGAAGAAAGAGAGGGGAAGGGAAAAGGGAAAAGAGAAAAGAAATCAAAGCACAAAGTGAGTTCACTTTTGTGAATCTTACTCAACACTGATACGAGGGCTTATTTGGTTTTGCAGTCCTCACCCCTTCACCTCAGGTGCTGGGATTAATGGGGGACTGTTTTTCCCCTTTTGATTGCGTAAATGAGGAAGCTGTTGACTCGCATGGTACTGGAAAGACATATGTGCTTCATTATCTGGATTCCTTGTATTGTTTCAGCTTGTCGTTGCTGGCTGGGAACACGCAGCCTTGAGCTGTTCCCATTTTTAAAATGCACTTTTTTCTGCCCCAGATTATTGCCAAGTGGAGATTTAAGTACACTATTACTTTTATGGAAGACTATTAAGAGTTATTAGATCCCATTAGAGCAGACTATGCTCTTTAAAAAAAGAATCCTTTCCTTTATTTTTGAACAACCATTTATATTCATTTAAATCTGACAGAATGTTTGTATCAATGCAAACACAGTTAATTATATCTTAGATCAGTGAGAACATTTCTTGTTTATTTTTAAAAAATGTTTTACTAGTCTCCCCTAAAGACTGTGTTTTACTTATGTGGCTTTAAAGCAAGTCTGAACCATCACGGGTGCTAGCTGCACTGGGTGTTCTGGCATGGATGGCATAGGAGTTGGAGAAAAGTGATTGGAAACTGAATCCCAGCACAATCTGTGCCTACTTTTATTAGTTCAGATTAAGTCCTCAGCTCATGGACACTAAAATATCAAGGGCACTCTTTATATCAGTAGAGGCAGGATCAGACCCTACATTACAGCAGGAATATGACCTAATGTTATTGGCAGAAGTCACTACCAGTAAGAACTGCACACAGCACCCGTTCCTGGGTGGTTGTCATTTTTTTAAAGACAGGATGAATGCTTGGATTAATTGCTACTCTGTTCCAAGTTTACTTCATGCCTACTCCTTTCTTTACAGTTTAGATCCAGTTCTCCAAATTTCTATGCATTACTCGTTCGTCTCAAGTCATTTTCAAATAAAATGAAGGAAACATGTCTCAAAGGAGTAAAGAATTGTACGTGCTGACACTGTAATGTGTTAACATCTGAAAAACGTCTGAGAGATTAGCTCTGACTTTATCCCTTCCCTTATAGCAGCATTTGTGGTAAGCAACGTTCTCAGCAGCCCAGACCTATAGGTTTGATCTGCTTAAGCTGTAATTTGTATGACCCACTTTGGGAAGAATGGTATGTCTTCCCAGAAAATACTCCATTTGTTCCCTTCCCTTCCCTTCCCTTCCCTTCCCTTCCCTTCCCTTCCCTTCCCTTCCCTTCCCTTCTTCCCTTCCCTTCCCTTCCCTTCCCTTCCCTTCCCTTCCCTTCCCTTCCCTTCCCTTCCCTTCCCTTCCCTTCCCTTCCCTTCCCTTCCCTTCCCTTCCCTTCCCTTCCCTTCCCTTCCCTTCCCTTCCCTTCCCTTCCCTTCCCTTCCCTTCCCTTCCCTTCCCTTCCCTGACACACTGTGAAGAGATGACTAAATGCTGCCACAGGAGGGAGAAAAACAAACAGGAAAGAATTAAAAGGGCCTTGGATAGGGCTGTAAAGCATAAGGCATAAATTATTCAGCTCTTCCCCTCCCTGAACTCTCTTGCAGCCAGCACATGCACACCACCTCCCTTCTGGATGAGCCTTTGGCATGAACGGCAGATCACATTAATGCTCCATCATGTTACCCCAGCAGAGCATCGCTTGGCAAGATGCTGCAGGATACTCCCTCAAGAAAACTTTGAAAGAACAATGCTGCACGGCTGAACTAGGTAGCGGAGGGGAGGGAGGGAGGGAGAACGTGGGAGGGGGAGAAACATCCTGGCTATGTGGGGAATCATGTTTGAAACGGCTTCTCAGAGCATAAAGCGAGTCTAGGATTAGAAGTAATTCTTTAAAAAACATATATGCTCCTGGAAAACTACCTGTAGGGAGTTTGTGCAGGAAAGAATGCGGTTCCTGTTTTTCCTTTCAAAGATTGACTTAACAAAACAATCAGCCACATGAAAAGGCAAAGAGCAGAGTTCTCACGTATGTTGTTTGACTGTTTTTCATTATTATTCTTAAGGCATGCTCTAAGGAAAGCAGCTGGAAGGGTAGTAGTTATGCCTGAATCATAGCTGTCCTGCCTTAACTTTGTCCTGTCTTCACTTCGTCCTTTTGTGCTTGGTTTTTAAAGCCCTTAGGTTTTGTCTAGACTAGGAAAAAGGTGTTTTTTTCAAGAATAGATCTTGTTTAACTAAACAAAAGCCAACACTTGAACAACATTAGGATCATGCTTTAGCAGCTTTAGCTTAGTTCAAGAGGTGGAACAGAACACGGAAAGCAGTCTGAGGAGACAGGAACAAGCACGGAGCCTTCAGCATTCTGCTGAAAATCTTGACACTGATGTTAGGTAGCAAATGGATGCTAATAAGAAGACACTTAGTAACCTCGCTGAAAAGCTGTGGGAAAAGAAAGAGAACAAGGACTTAACACAGAGGTCAAGAATAAGGTTTGGGAGAGTCACGAGGCCTGGAAAGAATGTTGGAGGAAGTTGAAAGAGATAAAAATATATTTATTTTGTATTCTAATGGAGTCTGGAAGTGAATATATCACTGTGTTCAACAGTGGGAATACATATGACAAGAAAATTGGTTTTGCCTCAGAAAAGATTAAAAAATTATCGTCTCATATCAGACTACAGGAAGATAAAACAAGCCATAGTAGAAATCCAGCAGGAAAATAACATGGCTGTGAGGCAGGCCCACCGCTGCTTTCATCTGTCCCCCAAATTGTACAATACAGATTTTTGATGGGTTTAAGCTTCAGATTCTTTACTTTCCTGACTAGTATGCATGAGCTGAAAGGAACACCATCTGGACAAGGTCAGTTCAGCAGGAGTGGTAGTTTATAGAAACTGGAACAAATATTGGAATTATAGTCGTTCTTTTTTTCCAGGGGAAGGAGGGGAATGGAAATGGAAAAATGTCGGTGAAGAAAAGCATATAGGGCCCAAAATTCAGAGCTGAGGAAGTCTGCAATGGAGAATCTAGTTGAGACAGCTGTGCTGAGGCTTACCTAACCTAGGGCTGACCAAGCAACTTCCATGATGTCATATTTTGCTCTGATGGGCCATTAAATTAGTTTGTTGCTCCAGTCCTTGCTCCTGACACCTATTAAATCTACAGCTTTTGAGTTTGGAGTTGTCAAGGTAGCGCTGCATCGGACACTAACGGAATCTGTGGGGATTTTTGGGAATGAGACAGACCCTGCACAGAAGCTCTTTGCTCTTTTCTTGGCTGTCTTTTCAGGATATTTTTTTTTCTACGCATATTCTCGGCTTGGTTTAGAGAACCAAAGGAATAATTTACTATCTCTCCTCTGTATGTACTGTTTAATGCCAGATTAAACTAGGAAAGCTGGTTTCTGGGCTTGGGCCTATACTTTTCCTCTGCAGTCTTGCAGGAAATATTGCGCTTAATTTCAAAA
The DNA here is from genome assembly GCF_047370975.1 of Nipponia nippon. Taxonomy (NCBI): domain Eukaryota; kingdom Metazoa; phylum Chordata; class Aves; order Pelecaniformes; family Threskiornithidae; genus Nipponia; species Nipponia nippon. The sequence continues at coordinate 7,670,885 of NW_028262335.1, forward strand.
GAGTAGAGAAAAAATATTTATTTCTACAATGTTTATACTATTAAAAGGCCACATAGAGGATCCATTCATATTTACAATAGTCACAAGAACCTGCAAGTGTTTAATGTCTTTCATGCCAAAGGAACGCACAGCTACCTGCTCTGCATTTGCACTGTAGATAACAGAGATCTTCTACAACATTCCGAATCCCAAGCTACTTGCAAGACATAGCACTTATTGGATACAGATCCCATCTGCTTTTCTCGCAGCAGGCAAGTCCCAGCATCTGTTTCCCGAGGCACATCCAGATAATGCAACCTGCTACTTTATGTGGCTGGAGAAGCAGAGATGCAGTCTTGCAATACTCGTGCTGCTTGACAAAGGCCAATTATTTTGAGTAAGTCTTTTAATGAAATAAAAACTGACTAGCAACTAAGAGACTGACTAATAAGTTGCTTCTCACTTCCACCAGGAGCCTTGAAGTGCAGGCCAGAATCCAGGAAAGATTTTCTGGAAAACGAAGAGAGACCCAATAAAGTCTCTAAGCCTGGGCAAGTCAATAAACTGTCACAGTTGCCCAGAAGGAATTGGCTTGTCTTAGATAAACTTACAAAAGGCCCTGAAAAAACAGAACTTTTTTAAATAGCAGAGATTAATTTTCTGACTTCAAAGTAGTATTAATGCAGAGCTTGGCTAAGGTTTCCTGTGCAAGCAGTTTCCCCCCGAGCAATGATTTCAGAATCCGCCTTGTTTTAAGGCTGGCATTTGCTGCAGCTGCAGACCTGGAGTATTTTCGATCCCCTGTGAGTGCTGGAACACTATCCAACAATTAAACCGCAACCCAAAAACAATCAAACATCTGTTTGGAGGCAGGCTGCTCAGTGACTGACATTCTCCTGCCAGCATAAACACTATAGCTGCTGAGTGATTCCTGCCTTTTGTGTGTGTGTGTGTATGTATGCACTGCTTGTGTGGGTTTTTTGTTCCTGCAAGCAGTAAGATTTTGTATGTGTAAATATGCTGAAGAGCATTTTTATTGCAATATGTGAATGTGCTCATATAGTTTATTTGTGGAAGTATTTTTGTTGACAAGAACACACATGTTTGAGCGTCAGCTTGAGATCTGGTTATTTGTGTGCTGGAAGTGGCTTTGCAGAAGGCAGATGAGGATGTGGACTGCGAGCCTGGAATCAGGTATGTGTTTACGCAGTGCTGTGTGTGTTGGTGTATGTTCATTTACAGATATGTACTTGGTTTTATTTGGGCAAAATTAGCATTATGGCTGCACGTAGGTTTATGTAGAGGCAAATATTTTGAAGTGTGTGCACGTGTACATGTAGAACTGTATCTGTTAGAGGGTTTGTGCTTTTTGATGGACATCTACTCTACACCTGATCTTCAGGTTCTGCCATTGAAGTAATCAGCTACTTGGGCCATAGTCGATGTCCCTTATTGTAGGCCCAGGAAGGCAGGTAACAAACTGCTGGAAGCAGTTCAGAATTGGGTTCAAAAGAACAGCTAGGGCTGGCCCTGATGTAATCTCAGTCTCTCTAAATCTAAAACCCCTGATTTCAAAAACTCTCTTGGGACTATGGCAGGGAATCAGAGGATGATTTGACTCAAGGGCTAAGTGATGAATACTGATGTTAGGTCTGTCTGCCTAGAGGACAAATTACTCTCCTTCCTAAAAGCACTTACAGACTCCATGCAGGTAGCAGCTTTTGTCCTATTTTATTTATAGACTTCAAATAAGCATGGGCTGTTGATGGCCAGGGTAGAGTAGCATGCAAATGGCATTCATTCCCAACAGGAACTCCCTCCCTATAAAACTAAGATCAGCTTTCAGAAAATGCAATTGTTCCCACTCCCAGCCAAGTGACAGCTTGTGCTGCTCCTACCAGTTCTCCCTGAACCCCCAAGGCCTAGAGACTGCTGCTTGCCGTTTGTGGTGCCTGTATATACCTAGCAATATCTGAGTCACCGCCATAGGTGCTAGCCACAGCCTGCTTGCTTGAAAACATCAGCATCGCAAGTGACAGAATCTGGGCCACCCACTGGCTGTATTTCTGGAGCATTCCTCTGTCTAGGAGAGAGCAGCTAGAGTTTTTTGCTTTAGACGATTTCTCAAATATCCCATTGCTGAAGTATAAGAACACACTGTTACAGGAAAGAAAGATTTGATGATCTTCCCACCGTGAGCCCCACAGCTTAACTTATTGTTATAATCACCTATTCTTTTGCACCAGCCTTATTTTCCTTTTTACCAGTTTAAGCTGAGAAAGTTTACTAGAAAATAGCTTTGCCTCAGAAATCATAGGAGGTTCTATTGCTTAGCAGAGGGCAGAGTACAGAGCACAGAGGGTAGTAGTAAAGCACAGGGGATCAGTATTCTGCCATGTCTGCTACCCAGGTGCTGTAGAACACGAAAACCATTTTATCTTTCTGCAACAAAATTTCCCCCTCTGTCAAATGGGGAAAGGATTTACTGTGGTGAGAGAGAGACTTGTGCAACATGATGTTTACTACTTCGAGACACTTGAACTCAAAAAAGCTACGGAAGAACACTATTGCTATTACATACTGTACTGACTACAGTGCATGTACCTGAATTACAACTGCAGAGAAAGCAAGCTCTGTCCCCAACAGAACGCAGCATCGCCTGAGTTCCAGGATCTGCCTCTACCTCTGACTCCACAATGGTTGGCCTCCACGCTTTAATCAGAACAATTAAGATTCTTTCAAGTATGGAGCTTGTGGTTAGTCATAGTCTGGAACTGCACCCCTATTTATGGCTAGAACAAGCTGCGTGGTCACTGAATTGTGAAGCTCCTGTAGGTGAAGGCGTTACATTCTCAAGCCAGACATTGCATGAGACATGTCCACTTGCCTGGGGACAGCAGAAAGACTGCTCTGTAACGTGCAATGCCATTTTCACTCCTCACTTCTTCTAACGCAAGACCCATCAATAGGGTGTAACGTGGTGATCATGACAAAAGGCCCTTTGTCAGCATTAGCAGCTGCTCCATTTCTAACTCTTGTTTTCCCACAAACTCCAACTCTAGAAAAACATGAAGTGCAACTTAAGGAAGCTCTCAGCTGTCTACCACTTTGTTCGTTTCCAAAACAGATGTGAAATAAATTTTGGTCTCTCTTCTATCCCCGTCTTGTTTGTCTCTAAATTTTGATTGCGAGACCTTGGAAATTTGAACTGTTCCCTTAAAATTTATTCCTTATTTGTTGCAGGAGTTTTGAGTGATATTTGAAGCTCTTCTACTTTGTGGATTAATGTGTTTATCCTCCCACTAATTAGTCCAAGTCTCAGAAAGCCCCAAACTTTAACTTTTGGCTCACTATTCAGCCAACCAATAAATAACGTGAGAGACATCAAAACAAACAGTAAGATATAAACTTAATAAGTGTGTAATGTCTTAAAAAAAAAGGAGTGCTCAGTGAAAATATAACAGGATAAATTCACAAGCAGTGAAATGAAACAAAGCATATGAAATTCCAGTACGACTACTAGGAATAATGTATGTGAAGCTAGTAGAATAGTCTCCCATTGGAAAGGACAAAGAACTAGTCACTTGAACTACTATGGACAAACTAATAAATGCTAGACATCTTATAGGTGTGTGCAGAAGTTACTTTCATAAAAACAGACTGAAGATGCTAAGTGTGGTTCCTAGAGCCAAGAAAAACAAGTAGAAGTTACACGTGTTACCAGTCATTTGCTTCTCAAAACTCTGATTTCTGCATACATTCTCAGCCACAACTGTTTGCATTATTCTGTCCATGTTGTAGAATTTTTTCCTTTTTAGTCAATAACCTGAATCAAAAATCTGACATATATTTCTTTTGGGAATAACTTGCATAAAAGCGCACCTGACTTATCTCTTCGAGAAAGTGGAGGTTATTCAGATCTGGAAAGGTATTTGCCATGCAAAGTCTCATCTAGGCTGACAACAGCAACTTCCCATACTCTGTCCTGGGGGGGAAAGGGGGTGTCAAATCCTCACATCTGCCGTCCTAGTGCACAGCTGTGAGTTTTCCAGGGAGAACCATCCCTGCTTGCCCAGCTGCCCTTCCATTCACTGTCACTCAACAAGTAACTATTTCACAGTCCTCACTGAAAACAATAGGACCTTTCAGCAATGAAATCAGATCTTGACTCTGATAGGAAGGCAGCTGTGAGACACATGAAAGCTTCTGCTTGCTGCCTCTTCCTCATCTCACAAGGTTCAGATTCAAAGAATCCTGGTAAAACATCCACAGCCCCTTCAGAAAGGTCAGTGTTGCAAAGGAGATTCTAACCGTTTGGTACCCTGCAGAAAGATATATAGGCAGACAGGTAAATAGGTCACTAACAATTTAGGGAGATGAGTATACATGGAAATAGATAGAATATAAAAAGAAGAAAATAGACCAAGAAAGAGCACTGAATTTCACTGCTTTTTTGATCCCAAAAGAGAGACCCCATGCTTTATAACCTTGAGGTATCATTTCTCCCATTACTGATATTTAGTCGCCTCTGGGGCAGAAGGCAGAAGCTTTTAACAGCACTCGGTTATACTATATACCAGTCTGCCACAAACTCCTCCCAATTCGTTAGGGCATTGACTACTTTATAACCTTGGAGGGAAGAGCATCACCTGTTAAAACAGCACCGCTATCAATAATCTCTGCAGTTTCCCTTGAAGGCTGTTTTCTCATCTAAGAACTGATGAGGTCCAACACTATTTTAACTTTCTAATTATTCTAATTTCAGGACATTACTGCTGCTGATTATGACATACACTGCACCCAGAAAACGGATGGATTTCGTTCCGACGGGTGTGTCAATGCTGCAGAACGGCACTTGGAGTTCAGTGTACAAGCACAGCATCGAGAAGCCGGGAAAATTAACCCATGTGGAGCTCTGTGGTAATGTGGCTAGATGTCTTCCAATACCTAAACTCAGTTATTTACAAGCACATTGAGTGATTATACTTCACTGCAGCCTCTAGCATAAATTATTCGGAGAAAATCAAGTGTAGGGGAAGAGCTGCTGTTCGCACAGAACTACAGTTAATAGAAAGGCTGTTTCTTTTTTATTTCAAGAGAATATACCGACTACCCTTCCAAATGGAACAAAACCAATGCATACACTGTTTTATCGGGGATTGGCCAGCCTATGATCTCTTTTTCTCTTTTAAATACACTGAGCTGTTTCCAAGCACAGGGACAGGTCAGTGCTCATGTAGCAGCACACAGGGCATGCTTGCCTAGCCTCTAGATGAGCCGTGTGTTACCCTCACCTACTGCCATTTCTTCACCTCACCCTTATTCTTGCAGTCTCTCTTCCCATTCTCTTTTTCTCCTATTTCCTGCTTGCATTCTGTCTTCAGTCTGCTCCTTCCTCCTTTGCTATGTTCACCTGTCTCCACCAGCTAAGCCCCATTTCAAACAAAGGAACAAAGAGAAAACTGAAGTTTTCCATTCCAGGCAACACCATGACTTTAGCTAGTAGCCATCTCTTTAGCACAAAATGCCTTAGTCCCCTTCTTTAGGGTGCTTATTTGACTATCATGCCTACAGAAGTAACGTCTTCATGACAGGCCAGGCACTAGAGCAGAACCGAGCTGTGATTTTACTGAGGTCCTTCGGGACCTGCCTGATGGGCGCAGCACTGCGGTCCCTGGAGCCAGCGGGAAGGTGCCTTGCAGACTGCAGGTGCGATTCAAGTGTGCACACAAGGGGAAGGAGATTTAAGGCCATGAACAGAATTTCTGCCATACCACATGCAAATATCACAGCCATCCAAAGTAACTGTGAGGCTATTTCCTCCCTTATAATTGGACCACTTGCTTTCCTTCCTAGCAAAAAACAAAATACACATTTTGAAATTCAAAATATCTTATTTTAGACTAAGAAAAATAATGACAATAAAGTAGACATAAAGTCTCCAGAGAGATCCCAGTAGCACTTTGTAGGAGAGTAACCGTATATGCTTCTCTTTTATAAGAACATACAGTAAGTTATGGAAACGAACCAATTAGCCACAAGTACAGCATTCAGCTGTGATATACAGAAAACAAAAGACATACTGTGTCTGCAGCCTATACAAACAGTTCTTGACTGAGATCATTGTGAGCAGTGATAAACGAAAAGAACAGAAATTATCCAGCTGAATGCTGATAGCACCTTCATAAGCAGGCTGTGTTTGGCAGTGAGGTGATAAACAAATAATACACATTTCAAATGTGATATTGCTGACTCTTGCCTTGTATGGTACCTTCAAGGATATTGGACAAAATTCAGAGGCCACTGATATGCTTCCTCTGTTTAGAATATTACCCTGCCCACATGGCTAGTAGGTCATATTTCAAGGCTTATCCAGTGTGATGCCAGTTCTGCACTCCCATTTTTATATCATCTTCCTATCTCGTACCACAGCGATTGCCAGCTCCTACGCCCCTCCTGAAGCGCTTCTCTGCTTTCCCCCCACCTCCTCTGTTGCTCACTTTGGACTTCACTAAGAGTAAGTCTGCTCATGCAAACATGCCTGCTCCGAGTAGTTACTTATATGACAAATAACACATTGTGTGTTCCTTTGTCTTTCTTTTATTTCTCAATTTCATATTTCAGTTTTGATTCGCTCGTATGTTTTGAACAGATTCCTATTTTCTACTCTTGAATAACGCTCCTGAAAAAGCATCTTGTGCGTATAAACGCTACCTGCTCTAGCACAACGTGCATCCTGGAGTTACCTTGCTGTTACTTCGCAGCTGGGGGGTAAGATTTTGCTACGGCTAATGGAGGCAAGAGTTCTTTAATTCATGAGGTAAGGATTTAGCTTTTACAGCTCTGAAGCTCGAGAGCTCAATCCCATTTACGACCCAAGGGAGGAGCTGTTATACAGGATCCCATGGCTGATTTCCATCATGCTCACATTGCCTTCTCATCATCATGTATTTGAATTGTTACCCCATATATCCTATTTCCCCATGCCAGAGAACTCACAGTTCCTCACACCAGAGAAATAAATGTCCACGTCTTAATCATTTGTTTGAAATGGGTAGGAAAAATGTATTACAGTGAGGGATTTTAATCTTTGTACTGTCTGCTGAAGTTTCATGCAGCCAGAAACACACAAACAAAAAATTATTCCAGTTTACAAATGATACCAATCAAAACCTCAAAAACTATTGTATCTGGCATAGTGGAATTTTTGAGAAGTGAAAAGAAATTTATTTAATAATAAAAAAATTAGTGGTGTCGGAATATTGCCTGATAGTATTTGCTTTGAGAAAATAAAGGCTGAATCAATAATACACATACTTTGTGCTTTAAAGTGGACAATTTCACTATGACAAAAACAATTATAAGACAAAAAAGCTTACAGGAAATAACTTAAAAGAAAAATGTGAATAATATTTGCAAACTACATAAGAGCATTTACTTATTGGGAAAAAATGCAATCTCACTAGCGTAAAGAATGTTAGTTAACAGATAAAACCATTTATAAATGGTTTATAGGGATGCAAAAGTACTCATACAGCCAAGTCCACAAAAAGCATAGATGAAATAAGAGAAACTGATAGCAACAACTATAGATTAGAGTTAGAAAGCGTAGAGAATTTAGAACAGAAACAAAATGAAACAAGGAGAATAATGAACAGTACTTATCACCTGTAACAAAAAAGTATGAGTTGCTCTGTAAGGTTTATACAGAAAAACATATTTTTTATCGTATTCAAGTCTAGGCTTATATATATTTGGAAACAATGAGAAACAGCAAACGATGAGCTCTTAATGCAATACCACATTCCACTTCTAGCACCACTACCGAATCTGAGGCAGGAATGAATAGAGAGAAATTACACAACAGATCATATTAGATGATGACAACAGTCTTTTCTGGTCTTAAAATTCATATATCTATTAATTACTAGGTAGCTAGCCTGACTATGCTGCTGCTAGCAAAAGTGCAGCTGCATCATTACTGGAAAATGGGACGAGCTATGTACACAAATAGTGCTAGCGTTCAAGCACGCCTGCCCAGATCCTCCCTGCTAGTCCATTTAGCGCATTCTTCAGCCTTTATCATTCAAAAGGCTGCACTAAAATCTGCTGAGCTTCACTGTGTTCTGGATCAGGGTTAATGCAATACCTCGGTTCTAATGGCAATTAAGCATAGCACTCTCTTACACCATGTCACGCATCTGAAATGTAGCATGCTGTAGTAAGCCCACTCACAAGAAAACATCTCTCCTGCATCGTTCATGGTTATACGGTGGTTGATAGGAGCATTATAAGAGCCCTCGAAAACCGGCTTGACTGTAAGACAGTAATTAACTTTGCATTTTATTCCTTTGGCTACAGTTCATTCTATAGAACTAGTCCACAACAGTAATTTATCTTTGCTCTTCTTAAGCATTAGTGAGAATCGGGTAGATGAGGTGGTGGTTACTTCATTTGTAACCGAGGAAGAATTGGAGAGCAATACGGTTCAACGAAGAGGCCATACTGGGGTCTCTCATGTCCTTCTGAGAAACTGATTAAACACGATTTTCAGTTTGTGTAAAAAACCCAGCAGTCCCACGGACGTAAGTGGTTCTCATTTATTCATCTCCTGAAATTATTCAGGCTATTGTCACTAGATGCAATTTGTGAATTGCCTTCCTGAGGTGCGAGGTAGGAGCGCTGGGGTGGGATGGGGGCGGTGGGCTATTGCTGAGAGGTGAAACCAGAAAGACCTAACCATTTCTCTAGGGATTGCAATAAAAAGGCAGAAGGCAGATGTGAAATTCTTTCAATCCTGTATAACAGAAACAAATCTATTTCCAGAAGATTGTTTCAGACTATTTCCTTATAGCAGAGGAAAAAAGTTTTCTTAGAAGACCTAAGCTTTTTTTTTTTTTTTTTTTTTTTTTTGCAAAACTTCCTGAAGTGCAATAACTCCTAAATTTTTTTAGCCTAATTCACAGGGAAAAATTGGCCTTCCCAAGACCACAACCTTATGCCTTGCTTGCAGTTTGCTCCTTTGGGCTTGACTGCTGTGCTAGTTAAACAAGACATTGGTCAGGTTTTAAAACACCATCTTATGATTTTTTTTACTTTGCTTTCAGCTTTCTGAAAGGTTTCCAAGAGTACCAGGCAAGGAAATGAAATCTTCATCCCAAGGAAAAGATCCCTTTCCAAAACTGTTAATCTTTCCTTATGACATGTTTTGGAATACAAACGTATCCAGAGGGGGTTTATTCAGCGATATGCTGTGTTCATGCGAGCGATCAAAATGGGATTTATTACAGCGGTACATATGTTAACAATAATTCAAACTTTTATTCACCCTGTGTCACCACCACAGCTGCCCTTGGGTTTCCTCCTGGCCCCACCCAGTGCCACTTGGAGCACGAGCAGACACACGTATGCGTTACAGGGAGCGATGCTTTGCGTTGTTATAGAGAACCAGGCTTCCTTTAGCCTGCAATATTATCATAACAAACTCATGGCTACACGCTTTCGAACTGTCACTAGGTTACATTCCATATATGCTGGAATGGGCAGAATTAGAAAGCAGATCTGGTTTCTACATATCACTTCTGATTCATTTTTGCACTCCGGAGACTGAAGACAATTACAGAGCCTCTGGGCGATGCAGATTCCAGCCGTTTGTAGGTCTGCCCCACCAGCACCTTCAGCGCAGCCGTTTAAGGGTGTTGTATAACTGAACGCATGGGTAAGTGAAGACAAGAGGGGCTTACTAAGTTTAATATTAAAGTGGCTTAAAAGCGATGAGTATTTTCTGCAAAAATTCTTAAATAAAATTTAAAATTTCATTTCTCAAGACATGTTGTAAAGATTAAATGGAAAATAGTTGTTGCACTTCCCTTTTCAGTCCTTTCTCATGTCTTTTTTTACTCTAACAAAACATTAGCAAACACAGCTAATGGGATTATTGCATGTATAATTACGGAAATAGGCAGTAGAAGGATGATTTTAACTTTGCATGGAGCACTGGTAAGACTCGCATATCTTATAAAACTCTCCAACAACCCTATCTGAAAAATTAGAAAAAACACAAAGAACTAATACAGGATGAAATTATTTGATGTCTGGAGAAAATAGCTTGTACTAACAGAATTATTAGACCAAAAAAGCTATTTAATATATCAAACAGAAGATTGACAAGTGACTTAAATGCAGCATGCAAGATGAAAAGACTAGGTGTGAGACGCCTCTTGAGCCTCGGAAGAAGCAATGGCTTTAAGCTGAAGCTAGAAAAATGCAAAATTTGAAATACAGCGTTTGGATTAAGCCCCTAGGAGCTTACCTCTTACCCACAGAGGAAATACACATTTCTCCCAAGCTGAATGCTGAAATACAGGTTCTAACTTTCTCTAGTCTTTGACCTGCTCTTTGAGCCTGACAGACTTTCCTACTGGGTAAGACCTTCATTAGAGTAAATAGTTTAGGATTCAGCACTTGGCTGATGGCTCACGCTCGCTTGTGTATCCAGGCTTACATTCAAACTTCCTCCCACTACCATTGCCTCAGCTGAAATCCCCAAAGAAACATCAAAGGAGGAAAATCTTTTTTTATTCATTCAGAAAGAGAAAGCCTCAAATGGCACTTGTTTTCTGCTTCGAAAACTAAAACACTGAAACTCATTACATGGCTAAGCACCTCCTGATGGCTCCCATGCTTTCCATAGCCTCATCACCAAACTTCTGATCTCTCTCCCTGCTCCTTCCTCGTTGCGCACGCATCTTCAAACAATTGAAATGCACTTGCTTTGCATCCGTGTAACATTGCCCCATCTGTAACATTAACAGCTCAGAAATGGAATCCAGAAACTAGGCAACATGCCAGCAGCTGAGTCATCTTCGCTCTTCTTCACGAGATAATTGGGCTGCACTGTACTGCGGGATGGTGGGTGCGTTAACAGGGAATGAACCTACGATGTGCACGTCAAGGAGGGCATGTTTTACTCAAGTCTTGATTCTGCAAATGCTTGAGCAGTGCACAGAAGAAAGCACAGAGCTGAATGGAAGTTGTGCTAGGCGTCCTCTGTATTTCATCTCAGCTTCTCTTTTCTCCCTACGACCACGGGCCCACCATCTTACAGAAGTGTTGAATGAAACAGGAACAGAATGTGGACAGAAGAGAGATGTCCCTGTAGGACCTGGGCCATATGTGATTCTGAAGAAATCAAGTACTTCTGAGTTCACTCCACATTTTAGCTTCGCCTCTTGCCCTCACCGTCCATGAGGCAAAACAGGATCAGAACACTAATATAAGGCACCCAGTTCCTTGGCTTTGAGTTTGGAGAGTCTGGAAAGACCCCATGGTTCCCCTACAGATGCGAGCAAATCACATTTCATTTTTTCAGGGTCACTTCTCATTCACTCCAGAATTAAGGGAAAATCAGGACTATTTCTGGTGGTTACGGGTTAAGTGTCTGGTAAGGGCAGGAAATCATCAGCAACATCAGAAACAGAATGCAGTTCCCTTGCATCCTCCAGTTCACTTTGGCAACAGTGCTCTCAGTATCTACATCCCATTCATTTTTTCCTGTATATTTTGAAATGTAAAATAAAAGCTATGTTCCTGCCCTTCCTCATCATTTGAAAAAACAAAGAAAAGAAAAAAAGAAAAGGCGGGGAGGGATAGACACACTCTGAGGAAGATAAATGTCATTACTTTAATCTTCCGGATTGGAAGAAAGATGCCGCACTCCAGGATACTCATGGAATTCAGGTTCTAGATTACTGTCTCTACAGTTGCAATGCTGCCTAAAAAAAATCAAAGCCTTTATTATTTGGTGCTGTACAAATATGTAAGATGACACAAGATATGAGATAAAATGTTGATTTTTATTCTAAAAATTAGATGCTAATTTGATCTTCTCAAACATTAAATGATGCCTTTTATTATCTCTATAACAACCATCTAACAGCAGGTTGTTTTCATCTGTATTTGTTATAAAGAGCATGCAGATCCAAAATTTTAATGCTTTTTATATCTTAATATGAACTGAAATATCTATGAATTAGATATCTGAATTATTATAAGAATATGGGCCTTAGCAACATGAACAAAATACAGTACTTACTATCTGGCCGACATAGGTCCTGATTACTAATAGAAAATACAGAACGTGTTACAAGTCCCAGAGGAGGAGGAACTCCCACAGCTTTCAAGACTCCCTTGCTGGATGAAACAAAACCAGAGAGGGAGTCAATACTGACTATGAAATCTGTGCCTCTGCATCAGCAACTCGATGGACATAGTGCGTGGCAAACCACTATTTGTTGTGTGTGCAATTTATTACAATAGTCCCATTGGTTTTGTTGAAAATGAAATCTGGCAATGGGTAGGAATGTGTCAAGCCCCTCTGGGTCTTTTCATCTTTGACACATATATGATATTACATAGAATCATGGAATTGTTTAGGTTGGAAAAGACCTTTTAGATCATCAAGTCCAACTGTTAACCCAGCACTGCCAAGCCCACCACTAAACCACGTCCCTAAGCACCACATCTACCCGGCTTTTAAATCCCTCCAGGGATGGGGACTCAGCCCCTGCCCTGGGCAGCCTGGGCCAGGGCCTGACAGCCCTTTCACTGAAGAAGTTTTTCCTAATATCCAACCTAAACCTGCCCTGGTGCAACTTGAGGCCGTTTCCTCTCGTCCTATTGCTTGTTACTTGGGAAAAAGAGACCAACCCCTGCCTCGCTTCAAACTCAAGATAAATTAAAAGCAAAAATGTTAATACAGCTTAACATTTCCTGTTGGAGTCCACTCTGTTAGTCAAAGTTTACCCTTAATTTCACTTCTGGTGAAACCTCTTCTGGTCTGAGATTTAAACTAAAAAAAAAAAAAGTGGGTGTGGGGATATGCATTAAATAAAAGGATGAATTTAGCCACAGATTTATTTAGCTTTGAACAGCTCCCCTCTTTGTCAGTTGGGCTGCCTTGTAACTAATTAAGATGTTGTTTGGCCTCAGTGTAATTGCTGCTGTCTGCTGACAGGGCACTTCTGCCAACCAGATGTTTTTTATTTTGAGGCATGGCTATTTGATAAAACTGTTCTTAAATCATAAATAAAGGAGGAAACTGTTCCATGGGTTCTATTTTTCTCCTTAGCAATTTATATCATTGTTAATAAAAAAGGTCATGCATTGAATTTGACATTTATGTAAAAGAATCAACACAACACCCTATGCATCAGTTAAAACTTTTCTATAATTTGTTGGATCTTGCAGATTCCCTTAATAAGCAGTTATTTCTTGTTAGATGGCAAAATGAAGGTCTCTCATGGATCAAATGCTTGGTGAAAAAACATTTGTTAGTGAGAGAAACTGTTTTTGTAAGTATGCAGTGTAATTATAGCTATATGAACTTCAAAAGCCTTACAGGTTTACTCAACAGTAAAAATCTTGAGACCTTAATGTTTCTCTCATTTTCCTAAATATGTCTTCTTCAGCGTTATTTTCTGTATTTCTTGGTTTTGTCTTATGCTGGAAACACAGGATTATACTCTCCCATAAGATATTCAGTTTTAGCTTCTAGGGCCACATGGCTTCCATATGTGCGGAAGTCAAACAGAATATCAAATGTTTTCAAAACTAAAATGGCCAATATTGATTTTATATTTCGTCAGTATTCAAATTTGAATGAAATAAGTATTCTAATTTGGCACCTGGTGATGAAACTGGAGTTTATTATTTTACATTTGCATTTGCCTATGGAAAATGTTTTTATCACCCTGTTGCTATGTGAGAGACTCACTCAAATTACACTGAAAAGCAACAACACGGAAGAGATGCTAGGCGGCTGTTCCTAAAGTGTCGCTACAAGCAGAGGGCAAATTTTTTTCTACCTACACACAACCTTCTTTTTGCTCTAAGCCTTTTCAAAATGCTAGTTGACAAACTAATAGGTAAAAGAATCTTAGACAGTGGATGACTATACATTTCAGAACCAAACAAGGAATGTTAAAAATTCACTAGCAGCTGGCTTGGGCAGCATGAATTCTGAAAATACCACTAATTTTTCTTTTATTCCCTCAGCCCAGAAGCAAAAGACATTTTAAACCAGAACCTTAACTGTTTGCTGGTGACTGGGTCCCTGACAGTTCAAAAAGGCACTTAAAAAACTTTAACTTTCTTATAAAGCTAACATTCTAAATAAAGAGGAAAGGAAAGGAAACTTGCCATGAAAGACAAAAAAACCTTCAGATACAAACCTTAAAAGACAGAATTTTGAATGTGCATGAAATATGAACTCCCAAATGAAACTGCTTGCTTTTCTTTTGCAATAAAGAACAGCATTGAGCTCAACAATATTTGCAAGCCTTAATAATAAACATCAATCTAGGCCATTTCAAAACCTTAGACACAATAGCTGGTAAGTGAATATGTTGCTAATGAAAACCAGAGGATGCATCGTCGTAGTTACGTACGGGGATAACGTGAGGATATTTTAAACACGATAGACTGTCGGTCTTCCTGAGAATGAAAGGTTAAAGATACGAGAGAGGCACTGAGCAAGTAAGCTTCCCACCTTCTCCATATCCGATAGGACAACACCGAGGACAGAGCAGATACTTTCTCAGTTTTTGTAAGTGCTTAGAAAATACTTAAAGTTGAGTTGGGATTGTATTGTGTGCAAATAAATGGCAAGAGTCAGACATATTGTGCATGGTTTATACATCCACACAGAAATAAAAAATTTATATCCATGACAGTTTAAGGAGGATATGTAATGCCTTCATTCCAAAAGAGCAAGAAAAAGTCTTCCAAGATACCCTGAAGGAGCCAGGATCCCTACTGGGTGCCTAGAAAGGTGCACTACTCCTGTTTTTTTCTGCAAATATTTACTCATTATTCCAAGGCAATATTACTTCACCAAAACTTCATTTCATGATGTACAGTATCTAGTTTGTTCTTTGCATTTCTTCATGAACATAATACAAGAAAACTGTTTCTTATTATGCAATTTTCCAGTGTCTAAGAGATCGGGTCCTGATCTCACTCAGGGTCCTAGGCTGTTACAAGCAACCAACGTAATGAAACCAGTTACACCAGTTCTGGTGCAGGCATTTTGCTTTTTAGTTCTTGGGATCAATAACCTAAATTACTGAAGGTAAATCAGACACAAGCTTATTTGTTTACTACCCATCACAGCTGCCCACAAATTTACTTATAGTCTATCCCCTGGCAATGTGCGCACACAGTCAGACCTTTGCTGGTAGAGAAGGCCGCAATGCCCGTGGAGCCATGAAGAACATTTAATTTTATTTGGTTTATTCCAACTTTGGTATTCTCCAAATAAAAATGAATTACGCACTTGACTGGTCAACTGTGCATTTCCTTAAATCATCTTACAGACAATAATTCCAAGAACAGAAAAAATGAAAACTAATTAGACTCATGAATCCTAATTGCTTTGGCAAAGGCAGGCAGCTTCTTGCCACAGACAGTAAGTAGGCAAAGACCTCCGAGTAAGCAGCAGGGCAGCATTACTACAGACGCGCTCCTTAGCCAGCGGAGGGGAACCCCGTGCTTTTCTAGCTTATCCATTCAGGCCAACCTGTGCTATCATGAAGCCCAAACTGACAAATGCAAACCCATTTAAGTAGGCTTTATTCACATGAGTAATTGCATATGAGCAGGACTAGTTTCTTAAACACTATTTCTAGGCTGCTTCTCATCCAGCTCGTAAGTGTATGCCAAACCTCGCTCACAGACCTTCATTGCAGAGTCTGTTCTCCATTTCTGTGTATGTAATTTCAATTTACATGTGCATTAGCACAGCAGCACTGACCTGTGGGGATGGTGAAAGTCAAGTATGCTGTATGACAAAAATATGACAGCAAAGATGTAGAAACAGGCAATATTTTCAAACAGAAAATACTACTGCAGAGAATAAAGGTAAATTAATGGGCTACAGATTTATAAAAGCCTCTGAAAAGAGGATTTGGAAAGAAATATAAAGTATCAGGTGTCAAACTGCAATGTGCAGTGACTAAAGACACCCGGGGAGGCTCCTGCTATATGCTTGCTTCATAAAATATAGGACTTTCCTAGGAGACAACCAGCAGTGGCATTCCAACTACACATCTTACTGATAGCATAGCACAGGCTTCCATTATAATTAGATTTGGGTTTCTAAAAAAATATTATTTCACAAGTTAAATAATTTAAGTTAAACTGAAGTTAAAAATAATACACTAATAATGTTTGCAAATGCTTGCCACTTTAAAAAAAAAAAGTACCCCAGAGGTTTCACAAAACTCTGAATATTCCCCAAATGGTGTAATTATTCTAATGAATTTGCCTACAGAATAAACAGCTGCTCAACAGGAACTAGTGAAGCATATCATTGTGAAAAAGGTGTTTTGCAAGTATGATTGTAACTTCGTGATGCCAGCTATAAAAGATTTTGTAGGTATACAGAAGGACTATATCATTGCATTGCCAAGTTGCCGTCCAGGCAAATTACACATGCATGCGTGCTGTTGGAGATGGCCACCACCACAGGAGGCAGGATACATTGGCAGACACAGGCTGAGCAAATTCCTGTTTGCACAAACCCATATATAACACATGAAAAAATAACCAACAGCAACAGGACATTTTGCAGTATGTGCAAGACCATGCATCTGAACACAGCAAGAAAGCTTTTTGCTAAGAACTATAAAATGAAACGGGATGATCATAGGAATATTCAGGTATAGGACAAGAACGATCAGTTCCTGACTTGGTAGTCAAATCTTTTAACCTATAGAAGAAACATGCAGAAAGTATCACGGGCATCAATGCTCTATATTCGCCTAGCATACTGATGAATGTGCTTTAGGAAAGTCTTATCATTCACAAAGACCCACCAAAAAATCACCCAAAAATCTATCATCCCAACATCAGTATTTTCCACCTATAAATCAGTACTATTGCAAAATGACAACCGACAGATGACCAGCTTTTTAATGAAATCTGATGAAAGGATCTACCCCTCTTGCCCAGATTCCTATTCATCAAGTATCTTCCTAATTGATTCTGTACCTAGGTATAAATCTCTGGCCTGTGCTTTGCAGAAAGTCAGAGCAGATTATGATAAATGTGTCCTGTAGGTACAGATCTATAAATTTGAGTTTCAGAGCCACATTTACTACAGCAAAAGGCCAAGTATAATTAACGTACAGTGGGTAAACTACGTCTGCCTGCAATGTACGAGTACTGCGACAGTACAGTAAAAGAAGTAGAACGCACCCCTTCCAGTGAGGAAATTCTGAGTATTAGTCTCAAGTTAGGAGCAGTTTGCTGACTGAGATAGGAAGCAAGCTCATCTGAAGCATTTCCAGAATGATCTAAAGCATGTAGCCTGTCTAACACAATCCGATGAGCTACAAAATCAGCCAATAGCTGCGACAGCTCAGAGACAGGAGTCCCACTGAGTCTGGACGAAAGCATTACAAATGAGGAGAGCAATGTTTGTGCTAGAGGAAAGGATGGAATTCATTAGGAGTGCAATGACAGTTCATATTCCTGACAATGAATAACCAGTAAAATGGGGGTTTTGTTTGTTCGTTCATTTGCTAGAAAGATCTTATAGCAAAATAAACACTGAAAATTGAGAAATACCTTACGGTGATGAACTCTGGTAAATCCAACCTCTTTTACAAGGGAATACCAAAGCAGATTTTAAACATTTGGCGGCGTATCAGAAGCCAGAGGAAGATTAACCATGTGAGTGAAAAATCAGGCCAAGAAACCCAAAACAGCTTTTCACAATGAAGGAAAGCCAAGGAGGAACAGAGTCTAAAAAGCACTTGGAAAGAAACGTTAAGATCATTTCACTCTTAGGAAATAGATCATTGAAGCAAGAGGAATTTGAATTCCTTTTGGAAGTGTGCAGGTATTCATTAAGTTACTTGTAAGATTTAGAGAGAGTGTCAAAGCACTAAAAGTATCGAGACTGTCAAACAGAACAGGGTCGCTCAGAAACGACGACAAGTGCACTAGCACCCCCCTTGGTACTATGGCTAGTCTTACTCACAGACAGCACAAAGACACAAGATGGTTTATATTAAAGTAACCAAAACGGAATGCCTGACTGACCCTCCCAACCTCCTTGTATGATTTGGCAAATCTACGCTGAAGTTGCTAACGTTTGAAATAATCTCTAAACTCCAGCACCAGCTCTGCTACTGCCTCCCCTCTGCTGCCTCAGAAATACCATGCTGCATCTCCTGTGCTGCTTCCATCTTCATAAAAGCTACATAATATTCCTTTATAGAGACTCAAATAGCTTACGTGTCGATAGCACACTGAGGGTAAGAACTGCAGCTTCAAGGCTGAGGATTATTTTGTTTGGTGTGGAATACGATGTGGGGCAGTTCCCTATTGGTATTTAACTCTGTTTGCAAGTTGACGGTATGTACCTTGCTTTTTGAAAGTTGCTAGAATTGGGAACACCACATTTGAAAAGTGTATGTGCGTGTAGGTGAAGGAGAAAATGAGAGCAATACATTTTTGAAAGTACTAGCAATAGGATTAGTTAAAAACCATGTAATGACTTCAAAAAAGCTCACATAAGAAAACAGAACCCATACATTGTTGGTTTATATCTCAATACTTCTACATAACTGCTACCTCAAAGCTGAAGAAAAGGTACTGTGGGATGGAGTATTACTGTATATTTATTTTAATTGATTTTTATTAAGCAACTGCAGAGACTACCATCTTCTGCTCCCAGAACAAGCCAAGTAACAGTGTAAACCTCCCAGCATCTTATAGCTACAGACCTTTAAACAGCACAGCTACAAAGCAAATTACTAGCTAAAGGAACAGAGGGAAATCTGCATGCCCAAAAAGAGATATTTTTTAAAATAGTTTTGAGGGAGATGAGCAGTTGCTGAAGTCTCTTCTCTACTTGAGACATTTCCAATAAGGCTATCCCTTCCTTCTCAACGAAACCCAATTATGTACCTCAGACCATTCTCTCTTTGCGGGAATACATGATGGCTGAGAATCCCCAAACACAATTTTCAGAAATATTCAGAGTTCTGTGCCATCTGCATTCCAACAACTTTATATGCCAAAGGGGGCAAAATTGCAACAAAGTTGAGCCCGGACCATCAGAAATTCTCTGTGGAGAAAGAATATACACTTGACTGCACCAAAAGGTAGCATGAACAAGATTGTTACCAAGAATCAGTACAGTACGTTGCACTCTGAAAATAACAACCGAGTAACCACGACTAACGGAACGCTGGCTTCTGTCTAGCAGAGAAGGCACCGAAACAGTGTTTAAACTGAACAAGACATGGTGTTATTAAATAGAGGCCACTCTTTCTTGCTGTGGTGTGTCATACTCACAGGAACTTAGGTTAGGAAAAGCTTCCTTCTGGGTGCGACAAAGAACAAAAAATTCATTACCACTTGATGTTATTAAAGAAGTGACAGCATGAAAAGTTTGGTTTTCCAGCTCAGTATTCAATTCCAAAGGTAATAAACATATTCCATTTTCTGCATTCCCATGGAAATCCCAAAGCCCACAGACTCTTCACTCTGTTTTAAACACTTGTGTTTGAAGTTAAAGTGTTTGCCTTCCCCTTCAGTGGTGGATGATCCCTGCATACCTCTCATACACCTTCCCAGAGGAGCTGTGCCTCATAAGCAGAGTTCACAGCACGCTTCACGTTTTCAGATCTGAATTGCTACCGACGCTGAACTACATTACTGCATCCCTAAGACAGTATGGTATAATAGCTTTTAGAGTCCCAAAGATAAACAAAGGTTCCTAGTAAAACCTTGAGCTTGCTGTATCCCTTTTAAGGAATTTTAGATTTTTCAGTGGAGTAAGACTAGGCATTACACAAATTTCAGACAGACTTCTTCACATATTAGAAAAAAGAGTAGGGAAGTGAAGCCAAAACCTCTGACTTTTTTCTGGCTGATCTCAAACTGTAAGAATTCCCCAGTCATGAAAATGCTCTGCTTTAGCTAAGGAAATGATGTTGATTAGTAAAAAAAAGTTCCAGATGTCAACCGAAAGCAATTTCAAGAGGAAAGGAAAGTGGAAGAGAGAGAAGGCAAGTGAGGAGACCCCGTGCTGGGCAGGAAGCACAGGGAGAGCCTCGTGCCCTCGCCGCGTGGGGATGCGGCCGAATGCTAGATGCTCTCGCACCCTCACACCAGACTATTCTCCTTCCCCCTCCAGGCAGTAATTAGAGCATTTCCAGCTTAACCCCATCAACTCTTTAAAGCCTCTCTGATTTGCATTATTAGGTAAACAGATAAATAAATCAGAATTAAAGTTATAGTAGGAAGAGAGCTCTTTTGTTTGTTCTTTTTATTTTTTTCTTCCAGAAGATGCAGAACCACCTACTTTTCTTCACAATTCCCATGCAATTTCTTCCTTACATCCTTATTAGTGCCGTGTCCCTGACTGAGATCCAGAGGTATCTCAAAAGGCACAGATAGGGTTAAAATACTAAGTTCTTCAAGAGAAGACACTGCAGTGATAGTGAAGAGAAATCTCTTAGCACTTTGTAAAGTTAGTTAATGCGATTTACCTCTTTGTGGGTTTTGGAAAATGGCCAAAGCAAACTAGCTGTTCATTTCTCTGGGGGTGAACTACCAGTGCTCATTTAGAGTTCTTCTATTCATCACATTTGTACTTTACTACCTACCCAAGATATTTAGGGAAAAGAAAGGAAAGGGAAAAAATTAAAGCACTCTGGCCATAAGAGTCTACATGTGTTCATAAGATTGAGACTTGTCTGATTTTCTTCCTACTGGAAAAATGGTCATTATGGGAAAAACCTGTTTCCTGTTGCAGAGACTACTGCACTGACATTAAGCCTCACCAGAAGCTAAGCTCCTGGGGCAAGCTCTCACCTACTTATTTATCATTTCACAATACCCTATAGGACCACTTTTTTTTTTTTTTTGAAACAGTGAAATTCTCCTCTTTCCAACAGACCATGAAGACTGTATGACATTATTATTATATAAATGCCTCTCAAAACCTTCTAAATCTGATAATTCACTATTTCAAAATGACTGTTTAATGAGAACATAAAGGATTTTTAATGAAATAAATATTTACTTTATAGATTGCCTTGCATCCTGCAAGATGCTAAAGTATCCTATAATGGATGCATGAGCTTTATGAAAATGCAGTTGGTGCTGAGCAGCAGCATGGGTTTGGATTTACCACAGACTTTCTTCCTCCCTTACTTTCCTACTACGTACATGTGGTTTAACAGAAAGGCAGGCAATGCTGATCACGGTCTCTCATGACAGGTTGGACCGCAGAGAGGAGAGCAGGCTCCTGTAGATTAACAATTACTCAGCAATCCTGAGGGCCTGCTTGAGAAATGAGTGGCTGATACAGGGATAACTGAGGTTCCCTGCAGCCCTGTGTAGGCAGGGCCTGTTTCTTTTGTCTAGAAATTCAAAGGAAACTTAGGAAATTAAGATCAGGAGTGGCAACAACTAGGTTTGATGAGACTGAACAGTAAAAACAATGTAATGAGGGTGTCATTCTGTTTGACCTCAAATTTTAATCTAGGACTGAGCCAGAATGTTTTTCAGAAAGACAGGTACAGAGGATCCAAAAGTTGAAGTTAGCTGTCTTAAATCCGGATAATTCTGTCCCTTTCCAAGGGAAAAACCACTATTTTTCCAGGTTCGGGGCCTTTCTGATAATCACAAAATCACAGGAACATTGTGGTTGGAAAGGGCCTCTGGAGTTTTAGCCCAACCTCCCTGCTCAAAGCAGGATCAAACAGGGGAGGTCGCTCAGGGCCTTGTCCCAGTCATATCTTCAGGATCTCCAAGGAAAGAGACTTCAGAAGCAAGCTCTCTGGGCAAACTGTTCCACTGTTCAGTGACGCTCACAGTAAAAATACAGGAAATTCCACTTACGCATAAGAAAAAATCATTTCAGTTTGTGTCCGTTGCCTCTTAAAAGCATAAGCTATATTTTTTTCCTGTCTGAAAAATTCTGACAGATGAACCTTACGTTCACAGAAGTGATGCACAAAGATCCCTAGGAAGGAAATTAGCATACCCTATGGAGAAGGCATTTCTGCCCTACTCACAAATATGTGAAAATTAACATATGGCTGCAGATTGAAACAAGGGAATTCATAGGCCTGTCTTCTCCAAGTCACAAAACCCAACTCCTCCATGTCTTACAGAAATCTGCTACACTTGAGTCTTCTCGCACAGTCTGCTTGTTTCTAATATGCAATTGTACACTGGAACCAAGCTCTACAAAATCTTACCAGTTCTTGTTTGAGTGGAGTGCCCTATATATTTGTATGGAGAGCTGTCACGTATTGCAAAGTCTGACTTAACAAGGACGGCTAGCTGTTTGCGCTGCAGTCCTTTGCTGGCCTCCTCTCACGCTCTTGCTTTCTCTTCCAGCGGATGGGAGGGACTGTGCAATTCCACACTGCTCTCTGACCTCTACGTGGACAGCACAATACAATAATACAAAGACATTGCTTAACGCGAAGGCAGAGAGAGGCAGTTCAATACAAGAGAACATTTGCGTAACGGGCAACTATCACTTGTCAGTCTGGGCAGCAGCAGTACTCACGCAACCAAAAATAAAATCTTTCCTCTGGCACTTAGACAGCAGAGTGGAATGTGGAGATGAAACTTCCAAATCCAGTTGAGTTCAAGTTATTAAATAATCCTTACAGACAATGGTGACGATCACTGTTCTTCTTTTGCATCATCTATCCAGGAATTTCAAAGTCTCCCACACCTTCACAAAGGCTTACTGAGAAAGGTACCTTCACCGTCATTTCATCCTCTGACAGTACTTACATATTGCAAGCTGTGCACAAAGAGATGAAATTACTTACGATTCAGCAGCGTGGCCAGGGTTAAAAATGAGACTTGCCTCCTGCATTAGTTGCCAGACACACTTTCCCTGCTACCACGTTTGTCACTTAAACTGGGTTGATTTTAGCCTATCAGGGCGTATAAAATGCCACAGGCTCAGTACTTAACCAAACCAGTTGTCATTTCAGTTCTGGGTCTCTCAAAGCTGCTTGTGAAAGAACCATAGACCAAGAACTATTCCTAGAAATAATTCAGCAAATTGCCAGTAAATACGCAGAATCATGAACTATTTATAGAAGATGCAAGAACAGGTGAAATTTACTGCAGAGATTCTTAGCTACCATGTACTTCCTCAGCCAATTACCAAAACCAGAAGATGCAGGCTTGGTCCTAAAACCCAAATAATTTATTCAACAAAAATGCCAATTGCTCTTATTGTTATTAATATTTGCATTACAGGAGTAATATGGAT
This sequence comes from Nipponia nippon, assembly GCF_047370975.1. NCBI lineage: Eukaryota > Metazoa > Chordata > Aves > Pelecaniformes > Threskiornithidae > Nipponia > Nipponia nippon. The sequence continues at coordinate 7,694,187 of NW_028262335.1, forward strand.
ACAATCTGGCCCTGTCATATAAGACCAAAAACAGACAAGTGAAAGACACCTATTGAGAATCATAGGAAAGGCTTTGCAGTCCTTTCAGCAGAACTGTCCAGAACTAAGCTAAACAAGTCCCTGGAGAAGACGCTGCAGGGAGTCATTAGGAGCTGGCAGAAGAGATGGACAAGATGACCTAATAGGTTTTTTCCATCTCTGATTTCTGTGATTACATAATTCCATCTTGATATGGGACCAGAGGAGTTGACAGTCACATCTGCAGTCTCGCTTAAAAGTTATTGACTCTACCCATGGAATAGATCAAAAATTTAAGGGGAAAACATCACATGAGTATTAGGAATTGAGGGTATCAAATTTTGGTTAATAATACTTCTTAGAAGCCATAAATGGGAATGAAGATGCAATGAAAGCAAAGGTTGGTCTTGGTTTAAAAGCACAGTGAAGATGTGACCAGATGATATTAAGCAGAAAGATGGCTTATTAAGTAAAGTTTAGCACTGCTACAAAGCCACAAATAAAGGTTTTGAAATTTTGTGTTTTCTTTAGCATATAAAAGAAAACGTCTCCTTCCAAAGCAGAATTAGTTTCCAAAATTTTCTGCTCCTGCAGGTGTCCTTGTGTAATATATTTTCTAAAGCATTTTTAAAATTAAAAATAATAAAAACCCTAATGGTGCTTTCTTGGCTATGGAAATCAGAACAGTTATGAAAGAGCAATAAAGCAGCCTTTCTCTTTTAGCTGCCAACAACTCCAGAAACATGTTTGCTGGAACTCTGACCCCTAACATAGAAAACATTAAAACAACTGCAACTTGATACAATTAACTGGTATTAGATTCAAAGTTTGTGAGGCCAACTGGCTTTTATGATATATTTCTTGGTACTTACATACTAATGGAAACACTCCAAACTTTTGAAAAATATATTCCAGATAGGCTGACTGTTAACTCATTTCTTGAAGCAACTGCTTTAGCAACCGCTCGTCCTGTCTGCGAAGAATGAAAAACAGACAGACAGAGGATTTCTACTGCTGTGCACCCAAGAAACTTTTTCTATCTGCATTCGGCTCTCCCTCAGAATCTATTAACAATGGCAATATTTGAAGTGTTACGGATAAAGCTTTCATTGCACTTCTCAAAATACTGCTATCACCGTTGCAACATTTCCCAATCCTTCTCTTCATTCCCAGCTTAATATTGAAAGACGTACATAAATCTCATTCTCATGCTGTTCTACATGACACACGCTCTCTTTCTCTATGTCAGAAAAAGGGGGACATGAGCCCGAGTAATAACTGTGGCAGAAGGATGATGGTTCGAGATTATGAAGCTCCAAAACTGTAATTCCTATGCCTTCCTTCCACCTGTGTTAGAGAGGGGACTGCTATTGACAGCCACAGAATTAAAGGAGACAGAAGGTTGACTTGGATCCTGCTAGCCAAAGGACTAGAAGAATTGTATAATGGCTATTGCTGCTAGTTAACCAAAGAGATTCAGTACCCAATGAAACTGATTGGCTTCTGCTGGACAGTCAGGGGATTGTTTACAGTGATTTGGAAAACTCAACCCAGCTGCTAATTAAGAGGTGTTTATACCACACTGGCACAGGTAAGCCATCCAGCTAGCAATCTCAACAGCAAAAGCAAAGTGAACTTTCCAAGGTGGAAACGACAAATTTATTCTGCTTCTGCTCTTGAAATATCTCCTGAAACAGTGTCCAGAGCTGTCACTCCAGCATTACCCGAGAGCATGCATCGTGTAGCACCACTGAGCACTCCTGCAGTTACAAATCCATAAACAATTAAGACAGTTTCTGTGACCAGATGTGTGCAGTCATATGGCAATTGTTTCCTGTGCTTTCAGCTTTTTCAGGCTAAGTCCATATAGTTGAAAAATGTTGATTCATTTTCTGTATTGCTATAAAGATCAAAAGTTTCACTTGATGCTGGTTTATTTTGAAATACACTGAAAGGAAGCCAAGGAAATTAGTAAAGCAATAATCTGAACATAGTGTGGGAACAATACCAAATACTTCGACACATAAGAAAAAGTCACTTGCTTCATTGATACACAGAGCACCAAAGAGAAAAATGAGAAAGACTGCTGCTTGGGGATCATTATCTTAGGTACACTATTGCCACAGCATACGATTGCAAGTCTGCTAACAATGCGAGATCTACGTGCCCATTTCCATAAGGAATTAATCTGTCCATCCATCTTATTTTCTGTTAGTAAACTCTCTACTGTTGTAATGAAGTGTAAAAACTCCTCTCACTACAGGCAAATCTTCAGCATGGCATATCAGAATGGGAAATATCACTAGAACATTTCACTCGGCTGGAAAGTGAGTGCTGATGAATGCTTCAGAACCTTAAATCTGTGCTGCTCTGGCCTCAGCAAGGTTCTTCTGATTTAGCTGTTATCTCACCCTTTTCCTTCAGCAAGGTCCCCAGGAATCACACACAGCTCCATTTTCCTTAACTTTGAACCTATATTCTATTTTGCAATAGTAAGGTAGCCAAGACACTATGCAGTACTGCTCCTACAGGAATGCAAAGATCTCTTCAGCCTTAGCTTATTACTCAAGCTCTACTTTGAGCACCCAGCAACTGACAGCTTACGAGGAGAGCTTTTATTTTTTAGTAATTATTATGCTGAATCACAGGGCATTGTTTTATATGCAACTTTCCTTTACAGCAATAGAAAAAGATTTCTTACAACTCTGGACTGTGCTCTCTGATACTAAACGACAGCCTGACAGACAATGGAGTTACATTGGAATTAAAGGTGGTGTAATTGAGAAAAGATTGAGTATCGAGGAATTTTTTTCCCCCAGGTTTTCCAAAGTACCCCACAAATCATCACCAAGGGTTAATTTTACACCAAGTTCACTGAGACTCAAAGAGGACATAATCTTTCCATGCGTGTTTTGTAGTAAGCATGTGTTTTGTAACAGAAATTCATTTACTGAGAACAGGCTATCTGTCCTGGTGTGGCTGGCTGTATGGCCATGTCATGCATTAAGTGGCAGGCTGTGTTCTCAGCTTTTCATAAATTTTACAGGGATGATTAGGCAAATGTTTCCATAACAAACATTTATAGAATTTCCTACAGATGTTGTAGCACTGACACAACAGACAGAAAATCCAGGCCTGCCATGTTTCCAAATGACATAGGAGAACTTAAGATAGTAGCAGCTCTAACTGGGGAGCAGGGGGTTGGGATGGGAGTTGGTTTTTAAAAATGCTTTAATTTTTTTCTCATCATCATCATCATACTTTTTCAGTCCTGAAAAACTCCTCCCACGAGGTTGAGATGATGCCAAATTTTAAAAAACTGACTGAATTACATAGGAAAACTGATACAATTCTTTATAATCATCAAAGGAGTGTGGCTATGGCATAAGGCAACGTAGCAGTGTTGTGCAAGGCTCACTCTGCAATTCTGCTATTGCTTAGAGCAAACAACCTGCAGTGTTATGTGCTATTTGTTAACATGAGCAGATTTGGAATTACTTTGACAACAGTTCCTTTTAAAGTGCAGTTCGACTTGCATACAACTTTGAAAAAATCCTGTTTTAACCCTTGTATCCATACTAATATAAAACCTGACTTGTATGCAATGACCAGGACAGTCCAAATGCAAAATGTCAAGAAGTACCATAGTAACCTTTTGCATTCTTCACCCAAAGATCTCAAAATGCTCAGAAACATCGAACACTTAAGCTTCTTCATCTCAATACAGAAGATATTTTATCCTTCTCTACTGCTTTTGCTTCTTGAACACAGATAATTACACAACAGCAGCACGTCTGTGGCAGATCTAGGCACAACGGTCATATATTCTACGTTTCAGTTCTAGTCTGTGTACATCCACCCAGCAGCCTGTTCTGCTTGCGTCAGGGGTATGGTCTGTGAGACAGCATGTTGGAAAGACAATACCAAAATCTCATCCACGGTCACTTAAAATTAGAAGTTCAGAAGTACTTATGATTTGTGTGAGAATCACTACATATGTGGCAGATACTTCCATCACAGAAACACACAAAGATGACTGTCTTTATGCCCATTTAATTTACCATAGAAATCATCACATAAGCCTTTGTGACCACGATCAAAATTCACAATAAACACGACCAGAGCAGGATCTTCACTTATGCTTTTGGCCAATGATGTGACTATTTATAGCCTTCATAACAAAACATGGGCCTTACCATGGCAACCGCAGCACCCGCGTGCTACCGCTGAGGCACAAAGCATTGCCTTCTAGAAAAGCACTAACCAGTGTCAAATTATGCTTCCGGAACAATTTGTTTCCCAGTTTCCAAGCACATATTCCTCATCCTTGATCATTATGGAACATTATTTATTGCTTTTCTCTGTTACACGTTTGTCTCTTATTTTTATTTTCTTCATAGAAGCAGAAAAGGATCAGAAAAGAAAGGACGGTGGTTTCCACTTGGCAAGCCAAGTATTCCAATTTTATGTATAATTTTTGAATATGAATTAACAAAGTTATCTGTACTAGGAAGCCTAATAAATAAGACAGCTTTGTATTTTGAAACTTTTGTGCTATAGCCTCATCTCTACTGAAGTCAGCTGAACTATGCCAATATAATCGGCTGTAGTGTCGGACATTCAGCTATTTTTCTATTTTCTTCTATTAGTTTGTTTTAACCTTGTTTTTTTTAGAATTCTGCTTTTGTAATCTCAGATGTCTCTAAATATTTGACGTTCACGTTCATACTATGACGTAGTTCTGGATGTTAGAATTTGGCAAACAAGACAGAACTTTGAGGATGAACAACCTTGGTTTCAATTAAAAGATTCTCTGCTTCGTGAATGGGTGCCTAACAAAACAACAAGCAGCTACACTGCTTTCAGCTAGTACCATTCAGTCAGCACCACCTATTCACTCCTGATTTATATTTTCTATTATTCCACTGAGATCATTAGGATTTCATTAAAAAAACCAGTTTGAGCCTGACCGCTTCTACAAGCGCCAGAATGGATTAAGATACCGCATCTCCCACACGTATTTGTGCCTGGATAACTATTCATGCTCATCTCTAAGTAATGGAGGACTCCAGCATTTAGGTACCACCAAAACAGAACTTCCTAACTTATTTATGTCTATAAAATGAAAAACTACCAAACAGATTTAATATACTGATTCTCAAGCCTTAACCACTAATTATATTATCTATGTTCTAATTCAATAGCATTGTACAAAACCTTATTCTGCAGGTGCAATGCACCAGTACTTCTTAGCTAAAGGTTTCACTACAGCTCTTCAAAAATCTCTTCCAATCCTGCGTGCTTTAAAGGGATAAAGAGGCAATTATTATGTCTATGCTTCCTATTATCTTTCTGGACTACAGGCAAATTGTGGCTGGGTACATAGATGCTGTCAGTTACTTCAAACATTGCGGACTATATCATTGTTTAATACACCAACCTGCGGGAATGTAAGATTCTCAAATCAACATCCATCTTCTCATATATGGAAATCTGTCTTCTAGATACTACTACAGAACTCTCAGTATTGAATAAATTCTGCAGGACTAAAGAAAACTGAGGAAGACTTAAGCTCTCCTTTACAGACTTTACTACCATAATGAAGCTCATTGATAAAACAATATTTTATTCTGAAATGACAGTGTCAGGTCCAAAGACTAGAGGGAAGATGCATGGACATTCAGAGAAAAAAATAGCTCCATAGAAAAGATGCTGTCATTTCTTGGCTTGTATGCTCTTCCTTCTGGCTCTGGGATTGTAATGAAAGGAGCTAGGGTTCTTCTGGTCTGAAGTTTTTCTTGGTCAAAAAAGAGGATTGCTTCTGATACCATATGTTAACAATGTGCAGAAGACCTCTGATGCAATATCAAAGGAATCTCTCTCAGGAGACATTTGAATTAAGACTTTATCCTTAAGGAAGTGCCCAAGTAGCAGATAAACTGCTCAATGGCTTCACATTCTCAGTAGCCTACGGTTGCCAAGGGGAGGAAAGAGGCAAAAGTTTTATTGAAATACTGTGGAAATCACTGAATGAAAAATTTTGACAGAGAAAAAAAAAAAGGGGCCTATTCTCTTGTAAACCATTTCTGTATGGATTCAGATTTCCATTGGCTTTATTTCCTGAATTAACTGCCATCTGACTCCTATCTTGATCAAGATTTTCAGAATAAGTTATTTATTTTCCCTTCTTCCATGACAGATATATTGAGTTTTACATCCTCTGATCTGATGGCTTGAAGCGCTATCTAGAGTTGCCACTGTGTCTTACCCATACGGCCAGGAAAGACAGATATCTGCACACTCTTGAACTCCTCCTTTCCAAACTGACTCATTTGAGACGTCAGGTCACTGAGTGCAGAGCTACAGATGGGATCACCCCCAGTGGGCCACTGTAAATCCATTTATAGGCTAGCAGACTACTTTTGAAACTAGGTGATCGCTGATCAAATGAGGTCTCTTATTTAGGTATTTTCGTACTCCTAGCCACAACTGATCATGCAAGCCAAACCATGGCATCTGTTCCTTATGTCCCTGCTGGGACCTACGATTAGGGAGAGGCTGACTACAGAATACATTTCTATTATGGAAGAAAAATAACTGTACTTCATTAAACTACTAAGAAAACCTTAAATCAAAATCTTGTAAAAAACCTGAACAATGTTACCTGCTGGCCTTTTCAAAGACTGCAGAATCAAATGGGATCCAAGCAACTGGAATTCTAAACCTATTAGAATTGGTCAGCTTGATAGCTAGGGGGTAAATTGTATATATCTGTAATTAAACAAGGACATTCCTCCACAGAAGTTTCATTTGAAAGAGTAAAAATCAACACCTGGAAGAAGCCAGGAAAATATTACACACAACTTTCTGGGCTGACCTTCATTACAACACATGTACACAAGAAAACAGAGAACTGCTTCTTTCTTATTACCTTCACTTTTCTCCTTCACCCCTGAGTGATGGGGAAAATACTTATAAAAATGCAGAAAGACTTCAAATTCAAGGTCATCTTCATCACAATTTCCTGCTAGAATCCCACTTTTTCTGTTGCAAATCTATACAATTACCACTAAAAATTATAGTGTACAAAGAAACGCTATCCTGGATGTGACCGATTTCTCTAAATAGTATTTTAAAATAGCAGACAGACCAACCAAATTGCAATGCCATAAAGTACACACATACAGCTAGTTACTGTCTTACTTTAAGATTAAACATAGATTATGGCATCTCCCACAGAGTATTTCTATTAATGAACTGGTACTAGCGTTGCTGGAATTGAAAAAATATCCAGTATCTGGTATGGATTAGCTTGGGTAACTTCCAGTACTGTGCCATAATTCCTTGCCTTTCTGTTTACTTAACAGAACAATCTTTGTGCTCAGAAGACAAAGTGGAGCCAATTTCGACTCTATTGAAGAAAAACAAACAAAAAAGATAAAGATAGAAGAAAAAGAAATTACAAGTTCTAGGAATAGAACTGGAAAATGGTAAAAAAACCAAAACAAAATCAAAAAGCACCCTTATAGGTTCTCTGTTTCAGTTTTACCATTTTTATATTTTTATCCATCAAAAAAATCACTAATCTCTCCCTGCCTCAGGTTTTTCATCTCAAGTTGAAAAAGCATTTCTGAGTTAAAGGACATGGACGCTGCATGAATTCAAGGTAGGTAGGTCAGATCCTCCGCAGATGTAAACTGCTCTGGTTCCACTGAATATCATATACTAGAAACTTATTACATGTGAATAAGAGCCAAATCCTCACCCCAAATATAACAGGTTTCATACAATGCCGTTAACTTCAATAAAATTCCATCAGTTTAATCAACTGAGGAAGCATGTGCATTCTGAAACCATAATTCCTTATGCCTACTTCAATATTTGATCAATATAGAATACAGAGATAATTTTTTAAAAATTTATCACAATAAGTATCTGTTCAAAGTGTGCACACTGAAATTACCAATTCTCTTCAAAATCTTTGAAAAGTCATCTGTGGGGAGTGTTTGTGGGATAGAACGGGAACAGAGTTATATTCAAGTACACTGAAGAGCACTCTTCACATCAGGAATACAATTTATGTTGGTAAAAACAGTAAAAGTTAGAACAGTAAAATAGTCAAACACTGTTTGTAATACTGTAGCATCTAGAGGCTCAAATTAAGAATGAAGATACCATTTTAAGTAGCATAATCATATATAGAAATACAGAATTCCAAGTGGGGAACTAAGTAGACAACATGAACAAAAAGCAAGAACAATGAGATGAAAGGTCATTTAAGTTGCCTCTAAAAATATGCTAGCTCCTTGAGGACTGCGTATTTAAGATTTCACCTAGGTCTATACAAATAAAATTACTGACATGAGAAACAGATTACTTAGAAAGCAGATGTTTTACATTATCTATTTAAAAAAAAAATCTATCTGGGAGGGATTTAACAGATTTAATTGACATCAGGATTTGGCCCAGTACCTTTGAATAAACTATAAACCTGCAGTACAGTTCACACAGCAATTGTTGTCTGGAGAATTTCTATCAAACACACTAGACAACATAATAAACTTTTTTAAAGGTATAAAAATGCAGCTAATGCGACCTATGATTTCTGGATCACCACAGCCCATGAGTCCCTACAACATGAGAACACACGATGCTCTCGCTAGTTATGGTCTGTTATTTTGCCACCACTGGGGTGTGTACATGAAAGGAAGCTTTGGCTTCAATTGCACATTCTGTAATCCTATAAAATCACTGTAAAATAGGAAGGTCATTCATTTTTTAACGATCACAGATTATTTGTTGTATAACCTCCCCAGCCCCAACTTTGCATTCACTTAGGACAACCTAAAAGGAGGAGGGAAAAAACCCAATACTTAGTTGTACATAAAAAACTATATATTGATGCTAAGAGACATATTGACTGTTTGCATTACGATGCTCTAAAGGACATTTTAAAATGCGATGTAGCTGTGTCTCCTATGTATCTTCACCAGCAACATTCAGTTTGAGTTCTTTCTCCTGTTTCATACTGTGAAGCATACTGTGTGATAATGATCCATTTTGCACATCCACCACGCTAAGAAGAGAGTTGCTACTTGTAAGTATTGTCACAATCTCAAGAAAATGGTAGTCAGATGCAGAAATTCAAATTTAAAAATTTGTCTTGATATAGGACTAACAGCTAGCAATTGCTTCCCACCAGGGACTCTCTTGGGACATTACTCTAAGCAAAGTGCCTAAGCTTTACACGAAAACAAAATATGAATTTTGTCACTAAAATTGTCTACACGTTAGTAGTTTTCAAAAAAGGGGGTTTACAGAGTGCCATACAGTAAATTAGTACATGAAAGGCCAAGCCACGAAATATTCTCGTCTTGCATAACTTAGTTACTCCCCCTACACCCTCAAACTAAGTGTTCAAACTTAACGCATAGCAGCAGGCAGTTTCCACAAGCAGGAAACCCACATAGAAATACTACAAAATATCAAAACATCTCATTTACTGTTACATTTGGAGATCCTGGCCCTTATATACAGTCTCCCTAATCCTAACGCATGATCCGGAAAAGGTCTAGAAAAGACCTACTATTAAAACTTGATTAAGTGAACTGAAAGCCCACGACCGATTTTTCATAGTGAAAGCTGCCGTTACATCAATAGGAAATGTAGCTCATTATTCTGGAGTCTAAAAAGGATTCACAAATGGACAGTTGACAAGGTCCACTGATACAAAGACTTCATACTCCAGGCTTTCTGCTCATTCAAAAGCACATTTCAGATGGCAAATGAAGAGAGAAAATCTGGAAAGTCCAGAGAAGGATGAAGCCTTTTTGATTACAGGATTTGATGTATCTTTTGGTCAATACAGAGCAGTTGATCATGTATTTGATAAAGGACACAATAAATCTTAGTTCTGGCTAATAATAAAGAAGTTAGCAGCTGTATATTTACTTGGGGACAAAGCAGCAAGACACCTATGATACTAAAGAGCTCATAAATTTAAAATACTTGCAGATAAATAACTTTTTTCATAATGAGGGGCTTTTTCTTAAAGGCATGCAATAATGCTCAGAATCAATGAAGATCTCATGAAAATGAGATGTAAAATAACAGAACTATAATCCAGTTGCATTGCAAAGGACTACCAAAAAAAAAAAACCACCAAGATTTCTGGGTTCTACTGCCAAAGTCTGTGATCCCTTGTGTTTAACCAAGTTTCTGTTTCTCCACCTGTAGAACTACAAAACCATCCTTGCAGGGAGATTAAAGGGTTAGCAACTTCAGAGAGATAAGTTATCATGGGGTTATCAAGAACTCACTGGTTATCATCTCAGCTGATTCACAGTAATCACCCATGGATGCACTAAGCAGGTGGTAAAATCTAGTAATTCAACTGATCTCATTCACCCTTCATTCAGTTCATTAGAGTAAGGCCTGAAAGAGCCACTGTGATAACTGAGTCACGTATAATGCAGCTGCATCAAACCTGGGACTTCGCAGTAAGCTAGTGGATCTTGGTGTGACATTTTGGCCATAACTTCAAGGAACAGAAGGTCCGAGACTCTTGAAAGAAGACTGAGAAAAAGTGCCAAATACTGCTGTTATTGAAACGACACACAAAATTATTGCCTTGTAAGAAAATGTGAAGGAAATAATAAAATTCATCTCCACAGAAGGAGCAAAGAAGATGATGAAGAATCAGATGTGTTCTGAAAGTAAAAAAGTCAAGATATTACAAGTTATGGAATAGCACGGGCATGCCTTGCAATGCCACATCAGCATTTCCAAAGCTGATTTCTACCTTAAGAGGTTCTTGAGGGAGAACTTCGAGTTAGATTTAAGGTGTTTTATCTGCTTTTACTTCGAATTTTTTTATTTGCTTCAACAATGGATATCTAAGATAGAGCCCAGTTACGGATTTTGATTCAGTGATGTGAATTAACTCTAGCCCTCCCCTTTACAGATAGCGTTAACCTCTGATCCACACGCAAAGGCACTGGACTTAAGTTAGGAGGCTTTTAGAGGATTCCTACCTCATTCTTCCAGTGAAAATTTCTTCATACAGTGAATACATGGACATTAAAGTATATGAGCAGCTAAATACATCAGCATAATTTTCCTAATGAAAATGTTCTCTGTTGCTTGCCATCATTAGGTAAATTTGCACAAAAATCAGTAAGATTTAAAGTTGATAAATAATTATTTTGAAAACTGGTTGTTTGAAGATGGTAGATTCTCCATCAGTTTGAGGAGAGTTACTTGGCTGTCCTCATGCAACAGAGGTATTTTGTGAATGAGAATTGCATGAAAATCTCATCATGTTATTAGAGATGTGACTACAATTGTCACAAAAATGAATTTACTATATTATTTGATCAAAATTCTTCAAAACAAACAGACCCCCAAACATATATTGAAAAACAGAACTGATGAAAATTTTTCATGTGTATCTCAAATCTCTACAGAGAATCTCTCTTTTTTTCCTTCTAAAACGTTAATAGTAAGATGACCACGACGTGGATCTTTAAGTCAATTATTTTCTTGGCTACTAGAACATCATAATTTCTGACACTGAAGCCCCATTCCTGCATGAAAAACCTTACTAGGGTGATGGGGATGCAAAGACTGAATCTAACTTCCACTGCGTTCAATGGGAAAAATTCCACTGACTTCAGTGTGCCTTGGATAAGAGCCCTGGCTGTGGGGTTTGATCCTTTTTACTTGCTGGTGACTTTGAAAGAATCTTTGTTCTTGGTTTTGGTTTTCTCTGGAAAAATTCAAGAGTTTGAAGGCAGGTGGGAGAGTCTGGCCCAAGAATGGGGGCATGGTCACTTCATGGACCGTAAGCACATACTGGCCTGAAAAAAATAAGTGAAAGTTGGGAATTAACCATTTCAAATGGGGAAGGAATAAAGCAAAACCTCCCGCAAACAAAACAGTTTCAGTACACAAACAGGAAGAAGTGACAGGAAAGAAAAATTTACAATCGTAACAAGTATTAAAACAAAATATGAAAAAAATTACACAATTCCAACACCAAAAGCTGTTATATCTGCTAAATCACAAATAGAAGACAACTGTAATCGTTGAGTAGACAGCACAACAATTTGTGCTACCAATTAGGACTATCATTTATTAGCATATACAATAACCTCCCAAGACAATATACAGTTAAAATAGCAAAGACACCTCAATGGTAATTTAAACAGTGATTTATGATAACATAGGATTTTAATAATAGCTTGTGTATCTGTAGGATACTTTCTATCAAAAGCTCACAGATAAACAATAGGCCAAGTCCCATAACACGTATAAACGTACTCTCCTTTATGCATATGAACAGCGTGAATAGCTCCTACAGGACTATTCATATATGTAAAATTGAATGAGTACCGATACGTATATACAACTCCCATGAAAAGCTGCCATGACTATGCAAGACTAACACAAACAGGCCACCAATTCACTACAAGGTTTGTAATAATAAGAAAAGTAGTGAATAGAGAAAGTTCAACTGAGGATTCTCACAATAATGGCCCTAGAATCTGTAGTGTCCATGCATACCAGATGCACGAGTTCAAAATCTTCTAGAAAATAATGACAGCCTTCAAAACACTGACAAATAGACAAGACAATCATTGTTCTGCCTTAGCAGATGGAAGGCTAAACTCAAATAATAGAAATGTATGGTGGTTGTGTAGTGTAAAGAGCCATAGCTGGCAAGTCTGAAAATCAAAGTAGATATTACACAATGGAAATAATTTTAAAGGAATACCGCTTTCCCCCACAGAATGAGATTGAAAAACAATAGTGCAACATCTCTGAGAGAAATGTTTTAAAGATACTACATACATTGCATTAACATTAGAAAAAAAAAAATCCTAATTTACAGATTGATCAATCTCTGACCCTGAATCTCTTCACGTGCAAATCTTTAATCAGACTTCAGGCTGCAGCTGTTGGTGCTAGTTCTGAATCATGAACAGAAAAGGCATTTCTTATAGGAACCTATGAATCCATAGTAAACATAGTAAAACAATCTAACATCTCCTAAAACTGAACATCTCCTGCCTGTATTACGTGTTTCTTTGCTTTACTCCATGCATGTAAAAAGGATCAAAATATAGGGTATTTACTATGCACCTTACGGAAAATATCTGCCAGCTGCTCTGCTTCTGGCGTATTACATTATCAGACAATAGTCTTTTTGAAGATCTGTATGCCATGTACAGTATAGATCTTGAACTACCATATATTCTGTATATTCCGGAGAGATAAACAGAATTGCAGATTGTTTTTTCTCCAGCATTTTTTGAAGATAACATAGTAATTTAACTTTTTAATCTGAACTGTTTGTAATTGCAGGGTGGTTGCTTTTTTGTTTGCTTCTGTGTTTGTTTGTTTGTGGTTTTTTTAAGGGTGTAAAAGCTCCCATAACTGGTAAGCAGACAGACAAAGAAATTAGGATCCCTCAGATTAGACAGAAACGTTTTAAACCCTTAAAGAAGTAAAAATGAATGGAATTCATGAATGAATTACTATAGCTCTTTGAGTAATCAATTCCAATCACTATTAATAATATAACTTTCCCTTCAAAGAATTACTTTCACCTTATAAAGTCAAAGCTTGTAACCTCCTTAATCTTTAATACAGCCTGCAACAATTACTATAAGGCATAGAGGACCTACAAATTGGAAGCCCTGTGCGATTATCTTTTTCCAACAGACTCTTTGGACGATCATAAATAACAGTAAAATTACCATAAAAATTAATAGTACTACAGTTAAAGAAAATCATTATGTAAAGGTTTATGAATTTTGCAGCCATTAATAGACATAAGTTAATGAGCCATAGGCTTTCCAGAATACGATATCAGGTATTTTTCCACCAATGAAACTTTCAGAGTTCCAAATCCTTCAGAGGTCACCAACTTCAAAAATAGAATAGAAAGTTACTGTTTAATACTACTGTGAGTAAAAATGAAATAGAAGTATTATGGCAACTATCATGCATGGCAATTTGAACAGCCTAATAAAACAAGATAAGGAAATCTACCTTGTCACCAGCTTGGAATGAAGAAAGACAAAACTAGAATATTCGAGATGAGTAAGATGCATTTTGAACACTCTCCGCGTATTTTAAATTCACATGTATGCCGATTCAGAGCTTTAAGCTAGAAGGGAAAGTTAGGATCAGGCCTTATAGACACCAAGTGGTGGAGAAATTTATCATGCCCCTTGGAAATATCTTCCAAAAAAGGTTATTGTAAAGAATGTGCATTTTGACAACGGCAAATAAAGCCGATGTTCCATTCCATTACTCTTACGCTGCATGCATGGGGTGCTACAAGCTCACAGTAACAAAAATATCAAGGAAGCATGACTCCTACAGTAACAATAGCCTTTCTTTTTGTCAGCCATATTTTTAAAGAAACAGCAAATATCTGAGTTTTTAAAGTTACTAATAATACTCGCTACAGCACAAGAAACAAGTATACATCATCCATTTTAAGGAAATAAAAGTTTTTTTTTTTTTCCTTAGCCTTTTCCCTCCAGTCAGGAGATGGTAGTACTTCCCCTTGGACAGTAACTGCCAATTTTGTGACTTGAATAAGCAGGTACAGCCTCACCGGCAAATTCAGAGACATCACTTGATGTGAACTGGTTATCTGAACCCGGCAGATAGCAACGTTGCACTGCTGCTTCTATTCCTCTGTAGCCTTAAGAACAAGCATTTATTCATGCTTTCTCATGCTATTGCCACATATTTATTTTTCAAAGTAAACTTCAGTGAAAGCTTCCTTCCATAAGTGACTTCCCTTTTTCTGTCGTAAGAGCAGGAGACTGAAGGCTCCCACAATCTTGTTTATAATCATGTACAAGATAAATAGAACGGTTTTAGAGAATATTGGAAACAACAGAATCCTAATTAAAAGTAGCAACCAAAATTGTCAGATACATGACATATTAGACACTTAATTAAGACACTAAAGATAAATGTTTTGAAAGAAAAAGTTCTAGGAAAATTTGACTGGCTTTCTTTACTAATCCTAGAAGTAATTTAAGAATTGACATAATCTTCATGATCAATACGTTCAGTCCTGAAATTATACTATAAACCAGCTTCTACAACTTTTCAGTTGATTAATACAATAATACAGACGGGGCAAAAAAAGACCTTTACCTTGTAACATCTTAGAATTCTTTATGAGGTGCTGATCCTTTTGCAGCCTGTATTCTTTGGATGTCATGTCAGATCTGAAGATGAGAATAAATAGAGTGTTACTACCAATAATGATGCTTACTTACATGTTGATGAAAGCTTGTTGTCATTAGCTCCTAAGACAGTTCAAGACTCTTCCTCCTGTAAAATGTTTTGTACTATTCACTTTAATGTGAAATACTCGGCCACTTTCAAAACAATATAACAACAAGCTTCACATTGTTTAAGCTGGATTTTCAAAAGTATTCAGTATCCTGAAGCCATGTTGCCTTCTTTGTCAAAACAAGCCAAATATTACCAACCGATGTAACAATTTAAAAAGCTGTAAACATATTTGTGAGATAAAAAAATTATACTTTGAAAATTATAAATAAGGAAGTGTCTAACAAGTACTACCCGAGTTACAGTCACAACCATGTTACACTGTAGACTACAAAGCCATTTATATTAAAATAGCATACATATTATTCACATTTTATAGCATACATGTTGATACTTTAGTGTATGAAACTCCTTGTACATAAGAAAGCTTAAAACATATTGAAAAAAGATAGTATTTAAATAGTTATTCTTGTATTTTGTG
Organism: Nipponia nippon; assembly: GCF_047370975.1. NCBI lineage: Eukaryota > Metazoa > Chordata > Aves > Pelecaniformes > Threskiornithidae > Nipponia > Nipponia nippon. The sequence goes on from NW_028262335.1 coordinate 7,710,010, forward strand.
AAAATAATCACTTCTCACTACTGATGAGCCATGAAAATGAAAAAGCTTCTCTCTTCTACCATTTATTGACTTCTTTCCTACTTGAAAGTTATTAGGACATACATAACTTAAAGCACACAACATGATTATTAGGAAGGTATTTGTGTGCTTCTGTATCATCAAAAAATAGACTGATACAGTGACACTACATTGTACTTCACAGGAAGCTGGATGGAAAGGAGATTATGCGCTTAACTTTTTATTTTACCAGCATTTCAACATCATCACTGAAAAACTCTTGGCAATTAAAAGATTTTGATCCTAGGGGAGAAAGCCTCAAGACTGTTCTATAACACATGATAGGAGATAGTATAGGAATGGTATTTTAAAAAAATATAAATAACTGAGACCCACTGCTGAATGCAGGTAACGAGTAAGAATCATATAGAAGTAAACATAAAATGGTTTATACAACCTAGTTACCTTGTTACACTTAGAATTACAATTACAAAAAATCAGATACTGCTTCTTAAACATACTTATACATTCAAATTTTACATGTACTTCTTTTATGGTAAAACACTCAAGACAAAAGATAAAAATGCCTTCACTTTAAAGGGAAGGGGGCGAAAAAAAAAAAAAAAGCTATGTCCCAAGAGTCAAGTTAAAGATTCAGAAGTCAGGGCTAGGAGGGAAAAGGAAGATAAATAATTTAGCACTAAGCATAACTAAAGCCTGTCAGTCTGCCAACTTTAAGAGAAATAAAAAGGTTTACAAGGATCCTGAGAGTTTTTGCAGAACCTCTAGGGTTTTGAAAAAATAAATCCAGAACAAGAAAAGAGTTCTGAAGTATTCTGCACAAATAGATTTTAAAGACACTGATTAGACTGTGAGAATAACAGTATGGAAAGATTCCTTTAGTTCCAAATTAGACTGTTCTCTGGTGTTTTGTTTGCCCTGCTGTATTATCACCAACTCCATCATCAGTAGGGCTGTCTTTTTTCACAGATGCATCGCCTCATCAGAAGCCAGGGAAGATGTGCTTATGGGAGAACAAAACATATCAGTATCATTTAAAATAATCTGGATAAGCCTGTTTGGCATGAAATGTACAGGCACTGCACAACATATACACAGTTATTCTTTCAAGATGAACCACATGTTCATGCTTAAATACCAATTCTGATTGCCTTTGAGTTGAGTAATTTCTGTGTTTTGGAGTGTCAATATTCATGGCTTAATGTAAGACAGCTAAGCAAATAAAAATCTTAGTAAGCCTTGGCCACTCTTTTTATGGGAGGAGGGTAGTGCAGGGGGGAAGAAAGGGGAAGCTTCACATTATTTCATTCTACTTTATTTTTTTTGCTCTTATTGTTTTTTTTGCAATAAGAATATATAGCTAGGTCCTTTGAATTGCATAAAGACAGGGAGTTAAGCTGCAAAACCTGCACCTATGTAAAACATTTTAATTCCATATTATCGCTTTTTACTTCAAACTAAGATGTAACCTTGTACTTCATTGCTCAGACAATGTTAACTGTAGGATAATCACAGAAAGGAACCAAGTTCATTTAAGACATAAAGCAATTTTGAATTGCATTGATTACAGTGATCAGTCTATCACTTTAATGTCATCTCAGCTGACATTTATTAAAAAGACGTACATGTGACAACCCATTGATCCTTAACACTGTAGCTGAGATAAAAAGTCTATTTGCAAAGGAAAATTACTTCTTTAATTAGAAATGGAGTATCATTTGCTCTTTTCTTTGTTAGAACTTCAGCAGCCACGGATCAAATATATCACGGGAGGGGTTGTAGAATCTGCCATCTACTTTGATTTACAAGTCTTCATAGTTAATCATTCAAAGTTGTACAAATGAGCACTTGAGATGGAAAAGAAAACAGGTATATTCCACCTGTGTGAAGGCACACCAACTCACTATTGCTTAGAAAGGTCTCAAAAGGGAGTGCTTTACTTCTTGGCAGACTCTGCCGTAAGACTGAAGTTCAGGGGACAGGATCACTACTGCTTCAAGTCCCTCTCTACACATGGAGTGAAGCAGCACACAAAAATTGTTCCGCAGACTTTCTGTAAGATTTTCAATGGAGTTAACTATGGCTAGGCATCTACCTCTCCTAACGAGAAACTATTTAATACAAGTACTTGCCGAAAAAGAATCCAACAAATATTTGCCAAAGAATATACTGTAGAAATGACTGAATCTTGCCAGTCATTTAATGTATATGGAAAAAAATAGATCTCAGTCTACCAGAAGATATTCCACAAGCAGATAAAATAAATGTGTCCGATACACTGTGAACAACATGCTGTTCTATAAATTTCAGGAGGATTCCTTGTTGATGAACGTAATTTTGAAGCCAAGTAATTTAATCTGTGCACCTATAAAATCCTGTCTTTAACATTCTGTTTTCTCTTTGTACAAATCCAAAATTACATCTTTGAAAAAACCTTCCATTTCATACAGTGTCTCTTTTAGTTCTAGGGACAGCCAGTCTGATTCTCCATTAGACGTGATTCTCTCTATCAATTGAATTGCCTTCTTTTTATAAACTGTATTAATGATTTCCTACCAATCTCTCTCAGAAGTGCAGGGGCAGCTCCAGACTCCGCAGACATGCATTCTCCCACTCCTCCTTCTCTTCTGTCAGTATCGTGACCTTTGGGAAACAAAGACAATGGTAAGTTTGCATGACTCATTACAAACTGCTATTCCAGTTTCAACTTTGGCTGCTAAGTGCTACACTACTGGGTTTATTTTATACTCTACTTGAAAAGCATGTAATTCAACAGATATTCAACTTAGATTCTCTAAGTTTTCAGGATGAAAATCACAAACTAATACTCATACTAAGGTGGACTACACAGGTAAATCTACACACTCTTGTGGAAGTAGACTTCTTATATCAAGTGGAATTAATTCTGGATAATTAACTCATATTCCATTTTCCCCATCAATTAAAATCAGAAAAATTCAATGCAGTGCTGATTTCTTAGCTGGATACAGAGTCTATAGGGTAAATGACCAGAATGAATGATTATTTACAACAAAGGTCTTCAGCACCTTGAATTATCTAGATTCTTTTGTGCAGTATATAACCTTTAGAATTTACTTAAATTGCTGCCTACAAATAAACTACCAGTAACTCATCATCTAGTCATAGAAAAAAACTTAATTGGACTGCTATTAGGTATTTAATTGCCTTCACAATGTTTGTACAGTATTTGTCTATAAAGCTTTAAATAACATTGCCTTAATTCATCTGAGTAAACTATCCTTTCCCTTATAACAATAGACAAAAACCTGCATTCCTGTTTTACTTTCTCCTGAGTACAAATTAAAACTTTTAGGTGGCAGATCTTTACTTTGTTTTGCTATAAACTCTCTTTACGGCAATGCAAGTTTGTCACAGATGATGGCTACTGAAACACTTAAGTGTGTGCCTCCAGCCATTATGCAAGGAACAGGAGCTGTGCAAAACTTCCCTGTACATGCTCTGAAAATTTAGCTCTCAAACATCTAGAACTGCAGAATTGATTGGCTGTGATCATTCCTCATGGCAAATAATTTTCATCTTTAGACTCAACTGGTGAAATACTCAGCTGTTACCAATCAGTGAAAGTAATTCTAATATGACTATGGCTATTTTACACAAGATACAAATTCAGCCCAAATTTTGTAGTTCTGTTTGAAATAGCTCTGTATGAACACATACAAGTGTAAATTAATAATTTATCTGTTGCAGGGTAAGGAAAAGGCCCAGCACATGTAGAATTTGGGGTTTAATCTCTAACATTGGGCAGGAAGATCTGAATCAGGATACTAGAATCACAATTATTTAGCTGAAACAGAGAGTCTGGGCTCCCAAGGTTAGGTTGAAATTAAAGAGAACTCCTAGTCTTAGTATGTGTTACTGTTTACATGGTATTTTGAGCGAGCACTATGTATTTACAAATATTAATAAAGAGCCTAAATTAGCAAATTCTATGTAAAGATATCACTTTATGTCTAGAACTTGATGAAATGATTCCAAATACTTTAGAAGTATGAAAAAGTTTATATTCAGGATAGTGGAACGATTTGAGTTGAGTGATTTTTGTATTACTGGTTTACAAAAGGTAAATTACGTACAGGAGACTAGGACCATCAATGTAACAACAGAAACCACGAGTCTCAGTATCCAGAACTACGGCTCTAAATACAGGATACAGTTGCTGTACAGAAAGAATGACTTACATGAAGAAAATTAATGGATGGAATTCATATCTGCTCCAATTCCAGAATCTAGTGTAGGATGATGCTAATATCATCTAATAATATCAGGATCAAAGATGAGTGGAATAAAACTTCCAATTTTAGATGCTCTTTATCTGCAGGTGTGAATGTATAATGAATTCTCGCCACTGGCTCCCTATTATAAATCCAATGATTCTGTACTCTGTGACAGCAGTTTCTACAATTTTCTTTTGGCACAACCTGCTTGGAATATACAACAAAACAGCAGGGTGGCAAAACGTTTTTCTAAATGATCTACTTTGCAAGACAGCTTCCAAGTGTGACCCTGATGCATCTTATCATTACTCTTAGAATAGAATAAACATGAAAGAAAGAACCCACATATCATTTACTTAAGCGGGCATTTCTTTGTTTCTTTTACATACTACTCCACATCCATGCCAAAGTATTCATTCCAACATACAAAGCATTTTAAACCCAGGTTAAATAAAAAAAAAAACATTATTCGGTAGGATAGAATTGCACTATGCCTATTTTTGAATCCTGCTGTCTCAGACGAGTGTAATGAATCATTTGATGTCATCTCAATTACCATGTTAGCTCTACTCAACCGAATTACTCTTCCTAGCCATTCCTTGTATGGAACTCCCTAAATTAGATGGCAGAGTTTTTCCAGTGGACAAACCCATCCTCTGGCAGACTACAAGGGTCAGGATTTGACAAGATTCAAGCTACAGGATAAGGCTGGATGACTCTATACTTTAATTGAATATCAGATCATTTTAATGGTACAGAGAGGCATTTTGTTGCAATTTATAGTGATGATTCAGTGTTTACTTTTAATTGGGAAGAAACGTTTATGTGCAAAAGCTACATCAAAAATGGGGAGGGGATCATTACACGTCTTCAAAAATACAGCTCTGAATTAAGGTAGACTCCAGTTGCAACACCGATTTCCAAAGGCTTCTAATTTTTTTCATCTTAGCATGACATGCCTTGCTGCAAACACCAAGAAATGGACAATGAGGATGAGCAGAATGCATTAAGAAAGGCTGCTGAGGTGTACATATACATGGAAAAGTGAGCATAAAGAGAGTTAACTGTGGTTCCCTCCTCCTTTCTCAGTCTAGGAACCCTTCCATATGCTGTGTTCTATTTATTATTTCTGCATTGCATCAGGAGGGAAATATTCACACTGAGCCACAGGGATTAAAGACTAAAGCTCTAGAGAAGTCAGATCTCATCCGTCATATCCAGCTGTTTTCAATTCCAACACCTCACACCTGCTTTTATTTATTATTCCTGGGCTAGACAAGACAGGGCTCATTTTTCAATCTTTAAAAGCTTTCTTAAGAAAGACACAAATCAATCTATTCCTTTCCCTTTTGCCTCTGCAACAGCCCACCAAGACAACATTAAAACGAAGTACTGACATGGTGAGGATCTGACCTAATGGGAAGCCACTCAATACCGAGGCTGGACAGCTCCCTCTGACCTCCCAGCATGGTGACAACACAGCAAAATGGAACAGAAACACCATCAACATCAAAATTTGATGTTAGCATAGACTCAACCCCATTTACTCCAACAGATTCCAACTGCCTTGTTTTTAACTTACATTGGAAATGGACTCAAGAGGTTTGGGTGGCAGTGAATTCACAAACTAATTTATGCAGCAGGATCTCCACTTTTACATATTTCAAGCTACCGTTCCACAGAGCCTGTTTGTTGGCAGTCCAGCTGAATTGCTTTCCTATTCTCTATTACGAGATCACCCTGCCTCAGCATTTGATTGTCCTTTTTTATCAAGTAGTTTTTCCAGACAGGGACTAATAAGTCATTCTTTTTGCAATCTTCTCTCATGTCACAGGCTAGTCTTACATTAGGATCTTTCTAATTAACTGCTCAACAGTAATTATTCAGTCACATTTAAAATGCAAACCAAGTGTACCAGACCTCCTTGTACTTACTGCACAAACACTTTCCCACTTGCAGTTGCTTGTCCCGTGTACCTCGCATACCAGGCTATTACTTGATGGAGAAAACTCGCATCTTGTTTGCAATTCGTTCAGTTATTATGGGGGAGACATTCTGCTTCTTCCCTTCTTTGCAACCTGATGATCAGGACATCCACAGCAGCTGGACTGACTGACCCACCAAGCACTATGCTTTAAATAAGCATGAGCACCAGGAAACACAACGGAACATGGACACACAGGTGACAGTGGAAGCCAATGAGAAAGAACCTACTTGCTTTTGAAAATTTTACCCTTGAATACATCTTGCTTTCTTGGTAAGTGAAAATATGGATGGAACGTGGTGGAGTTGGCAGACGGCGTTGTAATATTGCACAAACATAAGCACAGAATAGAGACATTTCTGTTCTACACTCCTGAATATAAACAAAACCTACTAAAATGATTTTCTGTATGTTTCCTGTACCACTGAATATTTTCATTGCTCCCACTTTACCTTCCATAGTCATAAAAGTCATACAAACCAGTATTTTCAGGATTGAGGCTACTTTGCCTTTCTCTACAGCCTGCCATCCCTGAAAGTCTCACTTTAAAAGTAACAATTTCCAAGCAGATTTTCTTACCACTTTGGAGGCTGCCTCAGCACTTTGCATGACTCCACAGTGTTTGTCTGCATGAACTACAATGGTCAGTGAGCAGCGAGCATGAATCCTGCAAAGGAACATTATGAAGGATCAACTGAAAGGAGGAACAAGGCAATTCCTTTTTGAGGACAAGAGCAGATCTATGAAATATATACTGCAGACGTTAACTCTTACCTTCCTCTGACTAGTATTCCCAGATATGCAAGCGTGTTCAACACAAAGCATGATACGCTTTGGTCCTTTTCAATATGCTAAATCCTTCGTTCTTGTGAAAAGCAGCACTGTAAACAGTATAAATAATTATTTGAGGATTAAAGAATACAGTATTGCTGTTTTCAAACCCATTGTAAATTTACATTCCAGAATTCCCCAATAGTGACATTTCGCTTTAGAAACTCAGAATTACAATTCTTGCTCCTTTTTCTTGGATACCTTAATATGTGATCCATTCATGCCCATTCTACCAGTAAGTGCTTTCTTCTGTCCTCCCAGACACAAACCTAGATTTAGTTCATTGCTGAACTTAGTTCGGCAAGAGTGCTGACTCAAGACAACACTTCTTTTAATCATTTATATCATATTTTATTTTTGGTTTTATCCACAATGCATCCTCAAGAAGAAAATCCCGAGTTTTTGTGCTTTTTTTAAACAGGACAACAAGATGTTAGCAAATGCACACCGCTAGAAACAACCCATGCTGCTTTATGAGCCAACGTACAGCAGTCAATAAAAGCATCATGGAAGTTTCATTAGTTTGTTAATTTTCTCTGTATTTAATTGCTCACTGAACAGAAATGAAAGTTGCTTTGTCTTTTTTAAACAAGCTTTGATATTGTTTTGGAGTGCTACCTTTTAAAGAGAAGATATATCAGCCAACCACGACGACATGTGAAGACCTATTCTAAAACAGTTCTAACAGACTAAAAACCTAGAAGGCTTCTGTTCTCTTCTTGTCCTGTAAATGACCAATGACTTTGATCCACAGCCTATGAGTCACTTCAAATATTGTTGATCTAACGTGGATGGTGATCACTCAACTCCTTTTATGATTTTTAGTAAGTAATTTCATAGCTATATACGCCTCATTTTTTTGAATCTGCTAAGTAGGTAGAAAGTCTTCCCACACCAAATGAAACAGGCCCTTAAGTTCATAAAACATTTTAAATTCTTGCGTGAAATGTAGCACCGAAACAAAGTATTATCATTTGTAATAACAAAATACATTAGGAGATGCTGAATACATTTGCTTTAAAAGGCAACTCTGCCCCACTACTCTTAAAAGCATAAAGGATACTCCATGGCAAGAACCACGATCAGTCCGAATTCAAAACCGAACTGATTCATTAAAAGTTGGATAGCACGTAATAAAACATACCTATAGTTGCCATAATACTGATGTGCTGTAAATGCTATCCAGTTTTTGGAAGAGTAATGTGCACTTACTAGACAGACATCAAGGCAATTGCCCATGATACAATGTTAAAAAAAAATAGATTGTACGGTTTGCAGTAGCATCAAGTCTCTATTCAAGTGTAAAAAAATTAATTGACTCCATCTGTATTGGCCTAATGACTGATTAAATGACTAATCACGGAAGTCTTAATTAAAATCATTTTTCTGTACAGAAGAGGATGGAGGGAGGAAGGCAATCATTAATGTGTTATAATGTATGTCAGATTCCATTTGTGCCATTTACTAACAGCCATCAAATGAGTAATTACGCACAAGGTCATTCTGTAAACTTTCTGCATACATCAGACTGATTGGATTAGGGCTTGGTGCTTGGCTAGGTTCTGCATGTGCCTGCTTTTTTCCAATCACAAAACAGGTAATTAATATTGCTCAGAATAAATAATAAAGGAAGCTGACATTTCCTCTTCCATCTTTGCACCAGCCAACCCAGTCGAAGACTCATATACAACTTCCATGCATTGTTGTGTAAAGTCCCATACCTCATACACTGAATCAAGCCCATCCTCCTCAGCTATTCCGTATCCTTCATGAATTGACAGGGATCACCGTGACACAGTGAAATTCTGTAATATGCAAGGAATTTTTCCTGCATGAATAAAATGACCAGACAAGTAAAAGAATCCTTTTCAAGTAAAGCAAGATGGCAGTATAAAACTTATTTTAGGTTTTATTTGCCAGCCACCTGACTACCCTGATGCATAGTGCTACGGAAAAATAACAAGCTGCTTCTACCTCAACAGCTGAGACTAATCTATTTAAAACAATGTATTAAAATGAGTAATGGAATAAAAAAGTGTGGCTTGAGATTAGATAAACCAACTTTTCACTTGCATGTAACTCATACACAGGACCTACACTTTTTGATGAAATGTTGCATATAAAATGCTAAAGTCCAAAGTATAAATTGTAACACAGGAAATATTTTGTTTGCTGACTACTGTCCTGAAATTTCTCGAAGATCTTATTTGCAACCACAGTAAGTCTGCCATATCACTAGCTGCAACAATTTTGCATATCCCAGATGACAATACACTATGTCATGTATAAAACAATGTTTTTTTATAAAACTAAAACATGTCTTAATGGGGAAAAAAGAAGTTGGTATAGCCCTGTCACTATTATCAACAAATGTCCAATTCTGTAAACATTACTATCCTTCAAAATCCTGAATTCAAATGTGCGGTGCTGATGTCAGTTATAGTTGCAAAATTAGGTGCCAACTAAGTTCCAGTTCTTCTAAAATAACTGAATCAACTTTTAGTACTGAATAAGTTTCTTTAATTACTGTTGCCTCTTTTTCCTAAACAGAAATATTCTGACCAACAATCCTGATAGAAGATGATCTCTGCAGTGACACTGAAAATGGACATCCTCCTGTGAACATACAATGTGTTGCTTTAAAGCATACCCAATTGATTAAAAATAGCCCTCAATATGGATGGAGAAGCTAAAGGGACAAAAAAAAAAGAGATTAAAAGAATCTTAAGTCATGACTATGTAACATCCAGTTACACTTCTGGCATGATTAACTCCTATCCTGTCTAAACCATTCAAAGTCATGCAAGTCACAGAAAAATATATGTAAAGCTACATCAGCCAGCTTCATCCAGATTTCAAGTAAATACAAATTTCAATTAGTTTGAATTAATTATAACACAAACTTGACCCTACTTACCACATAACTGAAGAAAACAAAAATATGTGACAACAAATCTCTGCTTGCAATAACTGTCAGTGTCACATATGAAAAGTTCATTTTACTAATAAAGGAAATGGAATTGACTGATAGATTTAAAATTAAATTCAGCTATTCCATAAATGTAATTCAGAATTTTAAGGTGGCTCTCAAGGCTTAAAACCAGCATTGAGACTCAAATATGCCACTCTCTGGGCTTCTAGAGAATTAATGAATCTTAGTTTCATCTTCATTTGAAGACGCATACATTTACAACAACCACAAAATCCATCACCACCAAACCAGAACGCTCCAAGATAAACAACATACACGCGGCACAGTAAATCTTCCAAAACCTGAAGACATTTTTACGGAATAATTCAACACAATCTGCACTATTCTGCTAATGCAAATGAAAACTTGCACAACTACCTAAATTACAGGGTGGTGTGCCATTCTTAATCTTCGTAGAAATGTAGGAGTTCCTGTTTCAATCATTTCTATTGTTTGAAATACACCAGATGATAATGGAGTGGCTGCCGCTGTAGGCAGAGACTGACTTCTAGGTGAAGCTAATTAATGACTCAGTGTATGACTTACTGTAGGTTTGAAGGAATTACTAGGCAGCGGTGAAGATCAATGTGCGAGACAGCTGCAAGTACATTAAGTGACCTGTCCGAAACTTCACCATTGTCTTTTTTCAATGTTTTCATACATTGATTATATAGGTCATTCCTGACCTTTGCATAGAATATTTAAGATAAAGTCAAGCATTTCACGCACCTCTCCAGTACCTGAACAGGTAGATCCCCTTCTCAGCACCCAAGTACATACCCTTCACATCATAGTATAAAAATCCAACTAAGCTTGACTGAAAGACAGCCTTCTCCCTCTTTTCTGTTTCTTCAAGTATTTTTAAAAATACTAAGGTTTCTCATGCCCAAAGACAGACCACAGAAGAGAGACGGCATCCTATGTGAAGGCACCTCCAGCTATTCTAGATCCAGAAATCTGGGAATTTGCAACTCTCTAGGCCACTTAATAGGATAAAGCAGAACAGGTTCAGACTAAGGGGCTGGAATGCAGCCAAGCTAAGCCATTTAAGGAAAAACACAACAAAACAAAAAACCTAACAGTCTACACTAAATTCCCTGGTCACACTGCAAGAATGAGGCAGACAGTTGCTGCATGTGGTAAATGAAGCATTTTTGAAAGTGCTTTAAATAGTTAGGTAGGATTTCTATTATTAGCCAGTGCACATTGTCCTGTCTATTTTGACATAAACATGACTTCTCATATTGGTTAAAGACGAAAAAAATCTCTTGTCTGCTACAGAGAAGCTATTGCAAATCAGTGGGGCCAACCCGGTTAGACACTGGAATCACTATGCCTGCTCATGTCAGCAAGTACCGTTATTATTATTTTATGCTTTGCTATTGGCTGAACTAGGGAAAAAGGTGGAGAATTAGTCATCATGGCAGATTTGCTCAAGTCAGTATTTTAAAAAGTCTGTAACCTATTGTACAGTAAATAAATTAAAGCAAACACTGGAAAAGTTACCAATAGGCAGGCTATAACAAAAGTCACTTTCATCACAACCAAAATAACGGGAGAGTTAAACAATACCTTTCTCTTAACTGTTGCAACTGTCATCTGTCTCAGAGGGTCTCTCTGTACTCATTTTGTCAGTTAAGAAATGCAAATTAGATATCCCCTATTCTTCTATTTGTTTTGTACAGTGAGCACAATTTCTGCATGAACGTCCAACTGTATTTCCATCCTCTTTGTGTCACAGAAACCTCATTTACCAGTCATTCTTCTCCATATGAAAAGATCTATAATGAGGAGTCTTTCTGTCATTGCCCTGCTCCTCTGAGTCAGGAATTTTCATTTCCCCCTAATACTTGCTGCTGTAGCTGCAATTTCATTTACTGTCATCTCATACCACAGCCTTAATGCAAGAACATCTGTGGCTGGATCATGGAAAAGATTCTGTATTGCTTTCAGAGTTGTATATCGATCAAATGGTTACGAGAAACCAGAGATTTTATTTACTATGTTCTCACACGGTACCAATAAAAATGAAGGTTTATTCACTGTACTTGCAATGACAGTTTACTCTTCCAGTTAGTTACCTAGCAAAAATATCTGTATGAGAATACTGAACATAAAAAGTAGGACTCTGAGGTCTACTTGTACATGCATTCTCTCAGAAAACAATTCAAAAGCCATAAAATTATCCAAAAGCTAAAAATATATTTTTAATTCACTTCTAAGCAGTATCATGAAAGAAACCAATTACTTTTTGTTTTGAGGAAATAAAGCCATTCAAAAAAATATGTCACTGTTCTCTTCTTTTTAAAACACATACAACGCAATTTACACATGCTGAGCCAAATCTAGCTTTGGTGTGACTGCAGAAATCAGTTGTATCAGGATAGATCACCTCAATCTAAGAGAGCAGTAGATGTCACGTTCTCTTTGTTGAAAGCCAGAGTTTCTGTAAATCAGTATCCCGACATTTACAAGTTCCCTTGCTCTTCCAGGCTATTCAAAGCTACCTTGACTTTTTAAAAAGCCTGCTGCTATTACTTTAGTTTCCTGCCTGCCATACCTTTGCATTAGCAAAATTACAAAACAAGCATCTTCTCTTTTTCCAATTGGAATTAAAAGGAACAGGATTTGAAAGTTTGTGACTAGTATCTAAAGCAGATAACAGCTAAACGGACCATTGGCCAGAGCCAGAATTTTACATCTTAAGTGTTCCAGTATGATAAAGGAGACCTAACACTTTTCCCACACAATGGGCACAATGGGGTGAGAGGATTTAAAAGTTCACCTAGACCTTGACACTGGGCAAGGAAAGCTTACTCCAGTTAAGATTTTACAGACTGCAGTTAAGCTTCTGGGTTGCAGAGCTGGAAACGGATTTGTAGCTTTTATTTGCAGCATTAAAAAATCATTAGTTTACAGAGATTGTCCTGATTAAAAAAACCCCAAACTTTCCTATAGTCAGCGGACAAAGTCAGTACTCTTGTGGGGTTGAAATAGGAAGCTACCTAAAAGATGTCACAAAAGTTTTTTATGAAACAAATTTAATTAATTATAATTTTTATGTTGCCACAGTTTTTCAAATCACTGTTGCAAAACTTGACTACCTAGTAAGCAGAGGAGCAGTTTTTCTTCTCTATGTAACTCTTTTCTTTTTAACTATCCATCTACATCATATGTAATGCAATTATGTAGGTTTGTTTAAACACACCAGTTTTGAACTAGCAAGGTGAGGTGCAATTACTCATTAATCAGAGCGGACCGCAAAACTTAGCTGAAAAAACAGGTAGTAGATCTGATGGGAATTTTAAAGGTGTAGTGAAACCTCACACACCTACTTCATTTGAAAGAGGGAAAAAAGCTCTAATAAAACAAGAAAAGCGCTTAAAAAAACCCCAAACACCCAAAAAACCCAACCACCAAACACTCTCCAAATCGAAGGACTGAGAAACATTGTTCTTGCAAGCATTAGCCCAGGTTATAGGGAAGTAAAAGATGGATTGCCATAAAATGGGAAAGGCAGTGTTGTATTACAGTGGTCAGCTAAGAAAAAGACAGGGCCATTTGTCCAAGAGAATAACACCAATTAGAAGTGGTGTATTGCAAAGAGATAAAAACTGCTTTCAGCAGACAGCATTCTCCAGCTGAGCAGTATGAATACTGCTTCACACATACCTGCTCTCCTCCATTTTCTCCTGCGAGTCTGTCATCTTCTCAGCTTTCTCAGCAGATATCCTGCCACTTGGCTTTTTGCCTCCTTTCTACAGAGAAAAAAAAAAGAAAAAAGGAAAAAGTATTTCTGTAGTGCTTAAGGAAAGTGCCAAAAATGGTGTAATTTATGATGTGCTAGTGTTTTCCTTTGCATTCATAAGTTAAGAACAAATGCAAAATCATCAGCACTTGAATATGGTGGATTTTGATTTACATATATTAAGATTCTCCCATGATTTCCTATTATTTATTTCTGTAAACAAAATTGGATCCTGGTCACTAAACTATTAGCATCCCCTACAGTAACTCCAGCCAAATCATAAAAAAAGATAAAAGCCAGAATGTACGACTTGACAGTCAAAAGAATTTGAAACCGGAAGTTGTATCAAATTGTCTGATCTGAAACTCTTATCTGCTCTTCCTTTTTACAACTAAATCTTACTGGGAGTGAAGTAAACAGTTATCTTACCTATACCTCAACTTTCAGAATGGGCACATCTCACTCTCTCAGTTCGCACAATAATATCTGGCTTTTCCCTAGAATTTTCCCAATACAGTTTCAAGCCTTCAGTTAGCAGACCAAGTTATTTTCTGGTCTATTTCCTGGAATTTTTAAATGCCTACACTATTGTTTTCTTCATTTTAGTGTATTGTATCCATGCAAATACAGTATTTTACATTGAGGTTGGCACAGACAGAAGTTTAATAGCTTTTACTTTTCTTCCTTTTCTGAAACATTCTTCAGGATCCCACTGTAAGAAGTACTGCAAAGCCTGAGAAATTATGTTCACAGCATTACACAAAATAGGGTGTTTTTTTTTTTTTCCTCTTTTCATTCAGGTGTAACAGAACTGATGCCATCTTGTATGGTTTTTGTCACAACCAACATAGCGAACAATTACATAATACTGCAATTACTCATGATAATTTTATATCAACCCACCCTGCAGGAACTCAAATTTCACACTTAAATAACTTCTGTTTCCTGCAAAACCTGCAAGAAGGCTGTTTTGGTCATGTTCTTAATGAGTGGAAACTTGAAGAAGCAGTTCATAATACAAAGACAGCAGAAATACATACAATACAAAGACAGCAGAATGCTTTGGTAGGTAATTTCCCATCCTGGCAGGAATATTTTGTTTTGGAAAGCTGTTGTTCAATAATTCAGGACAAAACCTTAAAACGTATTCTAACTGTAACACTTTATCCTAGCTACCTTAAAGTAAGGAATTTCTAGTTGTGGATGCTGCAGTTGTCTTCACAGTGCCATAACTTTATCATTACATAGCAAGATAAAAGTTTTTACCTCTGCAAGGACATTAAATAACATCTCTCTCTCCATTAGCTTTTGCTGTAGTAGCAGTATTTATTCTCTGGGCAATGAATGAGAACCACACTGCTTACAGAATAACTCCAGGTTCTTAATGCACTAACAGTTTCAGAAAGGTTCCTGTGTCACTATTTAACTTTATTATTATTATTGATAGCTCTTGTTCCACACAGTTTCAAAGGAAATGTTTAGCACTGAGAAAATACTTTTAGCAGTGCACTACAGTCACAAGGCTAGTGTAACTGTCATCAGGGATGGGAAATCAAGTCCAAAAAAAAAAAAAAACCAAAAACAAGGGACCCCATTCAACTTTTTTTCTTTAGCAGTGCAGAGAAGGAACACCAGTGACCCTTTACGGAAGTAAGAAGAGATGAACATTTCTAGTGCAAATGTTCTCCTGTTTGACACAAGCCTTCAAGAGCTTTGCCCATAATGTACTTGTTTGCATGGTGAATGTCAAGATACTGACAGTAACAAGTAAAGACTACAGTTGCTACAGCTGTGTGATCTGAAGAAGCACGAGGAACAAAGAACTCTTGAATTCACACCCTGATTCATTCTATGACCTTGAGCAAGTCACCCTACACTGATGCACAGGGAAGTAACAGTACGTACCTCACTTACTAGGAATGGCAGAATTATTTGTCATTAAGCCTACAGTTGTAAACAGTCTTTAAAAAGAGTGCCATAGCTGTTAGGCCTACAGAAGACTTACTGCATCACCTAATCCTTCTCTCATACGGTTATAAGTACACAAAGCAAATAATTAAATACGCCTTTCATGGGAGACAGTGAACCCAACTCCCACCTTTCTTTATGAAGTCTTCCCACATTTTCCAAGAGAGCCACTCACAGAATTTTGCTCCCGTGTTTATTTAAGAGCCTCTTCAACATCAGTGGAAGTCCTGCATTTAGATAAGCCATTTATTAAAAAAAATTCTTCATGCTAATCGTTAGCTGAAATAATCTCAAAATAAGCAGCTGTTCAAAGAAAGGTGTTTAAGATCGATGGTTTCAAAGCGCCTGACAGGATTTCACATTAGTCACCTCAGAAACCTTACACATCCATAGTTGTTATATTTCTGTTGTCCCACATTACTGCTAATACGGCACAAAGAAGGTTGAGACAGCAAATGAGATAGTATCGTGCCAGGCATTAAAAACATACTACCCAGACAGCTCCCTGATAAGGTTTATAAACTCCAGTTTCACATGCTTTCAAAATGAAGCTAAAGCATCCAAATCAGAGAATCACTCCTTAAATACCCCCTTCATGTTAATTTTAATTACAACAATTATTACTATCAGCAAGACAAAGATCATGTGCCACCTTCGAGCGATAAGCGCCAGCAGGATGACTACTTTCATAACAACCATTCAAGATAGGGCAGCTTGACCTCTCTGGGCGTGAAATGTCAATTAATTATCTTTTTACAGACAATTCAATTACAGCACGCTAATCACTTGTGTAGGACATCAAGCCAGAGCGGGGGGGCAGGGGGGCCCTTTGAGAAAGGAAGGAAAAAATATTGGCAGTGAACAACCCTCAGTAAGGATGACAAGGCAGTAACCCTACAGTTGTTAACATCATGCAAACAGTTATTATCCGTTTGTAGCAGACTAAATGCTGCAATATCATCTTCATTTAATTGAACTTTTTTCAAAATAAAGAGTTATTGGTCCTAGGGGTGATAGACATTTCATTTAAAGGTGACCAGACACACTGCATTAGTCTTTAATGTTAGAGTCAATTCACCAAAGAGCTTTGTTCATTAAGGGAAAAAAAGAGGAAAGATGATCTACTCAGCAGAAAGCAAAATATATTTAACTTTTGTCAAATAAACTAATATTAACTCAAGTTACTGAGGACTAATTCACCACTATATTGATCCCAAAGAATATTATCAAGTGCAATATATCTACAATAATCAACTCAGCAGAATATTACTATATAAGCAAACATATTAATTTATGATCACATTAGTATTGCTACAGAAGTCAAGCTTCAAAAAAGTGTGAGTGCATGTATAAACACATTAGTATATGCAAAACGTGTATGCAAACAAAACCAAAATTTGAATCAATTTCATTTATAGCATTCATGAAATAAAACGGCAGAGAGGAGTACGTTAAAGGATCTCTTCTCACATCAGTTTCTGTTAAATGAGTCTTGCACCATTAGTTTAGCATAGATAACAGAACCTGAAAGAAAAAGTTACCTAGCCCATATCTGAAACAGCAAGGCAAGACTGCTCTTTTCAGCAGTCTTGATGGACAGAATTTAAAGTATAAAAAAATATTTTGACAACACAGTTGCAGAAGTTATGCACTTAACAGTAGCTGCGATGCTAAAACTCTCACAGTATGGCCAGAGTATAACTGACAATCTCTTTGTAGCAAAAAAAACTTTAGTCTCCCTTGCCAGTATGGTAACAATAGCAGTGAAAGACTTGTGCGTAAGTTGAAAGAATTTACAAGGAACACTGGCAGTTTATTAGCCTACTCCGATTCATCTTCGTTACTATAATTTCTAATACAGCCTGGTTAAGGCTAGAACACATACCTATGCTACAGTGACACCTTCAATTTCTTTGTCGATACCATACTGAAAGTCATTAGCACTGACATTCCTAAAAAAGAGCGCTCCGAAAATTCCATTACGGACTGCAGATTAACTTCTGTAACCAAAAAATACGATACACCATGCATCCAAGGAACAGAACACAGAGGCTAATCTTTTAGGGGGCTAGGATCTCTTCGGACTTCAGGTCATTCGTATTCAGGGTGTTCCGTATCACTCAAGAGCGCAAAGAAAGGTTCAAAGATGCTAGGTACGCAATATTCTGAATCTTCCCAAGTGCTTTGCAAAGAGGAGGCTCATACAAAATAGATATAAACTCTGCAAATCCGAATAAAAAATTATCCTATAGCAAAAGAGAGGAACCAATGCGGATTTTTTTCCCCTCCCTGTTCTGTAATACTAACAGTGTGTTGTTTCTAAAGGGCAGGTTTGTCTTTGCTCAGTGCTCTTTAAAAAGAATTCTGAAAGAAAAGCACTGTTTATTCCACCTGCAGACTCACGAATGCATGAAAGAACATCTTACCGGAATTTCTCTTCTAGTTTTGGCTATTCTATACAGGTTCTTACACTACAATCACTGCTGCACTACCTAATAATTCTTCCCTAGTATTCTAAGCAATATAACCAATGTCAGTCAAGTGTCGGTTCCCTGAGTGTCCCTATTAAGAGACATTCTCCTATTTAAGACTTGTTTTGAGACCGGTTTGTACATTCTGTGCCTCACCTCTGCCAGTTACCAGTACTTTCTATTCCAAAAGACTATTCTACACTTAATGTTTTTTTCTGCTGCCTTAATAGAGTACGGATGTTTGTGTCCATTTGCCATAGAGAGTTCTGGCACCAACTGAATTTCCTTGAGAAATGGGTTTTACTGGCAAACCTCTTGAATCTGGTACACAGTAGGAATCAACATAAGAATAATACAAGAAGTATTATTTTGGAATCTAGCCAGAATGAATATCTCCATAAACAAATATTGGTGTCTTTAACCACCCAAACATTACAAATCCAGGCTGGATTTTATGAAGCTTTAGTACTCTAAGTATTATGATTGCAAATGGAACCAACTGTTGCTGTGGAACTAATCGTTGCTATAAAATAAAAGGTTAAAACCAAGAAAGATTATTAAATCGCATTACAGGATTATCAACACCTTAGGAGAGCAACCAATTAACATTGTCTTCACCGTGTGATAAGATGAGAAAAGTTGACAGCCACCCTCACTTTCTATTACAGCTAAGGATAACCGAGTTCTCAGCACCTCGTAAGACCTACTTTGGACCTTTCAAGGTGAGGCAGGGTAAGATACAGAAACTTCAGTTTAGACCGTCACACACCGTAGCAGCACTACACGAAAGCAGGTATAGTCACATCTCTTTCAGGTGTACACTTTTCTCTAAGATATGTCCTCTGTTGGGCATTGGGAATACGTGTATGGCCAGCCATTGTCAAAGAGGTAATTTAGAGCTACTGCCAAATTCCATTTATCAATGTTCAGCAAATGGGCAAAACACAGTAAAACGGAGGAACTATACAACTGTATTTCCACGGTGAACATCATGACTGTTAGAATTAAGCAAATTTTTTTTTCCTCCTTCCAACAGAAGCAAGCATCAACTTGTGATAATATTGGCTTTAGGTCTTCTAATTCGGTTTCAAAACTTCTTTTTCCTTACAGCTAAATTTCAATAGATCTTAAGCTAAAAACTATATAACAACATACGCAGTAATATACTTATGTTGTTATTGTTGATTACATAAATATATGTTCATATTCATATTTTATATAACTATTCCTTCTTAAACTAATGTTAAATGATGTCTGTGGCCACACCTGGCTGCTAAGACATGAGAGGCTGTTGTCATTTGGGTTAAAACTTTTAAAAAAGAATGCTACATTTTGCCAATGTTTTGAAACGACAAAATCCCAGTCACAGTTCAGCTGTAGGTTACCTTTGGGACTGGTAACTGTTTGATATTTGGTGACCAAGTTTGTTAGTGTAACCTTTCAGAACGACAAGCCTATTTCTAGACAACACTTTATATTGATCTGGTATGATGCCACCAGAATAAGATTCACACCTGGCACACCTGGTGGCTAAATCAGTGTCCATTTCTGTCATTTGAAAGGGCTCCATCATCAGGTGTAAACTGCACAGGTAGTAGTATAACACAGTATAGTTGGTGGGAATCCATGCCTTGCCTGTTGATACTGCTTACATAGTTTTGTTCTTTTTCATCATAAATCCTTTCTGGGAAGCTACTAACATTCCAAAACAGGTATTCTATTATATCAAACCCCCATTTTTTTTTAAACACACACACTGTAAAACAATTACTAGGTGAATGTGTCTCTCAGTGGTACTTTAAAAATACAGCCAATGTTAGAAAATGGTGTTCAAATTACCTATCATAACAATAAACCACACACACAGCTAGACTGCCAGTTTCCATAAGGAAAACACATTGCATGTTTCCAATAGCAAACCCCAAACTTCCTTAATGTAAAACACAGATAACATATTTAACAAATAGTTTGCTTTCACTGCTCATTGAAAAATGTGAAACCACGAAGGCAGAGACTGAAATCAACTGTTACCTGAGAAAATTCTGTTCCATTAGTATCTCGCAAAGCTAACTTCAATTAACAAAAAACCCCAACTGTAAGTCAGAGCAAGGTTTTAGGTTAATTTGACAAAACCCAAAGTATTTAAGAGCCAAGGATTCTATATTATCCTTAGTTTATGCTGCTGAGCCTGAACTGTCTTGCCACAGGGTAAAGACCTTAGTCAGCATGCTCATGCATTGTAACACTTCAAGAAGTAAGAAAAAAACCAAACCTGTTACTGGCACCAGTGTCACTGTAGTATAGGTAAACAGAATCCCCAAAATCCTGAACTGGGGAGGCTCAGTCAACAAAAATTCCAAGCATGTAGCTCCAGTCAGAGATTTTTCCCCAAAATTATCTTCTTAACGGCTGCATTTAAGTTTTCATACACAGACAACACACATTAGAAGGGACTGAAAGTACCATATGAGTTAGAACGTACGT
This sequence comes from Nipponia nippon, assembly GCF_047370975.1. Lineage (NCBI taxonomy): Eukaryota > Metazoa > Chordata > Aves > Pelecaniformes > Threskiornithidae > Nipponia > Nipponia nippon. The sequence continues at coordinate 7,730,741 of NW_028262335.1, forward strand.
TTATATGAATAAAAGCTGCACCCATTTATCTCAACAGGCTTATACTACCTTAGTTACATGAGTAACATAGTAAAGATAATAAACCTATGCACCAGAAGTACAAAAAAGTCTCTGGTTCAAAAGACCCTCGGACAAGTTTAGTTTGATCATTTAAGAACAGATTTATTATGTACGCGTTCAACAGGACCTGAAAAGAATGAAACGGACGTCTTCCAGCAGGAGCAGTGACTCCCAGGCAGAGCAGAAGCTCCACTCCCATCAGCTATTTACCACAGAAGTTTTTAGCCAATTAAATCTGAATAGTGACTAAGAGATGTGAAATATTATACTCTAGGTAATTTAACCTCCACAGAATTTTTTCTTGTATTTGCAATATTAGTTCATTTTGCTTCAAAATAAGCCAAATTAACTATTTCAGGGTGAAGGTAAAAGAAAAAAAGTGTCCAGATCCCTAGAACTTCAGTAACTAGGCCCAAACAAATAGTTACAAAGGGGCAATGAGGAAAGCGCAGTGAATATTGCCTTCTGCATCTTGATGCAAACCCCCTGGAGTTAATCACGCTATTGCCCCAGCTCGATCCTGCAACAGTTACAGAACTGCAGCTCCACAACCAAACTGCTACAGCAAGCGACGCCGCAGCCAAAACCAGCCAGCCCATCCCGAATCCTGAAACCAGTTCTGCTGAGAAAGCCACACTCCCAGCAGGAACCTGGAGCTCCAGCTTCCAGCAATGATTTTTCACTAGTATTGGTCACTGCCTTCAAACTGTTAGAACACCTTTTTAATTTAACCTTTGGAAATTAATATTGAATTCAGGTGTTTTTAAATGAAAAAAACAAAACAAAACACTTTACAGTGAAGACTACACAAAGCTGCTATTTTTTGACCCTAAATTTACCTTCTTTCTCTGTATAGTACTTTCAGTTAACCAAAGATTTTTTGCGCGAGAATGACTCTCATCCATATTAAAGCATTCTGTGGAAACAAAGAATTCACTCAGAGGGAGGGTTCATCAAACCCACTAAAATTATAATCATTTAATAAAAGTAATGACTACTCTGTATTTAAAATATTTTCCCAGGCAGCACTTTAGCATATTGTGTATTCCAAACAAAGTGCTATTGCATAATCATTAACTCTGCACTACGTAGATCTTACGAAGATTCTAGTAAAATAAAGAATATTAAGGTTTCTTATGGATAGAAAACACATACACATATGCCCATTAAGATTATAGGACAGATTTTTGTTGGCTATAATGTAGTTCAGATTAGAAGCGATGTTTTGAGATGTTTAAAGGAAAAGCAATGTCATTATTTTATACTGAGAAAAGCAAGCCTAGAAGGAAGTAATCTGTCCAGTATCACTCAGATGATCTGGGCTCAGAACAGAAAACCTCTTTTTCCCTCCCATGCCCATGTCATATTCGCTGATTACGATGTTACACCAAACAACCACATTTTCAGAAACTACTAGACTTATAAACATCCAAACCCAAAGGGACTAACAGACATTTTAAAACTACACAATAGCTGTTAAACCTTAGCATCTGCCACAGTGAAGACTGTTTTAAAACTGCGAGTATGTATAACTGTCTTAGAAATGAGAGGAAAAATTCTTCCAATTCTTTTCTTTATCATAAATATGATGTAAGGTTATCTTTAAATATGGGATTTTTTTTTAAAGTGTTCTCAAATCCAATTTGAAAAGAATTGTTTGCAACATATATAATGCAGCCAGTCAGACAATAACAGTTCTGCAATTATCGGCACCTGCATTACAATTCAATGGATTTAAATTACCACGGGGCCATGGCAGATACCCTACTGACAACAATTAGCATAAAAATGTTCTACAGTTTAAAGCTGTGGGTGGGAATTACAAAAGGTTAACAGACTAAATATAAAAATCTTTTTGAATATAAAATCAATGTGCTTTGTTACCAAAATCTGGGTACTGTAATTTAACCAAAATAGGGTTTAGAGTATCTGGCAATCTTCCATATGTGTGAGCTTGGCTTTTCTTTTAAGCAAAATGCCGAGCAGCCAATCTGAAAGTTTAAAACAAAACAAACCAAAGTCCCAAAGAACGGAAAGCCTTTTTTTTTTTTTTTTTTTTTTTTTAATTTTCTTAAGCTTCGCACCAAAACGAACACCACTTTTATCAGGGCTCAGAACGATCCTTTTATATGGTGAGATTCAAAATCCCAAATTATTTTATTGCAAGATTTAGAAAGGGAAATATTTTAGTGGTCAAAATAAAGTATGCTAGAAGTTTCTGGACTTGACTGAACTCTAATAACAAACAGTTTTCTCAAAAGGTCATTACTACATGACGACATTTATATTTTCAGAAGTGGCTTCTACTTCTGTGTAGCTACCAGAGAAAATTAAAAAAATAATCTGTTTTTCATAATGCTTGGGTCCACAGCTTTATTTTATTTAGGCTGAAGATACAAGCGGAATAGAAGAAAACAAATTCTGCTCATTAAATTACTAAATCAAAATGTTGAATTTGATGAGAACATAGAAGTATAATAGAAATCGGCAAGAAGGATCTTCAGTAAAAATACAAACTTGATAAGTCTAAAATTTTAATCTAGGTTGTCCTTTGTGTTTTTTGGTTTTTGTTGACAAGAAAAATGGTCATACAGGAACTTTGGATCTAGATATTCAAAGTAAGAACTTCAACATGAAAGCTTAATTCCCTTTTACCACCCAATAATTTATTGTTTTTAAAAAATAATTAACAAGTCTCAGAATAACATAATTACCTGGGAAACATATCACAGGCTACAGAAGTAGCAGTAAAGCAAAGCAGACAGAATCTAACTGTACAAGTCTCAACTCCAAATTGATGCCTCATTAAATTGGGTTAACGTGCATGTGCTTGACACATGCTGGGACCCCTTTTATCCCAATTAGCACAGCATCTCCAGCACTCCTTGCAAGTCTAATAGAATCAGCATGTTTAGGACTAGCCCAAGGTTTCTAATTGCAAAATCAGTAAACATGTTAGTCATCACTTTGTTGCCCCGTTGTTGTGAAATGAGATTACAGATGTGTATTAAGACTATAGAGAGAACTCTAACAAATTAATTTAGCCACTATTTCAACACAGTACTGGAAGACACTTTTCATAATTACTTCTTTCTAGATATATTCTCCTAAAGCCATCAGTGTACTAACATTTGTTTAAAAGGTGAGCCAGGCTACCAACGGGCAAAAAAAGAGAGATCATCGTTGTTAATTAGTTCAGAAGTTCAGATAAAAGAGAAGAATAAATCATCTGCACAGACGGATGTTTACCAAAGGTGTTATTCACTCCAAATACAAGCTTAAGTACTACATTGCAAAAGTCTCAAAATATTTGGAATGAAGTAGAGGAAGATGCAAGACGGGAGTGATCAGAAGAAACACATTTAATTTGATCAATTAAAAGACAATAATGGCTTCTGTTTTGTTTTAGATTCTCTGTATACGAAAGGCCTGAAACAATTTACAACCACTTCCACCAATAAAGTAAAAAGAAATATGCCAGTCCTACCCAAAGTCTGAATCATTTTTAGAGGAAGAAGAATCCAAAAACCTTGATACAAAAACCCTCAAAGGTATAATCTGCAAAATAATCACTTAACAGCCATCTTCCTTACTATTTTACCTCCAGCTAGGCTGCACCCTCCTCTTTAAATGCTTTATACTCCTCTTCAATATTCTCCCTATAGAAATACAAGAAAGCTTACTCCAGCTTAGCATATGCTTTTTTTTTTTCATTGCAATATAAATCTTGAGTAAAAATATGAACTTGAGATTATTCACCCACACAAGCTACCACATGCAGAATGCGTAAAAATAGGTTTAAATCTCATTGTCTTTAAAACATCTTCGCTAGTTTACGAAAGGCGTTGCTGAACTGAGATTGAGGAGTCAACACATCTGAGTTTGACTGCAATGGAACTCATTCCTCAAAGTACAATCTTGCATAGAGAACTCTGTTTAATACCAGGAAATGCTGCAGGACACAGTCCAGCCAAAAAAAAAAAAAAAAAAAAAAATCAAAAAGATGGTCCAGCAAGAAGAAACAACAATCTACAAGAACGTAAACCTATCTTATGATACAATTTTCTGACTACGTATCTAACGTTCAGTGAAAAAGCTCACCCTGTTGCACAGAAACAGCAACAGAAATGTACCCATCTGCTAGAGGACAATCTTTGAGATCAGATTTTATAAACCCACATTCACATGAATTACTGAAATTATTGAATTATTGAATTCTGACAAAATCATCATTCTGAAGTTTCACATGAGTTTAAAAAAATAAAAGTTTAGATGACCATGGCTTTGGTTTTTTGAACTGAGTTTTTTCCCAAGGTATCGGTCAACTGCAGTTCCCAGCTTTAGCATTATTTTTTCCCTTTCATCATCTGTTAGGTCATTTGCCAATACGGCAGGTTCACTTATTCGTCTTTCTCCTCCTCAAAGTCAAAAAATAATTGTGGATAGTGGCAAAAATTTTTATATCTTTTTCTACTTTTAGGGACATACACAATAATTGTTTTAACATCTGGAAATGACACTTTTTTCCAGCAGAGGGAGAGGTCCGTGAGAAGTGAGAAAAGAGAGCAAACAAAAGCTACAAAACCTTCTCACATACGTAAAAGAACAGGATGATATTAGAGACCTGTATGGGGCTCACAAAACTCGGTTCTAGTTGCAGATCGTGTACAGTTGTGCACAAAGTCAGTGTACCTCTATACCTGTTCTCGTCAAACATGCAGGGTACTGCTTAACTTTTCCCTTCTAATATTTTTTTTTTTAAATTTGCACACAGTTTTGTTACGTAAAGTATCCCTCAAATTTGTGAGGATTAATGTGCACATAGAGCAAATAGACTCAAAATAAACACCATAATTTCCATAGGTACCTATAACAATGCTTCTGATGCCAATTTTTTTTAAAATGTTCACATAAAACCCTGGCAATACAACAAAGATCGGGGATGAGCATTAGTAATATTTTATTCCAGCTGCTACAGAGGCAGCTGAGAAAACATTCAACATCTTTCTTTTAGGTCCATTAAAATAATCTTTTCATTATTATTTCAGTAGTAGATTTAAAATGCATGTAGATACTTAGAATGCAGGTTTCCCCTGTTACTTTTAAAATATTAAGACTGGTTAATCTTATACCAAGGAGGACTTATAAACCTCATCAGTGTCATTTTAAGCAACATTAAAAGAAACTGCAGTGGAAAAGGCAGGTGCTGCCATTGTGTCAGTAGCATTACTTTAAAATCTCATGAGACAAACAGCGAAATACTACATAACCGCACTTTGTTCCAGCGAGTACAACAGAGATCTCCTGAGATACTACAGTTAACCATGAGACAGTGTGCTCTGGCCATGTAATTATATTGTGTCTCTTGTCCTGACACTTGTCTCAAGGGAGTTAAATGTCTACGTTTAAATTCACAGAACTTGAACACACTAAGACTAATTCATTCTTTGAAGCAACCGCCTTATGGTGCTGAGAAACCAAGGGGAAGCAGCGATTCTCAGGAAGGGCTGCACGTCAGCGAAATGCCTCACTGCAGGCTCTAACAGGTTCTTGTTACTATACCCGAATAAGTGTCTGTTCAGACCTTTAAGAGAACTAAAAGAGAAATTGTTAAGAAAATAAAGTTATTGTAGACAGTTTAGATATTAAATTGACATATTGTTGCTAACGAAAAATTATTTCTCCCTAAAGGACTCTAATTTACATGAGTCCAAAACCTAGTATTTCCTTTTCCATGTCATGTGTGGAGAAGTCGGGCTTCTTTACTTTTGAAATATGGTAATTACTACAGTGAAAGGTTCATATAAAATTCCAGATAAAATGACCAAAATTACAATAAATAACTATCAGCTAAAAGAAGCAGAAACTGCCAGCTGAAACGCAGGCCAGATAATAACAAAACTAAATAAGAAAATAGGGGAGAAACCTAATTATAGCTGCAGTTTCCCCTTGGCCCCACCCAGGAGAACATATGAAATGCCAGATTTAAAATAATCTAATTTTGCAGAAATTCTTTATTTATCACTGCCCACAGGAAAGAGGGGGTAGAGTCAAAACCTTTTTTTCAGCAGAATACTTGTCTGTAGTGGAAATTACTAACAAGCCTTCAAAGAAGTCTTTGATGATCCTCAGGCTACCACTATTGATGATGTCAAGAGTTTTAGCACTACAGGCTTCAGTGGAGAAGTAGGAAACATGGATGGGGAAGCGGGCTTTGAAGTTAGCTCAGAGAAGCTGACACAAAATATAAAATAAATCATGTTAAGGTTTGATCATGCAAACATGTAAAACAGATATCAAAGGTAAAACTCCTATTGAATTCAAACCTGAGCAGAATCAGGTCCTCAACAATGAATCAAAAATATAAAGAGATTGCTCTGAGTCTTCAAGATTAAAAGAAAAAAAAAAAAAAAAAAAGAGTAAAGCAAAAAAAAAAAAAAAGGCACCTGGTAGTGGTGTTATTCCATTGTTTAATACAGATTCTGTCTGGTCAGCTGTCCAGACAGAGTATTCCCTAATATGATTAGAAATCAAGTATTCAGGGTTGGAGGTTTTAGGTGTTGTTTTTTGGGGTTTTTTTGGTTTTTGTTTTTTTAAACATATTTACTTGCTGCTGCTTCCAGTAATGGACATGATCATCTAAGAGGCATAATCTTATTTTTGATATCAAAACCTTACTTGAGTAAGAAAAAAAAAAATCCTTGCCACCAATGAAAAAACGTTTGATGCCTTTTCACTGAAAACACTACTAACATGCACGTGACTGACCTATTACATTTTCTTTTAACATATTCTCTCTTGGAAATACAAGTGGTGAGTCAGTTGTTATGGTAACTCTTTTTCTTTTTTTTTTTTTTAACTAACATATGACAGCCTGTGTGTCATCTGATGCTGTTCCTGAATTAAGTTACACATTCACTTTTGTCAAATAGTCTAAAAATGGCCTCTTGGATGAGAAATAGTGGGGAGAAATCAGGACGTTTTTCACAGGCACCCTGCTTCAGCAGGTATAAAATTGCTCCAAATCCTTACATTGTAAACATGACCAACTACATAGGAAAAGATGCAGGTTTGGCTTGGCCCTCCTGTATGCTCTGCAGATAAATCATCATATTTACCCCTTTTTTGGCTAACTTTCAATGTATAAATTCCTCTAAAAGAATCTCTCTCACCACATAAACTTTCTCACTACTGATGAATCTAAAACTTCAATTAATCAAATTGAGTACTGCCAATTAAAGGATAATCCCAAAACACTTATGCTCAAGTTATTTCTCCTGAATTATCGAGGCCATAAAGAAAACTTTAGCACTATTACAAACAAAACATTTTAAACATGGAGTAGCACAAAATAAGTTTTTTCCCCTCAGACCATTTAGTTACATGCACCATTTTAATCCATTGAATTATTTATTATGTGATTAAATTTATGCATACAGTCAACTTTTTGTTAGCGCAGAGCTATGACATTATGATGTGAAGAGTAGCTCTTTTTTATTACCTTTTTTGCAAATAAACTGTCTACAATTCCATGAGCTCCAATCTTGGAAATCCAACCTTGTTTGACTTGTATCCTACTTGGCCAGTAATTTTAATGTAGGTCTATCTGAACTATGATCTTTCTGCTTAAATGAACAACTAAAATTATCAGTTGCTACTTCACCTAAATGTGTTTTGTTCCTCATTCAAATCCAATGTTACCAGCTGAATACTCACAATGGTAAAAGAAGAAGAGAATCCATTAATCCATAATGAGCCTTCAAAAAAAGTACCTGAATTAGCTATACTTTTAGTGGGACTCAGCGGAGTTAGTGGGTGAAGGAAGAAAAAGTATCAAATAGTGAGAAGCTTGAATTAGATGGCAGAATACTTCGGGCTAAGCACTTGTGACCTAAAAACAGTAGGAGCCAAAACTTGAACTTTTTACAGCTCCAATCTTCTAAACAATGAACCAGCGATATGTTTGAGTTGGCTTAATATGAAAGCTCTGTACATTCCTAGCCCTGGTTTCAATTGAAAGCTTGTTACTCAGTCTTGTAAATTCCCTAAATTTAAGACATGTAGCACAGTAACGTTCTTCAATCCAGAAATATGAAAAATATTTTAGCTGATGCAGCAGAAAAGTGATGATATGAAGCAAATGTAAAACAGAGGGATGAAAACAATCTGGGCAACTAGCAACATTATGTCACCGATATCAGTGCCTAGAAATTTCTTTATTACACTGTGATGTCTTGTAATAACATCAAGAATATAGAGGAGAAAATTCTGCAACATGTACGCATTGCTTCCATTAGTGTAGCAAACTGAAATAACCCAAGATAACGTTGACACTCTAAGTCCATTTAGTAATGCATCTAATCCTACTTTAAGCAGTCATTATTATATTTCCTATAGAGAGTCTTGGAAAATAATACCAAAACAAAAAATGTAAAAATATATCACTAGTAGTAAGGAAAAAAAAAAAGCAACCAAACCCCAAAGAGCTGCATTGATACCAAGCTCACTAGCTTGGCCAGCATCACGAAACTACTATAAATTAACTTGTGAGCCTAAGATATACGTTACTATATAGTGACTAAAGAGACTTTCCAGTCAAACTATATCTAATACATCTTTCATGGGTGTGGATCTCATTACCTATTTGAAATATGGAAAAACATCCATATTTAACCAATAGCTAGATATATGTTATTACTGAACAACAAAACCTCTTGGAACTCTTTCACTGACAGTTCATCAATACTGGATAAAAACTGGATGATTCTCCATGATTGCATGATTATATCCATACCATAGGCAGTGCTGCATGAAAGCCTCAAGGATCTCATCATTTACGCATCAGCAGAAGTTATTCCCAAGGTATTTTGAAAGTCAGCCAACATTTTTCTCCAAAAGCAGAGATGAGAAGAATCACAAGAAAAATCAGTAAAGCAATGGCTGAAGAAAAGAATCTTTCAATAGCTCTTCAAGTTTTTTCATTCTTCTTTCTTCCTTTTCTTTCTTCCCCCCTTCCTTTTTTCTAGTCTCCTAGGCATCTTTTCTCACTCTTTTACCACCTCTGCCTCACTTCATCTAACTTGTCTTCCAGTACCAATTATTCCAATGTCCCTGACCAAACGCACAATCCATTCACTGAAATCAAGGATGATTAGTTAACTCTGAAAAGTCCCAATGTTTGTCTGCCATGAACACTCAGAAAGACAACACTATCTTACGAAGAAATCACTCTGGACGTGACCTCAACAGAACACTTAAAAACTCAATTTAAAAACTGAAAAAGAAAAGCCTAATGCTTCAAAAGCTCAGCACCATAAAAACACTGTACTCTTAAATACAATTCGGACAATAAGAGTAGCAGGGTCCTCAGTCTGCTGCAGTTGACATTTTTAATCACTGAATCCCAAGTACAGAAAACATTTGTGGTTGAGGGATATTTAAGATAGACTAGAATTCTGTGGTCCAAGAAGTCCTGCTGAAGTAATGGTCACGTTAAGGGACCATCACAAACAGGCATGCGCAGGGTAGCTTTGGGCAAACCTGACCTGTGAATAAGAAGAGTCTAAAAATGAAAAATACCATGTCCCAAAGGTCTGCATTTGCTTCCTCTGACTTCACGTGTGATCAAAAGCACCTAAGTGTATAATCCTCCCTTTCATAGAAGACTGATTACTTAAATACCTAGTTATACAAAAGATTTCAAATTTAAAAACACACGGAAATTAATCTGCATTGTCTTAGTAGAGAATTACTACTACTATTGCCACTTCAAGTGCAACAGGAATGAAGCATCTACCTGATCTGGATTAGGATTTTTGTGGAAGGATGACATCTGGCAATACTGTGCCAGAACTCTACCTCCGCTCTTTCTGCTTTAGTGTCCCACAAAAGGAAGAACATTATTTTAATGCGTGACCCCAAGATCTGGTAATTAAATGCCCTTGGAATAAGCCAAATAAAAGGAGGACGTATTTCTTTAGTGCAGCTAATTTTGTGATATCTTTAATAATTCAGGTGTTAAGTAAGTGCTTTTCATTTATTTAGGTGAGTTAAAAAACAACTGAAAAAGGACAAAATAGGACTGCATGAACTAGTAATTTTTTGCAAATTATGCATGCCAGTGTGACAATCAAAATAATAAGGGCGGGATGGGAGGAGACAGAGATGGCTAGGATGAACATGTGTGCGGCTGTTGCACAGTCACTTTGTTGTTCCATCTTTTTACAGGACAGAAGAATGTTTCAAAATTATGGAAAACAAAGCAATCATTTTGTACATATATTATTCCACTCTCCTACAGGGCACAGCAAATCAGATCAACTAGCACAAGTACACACACATGCACACAAACATGCATACCCAAGCAGTGACACTAAGACTAGAAAACTATGGCTGACTGCCTGTAACAACAGGATGCCTTGAATCCCCAAAACTATCTTCAGTTCAGTGAACTATGTAAAAGAATTACTGGTTTCTGTTTTGAAGTCCTAATATTTAAAGAAAAACACATTTTCTATGTTTTCTCTGCAATGCCATCTTTCCAGAAACATTGAAATGCCTCCTCTAAAAGTGCTCTTTTTCTGTTGCAACATATGGTATCCCATCCAGAGAGTCACAAGCGATTTTGTTTCTAATTGATTAAATTGCATGAGTCACAGACTGGATTTGCACATGGACTGCAAAAGCAACTGCTTGTTTTTCCATGCATTTCACAAAGTAACACATTGCTAGGACAATTACCTTTGCAGTCCCAGCTACCAAGTGGTCAACAAAATGCCTCCTCAGAAGCATCAAATTTTAAACTTCAAATCGAAGTCACTGACTCTTGTGATTTTACTGCATGGCGAGCAGTATTTTCTGTTTTTTTTTTTTCCTTAATCCTCTTTGTTGCAATTAGGGGATCAAGAGAAAGTGTTATGTCTTCTAGTGTTATGCATACAAAGAAAGACTTTGTCAATTCCAACGTTTCCAATCTCACAATATAAACAAACAGAAACCAAATTCATCACCTTAGAATCTTAATATAATAAGCCAAGTCAGGTCATGGGTGTTCCTGAAGGAAAAGTGGTTTGTCTGACTCTCAACACCTCGCTGCTTGGACTGGCCGTACTAGAACTGGTTACTCCAGCAGCAAAGTAATTCACAGGTTAAAGCTTGCTGGCTGCTCATTCACCAAGAATTACAAATCAGACATGACAGGAAACAGAAGAATATTTGGTCAGGAAAAAATTAAAAATTTCTGCCTGCACCGTCTGCTTGAATGTTTTATATCAATGTAAAACGGCTTTTGCATGGACATAAAAGCCTATATGGCTGAATATTTCTGGTTTTTCCTAAAACTAGCACTCCCACAGTTTAAGATACTGTAACTGCTGCATTTATGGGCCAGTTTCACATGCCAGTCAAAGTGGTTACTAGAAGTATGTGAGTACCAGCGGTATTTCTGAACATTAGTGAAGGGTATGTAATCTGGATTCCAGATTCAAATTTTAGGCCCTATTTCATTCTTGGTAAATGAATTAAGACTGTAGAAATTATTACTTGAACTCTTTTGAACTTACTGCACACCAGTATGTTTTGCCTGATTGAAGTAACTGAAAAGAAACTCTCGGAGGGACAGATTTCTCTTATAAAGTGGAATCAATGTCATAAAACTGTTTTGTTTCTATTTATTATGAGAAGTTCAGCACTCTGTGCTAAAAAAGAAAAAACAACACTTAAGAACTGCCTGTTTGCATTACTGCTATGCAAAGAAACTTTTTCATTTTTTACTTAACTAAAAAGCTGAGCAATCAACTAATCCATTATCTTTACTTACCACGCTGGCTGCTTGAAGCATCTCCTGCTCCATATAGGGTGTCAGATCCAGATTCTGGCTCTGTCTCCTTCAGGGATTGGTAAATCAGCCAGTGCAAATCCAGAACTGCTAATGACAAAAACAGTAGATTTCAGTTCCCAGATGCAACATATGTCAAAAGATAGCTTCTACACTCAAATCCAGTGAAAAAAATAGTTTTGACATATTTGTTTGTTTGTGCTGATAGGTTTTAAAACCTTAATTAAGTCCAAATATAAGAATAAATTCACCATGACAGCCATTAGGTACTCAGTATATTAAATTTACAGCTGGGTATACAGCAGAAAACAAACTTTAAGAATAATATTGAGAACTACCTCTCCAAGAACTTAAGTCTATTAGATTTTGTCAGACTGGAGATACAGTTGACAAATGGGGATATATAATTCATTTAGGTTACTCCTTGTGTTTTCCAAGTTCTCTTGAAGTGCTACACAAACTTAAAGCAGTGACTTCCCTAATAAACAAAGAATCAAGTTTCACAGCTTCAAATAAATATTTCACTGTAGATTCTATTTCATCTGGTACTGTACTTCAAATAATTATTGTTGAGTATTTACAATTCTGACATCAGCTATTATCCTCGACAGGGAAAAAAAAGAAAATTGTTGCTATAAAAATATATAGAGAAACCAAATGCTGGGTAAGATTTTTGAAACAAACTTCAGTGAAAATTAAAGGTTCTCAGCTTCTTAGAAGTATAACATATTCATCAGTTTCCAGGGACTTTAGTGAATTTATCAATACTTCAGAAATCAATTATTAATTCAGGATTGCAAATCAATATTTAGAAGGATGATTTTCATGGTCCTGTTTTTTGAAGATAGAGCTTGCTTTATTTCCTTGATTAGAGAATCCTTCCTTGAGTAGTCAGAAGCCACCAGTTGGGGGAGGGCGGTAAACAACTTGCACTCTCTAAAGGCTGAATTATGAAAGTATATTTGACAACCACAAAAACACCTCAGCATATAAAAAAGTATTTGCTACCATTTTTAGTGTATAACATTTGCACATTTGCTGTAAATTATGAAGTTGGCTTATTAACTATCTAGTTTTAGATTACTGCATACACATATTAATCAAGGGAAATAGATAATGAATTTGGCTCTTCCCAACACTACATACATAGGAGTTAACTGTTCTCTCAGTTTCTTCAATTAATTCAAATAAGTTGGTTGCAGAACTTGACGGGACTTGGTGGTTTCTGATGCCAGCCCAGATCTCCAGACCACAACTATTCACAGCTGATCATCAAAAGAACAACAAATAAATAGTTAGTATGTCACAAATATATATTAAGTATCTCTTACTGTTACTGTGTCACAACATTACAAGTTCAGGTAAAGTTTTTAAGTCAGAGCATAAAACACTTACTGTACTTCTTACTCAAAAAGGCAATAGAACGCTCTATTTTGGACAGCAGCATTAAAGAGGAAAGTAAATGGCTGATGATGACTTCAGGTTAAAGTTAAGGGGAATGTTAAAAATTATGACTCGGGTGAAAGAACATCTCAACCAAATCAGAATCAATTGAATGGAATGATCCATTGTAGCTTTATTTGTTCTGTCTTTCATAGCATTTGTGGTGGGTTGACCTTGGCTGGCTGCCAGATGCCCACCCGACTGCGCTCTCGCTCCCTCTCCTCAACAGGACAGCGGGAAGAAGCTAGGATGAAAAGGCTCACGGGTCAAGATGAAGACAGGAAGACTGTTTACCTATTACCACCATGGGCGAAACAGACTCAGGGAAAAATTATTTATTGCAAATTAAGATAGGCTTGGGTAGTGAGAAACAAAGATAAAACATCATCTTCCCCCCTATCTCACACCCTTTTTTTCCCAGGCTCAACTTCACTCCCTCATTCCCAGCTCCTCCACCTCCCCCAGGTGGTGCAGGGGGATCAGGAATGGGGGGTTGTGGTCAATCTATAAACAGTCCCTCTCTGCAGCTCCTTCTTCCTCACTTTTTTCCCCTGCTCCAGCACAGGTACTCCAGGAGCCACAGTTCCTGTCAGGAGAACGTGCTCCTGCGTGGGCTTTCCATGTGCTGCAGTTCCTTCAGGAAATATTCACCTGGCGTGGGGTCCTCCAAAGACTGCAGTGTGAGTATCTGTTCTGCTGTGGTCCTCTTCATCAGCTGCACAGAAACGCCTGCTCCACCATGGTTTCTTCCAAAACTCCCACAGGCTGCAGGGGAAATATCTGCTTTGACACCTGGAGAACCTCCTCCCACCTCGGTCTCCACAGGATTGTTCTCGCACTTTTCCCCCCTCACTCCTCACTGCTGTGCAGTGTTTTACCTTTTGTTAAATATGCTTTCACAGAGGTGCCACCAGCTTTGCTGATGGGCACAGCTTTGGCCAGCAGCAGGTCTGCTACAGAGCCAGCTGGAACCAGCTGCATCCAGCACACGGCAGCCCCGGCCTCTTCTGACAGAGGCTACCCATGCGGCCCCCCTATTATCAAAACCTTGCCACCTAAAGCTAACACAGCATTAAAAGTAACTTCAGTGAAAAATATTCTGAGGGAAAAATCCACAAAGAGTAAATTTTTTTGCTCATAATTTTAACTTCATGTTGCTTATTTAAGAATGGACTCGGAACAGTAGGTTCTTGCATTAAGCACCTGTAAAATTTGTTCTCTCATTATTGTTGTTTCAGGGAACAGGAGAAAGTGAAGGAAATAATTATGATCTTGACTGTCTCCTGACATAACTACTGTAAAATTGAAAACAATCCTATGTTCAAGGTAAAGTAATACAAAGGCAGCTCAACAACTAAACAGTTCACTTATATAGGTAAAAATAACTTGAAGCTTTGGTAGATAAATTTGTTGCGAAGTTCCAATAGAAAGCTAGCAAACACGTACAGGTAAAACGCTGCCCAAGACATCCACAGTCTCCAGTCCTTGTGACGGTGAATGTCTCACAAAGACAGAGCAAACAATATCACCTGTACTTGGCCTGGACCAGCATGACATTAAAGCGAACGTGTCTTCCCAGGAGGATGGAAAAAAGATATACATTCATTCTTTTTAATGAAGGCAGTTTCTCCACAAAAGCCGAGCTATTGTTCTGCCTGAAATACTGATCTAGACATTTATTTTACACTGAAGTCCTGTGAATAACCTTGACTTCCACAAAAATGCATTTAAAAAAGATTTAAAAACAATTAAGTTTTAGCGATAAACAGGAATATCACGCTTTCTTAATACAGAATGTAAATGATTGCATTGCTGAGAAAAGGGAAAATTAAGTCTTCTAAGTACCCAATGAACAGGAGTGGAACAAATTTTCTCTCTTCAAATATATCTTTACAGTAATCTGAAGAGAATACTTCCATGATTGTGTAGAGATTTCTTCAAGACCTATTCAATTCCTTATTGTTCAGCTTACAGTGCCAGAAAAAAAGGCCTGTTAAAGTTAACATCTGCTAAGTAATCATGAAACAGACCATCACAACATTTTATAGGGTTTGAACATAGCTATGAATTTTGATTACTAACAACTTTGACTGGATTAGAGCAGCACTTTACTGTGCAAAAACTTTATAGGAAATGCTTCTAAAAATAAACATTTTCATTTTAGGTTCTGAAAATAGGATCTAGTATTACAAGTATGTCTAATATTAAAAATAGAAGTAAGTCAATCAGGTGTATTATATTCTTCTGATTTTTTGATTAAATATTTCATTTTTGAAGTGTTAACATCCTACAGTAGAGATTCTGACATGCAAATATTCTTAAGATGGGCTGCTGCACAGATCTGTTGTTCTGAGTTCCATTCCATGTGCTTTGCTGCTTGACATAAAGAGTACATGCATATATGCTGCATTTCAAGTTTTCTGGATCATTTCATTTGAGGTGATACATTCATACCTGAGTGAGGCAATACAAAAATTTACTTATGAGCATCTCTTGACCAGCTGCACTCAAGCTGGAACTACTATAGTCTGTGTTAATGGTCCCCTCGTGCAGAAGTCAATTGGATTAGAAAAGCTTTCTATTAAGCCATTGAGTCCATATCTTTGCATTATGATGGGATTCATTTCTGTTCTGTGCTTAACAAATTATAACTGCTGAGCAATCCTCTGCTATTTCCAATGACATAATTTAAACTAACTGGGATTACTCTTATACACGTGCATACCACGCATGCACACACTGAGTTTGTTTCTTTTGCCATCTTTCCAACTTTTTAATTCCAGTACTTTCACTTTAAAATTAAAAATCCACATTATTAAAACCAAAAAACCTGTCCCTCATTGCAAGAATAAAAATCCCTTACAAGAACATTTGATACCTCACTGTAGTTCTGCATTTAATTTGAATGAACAGCTCCCTCCCTTCAGGAAATATCTCAGCCAAATAGCTATCCCCCTTACTCCAGAGAACTATGCATTCTAGGAGAACTGAATACTCAGAGGATGCTAAACACTATAGTCAGATCATATTAATCAAAAGAGGGACAACCAAAGCATTATGTCAAAGACTTGTTAATAACCGGAGAGCATAATGAATGTACGTACCAGCAGGGTAGCCATTGATCCACAGTCCATCACAGATGTCACCAGCACAATTAACTATAGCACCCCGTTCATTGAATACGTCATTTCTCCACTGCCCCTTTAAACAGAAATACACACGGATTTTAAATTTCAACAACACGACAGCTAAATTATAAAGAAAGGATTATTTCAGCCAATTTTCAATAGCAAAGTGGGTGGTCCTCAAGGCTTTTTATAAATACCCTTCCAACATTTGTGTGAAAAGTTGAATAGGAGACCACACAACAACCAAGGATTATGCGGCACTCCTCTAAAGGGGAAAGGGGGGAGAATCAAACATTTCTTGCCCAAGGTTTGTTACTGTGGGATACTATTATGCGAGATCCTTCTGAGATCCTTCAGTTCATATATTACATCGCATTAAATTACATGGCAAGAATGAATAACTGCTTTGTCACATACAGAATCACACATTATTTTGCTTTTTAAAGATTGTGAAAAGTGAAATAGTGTACCAAACCCAGTTCCAAAAAGCTTTGGTTATTTAAATCTGGACTGCATTTGACCCAAGATATACCCTTTACATAAAATGAAAGTTTAAAGATTCCTAAGGCTGCAAAGCCAAATACCACAGAGGCTTAGGTATGAGCCAATTAAAGCTTCTAGCAATGTTAAACTTGCACACGTAATCATGCAATTTAGTATTATGTCATGATGAACGTGCAGTTTTTCTAGTGTATCCTTTCCTACTCAATATAGTATAATCTTGAGACGATCAGTTCACAGCCACAATTTTACCAACATTAACCGATAGTAAAGTCAACCGACTCCTCTTTGTGGTCCTATGCTAGGGGAGGACAGGAAAATTCGTTGGACATTTCACTGGTATTTGCTGACAGGACAGGGAAGGTCACAATCAGGAATACTGGTTTCAGTTTCAGATGTGAGGAGTACAGTATTGTATATTGTAGTATGCACTTTTATTCCAAGATACACGTAAAAAACATCTTGAAGCATAGAGCTGGCGCTGAAAATTAGTCTGAATTGTTCCCATATTATTAGAAGAGTTTATTTAGAGTTGAAACTGTTAAGGATATAATCAGACAATGGTCAAAGTACAGCCAAAAGTCCAGGTATGGGAAGTAAAATAACTTAGTAACAAATGTCACTTGTTTTACATGGTCTTAAAACCTGTTTAGCTATCAGACAACATTCTTCCAATGCTGGAGTATATAAGGAACTAGAGAATATTTAAAATCTAAAGTGACCATTCTTCTATTAAGTTGAATATCTGGCTTTTTGTGTGGTAACAGCAGAGGTACCAAATAAAGTGCTACTATAATTCTAAAAATGTGTGTGAACCCAGCTGAAACTCCAAATGGATTTAGTGGCTAAAATTCTAGCACTTTGTTTACACCTTTAGCAATTATAGATGTAAGCTAGAAGATAAAAGCAAAGGCAAAGCAGTTCTTCAGAAACATGCTTCTGATACTACTTGCTTGGCCTATTCCTTCCATCACTTTAAAGCACATGATGCTATCTTCAGCAATTATCCCAATGACAGCAGTACTGTTGGTAACTCTTAATGTACACAAGCTTCAAGCTCCACTGGCATTTTCACAATCTTCTCTGCCTAGTGGAAGAGACCTATAGAACAGCAGTCAGCTAGTTATACTCCTGAATGTACACAACAACTGGAGGGTCTAGAAAAAACACACTGTAACTGGAATTGTGTCTAAATTACATACTGAAATCATAGGGGCCTTCATCTTGCATCACTGTATGTAAACATGCAATAGGATTCAGCTGTGTATCGCTTCCTCTAGGGAACGAAAAAGGACAGGGGCTATAAAATATGCAACCTTTCTCAGTGGTTCCTTATCACTACCTGTAAAGGCATTGTGCTTGCTTTCAATCAATTCTGATGATTGCCTACTATTAATGTCACTCACTCTCTTAAGTAATTAAGCCACCTCTTTCTTAGATTTGCCTTTGTCTCTCTCTGGCACATTTCCTTGTCTAATCCTCTTTTCCAGATGGCATAAGGACGAGAGATAAGTGTTGCTAAAAGTTGCTTAGCAATGCAACACATGCAAGGTTTGGAAATGCTGACGTCCACATAAGCACTATCTATACATCACACATTTATGCAGAGAAACAAAGGCGTGAACAACCAGAGTGACATAGGGGCCTCCAGAAAAAGAGCTACCAGTTAGTACACAAACAAAGGGGAGCAGGAAACTGAGAAAAAGAAAAAGCTACAAGCTCCCAGTGATGGGCTGTGGGTTTTTTTGTTTGTGTTTGGTTTTGTTTTTAAACTAGAACAGGAAATTCTGCTTTAAACAAAACGAAAACCTTGAGTTTTAGTAAGGTCCTGTATTTTCTGTGATTCAGAGACATACAAAGCAGTACACATAAAAACACTGCAGTCTACTAACAGAGACCAAAACCGAAATAAAAAAGTTCATGAAGAACAGTAACTGATGAAAGCAAAGTTGTTTATCATCAGCTAGGTATCAACCACAGAAATCCTCCTACCCTAAGAATCAGTAATAAGGAATTTATTCTGGTAACTGCACAACATAACTGTGGATTGTTTCTAAACTCTAAACTAAATGTGTTTATAGGGAATTTACTTAAACCACAATTAAATGTTACAGGTAATAAATAAGAACATTTAGTACATGAACAGTAATAATTTCACAAGGTCATATTATCATATTAATTCATTTCTGCAACAGCCTACTTAAATAGGTTAGCATGACTCATTTTGCATTTAAAAAAACTGAGATGTTAGGAATTTATTAATCACAGGTGACAACTTTGAAACAACTAACTCTAAGAAAACAACTAACCAGCAGTAAATTAACTACAGCAATTCACATGTAGCTTTACCTGGGGTAGTCTCTTACTAAGCAAGATTTTCAAATATTAACTTTGATGGATATAAATTTTGTCAATTTTTATTCAGGAATTAACAACATTTTTAATGTTAGCTACTCTCAACATTGTGTGGCAGGGCAAGGTGTTCAAAGACATCTGCTGATGAACATAGAAAAAGATGTTGAAAATGGGTCACAAGTACTTACCACTTATTTTTTATTTCAGGAAGCAATTTCCAGTTAATTTTTTTCAGTTACTGGCTATTACACTTTTTATTGCAATTAATTCTGTTTATTTCAAATTCAAGCCTGCCTGCCTCTAACAGTATATGATTTCCACATACTCTAATTTGAGCTTTTAGCAATCATTTTCATTATTCAGCTTCAACCATTCATCAAACTTATTTGCATGGGCCTGATCTTAAATATCATGTCAAAATTACTTAACAGATTTGAGTGATGACTGAACCATGCTTCCCTTTATAAAAATCTTTGGCATTATAGCACACAGCCTCAGCTGACATTAATTCAGACAAACACATCTATATTTAAATACATGGAGTTACTTCAGTATATCCTGACTCCTTATCTGGCTCAACATGTTCAAATAGTTCATGCTATATGGCCTGGTTTTAGAATCTGGGAGAATCTATGTCTATTCCAAGAACTATAGTCTCAACCATAAATCAGTTTATGTCAAAAGAAACACAAGGTTTTATTTCCCCCTAAAACTTCAAAGAGTTTCTATACATTTCAGAAAGTTATTGACATTCAATTTTAATAAAAGAAAATACACTGGCTTAGTATACATAAAAGACAACAACAACTTTTCAATGCTTTTGATCCTTGAATAAGGAAATAAAGTATTAATATAATTTTAAATCAAGACATACTAGAGAATGTTTGGCTGGCATTTTTTATATAGGAATGTGTGTGATCTGACAGACTACCTTACTCTCAAATCAGCATGCACTTCAGAATAAGACGAAAACCTCAAATTCTGCAGGCACTTTAGCACCCATTTTAAGCACAAGTTCCCTCCCCGATTAATTTTTTTCATGGGTTTATTTCTGGTCTGATAATTTTTATCAAAATCTTACTTTATCCTTCTCTGAAGGCCTTTCATTATCTGTCTTCTAAAGTGAAGGTACCAAGCAAAGCCCTGCTGATTTCTCTGTTAGGCTGAGTCAGGAAAGCATTCAACAATGTTTCTCTTTAACAAGACAGACTACCGTAATACAATATTTTCAACAAATCCTCAGTGTAAAATGCTGTACATTATGGCAAAATCTAGATAAACTACAGAGATGGTAGTTTGGTGGGGTTTTGGTTTGCTTCCCTCCATTACTGGTCTTGATTCTTACACAAAGACTGCTAATTACATCTTCCCGCTGTCTTCTTCTCACATGTTATTATCAACCATGAGAACCATGTATCAACTAAAGATCACTAAAAACCACTCAAAAAGGCAAGTAAATACAGATTATGCATTCAGAAACATGTTCAGCACACTTCCAGGCTACTATCGGGACACAGTAACTTTTAAAAATTACTAGAGCTATGAGTGATGCAGTAGTCAGTGGTCCTATCCACAAGCAATTAAATAATAGAGCTCAACGTTTACTAGTGGGGAGAGTCATTCATGGTCTTTATATCAACAATAGCTTTATTTATATTTTTCTATCATTATATTGTAATTATAATTAAAATCCAAGATTTGGGAAAATTTATTGTATCTTCAAATTTCATATTATCCATGAGTATGCAGTATAATTCTGAGCAATTGAAATTCCAGTAATTTAAATAATTTGCATCAGAACCAAAACTATGACTCTTCCAAACAGGTAACTCCAGTGGATTCTCGGGGGGCAGGGGAACAAAAGCCTGCAGGTGAAAAAGCCCATAAGGCTTGCCACCTGTTTAGTGTGGTTAACAGGTGTATCAAACAGCAGGCCTTCCTCTGGGAAAGACGACAAACTGAACACTGCCAAAACACACAAAGAAGCAGCAACAGGGACAGAATGGAACACAGCATCTGCTTACTGGGACTTACGCAGCAGCCAGAAATGAGAAATCACAGAAAGGAAACACTTTCATGAAGAAAATGAGTGTTTTGTTTCATTAACCTCTGCAAACTTCATTTATATGTCACTGTGTTCTTTCATTCTCAAATGTGTGCGCACACAAATGCACTAAAACCAGACAGGTTTGGGGTTTTGGGTTTTTTCTGGGGTGTGGTTTTTTTTGTTTGTTTTGTTGGGTGTTTGTTTGTTTGTTTTAAATCAGCAGCTTTCAGGAGCTTCGTTTTAAGTTCCCTAGTGTTCAGTTATAGTTTCTATCTTGCATCTCTCGGCAGCATTTTTACCCAATGTGAAATCAGTTTTATGGTTAAGCAGTAGATAAATCAGAGTCATTTGTTACTATTGGACTCCTCTGTTGATACAGTTATAATTATTGCTTGTTTACTGGACATCTAATCAACCTGAATCTCTGAAGGTTAAAATATGCTATTAACTGACAGCATCCACTTAGTAAGAATTTATCACTTCCAAAGACTGATCTAAAAATCTAGCCCTAGCATTATTACAGTTAAAATTAAAGAGGAAAAATGGACAAATTCAACATTCATGCCATTATCGAATCTATTCTATACCACATCGAATACCCTAGAGCTCCAAATATTTGCCTATGTTCTTTTTGTTCCAGCGGATTACTTCAGTACGTCCAAGGTACTATTTCAGTAAGTGAAAAAAAAAAAAATCAGATTTTTTTCAAAATCCCTACAGTTACACACAGTTTACAAGCATAGAACTATTCGTACAAAGTATGGGTACACTAACTGATGAGCAATACAGTTTGATATTCACCAAAATATCTGACCATACAAAACAAACTTCAAAATCTCACATGCAAAAGCTTATGTGGACAAAGCAGACAATTTCCAGATCCTTAATGTGAGTTTCTTAGTAACTTGCCCTTTTTTGGGCACTGAACCAAGTCTTACCATTTGTGTTATGACTGGGTTTGCATCCCCTGTGCTGCCCATACATAATGCCTCTAATTAATTGTCACATATTTCCTGTTTACTTCCATATTACGTAGGCTCATGTTTTGCTGGAACTGTGCCTTGATTTTTGTTGGACTTCAGTGTATACTGATCTACTGCCATGTATGTTGGGAATGTACTGGTAATAAACTTAAATCCTGTGCACCCAAATCCAATGGTTAGCCGATCACACAGTTTCTGTCAATTTTTCATTGGCAACAAGAGATCATTAAAGCAGGTGGTAGATTCTGCTAGTTACTTGTACTGTGGCAAAACTGGCTGCAGAAAAAACAAGCAGTATTGAAAATTTTATATCCATTAAGTTCATGATCATTGTTCTCCAAGTGTATTATTGTCAGCTTTCTAATCTGAAATGAAAGAAGTGACCAGGCATACTATAAATTTTGTCAGAGAATAATGGAGCCATACAAGACTCAAGATCTGAGACGGTGTTCAGGGCAGAAAGACAGAAAGGAGAATAACACTTATAACCACCACCACTCAGGGGAATGGCTCTACAAGCAGCATGCTGGAAGAGATTAAAACTGCAGAAACACATGGCTAAATAATTCACTTGTAAGGTGTAGGTCATAGGTATGTCTCAGCCCCTTTCCAGAAGGCTGGCTAGGTCTTTCATAATTCTATGGTAACAGGTTAAAAACCAACTTTAACCTATTATTTTGCCTGAAAAAAAAGTATTTATATGCTTTTATTGTTTTATGCTAAGTTGTATAATTTGAAAGCAGTACATGCTGAGTGAACACTTGCATAAAGTGGTTGTCTTTTGTTTCCTGCACAATGTAAATACTAAACCAATCAACAAGATACTGTTATCAGTCCTGTCAGAACTTTTTTTTTTGCGCCAAAGTATCTTGTCACTTTTGAGCACATATCCAGTGTAAACTTAAATATAGTACTAAATGCTTACAACCCTACAGAGACAGACCAGCCACTCAAGAAGTGTAAGCCTGAAGAATTTACTAATTCAGTCTCAAAACAGATGCTAGAGAGACACCCAGTGGTACCAAACTGCGTGTGCACACATGCGCACACAAATACATCTACATAAAATATCCTGTCTTCAATGCCTCAAGAAGTGAGAAGCTATTATAACAACATCATTTTTGTTTAACAGTGTTTAGGTTAAAATGAAACAAACGCACAACAGTACTTGTGCATATTTTTATGCCATCTGTTTCTTTATCTAACAAGTGTTTATTATCTTGTCCTACTGATTTTAATTCCCAACTTTCATCTGTTCATGGAATAATACATAAAGATTTTTAAACTGTATTCAATAATTAAGTTTAGATTAACAGATTTAACTTTTAATGTATATTTAAGAGAAATCTGGGGGTGTTGATAGGTGCAAAAAAAGAACCAAAACAAAAATCCAAACCCTTAACTGAAAAGCCAGGACACCTGCTTAGGTACATACCAATAGCAGACCAAACAGCAAGATATCCAAGTGCTTTATGCTCTATTTTAACTACATAAACAGTATTCAGTAGAATTTTGGTTGTGATTTCATGTCCATAGGAAAAAATGTCAGTTGAATAGAGACACGTAGTAAAGTTATATTGAGTAGCCTTCCCCGTGATTTTTAGCTTCTCCAAACACATGCTACTCTGACTTTCCACTAAATCTAGGGAGACCCCTTCTTTTCAACAACAAAGAAAACTGAATGAGGATCAAAGTCAGAAAGAAGAGACTTAAACGATAAACCAGTACTGGGTTTTTGAACTTCATTATAACTGGGTAATGAAATAGTTTATGAAGTGCATTTTCCAAATCTTAATATGTATACAATTAAAAGGTACTGTTTTCCAATTCTAAAGTTACTACCAAAGTATAAAATGCTACTTCTTCAAAGAATCTCTCTCTCTCCAAACACTTACCAGAGAAATGATGTCAAATTAAAAAAAAAATACTTATCTATGTATATATAAAAAAATGTATATAAAAAATATGCTTATACATATATACACATACATTTTCTCCCACTCCCAAATGTTTACTCCTGTTTTACAAATAAGGAATACTCCAAATAATAATCACAAGAAAACTTCCAAGTAGACTACATATCCAAGAAGAGTCAAACTGAAATTGAATCTGAAGTTCAACTATACAAAATACTATTGGAATGTGTTACAAAAAATATCAAATTTGAAATATCTTCATGTGTTACTCAACTAAAAATGGGGACTGTATTTGTTAAATGAACTAACAGTACTAGTTCTAAACTTAGACCTTCTCTGTTTATCTGCCTAAAGCATCCTCTACCATGATCCTTTGAGCTTTTCCAAACAAATCGGTACAGTTTCTCATAAGTCTTCTTTATATACCTCATACTGTTCCAAAAGCACAAGGCAATGTTCCACGACCTTGACAGTTGTCTAGAATCCAGGCTCCTTCATAATTATCCTCATTCCTGAAAGAGTGAAAAACAAATAGGAAATTCTTAAAGGAAAACAGTTTTGGTGACCTGATACACCAGACTATCAAAGAAAGTAAGCCAATAACAATAAGCAGTGGCAGCCAGATCTAGTCCACACTTACAGTCCTTTCCCTGAACCCCAAGCAACAGTGAAACGGCACGGTGAAATTCAGCCAACCAAGCTGCAACATCTCTGAATTTGGCCAAAGTATGAGAGTCCTAGAATTCACCTGTAACCTTTTTCATTTAAGCATATCTAATTCCTAAATATGAAAAAGTGACTAGAAGTAAGAGAGCTGGGCATAAACCTTTTCCTGATTAACAATTCATTTTGTTTTAAAACTAATCAATTGTATGGAGGCAATTCATTTAAGGCAACAGTTCCATTTCCCATGTTATGTTACTAAACTATTTGTATAATTGTGACAGTGCCTGCTGTTTTCTGAATCTTAACATCTTATCAGTATGGCCTTTCCCCTTATAGATTATAGCCACTAACAGCTTTTTTTTCCCCATCTCTGAATTTTACTAAATATTACTATTTCTAAATACTTACTCAAGCATTACTCAGCATTTTATAGCTCTTATTTTTTGGAGAAAGAAAAAATACTCACAGATTAAGTCAACATAAAGCAAGAACAAGAGCTTAGTTTCCTCGCTTTCAGTAGACCAAAGCCGTGTTTGAAAAATGAAATCATTAAATAATTGTATTTATGCAGCACAAACAGGTGTGTTCAGTCTTGACAGAGCAAATTTTAAACCAAGCTTACTCAAAAAGTCTAACTTACCCTCTCTCATTCCATAGCTCTCCTTCATATTTCCACCATCTTTATATTGCAATACTTTGTGTCCACAGAGCTTTCCAAACACAAACTAACCAGAATAAGTGTTCCCTTGAACCAAATATATGAGAAAGTTAAATACAGAAAGAAAACACAGATCTCTCAAACACGGTTTAATTTTTTTTTAATGTATTTAGGGTTCACCAATAACTGATATTTTACTTACAGAGCGTGAATAGAAGACATTCTAAAAGCCTAGAAGTTTATAATTAACAGCAACTTTTTCTACTATTAATGCTGTCTAATGAAGACTATAAACATGCTCATTCAGTCTTTATTTTAAAACTAATGAATCGTAATCCTTCTGGTCTTTAAAACTGACAGTGATATATTAAAAAGAAAAGATTCACACTATGTTCTTTTATGGTTAAGGAATGTATAAAAGAAGTACTTGACTTTCATAGTCACCTTAACAGCTTTTTAATGGCATGCAGTCATTCAAATAGTCTGTGTCAAAGCCTGAAAAATCATCTGCTTAGCCCTAGAAGTACTGCCCTGTGAATTTCCCGATATATGTGTGATCTTAGAATGACAAGATAACTTTTTTTCTGTCAAGTATTTACCTGATTTACTTATCTAATGCACTGTATTCCGTGTGGTCACCATTTATTTTCTGTCAGCCTTTCAGATTGTTGACTAAAGGGGTCAGGCAGGTGGCGAAGTCACTGACTTACCTGTACAGGAATAAACAGAAACAGGAGAAATTCTTTTCTGGAGCAATTTACTGGGACGGATCTTTAATCAATGAACTTCCTTCTGCTCAGGATGCTCAGAGAGAGAAGAATTCATTGAAATGTTTCCTTGGTAAATCATGCGTGAGCTGTCCCTCCATAATGGATAGTTTATTCAAGTTATTTAAATCCTTTAACATTTTTGACCTGACCTCGCGCAGCACTTCATATGAGCACAAGTCTGCCTATGCGTGCATCTTTGAAGGACTGAGACTGTTACCAAAAATTGATGATACATGATCCTGGTTTCTACCATTAACACATTTGATTAACTTTCTGAGGTGACTGAAAGCTAACCCAGCCTAAACTGAGAGGCCAACAAGAAAACCTGAAAAACAGAACTCTTCAATAAACAACATAAAAGACTGGAAGTCCTGAGCTAAAAAAAGGTTGGAAATATTGTTTTATTTTCAACAGATGAATGTCCGTCTCTGTTTTCAGCTCAAGTCAAAAGTTGAAACTTGCTCATATTTTTCTCCTTTATATGATTAAATTTATATCTATGTACTATTAGCACCTTCACATGCTTTAGACTTACTTAAGACTTATTATCTTAGCATCTAAACATTGACCCCAACTGAAGGAATCTACAAAGCATATACAAAGCAGAAATCCCAAATCCATTAAATCAAAATTTTCCCTATTGGCTCTAATAGAACAGAATGGAATCGCAGTTTTTAAACTTCTTGAAGTCAAGGACCAGACTTTCACAGCAGTCTGTAAGCTCTACAGCTGTTCTAGTTTTACAGGTAACGATCACTTACTGTCTCGTGTAAAAACAGGGGATCTGTTTGCCTTCTTGTTCTGTCTTATAGCATGCAAAAGGTTTAAAGACTACAAACGACCCTATTTAAAAAGGGGGAAAAAAAAAAAAAGGAAACTAAAAAGACTGTTGCAAACTCAATTCATTTATGCTCCTCAGGTCAGGGCCCTGAGCACACTCAATAGGCCTCAATTCCTCTGACAAGACCCACCTGAGGCCTCTACACCCCCCACCCATTTTGTTAAATAATTTCAGTTGTCTTCTCTTTTAAACAACGACTAGGCTGAATATTTTATAACTACTAATACAAAAGTAAAAGTGCTAATTTTACTCAGGGACACCTATTTTAAAACTTCAGTATAAACAACATTTATGTGAAGATAAATATATTACTTTGCTTACTATTTATATTAACTTCACACTGTAATGGGAGCCCAGGTTCTTAACGATCTAAAGGCCATTATAAGCGTTACAGACTACACAGAAACAGCCATTAGCTAAAGCGTTAGCCATTACACTACCTTCGCATAAAACAAGAACGCTAGCATAGAAAATAAAGCAAACTCATAAGAGGAAAAGCGTTTGTATTTACTTTAGCCTACACACGGCAGCGCGGGCTTAGGGTTTCTTCGTCTTAACGAGAACCCGCGCCTCGCGGTCGTGCGAGGCTCCTCCTCGCCCCCTCCAGGCGAGGGGCCAGGCTGAGGCGGCGCTGGGCGGGAAGCCAGCGCGGCGCCGTCTGCCCCGGGGAAGGCTCGCTACCTCATGCACACCGAGGCGAGGCAGGAAGAGAAGATGGCAGAGGACCAGGCCTCGGCTGGCGGGGCCGGAGCCCTCCTCCCTCGGAGCCCCTCATCCTCACAGCCCTCCCTCACCCTCACAGCCCTCCCTCACCCTCACAGCCCTCCCTCACCCTCACAGCCCTCCCGCCGTCTGCCCCGGCACCAGGCCGCGGCAGCCGCCTCTGCGCGCTTATTGGCTGCGTGGGAGCGATGGGCGGAGCCGGCGGGCTGAGGGCAGCGGAGCGGGCCGGCGCCTGCGCGGCTGGTGCCGCTGCGGCTTCCGCGCCCTTTAGCGGCCGCGCAGGGCACTGCCGTGTTCGGCCCCTGCCGGCCGCGTCCCGCCCGCAGCGCCAGCCGGCCGGCGGGCGGGCACACTGCTTTTGCCGGTAGCGCAGCGCCGGCCCGCAGGCGGGACCGCAACGGCAACCGCCTCTCCCCTCACACGCCCCGCCACTCTCCTCACCGCCCGGCGCGGCAGCAACACCCACTTCCCCCCGCCGGGGCCAATGGCGGGGCAGTACCGAGCCTTTATCCCGCCCCCCTTGCCCCGGTAGCGGAAGCGGGTTTCTCCCCGCCAGTGACGCCATATTGGGTTTTGTGGAAGCGGGGGGCGGGGAGCGGAAGGAAGGACCCGGCCCCGGCGGCTGTGAGTAGCTGGAGCCCCGCCGCGGCGCCTGGGGCCCGGCCGGAGCCAGGGCGGGAGGGGCGGGAGCCTGCGCCGGCGGGCGTGGAGGCGGTTCGGCGGGCGGAGGCGGTGACGGTGACGGTGACAGTCCCCGGGCGGGAGGGGGCCTCGAGCGAGGGGCCCCTCCGGGAGCGCGGGGGCTTCTTCGGGCTCGGCGACCACCGCCGCATCCGCGGCCTGGGCGCTCCGGCGGGCCGCGCTGCCGGTCGCTGCCTCCAGGCTGCGGGGACCGCGGGGCTGCCGCCGGGCGCGCTGGGCCGGCCCGCCCGGGCCCGCCGGAGGGCTCGCTTCGCCGCTCGCCGAGGCGTTGCCTGTCCCAGTGCTGCTCCCGGGCCCTCCTCACCTCAGCGGGCCCCGCTCCGGCCCCCGGGGCCTCTCGTTCTGGTCTCTGTGCCAGAACAGTGCCGGCCTTCGTGCGCTTTGATTTCTTCCCGAGGTGTCTTGTACCGCCCGTGTCCCGCAGCCGTGGGGCAGCTCGGGGGGGCGAAGCCCGCGTTTGGGGGTGAGCGCAAGGAGCGCAGGTGCCGCGCAGCCCCTGCTCCTGAGGCAGCAGCGGGCGCCTGGCAGGCGGACCGGGCTGCTGTTGTCGTGGATAAAACTAAACAGTGCCTTTTTAGGATCAGTTTGCACAACCAAGGGGTTATTTTCCTGTTGGTTGTCTATTCACCCTGTTGTTAATAAATCACTTTAGCGTGTTGCTCTTCAAAAACGTTTCCTCTACGGGATAAGGAAGCTTGTATGAGCAGTAATGTTTTTGCTCGTTATGTGCTTCAGGTGTGTTTTAAATTTAAGAAAAATCTGTATTATGATCAGAGAGTTGTCTGAAAATTCTTTACCTCTCTGTATGTGATGCGAGGCATAAGTTACACGTCTTTACTGCCTCAGGTCCTGTCCCTTTTAAGAACTCAGCAACGCAGTGGTATTTGTAATGATATTACCATAACAATTGTGGTAAAAAGCATAATTGTTGAAGGCCGTGCATTCACCTGCCTGGTATTTTTCAGCAGAAAAAAACGTTTTAATGTGGTTTAGTTTTAGTAGCAGTCTGTATTCTGCTAGTAGCAAACTATTCAATACGTTAATCTTTGTATATTTTTCTGATTTATTGGCTTTGCTGAAATGGCTGAAGGGTGATCATAACTCATTATGTGGAACAGTAAAGTCTTATGTTACATTGTGAAAGAGGGATTGCTACTGTTTAGATTTAATTATTCCCTTAAACCAATGAGATCTGACTTGCGTTCTAACTGTAAGCTACCTTCAAAGTAATGCCAAAGACTGCTTTTCTTGATAATAGTCTAATTGCATATGTTCTTTAAGTAAATGTTTTAAAGTGGTAAGAAAAATTCTAAACTGTCATGTGATGTGCCTCAATCTGTGCTACTTAAACTGAGCCAATGAGAGGTTTCAGTAAAACAGGCAGTGTTAGCAGTTGTATTTCTTGGTCTGCTATGGAAGGACTGTATGTATGATAAACGATCATACATAATCACATATAATGTAATTTTTTTATGCCAAGGAAAATGCCTACTCCATTATAAAGCCATCAGTCGCCTTACGTATGTCATTCTTCACTTGATCTGCGTAGGTTAATATTTACAAGATTGTAATGTTAGGCCTACTTATAGCCTATATTTGCTGTAGATGTATCTGTAAAATTAATTTTGAGAATATGGGAGTTTTTATGTTCATGATCTTTAGAGAATTGCTGTCTGATCAATACATTGAATATCTTTTTGTTACAGCTTTATGCTTAAGGACATTTCAAAAAACCCCCAAAATAAAGCACAAAATTATGCTCAGCTAATAATGCTGAGTAACTTTTCTTCTGCAGTGCAGTGAATGGGGAAAATAATAATTACTTCCTTTTGCCTATAATGAAAAAGTCTGTATCTATATTGTTTGAGTTTCTATTTGATTTTTTTTTCTTTTTATCTATAGCTTCAGTTAAAGTGGACTGCAGCTCCTGAAGCCTCATAATGAATCCCCTTATCTTTTGAAGTGTAACAGGACTCCTTTTTTTGTACTTACCAATTATTCCATAGGATGTAGTTTTCAGATGTTTACAGGAAAAATATATAGCTTTAAGGTTCTGTGCCTCCCCAGATTGTCTTTGGTCTCAAATTATTTTTTGCAGCAGTCACTGTATTGCAGCATCTAAGATAATTTACATTTTTCTGATTTAGTAATGTTTCACATGTCTTTTATCTTGAGATATTAACATAGGGCTGAAAGTACTCCCATTATCCCAGAGTTATGTAGTCCCACCCACAGATGAGGACTCCAGGAAGTAATGTCAGGGGTTGCTTTTGGTGATGTGGCAAAAATGTTTCTGTTTAGAATCCAGTTTATTTTGTTTGGTTTATATCTTGAAGTGAACTGTGAAACTTAGTTGAGCTTAACTGAAAAGAAAAATAAAGATCTTGAATTAGTAGCAGAAGCATGTACTAAGAAATAATTCCCTTGGTTAATTTTTTACCTGGGTTCAGTATCCTGGCCCCTTTACTACACAATTTTGCTCATGCATAAAACTTTTCTGTGACTGCTAAGCTCTTCCTGTTCAAGAGACAGATAAAGTCATTGAATAATTCTAGTAGTGGGCAGTGTTTTGGGTTAGGTGCTTATGGTGGAGCTTTTTGGCTGTAACCGCTCGCGTACAGAGTCCTGAACTTAAACTTCTTCACTATCTAGTTACTCAGTATTTAAAAATCCTAAGCAGCTTTGAAAAAAAAAATACTTATTTTGGTTTTGTTCTTTGCCTTTAGAAACTGAGGTGACAGGAGGGTGGTGCTGCAGTTCATATCTCAATGCTTAGATGTTATAACTCAGCTCCCGCCTTCTCAAGGTGAAGATGTCTAACGAGGCTCGTTCCTGCATTTCTGTATAGACTTGTTTTTTCCCCTCCCCAAAATGGATTGGATCTTGTCTTGCCTTTGTAAAATACCCTGTTCTTTGCTTTCTTGACAACTTATTTTGGAAATTAATTTCTTTTGGAATAAATGTCCTCTCTTTAAGAACACTTCATTAAAAATAATTTGTTTCAAAGAGGGCAATCCAAAAGAGTATCATGTGTAAATGCTGGTTCAGATAATGTACTGTAAAGCTTCGCTGACCTTAGATTTTTGTTTTAAATGTTACCTGTGTATCATGTTTTGTTTCCACAGCAACCATGTCAGAAGGGGACAGTATTGGCGAGTCTGTTCATGGAAAGCCTTCCGTGGTCTATAGATTTTTCTCAAGACTTGGACAGGTTGGTTTTCTGTAGGGTTTTTCCGACTCCATTCGAAGCAGGTCTCAATGCAGCTTCTTAAACTCATTACTTTTTGGATGAGTTGTTGAAATACTAAAATCCATACAAAAGGTTTCTTTTGAAGCCTTTTAAAAATAGATAACAAATGTTATAATGCATAGCTTAATGGAATATATAATGTGTGTATATGTGACACTGCACAGTGAAAATATATGTTTTCATTGTCACAAATGAGTGACTTCAGATTTCATGTCAGGTTCATCTTACGGGAAATAAACTTGCATAAAATATTGAAAATTTAAATTGTTTTGTGGTGCCCCAATCATGAGGAATTTTTTTTTTTGCCTTTATAAAAATACAGAACTTTTCAAATGTTTGTAAGTATGTTTATGCTTAATTAAGTTTCTTTGTAATAAAGAATACAGATGTTTCACATGACTCTCCTTTCCAAAATACTCTTCACAAATACTTACTATTTCTAATGCTACCCTGTAATAAACATTATTCATTGTGCATCATGTATTTTACAGATGTACACTTTATATTTCTTCCTAGATCTACCAGTCCTGGTTAGAC
The DNA here is from genome assembly GCF_047370975.1 of Nipponia nippon. Taxonomy (NCBI): domain Eukaryota; kingdom Metazoa; phylum Chordata; class Aves; order Pelecaniformes; family Threskiornithidae; genus Nipponia; species Nipponia nippon. The sequence goes on from NW_028262335.1 coordinate 7,763,157, forward strand.
AAATCTACTCCATATACTGCAGTGCGATGGATTGTAACTTTGGGTCTGAGTTTTATCTACATGATTAGAGTTTATTTACTGCAGGTAAGAAAACAGGATTTACTGCTAAACTAGTTTTAGATATCATTGCTGTTCCGTTTTTTGTGTTGAGTTTTTGAAGTATGGTATTACTTTGGAATTACATATGGTATCATTTAGCACACAGTAGAAGGTAAATTAGTCTGAAGAAAGAACACGTCTTGTTGGTGTTAAACATACTGCTTCAGAATGGAGAATGTGTGAATGCTTGCGGCTATTCATCTGATGGCAACAGAAAGTGGAAAAGCTCCATTAGTTCTGATGAAATTACATAATAAACCTCTGAAAACTCTATTGCAATTAAGTACTTACTTTTATTTATAAAGCTGTGTAACAACATGTTCAGGGGCCAGTGGTTACCTTCTGTCATGCAAACCATAAAGAATTACTTTTTTCAGCGGTTTTATCACTGCAGGCCAGCAGCAGACCGTTTCTCCACTAATCAGATGCCTCTATTTCATGCCAATCTGCAGTTCAGTTAAGAAGTTGAGAATTATTATTCCCAAAATAATAATATAATAATAATGGTAGTAATAGGAAGATTTAAGAGACTGCGGCCTGCAAAGATGATTAAAAAAGTGATGGTTTTATGCTGTTTACTTTTTTTATGCTGCTTTTATGATGTCTACATCTTGAACATAGAGACCAGATGCCTGAGAAAGCCTTTCCTGATAAATCTGTCAATACATGAGGCATTTGTACTACTCTCATGTTTTAAGGCTTGTTTTGATTAATATATTAGGTTTACAGTAGTATACCTTAGAAAACATCTAGCTTAAAAAGGCTGAAAGATTTTATTTTTTCATCTTGCTTATTTGTATTGCGGTAAGTTTGGTCGGTATTTAGGTAGCTTTAAATGAAAAATGTTACATATGTTACCTGTCAGTACACAAATCAAAGAAATAGATTCATAAAGGTGATTTCACCTTGTCATAGGTTCAGAATGCTTATTTTATCCAGTGAGAATTTTTAATATTTTTTTTAACAAGTCCAGAAAACTTTTCATGTTAATGTGAGGATGTAGGAAAGTACTTCTCAAGGAAGCAAAAAACCAGGTTGTTTGATCTTGTTAAAAAACAGTGTCTGAAAATGGTTTTCAGGAAGACCTTAATCTTGGCGCTTTTTTCCTCCCCGCTTCAGGGTTGGTACATTGTGACATATGCCTTGGGAATCTACCATCTAAATCTCTTCATAGCTTTCTTGTCGCCAAAGGTAGACCCTTCTTTAATGGAAGATTCAGGTATGATGAATAGTTCATTTTGTGATAATTTTGAACTTAGTCAAACTTTCAGCTCTTCTTGTCTGATACAGTAGTGTAAAGATGTGCAATTTTAGCATGACATTGTATTTTTAGACTTGCAAAAAATCTATACGACTTGACATCAGGAGTTAATATAAAATTTCTCTCTCTTTTTTTCAAGACTTGAACATATTCCATATTGTATTAGTTTTCTGTGTTTTGAAGGAAGGTTTATGTGACTTAAGTTCTTCCCAAAATGACTCAAGTGACCTGGCATTCATTTCTGTTATCTATTTTCTTTCGGGAAATCACTGTTAAGTTACATTAAAACAGTCACTGTGACTGGAATGTATGTGTAACAGTGAAAGTTCTTTTTTGCTTTTTTTTAATAAAAAAAATTTGGAATCCGAATAGTGTGGAAAATTAGTGTGAGGGGGTTTGTGTGTTTTGGGTTTTTTTTCTGTTTTTTTCAGATGATGGTCCTTCCTTACCTACAAGGCAAAATGAAGAATTTCGGCCTTTCATTAGAAGGCTCCCAGAGTTTAAATTCTGGTGAGTGGATCTGCCTGCCCACACTCTGTTTTTGAAAAATACAAATATCTGCATCAAATTAGTGGTAGCTGGGGTTGAAGGATTAATTGTTAATATTATTTTTAAGGCACTCTGCCACTAAAGGAATCCTGGTTGCTATGGCATGTACATTCTTCGAGGCTTTCAACGTTCCTGTTTTTTGGCCAATCCTTGTGATGTACTTCATTATGCTATTTTGTATCACTATGAAGAGGCAAATCAAGGTAACTTGCCAAGAATAGATAGTAGCATTTGTGATGACAGAATTTACAGTATTGATCTAAACCGTCCATCCAGTTGAGCACCTCAGAGGTATTAAATGTATTGCACACACTTCTTTACTAGAGGAACTTGAACAACTTAACACTCGAACACTAGTTGCATATTTGCAACTTTGAGCAAGTGTTGACAATGGGAAACAAAAATACTTGGTAAAAGAAGTCTTCGTACACTGCATTAAAGAATTTTGTGCTTGCTTTCAAAAGGTTTCAATCTTAGAATTCAGTATCTTTTTTTATACAGGATGAGTTTATAACTTCTCATCCACTTCCTTTCTTCATTTAACTAAGGCTATCTTTAATGAGGAGGTCTTGTAGGATCTCTGATGGGTGAAAAGGCAAGTTCTGACAAGTTGATGCGAGAAAGTAGATGGAGAGAAAGGGAAGAAGAACATAGGCAAGTCATTGAGACCTTTTTTAACAAATTACTTATGGTTTGTTGGCATTTTAAAAAGAGAACCAATATTTTTTTCCCAGACATTCAGAATTTTGGATAGGTACTGTTATGCAAAGTTGTGAATTAAAGATTAAAGGGTAGTAGAGAATTAATACCTGTATGCTCTCTCCAGTTTCCTGTGATTCGCCCAATCAGTAATCTTCACTGTACTGTGTAAGTTGTTGGGTATACCCAAATTTGAGACTTACAAGGTTGGGCTCATACCCCTATTTCGATGTAAACTGGTGTATGATTAGCTATTTCATTACCTTTACAATACTGAAGAACTGTCTTTCTAGAGGACTTTTTAATTTACAATGTGTATTATGAAACATTTTTGTAAATACTAGGTAAGTTTCTTGCCTCAAAAATTGATCTTTTCTCTTTACAGCACATGATAAAGTACAGATATATACCCTTCACACATGGCAAGAGGAAATACAAAGGGAAAGAAGATGTGGGAAAGACCTTTGCTAGCTAGAAGATCCAATCAACCTGTTGACCAATTCTGCTTCTAACTAAAGGAACGATTTTGAGCCATTGTAACAATGCCTTTTTTCTTCATAAAAAATGATTAACACAGTGGTGACAAAGCGGTTGAATTTTCATTTTAAGAGGATCTTGCTATTTTTATCTGAAATATCAGTTTCTTGAAGAAACTGGCATTCTAACCGGATTGCATTGAGTTTATTATCTTTTGTAAGAAGTTGGAGAAACTGTGGATAATCCCATGGATTTGGGATAATGCATTTCTTTCAAGATCCATTGCCCTGGAGAGATTAATGGCTTAGAGTTGGATATTTTTACATAGTTCTCTTGCTCAATATCACCCTGAAGTGCTGTGCACGTATGTGGAGGAAAAATGTAAGATGGCACACATGATGCTGTTTTCTGCTTCATGGCCGTGTGCTATTTTCATGGAAAAATACAGTAGACCTAAATAGATGCAGAACTTAAGCCAGTTTCCTAAATGCATGGTATTACTGAGTTATAACCAAACAGATATAGGTAGGAATAAGAAATCTCCTAAATTATGGGTTTTGCAGTAGGCAAAAAATACTCGTACAGCTTCTAAAGTAACTCATTTGTGTTGGGTTTCAATGCCAGTTTCACCATTACATCTCCTAGCAGATGCTAAAATTGGGCTCTTTCGTAATGACTCAAAACTTTGTTCAAACTCTATCACAATTTCCTTTGAGGACCTGGAATTATAAATATATATATATATTTTAATTGTTATTAGTTGGAGTTTCTTTCATACTTAAGGGTTTCTTGATTAATTTAAGCTGACTTCATGCAGCCCCTTCAGAACATACCCCAACTGGCCATAGCAGACGAACGGTGTGGGTTTTAACACAGCTTTTCATTTTCTATGGGGAAAAAAAAAGAGATAAATGACCTGCATGTAAATTTTTTCATGTGATACAACTGCAGTTTTATTAAGTGACTTTTTAATTCCAAAATTTATTAAAAGACAGTGTCCCCCTTTACTTGTTCTCTATCTTTATATACATATATTGATCTAACAGTGTTTATGACTCCTTTTCAATAATGGTTGTCCTCAGTTTATCTTCATGCAATGCCTTTTTCAACTCTTCAGGGAGCATTCACTTGCAGAAAGTAGGAAAAGATTAGCTCTGTGACGATTCTGAATGGAGAATAGTGGCAACTTCAACAGACACCTCACTGGAAAATGTATGTAGGAACCTTTTCATCTGATTTTGTCAAATGAAGTCATTACGGAGCCCTGGAATTCAGCCTTCAGTAATCCTGGGAAAATGACAGGTAGTTTTAGTTCACATTGACCCGTTGTTTTTTGTTTGTTTGCGTGTGTTTGTTTTATTAGCAGTGTGGAAACTAGTTATGTCAAAATTTAAAATTAATGGCAACACAGTGTGCAGAAGGGGCCTTATAAAAGTACCAGTCATGGATGCTTGCAGTTCATTGCCTAAAAATCTGAAAGTCCTGACTTGGAGGAGCTGTCTTCAGGTTTGCTGGAGTTTCTGAATAATATGGGCAAATCGGGGAGGAAATACAATGTTTATTATGTTTATGAATGTTAAAATGAGCAACTGGGATGACTCCTACTAAACAACAGAGTGTTAACAGCATCCATTGCAAATCAGGTATTTTTACCTCTGCCTAATTTCGAGCTTTGGTGGCAGTTTGAGATGAATGCCTTCTCATTCTTAGCCAGGCGTAGATGCTCTGCATTCAGTGGAATTAACAGTTTTCAGATATGGGTTGTAGATGATGTTGGGACAACGGTATAGTTCCTGGCTGACTCTCGGCATGCAACGGCCAGACAAGTTTGATGGCATTTTGTTCAACTTTGCTCTTTTTTATCACTTACAAGTGCTAAAAATAAATTACCCATACAGAGTGCATGAAAAACTGGGCTTGACAATTTCACAGATAATTCCCAGTCATCGACTGGTTCCTGTTTCTTTTTATGTGCAGCTAAGTGTTTTTCCTTACTATTTTCTTAGTAAGGAGACCAGGCAGTGATTTCCTGAGGTAGTTTTGATTGTTTGATATGGATTGTTTGATATGGATGTTTTGATTCGTGATACGGACCATTTTTCTTCCACTGGCGGTTTTAAATAGGTGAGGGATGCCTGAAAGTTTCTGGTGTAAGAAAGGGATGGTATTGCAGCTCTGAAAATCACTTTTGTACAGTAATGACAAAGTGTTTGCATAGTTGCCAGCAACTATTTTTTCTTCCATTTATTGGTATGATGAAAAGTTAAAACTAATTTTATTGGAGTTTTTATGATAACACTTGGAGATTTAATTGTTAACTAGCTAACCAGGATCTCTGCAGTACAAATAACCGTCTTAAAAGAAGTGCTCTTACTGTAGCACGCCTCCCCCTGCCACCCCAAGTCCATGTTCAGTGTCATTTGTGAAAGATGGATTGAAACTGTACCTCATGATCCACAGAGTGGACCATCTGGCTTTTTCTCCCCATCTGTATTTCAACAATACAAATAAATTCACCTTGTACATTTTCTATCATGCAAGAATGACAAGATATGTTAACAAGTAACAATCATTTTCTTTTTCCCTGCTGCTCCAAATACTTGTATAACTGAACTAATAATAACTTAAGGGAATGAACCTTGACGAGGTGATGGTGCTGAATCCCATCCTTTATACTCTAAAATATTGGCTTGGCTGAAATAGCCCCTATTGCCATAAAGAGGGGAGAGGGTCTTGTGGCTGGTCAGCGTCTTCCCCAGCTGTGTTAGACTGTAGAAAACACCACACAGCCAAAACTTAAACTGTGTTATAAACCTAACATTTTATAGTTGAGCTTAGTTTCTATGAGTATACGTACTAGGGCTTTTTTGAAACACCGCTTGTTACGTTGCCTAAACGTCTAGAATACTTGGTATCAATGCTTGTCATCAAGGAAAAAGTCTTGGTATGTAATAGCGAGAGAAAAGCTTTGAGTTTGGAAGCTGAACGTTAATCGATCAGTGTGCAGAGTAGTCTGCGTTACTGGGGGTTTGCACTTGTTGCTTCTGTTGATCTAAGGGAAATTCACAGTTTGTCAAATGAAGGAAACCTGCTTTATTGTTAACCTTGGTATGAAAAGAGTGGTACATGACATGCATTTATTATCAGAACTTGAACTGCAGTTAAACCAAGGATTTCTGTACAGCTTTTGTCCTTTTCCCCCGAAGTCTAGCGTATGGACTCATTATTATGTTCCAGGAGAAAGGGAGTCTTGCAAATCATAGAATTTTACTAACACCTTAAGCATGCTATGAAAGGTTGGAAGACCCGTTATCCACACTTACATTTAGAGAATGAGAATCTCATTTAAATTTTTCATTGTCCAATGTGAAGAAAACTTACAGTTGTGTTAAGCACTTTTTAGAAAGATGTATTTTTAATATGGTCAAGAACCATGTTAGAAGAAAACAGAAGGGTAGAGGCTGAAGTAGATTTATTCTGTAAAACAGGAATGAAGTGCCACCTTGCACAGGCAGTTACCAGTTTTATAATTGAGTCTTTTTCTTGGACTAACTGAAGCTGTATGACAACTTTATAAAGCGTGTATGAGCTGAGGCCCTTGTCGTGAAACAGAATAGATTTTTTTCCTTTACAGTTGATAGTGACGTAGGTAGATCAGTTTCTGAGGATGAAACTTCTCTCTGCACAGTGGACATTCTGTCTACAAAAAGAAAACAAATTAGATAGACGTACTGAATTGCTGCATTTAAAAGTTAAAAAACTCCAAATATAACTGTTAGTTACTTCTAGAAAATAATCAGTATCCATAATTAAACATTTTTTTCAGTCCAGTTTGTGATGCAAGCTTACCCAGCTTGCAGTAATATGTCTGAGTTATAGCACAGACATAGCCTCTGTGGCAAACATTTTATTTGTAAGTAACACTTGATGCCTTTTTTCTGGCAAGCAGTTTTCACTCTTCAGAGAAAATAAATGGACAACGTCTTATGCCACGATGTCTATAAAATCCTTAATGGATGAAAATTCTGTTGTATTTCATTAATCCAGAGCAAAATCCAAGTTTAAAATAACATGCATAAGAGCTAGTTCAGTTCGGTTGCAACTTATTTATTCCTTTTTACTGGAAATCAGGTGAAGAAGGCTTCAGAACATTATCACTTTTGTTGTTTCTTTGCAGTCAGAATTACAGCCTAGGTCTGTAGATAAAGGAATTATCTTTGTGTCTGACTTCCACGGTAGTCCGATTGCATTTCAATGGTTGCAACAGAAAACTGCTCACCTTGTTTACCTCATCTATGTAATGTATAGTCATTCTATTCTAATAACATATATAAATATATATATATATAGGTCCTGGTAAACTCTCGTGTGGGGATTCTGGGTGCCTGAGTGAGAGAGAGGGTATTATTTCAACACCCAGGCTGACAGGTATTTTCAAGTAGAAATTTCATCACGTTTACACCTTCCAGCCTCTCTATCCTTCCGTACTTACTCTGGTGTTACACCACTCCGTGATGCATTCCCAGCAGAACAGGTGGCCGCAAGGTGTGGCTGTTGTATGTCTCCGTTCTTCTAGACACAAAGTGCAGCGGGAGTGGCGCCCAGTAGTTTTTTCCTTGGTCATACTTCTAGTTAACATAGTTATATATTAATTTTATTTAGCCTGCTTGTAAGAAATATGTGATAACACAGTCCTAAAGTAAACCCCATCTTCAAGTATTAGCCCTTTTTTGTGAGTTCTCAAAAATGTGAAAGCAAAGCATGAAATCTAAGAGATGCTTAAAACAGTGAGGAATGCAGCAAACGTTACATTACATCACATCAGGTTCTAACTTAAAGTGTCACGCCAGCGTTCTCCCTGTTCATGAAAGCTATTACATTTCCCACCATTGCTTCTACCTCTTTCTTAGTAAGTAAAAACCATCATACTTCTGATGAGCTAGGTTGCGGTGTAGCTTCCATTCCTGCCTTGCTCTCTGCTTCTGTTTGAAGCTGTACATCTGAACACCAATTGTTAGAAGAAGATGGAAGAGTGAAATTATTCCAAGAAACTTGTAACTTGATCGAATACTCTGATCTTCTCCTTGCAGTCCTCCAAAATGCAGCTACATAGTCCACAGAAATAGAAATGTTTTGTTAATGCAGTTTTATGATACTATGCCCCCCCCCCCCCCATCAATAAACTCTTGATTTGGGATTCTCATTTCTGTCAAAATTGACACGTTTCTAGGACTTATCAACCTGCTGTCTCTCAGGAGGTCTCATGTCCTGGATGCATCTCATTCAGTCAGGCTACACTTAACTGCCATTTGTGCCAGGATCGGTTGTCTTGAGTTGTCTGTCTGTCCATCAGAACTGCTGCTTTAATCGGTTTGGTTTTGTTATGTAGCTCTGAGCAAATAGTCAAAACCTCTTTTCCACATTGACATTGGGAATTGTTGAGGAGTCATCTGTCTACACACACTTCTGGGCCAATGGCTGGTGTTTTTTGGAAAGATACTGAAAAGACCATGTGAAATTAAGCTCTTCACATAGAAAAATGCTATCTAAACGTGTACTGATTTTTGTTCAAAACTATACTTAAGTACCTCCCATGGATTTATTAAGCCACTTCTGACTTTTTGTGTATTTGTAGAAGACAGACCAGACTAGATAGTGTCATGAAGTTACATAGGGTATTAACTTCTGACAGTGCATTCACATTTATTAGCCATAACCTTTCAACTGCAGGGACTCACAACCCCGCTACATAGTATTAAAAATGTCCCTCTCACCCAGTCTGCTCTGCCCATGTTATAATCAGCTACAGCCAAATTCTATATCCCTTTTACATGGCATCCCAAAAGAGGCCAAAATATTGCAGTGGACACCATCTTCAAACAAGAAATACATCCACTTACATACGTGATTCCTGTGATTCTTTTAGACAGGTGATAAAAAGCGCCACTTATGTAGAATACTGCCAGATGTAGTCGATGAAGCACAGGTATGCATTGTTTAAGAACATACACAATTTGTAAGACTGTTTTCTTCTGCTGTTCTGTAAGCTCCCCAACTTGTTTCTGTATCCAGTTTCGTATTAAGGTCCTACTGGATAAGCCAAGTGCTGGGCTGCTCTGCGAGGTTCTGGACTCATCAGCTTCTATCTGCAACTCACGTTCCAGATGCAGCAATCCCTTTTCTAAGCAATAGGGTAGTACAGTATGAAGAGAAACGAAGATGGCCCGTCGAAGAAAAGAAGGTACCCTCTTCTTGGTTGAGTCAACTTGAACAATGTTAACATACTCTTCACCCAGAGTCTGATAACCTAAATAATGCGTGTAACAGAAAACAGGCAGGGTCAGATGGCAATTGCAATGTCATTCTCTGTACAGCTGAGCAGTGGTGACAGGCTGCTCAGGTCAGAGCACGTCAGGTTTCAGAAATAGTGGCATTTTTTTGTGTTGAATGAGGTGAGCGCTATGCTTACATCAGCATCTGCAGCGTCAGTACCTGCAAGTGTTTTAGGCTTAAAGCAGGGATACTTTTTCACGGTATCATGCATCCCTTTTTAAAAAAGAAATTTTGCTTTTAGAAGAACATACCTGGGTTGATAAACTGCTGCATTTGAACTCAAACTTCTGACAACTTAGTGGTTTCATATTTAATAGAAGGCATTTATAGAAAAACAAGCCAACCAAACACCCCCCCCCCCCCCATTATAGAAAACCACTGTCAAGCGGTCTCGTTCCAGTAGGTGGTCACCAACAAACAGCAGCCGCCCAGGACAGACAGCTCGGTTTTCACACCGTTAGGAGAAATACTAAATACGGATACCTGACAAAGTGGTAAGGACGAAGTAGGCTACATCAGAAAGCAGTTCCATCTCTTTCCTCCATTCCAGCCACTTCTTGGCACCTAGGGGATCGGGATCCTTCCCGTTAGTTGAGGTGAAATTCACGCCGATCGAAGCCCTTCTCCCAGGAATCTCTGTCCGACACGGGATTAACGCCCCCTCGCCCCCGCGATGGCTCGGCCCGCCTCCATCGCCCCCTCCGACCGCCGTGAGGCAGCAGGGGCCTGGGGATGTGGGGGCACGGACGATGTCGCTGCACTCCCGCCCGCCCACCACAGCGCCGAGCCCCACAGAACCCCCCCACGGCAGGCGTTACCGGCGAGCCCGTGGAGCGCGGTGCCGGCCCCGCTCCGCAGCCCGCTCCGGTACAGCTCGTCCTTCTGCCCGCAGCGCACGAGCCGCGCCGGGCCCGCCGCCGCCATGGCGGGCGGAGGGAGACGGAGCTCCGTGAGGGGCCGTGCCGCGCCCGCGCGCGGGAGGCGCAGAGATGTGGCGTCACCGCGGACCGCCCAGGCGGGGGGCGGGGGGCGGGCGGCCGAGGAGCCGCCTCATGAGGGGGCGGGAGCCGCTTCCCGCTCGCCGCCGCCGCTCTGGCGGCCCGCGGCTGCGGTGCCGCCTCGCTCCGGGGAGGCGGCCTGCTGGCGGGTTCCCCTCGGTGCCGCAGGGTGGGTGTCCCGCAGCCCAGCCGGCGCTTGGGCTCGTTACTGCTCCGCAGCCCTGGCTGCCTCACTCAGCCCGCTTCTTCAGCAGGCTGGCCCGGGCTCGTCGCCTCCGCCCTGAGGGGCGGCTGTGGCGGCCCAGGAACCCGGGCCACGTCTGGCTGAGGTAAATTGTGTGGGCCAGGCGAAGGCGGGAGTCCGGGCTCCCCGGTAGCCGCCCTTGCGGGCCGCCGCGCACGGCGGGGCTCTGCCCTGCCCGGTGCATCGGCCGCCGCGAGGGCTCGGGAGCGCTGCCCTGCGGCTGCCAGCCTCCCCGGTGCCCTGGCTGCAGGCGCACCTTTGTGCGGGCTGAAGGGACCAGCCTTGCGGGGCACAGCGCTGCTTGTCCCTCAGCATCCATCTGCCCCAGCGCGTCGGCTGGATGCTTTCCTGTTGCGGTCGCTTCACTGGTAAAAGGCAGGATTTGGAGGGAGAAGGGTGGGCGAACATAAGCGTTAGGACCTTAGTCAACAGTGTTTCTGATTAATTGCTCTTAGTGTTGTGTCTAGTCCCTAGTTTATTTAGGGAATTGAGCGTGGACTCTTGTTGTCATGAGGCTTATTGGCCTCCTGATGGAGACCGCCAGAATCCCATTGCTGCTGTGAGGCTGGTGCAGGTGTGGCTCGTGTTCAAAAAAAATGGTATGCTCCCTACAAACAGTGGCCTTTTTAACAAAGGTAGCAGCATTCTGAAGATGTTTGCTACCTACATGCATCTTGAAGTCTGATACGTTCACTTTTGTCAAAACACATTTGTTTTTTTTTCTTAGCGGATTTTAATGTCGTGCAGTTATAAATTCAGTTTTACAACATGCTTAAGTGAAGGGGAAGTTAAACAGTTGTGCGATGTGATTGATTTATTTGACAAAACTACTTTCACTGCGATTAAAATAGCTGTTTTCCAGAGGAGTTTACAGACTAATATTGGAGTAACTCACTTGAAAGTAATGTGAAAGAGTTGGAGCTTGTAATTGTTTTTTTCTTCTCAGTGCTGAGAAGCAGAAAGAAAGGCTACCTACTGACAAACATAAACACAAGTAAGCTGGATATTTGGAGTCCTTTAGCTTTCGGTAGTCTGTTACTAGCAACACAGCTTGTGACATCAGAGTTCTAATTTAACTGTACCCAAAGTTGTAAATTATAGCTAAAGCTGTGATGAATCTTACAGTTAAGTAATGCATTCCTATCCTCTTCCTCCTTGCTCCAGGTGCAACTCAAATTTTTATTTGCTAGTGTATGGAAGGGTGTATAACATAAATGAAGCTGCAGATTGTTCAATCTGTAGCTATAAAATCAATGCAATTTAAAGAAAAACATTAGGACATTTTATGTAGTAAAACAGTAGGGGGAGCACCTGCATAAAAAAATACCCCATGAGAAACAGGATGGGCAACGTGAAATATTTGCATCTAGTGTGTGATTTCCACTTAAATCTTCACATATCGTGGTGATCTGATATGTCCCAAGTTAAGAAACTTGAAGCTGCTACCCTAAATTATAGCATTTTTTAAAAATACGAAACTAAAACCAATTGGCCAATCTTTGGATCATTTAGTTCAGAATTCCAATTCACCTCGTACTCTCGTGTGTTTTGATTGTTGTTTAAAGTGAGAGCTGTATTTCTGTGCTATCTCGTGTGTCCAACAGCTCCATTTCTAAGAAAAATACCAAATGTGGGAAGACTGTGGCTAAAATTAGAGGACTTAGCAACCGATATTTTTGTGGTGAGAAAGTTACCATTTCAGCATTGCACAGGCAGTGCAACAAGTGCATTCTAACTATAGTTTAATCTTTCTACTGACTGTGATAGGTAGTATTTCCTTTGTCTTGTGTCCCATGGTTTCCTTCAGCAATCAGGAGGTTAATATCTTTTAAATCAGTTGCACCTGAGAAAATTGGAACATAAGAAAGCTAGGGGGAGTTAGGAGTAAACAGTGATATTTTGTTAAAGCTGCTAGCTTAGGGCGATATCTGCTTGGTTGTGAACAACTGTTAGAGAAGTTGATTAGAGTGCTACGTATAATTTCTTATTCGTGCTCCATATGAGATATGCTTTACTAAGTGTGCGGGTCAATGTTTGTTGCCATTTTATTGAAGTGGGTAAATATGTTTTTCTTGTTTTATAGGTCAAGAAACCAAAGAAGAGCTCAAGAGACTCTTTTTGCGAAGCTGAAATGCTGGCTAGTGAGCCCTTAATTATTAGATTGGAAACCATTTATAAAGCTGAAGGTAAGTTGAGGCTTCTGAAGGTCAGATTTTCATTCCTTAAAAATTTCTTTGTTTGGGGGGATTGTGTAGTAAATAATACCCTTTCTTTTTAGTAGAGTTAGTTATTTTTAACAGCACAGTCAAAGTGTATCTGAAAGCTGTAAGAAGAATGAGGTAATAAACTCTTATGGTCCAGTAGAAGTTTGTGTAACTGATTATGGGGTCTGTTCCTACTTTTTGTGGTAGAAAACCCAAACTGACCTTAATAACAGCTGAAAATCCAAATTGTAAGCAGTTCAGTGCTGTGTGACAACTGCTTCAGTTTTGTATGCATTGCCTGTTCTTTGCATCAATGTTTTATGGTGTCAACTCATTAATTATTTACTGATGTTTTTGAATTCACACGCTAGCTGTTCCTTATCACCTCGGGTTCCAGGCTGCCAAGACCGTTCCCACAAATGTTAAAACATGTGTTTAACTTCTCTGTCTGTGACCATTCTTCACAAATTAAATGGATTTTGTTATATTTTAAAAGTTAAGTTGGTTTGCGATATTTTGAAGGGTGGAGGTTCTGTTGAGTACGGCAATAAACTTATGTTCTCCTCTCAAAAGAAGGAGAGTTGTTCAAATCTAGAAAATAATTCAAAACATCTTTTTTGTTTTGAACTGAGGAGATGACTTTATGCCAAATAACCTCTCCATTTTGGGTAGACAACTTTCATGGAGGAGAACGAACCTCTGTTTTAGTTAGCTGCTTGCTTGCACTGAAAGTTGCAAGTAAAAGAGGGATAGAACTCTCTTTCCACCTCTTGTGTGTTGTAACTGATTATTGTAGTAATGAAATGCATTCTTCATTTCTTGATTTCCAGCACTACAAATTGTTTAGGCAGCTGCTGTGTTTCATATGAGAAATCGCATTGGCATGTGTGTATAACAGTAATGGTATTTCTATACTTCTTTTTTTGTCACCAAAATACATAATAAATTGATATCACTATCTCTTCTTAGGAGATGGGATAAATTGAGAGACACAGAGGTGATATGACATCTAGAAATTAGTAAGTTGGAAATACCCTTAATTTAGTGTTCTCTCTCCTGGAAACAGGTTTTTTTCCCCATGCAGCATCGGGTTGTATTTTTAAGTGCTCTGGAGTTTTTAAGTATATATGTCAATATGTTGTTTATAAGAAAAATGAAGTAGCTAAATATATTTATTTTTAAACATGACAAGTTCCCGAATGCTCTCAGAAAAAAGAAACTGTTTGTATCCATGTTACACCTACTCATATATGCTTTTGGACAGTTAGCTGTTGTTGCAGGACAAAGCCTCACTACTGATAAGAAGTTGCTCTTATGAATAGTTCTATAGTGGACAGATTTTTTTTAGTAGTTCTTTATTAAGGGAATGTTTTGTAGTCGAAGATTTTGCTCTTCATAAACAAGTAACAGTTAAGAAGTGTGAATATTCAAGGAAAAATACAAAACAGGCAAATTAAAACAAAAAATAAATAAAAGCATTAGGTAGGACTATTAGCTGAGAAGTAACAAAGTGAAATAATTTAATATTAAACATTCAATCCTGCAAACTCTGGGGAGTTTCAGGATACCTGACTAGTGAGAGAGATCTTAATTTGGTCTGCCTTCCACTTTTGCCTTATTCTTTCTCTCACTTTTTTCTCTTTATTCTTCTTGTTAGTGCCTTGGTAGTTGTGCTGCCGTATGTCATGTGATGAAATTTCTTCTCTTGAAACTACGTTTTGCAAGGGAATAAAAGACACTGCCTGTTGAGGGCCAGCATTGTGCTGCAGGTGTCAGTCTAAACTCAAACTTGTGTTCATTCTGCATATTTCAGGTAATTTCTCTTTCTCTAAGGAGGTTGCAGGAAACCAGTCCCCTTAGTTTTTATTTTGTGGAGCTGGACTTATTAACCAAAAGGACTATAAAGTGTTACTTTGCACACCATTTTGTGACTGCTGATCAGAAGTGAGGCTGAAACTCATTGGTAGCGAGTTCAAGTTCCGTACATGTACACACTGAAGATGATACTGTTCAGTGGTCATGTGGAAGTGAGGAGCATTGGCCAATTCTTCAAAGTCTGAGGGAGGAAACGTGAATTGGCAAATGTTTTTGCGGTGTGTGGAGTATTCAATGAATTATGCCTTATTTCTTACTTCCTTCCATTTTCTCACTTCCATATGATTCTGCATACTTCCTTTCTGGAGAATAATGATTTTGAAAGAGCAGAGTTATTCTATGAAAATGGATTTGTAAGTAATCCTTTCTTGATAGTTGCATGAATGTGACATGAGATGGCTCCTGTTCCAGTGCTGTGCAGTGTTTCTATGTGTTAGTGTAGCTGGGCTCACCTCTCACTTGAAGGAAGTTTTATCAATCTGTATTTGCAAATGTTGTGTTTCTTCCTTTTGTTTTTATCTTTCCTTTTTTATGTTTCTGCTGTGTAGAAAGTTTAGATCTTCTGAATGTAGCCCTCTGTGTTGTTTTGCACTGAGAATTTTCCCCATTTACTTCACAGAATTTGCTATGCATAGAATTTGGGCTAATGGATACTGCAACATTTATAGGCAATACTGTTTTGTACAATGGGGAACATATAATCCGCCAAATAAGAATATGCATTCATTCCTGTGTGGGGACACACAACCCCCAGACAAAACCTCCCAACAAAATTACTGCTGGGACTGGGAAGCAGTAGAGGGAAATTCTACAGTTAGAATTATTTACCACCACCATCCTTCCCCGCACCCCCCAAAAAAAGGTATTTCATATGGTCTGGGATTATTCCTTGTAGATCAAGGCCAAATCTGCTTCTCCCATAGATTCCATCCTCTGACAAAACCAAAATCATGAGTTAAAAGATTTAGAATAAGAAGTAGTTGATCTGAATGCAGACTGTACAAGTAGTGTGTTTTTGTAAGGAGAAGGAATATGCAATATATTTATCAAAATAATAAACCAGTCATTTTTCCTAACCTAATACTGAGCAGTTAAGTGTATTAAGCTGAAAAAGCACAGTAGCCGTACTTCAAGGACCTGAGGCTCTCGTACCTTTCAAATGCTGCTTACTAACCCGATGAAAGTCTCTTGAATACACTCTATCCTGAGAGTTATACGGATTATTGGCACACTATGGTCCTTTACCAATGTGATGGTTCAGCTGGTACTGGAAGTGACACGGTAACAGGCCCTGGGATTGACATGGCTAATTCTTCCCTTCCTCCTGTACAGCAAGACCAGACTAATGTTAGTTGTTACACAGTGATCTGCAAGAAAAATCTATTTCTTCTACTTTGTATTCCGATTGATATTGGCAACTGCAGAAAACTGCCATATCTCTTAAAATTTAACCGCTGTGGTTTACTTAAGCTTTTGCAAGACAAATTTCTGTGCAGACTTTATTTCCATTGCATACTTCTCTACTTTTCCTTATAACAGACCTGGTAAGGGAGTGAGTTGCTTCGCTGATGTTAACATAAGGAAGTCCAAAATGTAAAACAAACTCGTTGCGCAGTAATGATTAACTTTTCTTCCCACATGTTGCTTGTCTGTGCATTATTAAATATGGTTTTACCTCTGCAGACCTGTTAGTATAGAAGTTTGGAGTGCAGCTTTCAAACACGGCAATAGGCAGATGTTTCAGTTTCCAACCTGAAGAACAGGTTCTGCAGATGTAAAAGGACCGAAATGTCTGTTCAGGATTGTTACCACCCTCTGATTCCTTTTGCCTCCTCCCACTTTGAACTTGTTACCCTGGAGCTGAACTGTTTGAATAAGGACTGTAAGAGCTGCTCCGTGATCAGTGAGCTGAGAGCCCTTAACATGTAAAACGCAGGGGCGGAGCCTTCGCTTTCAGACTTTGCAGTTCCCGCCCTCCCTTTTTTTGTCACGCTTATGAAGGTTCCGATGCACCCTGCAAAGAGGCTAGGACAGCTTGTCTGCACTGTCCAGGGAGACGAGACAAAGGTGTGTGGTTTTTTGTTTGGCTTTGGTTTATTTTAATTTGTTGCTTGCTCTTTCAGGAATCATTTTGGTGTACTTCTAACACTTTTGCTCACTCTTAGAAGTTAGCAACAAATTTTATAATATGCTACCGCAGGAATATGTGTAGCTTTATGATTGCAACAGAGTTTGCTACTACTTTTGCTTTTCTCTTTTTTAAGAGAGGGAATGGAAAGAGCAGGACGTCTAATACTTGTTTTATTTTGGTAATATTTTCTCTTGTTCATGATAAAGTTCAGGAACCTTGGAATTCTGTAAGTCCGAAGTTTTTTAGATTCTCTGAGCTTGTAGGGATGAAGCAAACCACATTTATGATTTAAGTTTAGACTTTTCTAACTGGACAACTGCTTTCTTCAACGCAAGAGACTAGCGCATTCATTCTGAAATGGTAACCTGAGCCTTGAGCTTTCACAGGTATACTAAGCCAAAACTAAAACTGACTTGGATAATAGAAGTTGAATGTAAAATAAACCTTAGATATTTAAATAAAATACTGGTTAAGTAATATAACCTGGCTGATTCTGTGACTGAACAGTTGGCAAGTCTTAACTTGGAAGGAAAGGTACCCCTTTCGAAAGGGTATGCGTTGTTTGGCTTTTTTTTGGCCGTTGTTTTGGGCTGTGGAGAAGGAATTTTCTGTTCTTTCCTGGCATATAAATGTGGGTGACGATCGCAGAGATATGGCAAATAATAAGGATGGCCAAACTGCTAGTGCTGTGTATGCTTCAAAAGCCTCCAGCTCCAGAGTTTAGATTGTAGGTCTTAAACATACCCCAAATCCTAAGGGTGATAATTTCTACAATCATGTTTTGTTTCATGGTAAAGGTGGGTTCAACTGTTAAAATAAAATAGCAGTAGAGTAAGATTCGCTGCTGACTGTGGTAAGCTTGAGATAGGAAATTGATGCCATTTTCAGAATCTAGCTCAAAGTTGTTTCTTTATTGTTCAAAAGAAAATGGTCAAAGTTTTGTCTATGAAGAGAGCTTTTTCTGTTCTTACTGAGGGGGGGAAAAAACTTTAGCTGGCGAGAATTCTTTTTTGCCCAGTAAGATTAGGTATGAAGAAACTGTTTAGTCCAAATGAAGGACAGAGGTTGTGAGGGAAGGTCAGTGACTACCGATGAAATGTACGAGTTATCTAAATGCGGGAAGGATTGCATGGTGTCGTAGTTATTGCGTTCTAATGACCTCAGTACCAGCGTGTGAAGAACAGATGAATAAATGCTAATTTCTCTCTGAGCTCTTCAGTATCTTTTAGATTGTCTGCTTCTGGGCACTGAGGGTTGATTATATACAGACTAGAGACCACAACTGGATGTAGATACGTTTCACGTGGCAGACCAGTTAACAGTGGGCTTTTTTATTTAATAAGCAAAATATTTTACCAGATCTACTTGTGTCACACATGCTTGTATAATAAAAGCCTGTAAACTGAATCTTGAAACATTAAGGGGTTGCTGATTCTTATATTTAATGACTATGTTGGGAAGATCAGCTCCTATAATACATCATATTTTGATCCTTCTCAGCCCAAAGAATCTATCATTCTGATCACCTGCCTAAGGTATGGCTTCCTGTCTAAAGCCAGGAGAACTTTAATGTGAATATTTTTTGTTAGTCTGTCTAATCCTTACGTTAGCCTTGGAAAGTTAATATTTTTCTCCGATTGTCCTTGCAACTCATGGAGATTCTCATCTCTGAGCTGCAAGTCTTATAGGGCCACAGATACATGGATTGTTTGTTAACTCATGCCTTGTCATTGGTAAGTAAATGAGGCTTTTCAGTGGAACGTCTTGCCTCCAAATTTGTGTGAAACCTATTAAATTCATGCCCTAGAGACTGCTGCAAAATTTTCAGTCATTCCTTGCTTTTGGTTGGTTTTTGTTCTGGCTTTGCAAAAATGATGATAACTTTCTAGTTTATGGCCAAGCTTCTTTTACATTATCTGAAAAGGCTTTTGTTTTCTTAGGTGGGACTCATAATTTCTGTAATTTATGCTGAATTAAAAGCTACTCCACATTTACCCTAAATTGTCTGAGAGCATCTAAATGAATGGTGCTGCAGGAAGTCTTTCCCACTGTGAGAGTTTGTTGATAACATTTGCATACTGTAAAAAGCTCTAGAGGTGTAAGACTGAAATTCTTTTGTAAAAGAATCTTTACTCTTGGTTAGGAATAGAAGATATAGAGTGTATGGTTCTTCTAAAGTTCTGTATTCACAGTTTCAGAACACCACAACCTTACTTTGGTTGTAAAATAAAATGTACAGAGCACTCAGTTCTTAAACGTAATTCAGAGGGGCCAACTTATTTGTGAATATCACTGGAGTTTGTTCTTGTTAGTCCTGTTAGTTTGTCCAGACCTGAGAAAATGACTATATAAATAAATTTGAGAGGGTAACAGGATGAGGCTAAAGAGATTTTTTTGGTAAAGACAGTCTCTCAGTTACTAAGGATCATCTGAATTTACCACAATACTTTTGTCATGCACCAGGATATCTCAGTTCTGCATTAGTTATCTATAAAATGACCCACTGCTTCCCATGATAACTTAAATTAATCTGATCTTACTATTGAAATATATTCTCCAGTGTTATGCCTGAATTTTCTTTCACTTCCTCTGTCTTGGCCTTATTTGTGAGTTAACTTCTGCTCCCACTGATACTGCTGGCCTAGCTAAATGATAGCAAACCTTCCCGTATGTCACTTATTGTGAATAATTCTTAATGGCATATGTGAAATGAGTAGTGGGTGTAGATCATGCATTCAGGATCAGATGACAGTGAAGAAAAGGCCTGTATAACATGAGCCAAGTCCTTTTCCAAAGGGACAGCCCCTGAACTAAGTATAATGTACGTGTCCGGTTTGTAGAACATCTGAGCCCGGTATTTGCTGCAAGTCATTATGAAGTTCTGGAGTTCCACATTACTGCTTAGAACACAGACTCTAAATCTGTAGGGAATTTCCAAACCTTTTATTCATTGTTTAATCTGCCTCCATTTTGTGGGGGTGGAGCACTTGCCTTCAGCACACGCAGGTACACAGTAAAGCCATTGGATAGGTACCTGTAAAACTGCAGGCTGTGACAGATCTTTACACATGCTTAGGCAACGTTCTGACTTTCCTTCCTGTTGTTTTTCTGTACATCACTATCTGGCAGACTGCACATAAGTCTGTGCATTATTGATAGAAATTTTGAGTGTAGACATGAAAACAAGCAGGTCTAATGCTTCAGTATTTTGAGAATCTTGGTTTCTGTTGTTCTGCAGGAGGTTTAATGGCTAACAAAGGAACAGTGGTAGCTGGAGTCCACGCTTGAAAAATTCTTTGATTTTTCAAATAGGAATTGAACCAAAATCCTGAAGCGTTCACTTAAGAGATGAGAAAATGAAGAGGATAGGGTTCTGGATGGGGAGATGATGTTTCAGGCTACATGTCATGAGCAACTTCCTCAGGTGCAAAATGGCCACAATAAAATACACTGTTTGAGTCAAGTGCATTAGGCTCTGTTGACGAGAAGAGCTAGGTAAGGATTTTGTTGCTAAGCCTCTAGCTGCTTGAATCTAGCCTGCAGGCCTTTGGATCTCACTTGTTAGAGAGCTCCCTGTTTGATCTATCTGAGGTTGGATTTCAAGCAAGCATGAGGTAAACATTAAAATAAGCACCGAAATAATTTTAGAAGTGCAGTTTCCCCATATCCATGGACCTGAAAGTATTAGCTGAGTGAGGTTTTCGGATCCATTTGAGTCAGAAATACAGCATGCAACTTGAAATTGTTTCTTGTACACCTGGCTCTGATCTGGCCCTGTGTTTTTTATCACAGCCTCACTTGTTTCCATTTAATTAAGGAATAGCTCCTGGAGAATCTGCTGGCATCTTAATAGTTGTCAGGGAGCTCTGGATTGCCTCAGAAATTAAGAGGGAAATCAGGTGGGAAGGTGAAGGAGCTTTACATGTTAACATTCCTGGGAGAGACTGAAAGTGCTGCAAAAGCTATGTAGTTCCCATCCCCTCCAGGTATTGTTTGCCAAAGGCCGTTATGCAGAAACTTGCAATACCACTTTTTGTGTTGAATCTGATTTTAAGAGGATGTCTCTTCATAGCTCTCCTTGCAGGACTAGTTACTATAAAATAACTTAAAAGAAGCTCCTCCCTGCCTCTTCTCCCCTTCCATGTGCCCCCCTCCAGCTTGTTATTCCAGATTTCCTAGTGCTCTTAGATGCTGGAACATATTTTCTGGAAGTTTTCTCTGCCTTTAACTGAAAACATGTAATTCGTGTTGTATTTATTAAAAAAAAAAAAAAAGAGCAAGGGATGGAGCCTGAGGTATCAACGGAAGCATGCAGTTGAGGTGCCTAGAAGAAGCTATATAGCCTGCAGAGGAGAAAGTGAAAAACAGAACTTTGGGATGTGTTATGTCCTGGTATTGTTTAGTGGGATTGCTGCAAGAACTAAGTGAAATATATTCTACTTGATTTGGTGTGTCAAGGATGTGACCACACGGGATCGTACAGAGGTAGCTGGCTGTGAGTGGAGCTGAAGATAGGTTGTCAGATAGCTGAAATGGCCAGAAAGACTGGCATAAACCCCATTGGCCTCGGAGTGAGTCTGCGATGAAGATGGGGTTTACCAATTGTTGTAATGCCCGCTTAGAGCTGGCCTCTGGTGTGTGGATTTGGGGGGGGTGTGTGTTTTCTTTGCACTTAGAAACCACTTAGTGGTTTTGGTGCTGTACGCCTTGGATAATGAGATTGCAGTCTATGATTTTGTTTTTGGATCATCCTTCATTAAATAACTTAATAATAGGTTTTTTGTTTCCTACAGTATAAAGTGACCTATCCCACTTCTTTCTTCCCCTCCTGTGAGTTTAGATGGATTCTGAACGAGAGGAGGTTATTGAAGTAATGTTATTTATTGACCAACAAAGTACTAAAGTCCACCATGAGGTGGTGAACAAAGCAGAGCTGTACTTTGACATTTATTGGATTAGGCCCTAAAGACTTGCTACCTTGTAGCAAGTCCATTAGTTAGTGTTTGTGTGTGTCATTGCCCTCTACTTGATAAAATGAGAAAGGATTGAGTGGTTCCTAGGCCCCTTCCTGCTAATGCAGATTCATTAATTTAAGAAATTAGTTTGTATGTTTGGCAAAAAAAAAATACGGCCTTCTCTTTAAGCTGCCAAGTGTAAATGTGTTTTTCTTGTTTGCAGTATACACATGTAGCAGTCACTTTCACCGACTCAGTTTCTGTCTTACAGTAGGGTGGTGTGAAGAAAGACCCACTTGAAAAGAGACTGTACTTTTGATTCTGTTCAGGTTCGTTACTGTGGTAAATTAAAATGCTGCCAGCTGTGCAAATCCTGCTGAAAACCTTTGCCCAGCCTTAGGTCCATGATGGTGACTTACTAAGCTTTCAAAAATGTCTGAAAGATGATCTTTATAGACAACGGCATTAGGAGAGTTGACACAAAATATTTTATTATCAACTCAGTTCTAGGAGTATTTATTGGAAATGAAGTGTGAGTTGCAAACCAAGAGAATTCAGTGCTCCCCAACTCAACTGCTTCTTATAGAAGGTACTTAAATATAGATCAATTATTAATCTTAACAAAAAGCAGCATGTGACTCTAAGGACAATGCAAATAGATTGCATTTGAGGTGTTCAAAGGAGCACGTACACTGCTTTAAATTGCAGAGGAAGCTGGGCATGTACACTTATTTAAATCTGTGGTATGAAATTTTTGAAGCAATCTAAGGTGTAAGAGACTAGAGAGGATATCTTGTAATGGATTTGAAACCCCACAATCCTGCCAAAGTCTGTCATTCTCTCTTTTGTGCTTGGAATTGGTATTCCGTGCTCTCTGCTCATCACCTTTCCCCCTGTCACTGAAGGTCACTTCATTATTTCTGCGTCCTTCTATTATCTCTAGTTTTGAAGTCTGTCATGACTGGCTTCCACTTTCTGTAAAGCTTTCGGGGAAAGTCGGACATTTGGAAGTAGTGTAGATTTGTGCAGTGTTTGCACAACGTTATAAAGAGGGAGCTGTGGTGTAGTTAAAGATAATAGCCTTGACTACCATTTGCGGAACTTAAATACTAGATTGTCCTATTTTTGCAGTTTTCATTGAATGGGCTTGTGTACTCTTCTCCTAAAACTGCATGTAATTAGCTCAGTTTTTTTAGTGTGTGTGCATGTGCTTGGTATTCTCCAGTGGTATGAAGCCTGCTTATTGGCTTTCAGTTGTGTCAAACATGGCCAAAGTTTTATCCCTTTTCAGTTACCCAGAGTAGGTTAGGGAACTGAAATCAGAATACAGATCAGAGATGCTGTAGTACATGCGTACCTTCCCTTACTGGGAATTTTGGCCATTTTATATTGGAAAATGTAGTCATCAGTGTTGTTAAACCTGTGCTCTGGATCTATTTTATGCATCTGAAAGGTTTTCTTTTACCCTGATTGGCTTTTCATATTGTTCCAATTTGAGGTTATATATATAAATATCTGCTATAAAGTTTTTGTCTTAGTAATGATACAAGTGGTGGGACACTATAATAAGTATGTGCTGAAAGATGGCTGGAATAAAGCTGGTAAAAAAAAAAAAAGCCTTTGCTTTTAATTCAGGTAATAAACTCATTTCACTAGCAATAGTTAAATTGTTACCATGTTACCTCACCATTTAGCTAACAAGGTATATTAATTTTATTTTTTATTCGTTCTTACTGTCCTCCTTCTTCTACTTAGGCTTTTGGATCTGGTCCTAGTAGGCATCCTCAGGAGAAAGCCGATCACTTACCACTGACTTGCAAAAGGAGAACACGTGTTGCCACCTCCTTTCTAACTCCCCCAGCATAAGTTATTCCTTACTATCTAAGGGATTGATCAGTACAGCAATAAACTGTTTTACAGGACTAAAGCAGCTTGATTAAAGGTCGTAGGTGCTATTCTTAAAAGCAATTCCTGCCTCTTTAGATGAGGTTAAAGGAAAAAAAAAAAGTTGGGCTTCTGGAGAGTGACCAAGACTGCAAACATAACTGAGAATGTTAACATTATTAGTATTATAGATCTCTTGATTACAAATGGCATTGGAGCCCATAATCTGTCTCTCCTCTTTAACATGAGTCACAAATTCCCGTGTGCAGGAAAAGCTTAGTTTCCAGCAGTAGTCACCTCCTGTCTGTCTCCTAACATGGAGACCTTCCTCTCCGCGTTCCTTCTCCAAGGCTTTTTGGTTTTTGTGGTCTATAGTATGAAACTTGTCTTTTCAAAGTACTTTTGAGCCAAGCTATTGGATGAGACTTAGAGCCTTGCTTAATTAACTCCCTTTGCTCTTCTAATAAAAATTTCCAGTTCTCCCTTCCTAATAAGAAATGCAAATGTTCTTAAGCAACAGGCTGCTGTGTGCTGTGTTTCCGTTGTCATTTCAGATAGGTCTGGGAACTGGCTAGCAATAAGTAACGATTATAAAACTGAGAGGGTTTTTGGCAACTCAGGGTACATAGGGAAGGGGATTACAAACAAGCCTATCCCCTATATATAGAATTTGTTGCAAATTTGAAGTTTGTTTGTAAAGTAAATGCTGAAGCCGTATGACACAGTCAATATAAGCCTGAAATAAATTATTTGGATTTAATAATAAGTCTCCTTACTTGCATAAGGAATATTCAGTTACGTCATTCAGCAAAAATGCAGGGCTCTCCTGCATGTGCAGCTCTAGTTCAAGCTGTAAGGGGTGGGTGAGGAAAAGCTGACAAATGTTTAATGCGTTCCTTTTAAGTGGGATGACTGTGTTTTGGGTGTAAGGTGAATGTATCAGGCTGCCAGAAAGATACTCTGTCCTCTTTTCTTGACTGCCTTTTCTCTGCTTCCTCCTTATATTTTTTAACCAAATTGTTTGCCAGAGGACTCTGTATCACATGCCAGTTTGTTCTGTGCGTGCTCTGTCCCTTGGGAAGAAGAATGTTGTATCACACCCTAAGGTGTGGGCTTACCCCCTTGTTCCATAGTACTGAAACAGACTTCTTTCATTTTGCAGTTGCTTCGGATGTGAAGTAACATGCCTGGGCGTGCAAGTTATCTCAAATGGCATTGCCCAGTGAATGGAGTTGCATTCTTTAAAACGAACAGCATGTTATAGTGAACCGCAGTAGAGTTTAAAAGCAAATCCCAAGTCTCAGATTTGAATGCTTTAAAGTATTTTCTTCTCCCATTTGATAACCCTTTGATCTTTTATCCTATTGATCTGCTTCCTGATCAAACTCTTCAGGTTTAAGTGATGACTTGGTTTTTGTATGTTTCATCCACACTATCAGTATATCTGTTCTGGATGGGTATCGGAGCTTGTCTGAGTTCTGGTGGGCGCCACATGATACCTCCCTGAACACAAAAGCAGGTCTTTTGGGCTTAAACTCTGAATACTACAGTGATATAAAAATGGTTAAAGGCTTGTTAATGGCCTACACAGCTTTTTTTGTCTGTAAGTGATATCTATCCTCCCTCTAGGGTTTTAAGTCCCGTTTTCTAAGGGGATATGGAATCTCACACAATAATACTTAGGTAGGGCTCTTAATGTGAGCAGTCAGTGTAAATCTTGTTCATGTGGTCTGAACAGATACAGTTGCTCTTTTTTGGCTATTTTGTGACTTTTGTCGATGAGCAGTGCTGTTGTCAGAGGCCAGAGTGTTTCCTAGTACAACAGAGGTGAAGTATTTTCGGAGAATGTAACTGATGTTTTTCATCCTACAGTCTTCACAAGAAATTTTCCAGGAAAACCAGCTTCTTTCATTTACTGTAATAGGAAGTCTGGCCCTTGAATCTTGTTCTGCGACACCTATTTGAATTCTGCTGTATTTTTAAGGGTTGTGGGCTTTTCGGTTGGCTGCCTAGGATTTATGGGGACATTCAGCTTGCTGGTTTGGGGAGAGGGGCTGGGCTGGTTTTTTTTTTTGTTGGTTGTTGTTTTTTTTCCAAACAATACACATATGCTGAAGAGAAGGGGCGGGAAGAGGGGGAAGTCTGAGGACCTGTACAGAAGCTCTAAAAGGCGGGACTGAGTGAAGAAAGACCATCTTTTGCATGCAAACAGAAGACATTTAGAGATCAGCTGAGTCACAATAGCTTCACTTTCAGATCAGAAAAAAGAGTAAAGAATGTGAATTTGACATGAGTCAAGACAATAAAATATTGTGAGCCACATCCTCATACAAAGTAAAGTATTGCAGCTCATCTGCTTTCACTGAAATGATGCCAGTATATGCCAGCAGGAACATCTGTGCCCACTCAGTCTTCCTCACTCTCATGGATATGTTCTTTGGTGTATAATGAGTCACAGTGATTGAACTTCCTACAAAGGAAATGACCTCTCAAAAAAAACCCTAAAGCAAAGAGGTGAGAGAGTCTGGCAAAATAACTACCAACCAGTTCAACTTTCTGAAAAGGAAATGGATAGATCTTGTCTCAATGTTAAAACAGTTTCATCTGTCCTATGAACTGTGGCTTCCTGGATTAATCTCAGGGTTAAACATTTAATGCACATGTACCAGAAATGGCACTTTGTGGCTAGTGGCTATAAAATTGTGGTTAGGAGGAGAAGTTGCTCAGATGACAAAGCAGACAGATAACTCGCCTGCTGTAAGGCAGTGCCTGTCATCTGTAGAAGTACTTGCTCAGAGTATGCAATGCAGTAGCTCCAGAAATGGTGTTGAGTGCAGTTTGGGCTTCTTCAGTGGATACAGTTGATTTAACTCCTGAGATACCTTCTAACATCTTGTTTTGGTTCTGTCCTACAGTTTGAAAAAAACCTTCTTGAGTCTTTTCTCATTCAGTGTATATCAGGGGCAGGTGCAATGAAAGCAAATATACTGAACAAATGTGCATTTATCTAGCTAACTATAGCTACTTCACTTCTTCCTTGTATTCAGTCTACCTTTCTTGACATTATATATTTTGCCATGCTCAGGGAATTTTGAAGATGCTTATTGAGTAGGATGGAAGAGTTAGACAAGGAAGATCTGTTACCTAGCTTTGGTTTTGGAAGGTTTAGGGAGAGGCTACAGGGGAGGGGGATCAAGGCAGGATCATATCTTAAGACTTTTCCTCAGCTGTGCTCTGTCTCAGCATGTTTTCTGTCTTCAGCAAAAGTTTACATAAATGCACAGTATAAACAATGTATGGGAATAGCAGCCACAACAAATGTGATAACAGAAAGGCTTAGTCTTAAGCAAATGTTGCTCACTTCATCTGAGAACAATGGCTTTACTGTTACAGCATTTGCGTGCTTTAATGACATCACTACTGGACAAGGTGATGCTGTTAAAGGAGTCTGATAGCTCTGTTAACTTTGGGATCTTTGATAATACTACAAAAGCCATTAAAAAAACCATTTCTCTTGTATTTTAATCCATGTAAGGACCTTGTGGGTTATAGGGTCATTAATTTTCCTGATGACTATCATACAATTTCTATTTCAAGCAATAAATTCATTTCCGTTCCTAGAATAATTCAGGTCGGAGGGGACCTCAGAAGGTAGGTGGTTTGGTACAAGCTTCTGCCCAAAGCAGGATCAGCTCTGAATGCAGACCAGGCTTTCCCTTCGGGTGAGGAGTCTGATTCTTGGTAAACTGTTTGCACAGCTGAATACTGAGTTTCAGCAACTATGTTTGCTCCTAGTCACTGACATATAGAAATGTTTGAGTAGTGTGTGCAATGACTGTTTTCTAGCTGTGTAGGTTTTTTCTTTGGTTTAACCTTGCTACAATGCTGTTGCTCTGTGTGTAAAAACTAGGATAATTCCTTTGCTGAAGTTCTTTCTATTTTTTTAATGTTACTGTTTCAGTTGCATGAACCCTTTCAGGGAGACCTGTACTAGGTGCTGTTATAGAGATAACAAGACTATTTTATTCCTAAGAGACTTAAGCTGTAGGATTTTATAGGTAGTGAGTAGATACAAGCAGAAAGGGAGAACTCTAATTCCTTTAAAAAAATAAAGGGAAAAGGGTATGCATGGTACATGCTTATTTGAAGAACATGTACTAACTAGAAACAAAAGCTGCTTAAGATTTTCTTCCATTTTTAAATGTATATATGTGTTCACTCACAGTTGAAGCAGGACTGCTTACGTTTCAGAGGCTACCTTACCCCACAGCTTTCACACTGAAAAGCAGACACAAAAAAGGCTTTTCTTTTTTTTGACTAACTCTTCAGTATCTGCTTTGGATTCTAGAGTCCTCCAAAAATTCCATGTTTGAGAGTTGGGTGGGAGAAGAGAGGAGAGGGCAAAGCACCATGACTGGGTGGTGATATTTTCTGCTGTCTGTGGTGTAAGATGTGTGTAGGGAATACCTACTTGAATACAGGTAAAAGGCTGCAGGGTTTCTTTTGTCGTTGATTTTTTAAAACAGCCAGTAAAACCATAGTAATATCTGGAAAGGGTTATAGGCTTGATACACAGAGTTTTGGCACTGTTAACCTTCTGCAGCATTTAGCAGACAGCTTGTGAGACAGAAGTCGACCAGTAGCTGTAGGATGAGTTTCTCATATTGTCACCTTATATGGAATAGAGAAATGAACCCAGGGTGTGGGGTTCAGTTTGCAGACTCCATAATGCTGATAACAGCAGCGAGTGGTAACAAGGATACAAGTGTTGTCATGTAGACAGCTACATCTGAAAATACGAGTGAGATCAATAGATCTATCAACATGCTTTTTACAGGGTGGTCGTGATAGCAGACTACAGTCGTGAATTAGTATTCTGTTTTATTAGGTGCTTGTTACACATACAGTGAGTTGCAGCAAAAAGTTGATATCTGCCCCCAGATTCTATTGGTAGATAACTCAGGCTTGCTGCTGAGTTGAGTCCAGCATCTACTGTGTTTGACACCTACTTGTTTCAAGTACCTTGTTCCTACTCCTCCTCAACATGCATAGTATTAGTTCAGCTGGACACAGGCTGCTATGCCATTCATATTATACTCATGGTAGAACACTGAAGATGTAGCAGTAATAGCTTCTTTTTACCAGATCAACAAGAGCTGAGAGAAACAGTTTTAGCTTCATCAAAACATCCCCAAATTAACTGCAGCAAGAGGTGTACCTCCAGTGTTAAAATGGTGTGTCTTGCCAGGAAAGTGTTATGAATGCTTACCTTTTTTCTGGCATCATAGAAGACACAGCTTATGTGTAGGAGCAAGTAACCCTATAAGCTGAAGAGTTGCAGCTGGACTTCAAAAAGTGTCAGAATCACAAATGTGCCTCGGTAAAGGGTCTAGTAAAAAGTGTATACAGGACAGAAAAGCTTAGAATGAGCCTTGGCGAGTCAGCTCTGTGTGTGTATGTAAATATAATTTTGGTATTAATTTGATGATTAATTTAAAGTAAAAAACATTTATTTTGGGATGCACAAAATGAAGACATAGAAATGTATGAAATTTTTTTGTTCAGTCTAAAGCAGAATGTTTGCTCTGTATTCTTTTAACTGTATATATCAGACAATGATGAAGGGATACAATTACGGAGACAGATAACAACATGTACAAGGATGTATATTTGGGGGGGACACGACACAGGGAGTATCTTTGATAACCTATTATCTCACACCCCTTTTAATCCAGTCAGTTTGAAATCTGTCCGAAGTGTATAATTTTGGTTTTGGTGGCCCTAGCTGTGCTTTGTAATAAACATATTCTTCGCCAAATGAATTTCATCCGCTGATGTGCCCAAAAGTATTTCAGAGCCACAGGATACCTAAGACTGAGATATTTCCCATTTAAATGTGGAAACAAGTGATTTTAATGATACTGAATTTGCACAGAATTAATATTGCTAAGCACTACTGTCCCATGTATGAAGTTGCTATGCATTTGGCTCTGTGTATGGGTATTACTTCATTGACTGACATCCTCCCTCTCAACAGAGGAGATTTTGACAAGATAGAGAATGGAGAAGGTGGGGCTTGGTAAAAAGACAGTTGTAGAGAGGAAATGACTTCCCAAAGAAGCTGAATGACGGACCAAAGACAAGAAGAGAGGTACAACTTCAACCTGGCAGATGCTGTAACAGGGACATCTCTTAGTCATTTTTTGCTACAAATGTCTCAAAGCCCCCCTCTATTTCTACTCACTGTAAAGTAATAGTGGTGCCTCACTGCCCTCTCTCTTTTAAAATAATGTCAAACTGGATCTGTGCTTTCACAACAAAACATGTTAGGGCAATGTTTCAGAGCTCAACTTGTAATTACAAACTGAAGGAGACTCCCATAGATTCAGTTACCAGCACAAGGTAGGATCCCCGGTTTCTGTCTTGTGTGATTGCTGTTTTGGAGTGAGCCTTTGACCTGCGTTCTCTGAGGAAGGCATCCATCTGAAAGTTTTAGAAAGGTGAGTCTTCTGTGGCCAGTGGGCAGGAGATAGGTAAGGAAAGGGAAGGAGAATGCCAGACAGCAATGAAGAGACACAGTACGGAGACCGTTGATGGCACGTAAGAGGAGAAACGAGATTTAAAGGGTAAGAGACAGAACTGAATGAACAAGCCAGCGTCACAGCAGGGAGTTCTCAAAGCTGTCCTTTGGGAACGTAGCTGATACGTTCACTTACGTAGAATGACCGAGTTAAGTGTATGTGTATATATTATAAGTGTGTGTGTGCACGCGTGTGTGTGTATAAAAAATTAAACCCAGCATGAGTAGTTTGGTTTCTGGAGAAGTTGTTGCTGGCAAAAGCATAGTTTTCTGTGATTATAGAAAATACTGGGGTGAGGGAAAGAAGAGTCGGTGGCTTCTGTTATGTGAGGAGCTATCTGGGTAAAAGCAACTGCTGAGGCCAGTCCATTGTATGTCATCTAGCTATGTTCCTGCAGTAAATATTGTATAAAAAACAGTTAAAGCAACTTCCATTATTAAAAAAAAAAAATTTGTCTTCTCCAGGTTTGCAACATGCAAGAGACCCTGGGAAGATACACCGAATACTTGTAACTCTTTTGCTCCTGGGAAGGGCCATTGCATCCATTCTATCAAGACTGAGCTCAGTGGTAGTTCTTTCTCCACGCTGATACTATAAATTTTATTCTTCAATGCATGGAATATGTGTCAGCGGGATTAAACCAGGACAATCTCCTGAATGTGAAACTGCAGAGAAGGCACTGGCTGTGACTTCCGAAGTAAGCCAACAACATCCTGAAATTCTTCATTTTTCTCAGATACTGTTATTAGTCAACTGACTCTTTCTGCAGATATCTGTTCTGAAATACTTTGACTTGGAGCAAGCACTGTTGCTAGGCTGCTCTAAAAGCTCGAGATGGCTCTGACTTCTCCAAAATCTGTAGCAGGGGATTTGACACAAAAAGAAGAACTCATGCTCCATGATGGAAACTGTTTCCATTTCCTCTCTGCAAACATCATCACAATAGGTAAGTGAAAGGTTACCGTCCTTTCATCTTATAATTTGGTATTGAAAGTACTTTTTTACTCCCAATTTACTTTTATTGTATTGAGATTTCATATGGGATTTCTAGATTTCCTTAAATTTGTTTGAGAGAATTGTGCTTGTATTGTGCTCAGTCTCTTTTTTTCTGTGTAGTTGGTATGATTAGAGTTTGGGTGAAGTGTGTTTAAAACAAACGAACAAAAAAAAGCCCAAAACCAAACCAAATACTTCCCCTAGGGCCCCCCCCCAAACAAACAAACAAACCCCAACAAACAAACAAACAAAAAACCCCACCCTCACCCCCCAGAAAAAAACCCAGCAAATGAAGTGTCACTACTCTGGCCTGTGTTTGACCTGTTCTGGTAGTGTCCAGGAGTTGGTGGCATATATGAGACTGTAAACACCTGATATAGTCCAGGAATTAAATGAGGTGGTAATGGAAGGCAAAAATTGTAGCAAGTTTAAATAAAATACGGAATATTGCCTTATACAATAAGGATATCTCTGAATAAGTATTTCTTATGGAACTTGCTTGTATACAGAGTCTGTGACGTTTGGGTCATGGGAAGGGACCTTCATGTGTAGAATCACTAAAATTTTCTCATCACATATTCTTAGACTGGAGGTTTTGCATGATCAACTCTATATTTGCAGTCTTAAGAAAGTTCAAACTGCTTTTATTTGTTTGTCAGCATGGTGTTGTGTTCACCTACTAGTAGCAAACCCCCTAACATGGAGGAAGACATGATTAAAACTGAGCCCTTTTTTGGCTCACTGTTTTAAACTGACACCTAGACTAACCCCTAACCCCTAAACTCTCTTTTCAACTAAAAGCAGTTAGTTCCTTGGTGATTTTAATGGAGGGTGAAATTTATGTGTGTATTTTAGAAACTATTTTGCATGAAGGAACTACTTGCTTTCTCGGTATTCATTAAGTACAGCATGAATTCTTATGAAAACTTTTGCTGCATGATAACATACAATTATGACTCTGTTACCAGTGTTTCCCAAGACGTGCTAGACAGCATAGTATCTTTGTGTAACTGGTGACATTTATACTTGAATAAATGACTGGAGTGTTTTTGAGATGTGCTTAAATAGATGGGAAATTGACTCCCAAGTTAAGGAAAAATACAAATAGTCACTCTCATCTAATGTGCTGATTAGAATCTTGATGTGTTGTCTTCTGTGGCTGTAAATAATAATGGTACAGCAAAATTCACTGGTGCATTTGAAGGACAACATAAGAGTACTCTTATTGGCCAGACCTTCAAACAGTGCAAGTTTGTGTTGGTAACAAACTGGCTCTGAATCATTGTCTGACTTGTGGCTTAAGTGGGGTATGCACATTTCCCATAAAATGCCTATGATCCCTTCTGGTCTTTAACTGAATCTCTCATGGCAGGGAATGTTTCAATTATTGGTTTGCTAAATACGTGAAGTTTAAAATGTCTTCAAACATCAATAAGCATATTTGGAGATACATACATACCTATCTGCTTTTGAAACCACAGATGACGTGCATGTCATCCATGATTTGTTAACAAAGAATCATAACATCGGTGCCTTTACAGAAACCAACAGATGCCTCTGTGTTCCTGGCTGTGTGCCTTTCATTGTATCTGTAAGAATTTAAGGTCTATGTGTTTGAAGAGTAACATATTTCCAATGTAAGCAGGTTTTCAAGTATAAAACCAAGCAGCTGTACACAGAAACTGCACTTGTGCTTTTAGATTTTTGTGTCCAAATGCTGTGGTAAACCAATATTAGACTATTTGCTTATTCTTATCCCTTCTTGTCCTCAACAGAAAACAGGTATCTGTTTTAGTTTGAAAATGTGGCTAACAAGTTAACACTCTTCTGAAAGAATGCAACCCTGCCCATTTTAAATTTGACCATTGCATTTCTAGCTGCCTCCTAATACTGGTTAGCAGAGATGTTTTTCTGAGAGATGCATTAATTAGCTGGAATATCTTCAATGAGTAGTAGTTTGGTGGCTTGTAGCTCCCTTTGGCAATTAATGTAGATTGGAAACAATACATCTAAAAATTAAGCTGACAAGACATGTAAACACAGATGAGAGAGAGAGAAAAGGAATAGAAGTCTTAAAGTCTTGGTGGTTTAAGAGATAAGCACTGGAATTTAAAAGGAATGTGTATCACTTCTCTGCAAGACAGGCAGACAGAAGATGGCCAACAAGAACTGGCTTTTGAATGTAGGTAGAAATGAGATCTGCCATTTATTAAATGGTATCAATCATACTCCAGTTAAGCATCATTTTTAGGGTTTAATCCAGGAACCGGTAGAGATCAGGATTATATGTAGCAGTAGGAGAGAGATACATATTTTCATATCTGGCATTGCAAGTTTTATTTCCATAGATCTCTGAAGCATCTTGTGCTGGTCATTGATCCTAAAATAGGAAAGTCTTTAGATTGAAATCATGTTCTTAATAACAGTGGATTTGAGAGGGAGGAGGATTGTAGGAGAGAGGACAATTTATAAGAATTACAGAATTCGGTCTATGCAGCTTTGCTAGAACAAATGTTTGTCTGCTGAATTCCTCTTAAGAAGGCAGTGAGGTATGCTGAATCTTTTTGTAGACAAAAAATATTTTTCTTGTCAAAGCAATTCATACTAATAAGAAAGAAACAGTGGTAGCCCTGTAACTTAGCATTATCCTTTTTGTGGGTGATTCCAGTGCAGTTGCCTATCAACTATTTTTCGGCTTTCAACCAGGCTCCTTTATTCAGCAGCAGCAAGTGCTCCTAAATATTGTATTTCATCTTTACCAGAAATATTCCAGAGGGAACGCTAAATGCTGGGAAAACTGGGAGGAATCGTTGCAGTAGGATGCAGCTATGAAGACCATAAGAACAGCAAGGAAAACCCAACCTCTTTCTCAAAGCAAAACATTTTGGACCACATTTTAAAAAAATGTAAATTAGTATAATAGATGAGATTGTAAAAACCAATTGCAACTTTTTTCCCTTGATTCTTTCAAGTGCTTCTGGAAAATCTTTCTTGAAGTTGATGAGAGCAGGATTTATACTGCCTCAGGTTGTGGCTCTGTGCCATGAAGTTGTCTGAATTGAGCTGAGAGATACAAAGCTCAAAGAATAACTATTGTTAGCTGTTGCTCTCTTTGGAGTGTTGACAGATTGCGCAGAGGAAAATGAGCTCTTCTCTTGGGAAGCTCTGGAGATTACAGATGTGATTTTGCACATCAGGTGTTGACTGGAGGTTGGGCAGGAGGAGGGGAATTGCGTAACTGATGTCTGTGGCAGATGAATTTGTGCTACAGGAGAGATCTGAAGGAGGAGGAGCTGGTTTGTTGCATTTAAAATAAAAAAAGTTGATTTAGCCCAAGATTTTAATCAGGACTTCATGTATTCAACACAGGACTCATTTGCTTGAAATAAATACATTATCATTTACTGCCTACAGTCATGAAGTAGACAAAGCTAAAAGTTTTGTCTGGGCTCTCATAGGAACTAGTTTCATAATTTTGGCCAAACTTCCAGCAATTGAGATCAATTTAGCTTTCTGCTGGCTTACAGTTTGGGCTGATACGTATATTTTTTTTAGTAGCATTAATGGAGCTGAATATATTTGTATTGTATTAAAATAGCTTGTCAGTGAAAATATAATCCATAATTAACTGTCATTACACTAGTTCTTCTCTTTATCTTATCATATATTTAGTGATACTAGTTTTTTCCTAGTAGAATTAGCCATCGTGTTTGATCATCGTCTAAATGTGCTTCTTGGGTTCACTGTATGCAATAATACTTAAATATTCTATATTTTTTCTTGAATTTATGCAGGTAAGTGGTGCATCTGTTCACAAATAAATTATTCCAATGACAGCTTTTTTATTTTTAAAAAATAACCATAAAGCATATTCTTAATTGAAAGGTAATCTAAAGGAAACGGACAATTTTTTAACTTCCTGCAAACAGTAGCTAGTTTTGCTATTATGCATGTGTTAAATGCATACGCATTTTCTCAGCAATGTTGTAGGATTTTTTTTTTTATTCTTTCAAAAGTCTGTTGAGCCTCTACTAGTGTCCTGTTTGCTTATTGCAGCTTAGGCAAATGCCCAAGCAGTTGGCTAAATGAAGCTTGAGTGTCATGATCACTAGCAATGGAACGAAGCCTGTGCTGAAGTCCTTTGCTAAACTGGGACGTTCCTAAGAGGTGTTATTCTTAGCTGATGAATCTCTGGACTACTGAAGGCCTGTAGTGGGATCTTTAGCATTCTGATGTCCTCTCTTGCCTTTACACAACTCTTGAGCTCTCCTGTCCTTAACTCTGCAAGCTGTTCAATTCATATCTTGTGGTTCCTCAGCATGTCAAGATACCCGTGCTCATGTGCTCTGCGGAAGGTTGCCCCAACACTACTGTTAAGGTGTGTCAATAGAAAAAGAGAAATATTTATAAAAATTGTTTCCTGCCTTTCACCTGCAGATCAAACCAACAATGATAACTTTTTTTCCTAGCTCTTTCTCACAAGTTGGTTTGCAAGGGGTTTGAAAAAGAAGAGTGTAGAAATTTAGAGGTGACATAGGTGTATTACATCATCTGTCTGTTTTCTGGCACTATAGAAGTAAGAGGGTACGTTCCAGTTATTGCAATATTATATAAACTGACTTTTAGGGAACGACTTCTTATTTGTAGGATGAATTGTAATTTGTTGCCTCCTCAACAAGAATTGTCCATTATGTGCTTCTGTACATAAAGCTCTATCAGTGTGCATACGTAGGACAAAGTGCAAAGAAATAGCAGAAATAGCTGGAGGGAGAGAAAGTCTTCATTGTGCCTGTGCAGCACTTCCAGCATTCCAATGCAAGTGGGTCTGAACCTAAACAAAAGCTGGTCTGCAGCTCAGGAATCCCTTTGCAGACTTGTTCTGAACGCCTACTTGAGTTTGTTCTTACCTCCCTAATTAACTCTTTATATGACTCAGTTTAAATGCTGTGTAGTGCAGTGACAGCTTTTGTCTTATTTTGCCTTTGTATTGTGATAAATGCTGAGCAATCTACACAGAAGTGATCATAACACTATTGAGCTGTTGTCTTGAGTAGCCTGTACTTTCAAATATGGTATTTCAGCTTTATCAAGTCTATGCTGTCAAATGTAACACTTCAGCTTTCTCATTCGGGTGAATATATCTGCAAGAAAATTTAGGAAAGGATGGAGCTAGAGAGTTAAATCCCTAGTTGGAATAAATCCATGCACTTAAATAAATGCTCCTCATTGATCATTTGGTCCCATAGTATCATAGCTACCTCCAATTTGCTTCTGTACCGTACATATTAATCTTAGATGGCTTGAAACTCTTAGTGTTCTGCAGTTTTCTGATGTGTTTCATCAGTTGAGACAAACAGTTATCAAAACTTGTTGCTTTTTTTGGAAGAAAAACTCTGCTTTTCTATGTAGGCTGTATATGGATGAGGAATAAGATTGCTATGTAAAAAGGAAATCTGAGTGGAATGCAATCAACGTTTACATAATTTTGCTGTACAATGTGATTCAACATTATTACAGCAGCATTGGGAAAGTCCAAAATCAAGGAGGTATATGGCAAATTCAGTAATCCTCTATTTTTCAAATCTGTTCTGGCATGTCTAGACTCACTTTTCCCTTGTAATCTGATGGAAGTGTGTTGTGCACAGACATGCAAAATCCTGTTTGCTTAGATATATAGTACATCAGATTAGCCTGGAGAAGTACTTAAGATGGCCTTCGGCATGTGGCTCTAACATGCTGCCTGTCTACATGAGCAGTGCTTCTGTCATGGCAGGGGGTTGGAGTAGGTGATCTTTAAAGGTCCCTCCCAACCCAAACGGTTCTATGATACAAGTTTAGCTGAAGAACAGACACACAAGTGATATTATGTGAATTGGCATCAGCTGTCTGAAAGTAACTTGAATTAAAGCTAGATTTCTGTGAAACTGCCATCAGTTAAAAATAAAATGTGAACTGATATTGTGGTTCTACTAGTTCTACATGTATTAGTGAATGACTGAAGAACGGATACTGATTTTGGTTTCGTTTTTATTGATGCAGTTTGAATCAAACCTGAAAAGACACACTGTTTATTCCAAGTGTTTAAACTTAAACATGTCATTCTCCTTGATGTGGTACTACAGAGACAGTGGATACTACAAAATTCTGACACCAAATCCTGAAGCTTTTGCGTAGTCTTAATGTAAAGAATTATGTTTTCAACACCTATTTTCCTTCCTGAATGGAGAGTAAGGCTATAGTGTAACGAATATTGCAAGCTGCTGTTTGTCCTCCTTTTTGCTGCAGAGGCAGAAATGAACAAGCAAGGCTTGCAGAACGCACTGTTGTTCCCTTTGTTGGCAATGTCAGCTTATACTAATTTAAAATGTTCATGAGTCCATGGACCGTTGTAATAAAGACATGAATCTAAGGATATAATACTGGACTGCTCAGTAGGCCCAGAGTCTAATTCTGATTCTGTTACTGATTTTTTTTGTTTGACTGTTTTTGTAACTTCCCTTTGTCCTTCTGTTGTCTCTTATTTTGATTATAAATGGGAACTGCTATTCCTGCACAAAAGTCACGTTTGGGTCTTTATTACCTGTGCTGAAATACAAATAATAATAATGTTCAACCTAAACCATTCAGAAATGAAATAACTATAGTAAGCTCTCCTAGATGAGTGACACTTGTGGGTACGGGTATCATCTGCTTGGGAGCTGTCCTGCAAAATACAATCTGTAGACTCCAAAAGAGTCTGAATCCTGGAAGTTCTGTGTAGCTAGAAATATTGAGTTAGGTAAAAATAAGTTTGGTGTATTATTTATTCTCTTTCCTGCCAAAAAACCAACCAAAAAAACAAACAAACTCAAGCCACCCCATCTAGACATACAGAAATTTTAAAATTAGATTTAGATGGTTTTGTATTAAAAAAAAAAAAAGCCATGTCTTTTATGATGAAGGGCTGTCTAAGAAGCGAAGCAACTGTTGTATAAGGCAAATGTTCTTTTAGCACTCTCATGTATTCTAGGTACCGGTTGGTTCCATTTAGGGATGCCTAATCTAAATCTGAGGGACTGACATGCTAAGAATGGGAGGGAAAAGCTGCTATTACTTTTGTCAGGTTAACATTTTAAAGTATTGGAGAAAGACCTAGAGTAGGGCTATTAGAAACACGGATTGAGCTGCGTGTCTGTGAACTGTACACAAGGATGGCAGCCAGCAGTTTCCAAATTCTGCTGCTTGCTTTTTGCAGTTGTCCTGGATGAGCTGAATCCTTGCTCCATGCCTCACAAGATTAAAATGGAGGACAATAACAGACTGTCTGTGTTGGAGCCAGCTATATATGCTTGCTCCAGTTGATAGACGCTTCCTAGTCTGGGTAGAGAATTCCCCCGCAGTCCCTCTCAGACTAACATTTCCCCTGTATGCGGGACTTCTATAACATAAATTCTGTGCCTTGGGCGTAAGACGATTTCTTTGGAAGTAAACTTGTTTGTATCTGAGGGGCAGAATTTGTCCTAGAATACATAAATTTTAAAAAAGGGTTTAAATAGAGGGCTCAAAAGTGTTTCTGTGTGTACTGTACTGGATGAATTTCTATTCAGGCTTCTGGGTGAGTAACAAATTAACAGTATTAACTTCATTTGCAGAAGAGGTGCGAACATTTAGACATTCGTGTTAGACCTGTGCCGCAACTGATACGCGCGTCTGCAACTCTGAGCTTTAGCACTCTGAACGTCAGTACCCAACAGCTGGAACAGTAGAGCTGATAGATTGAGGTGTATTTCTACAGTATTGCTGGAGCCCATTTCAGCCCAGAATTTCTCTGAGTTTAGGCATTTACTGCTTCCTAATGCAGATTCAAAAATTGTGCCGTTTATGTAATGTAGTGTGCGTTGTAAAAGAGAAAGTATCTTGAATTATTTGATGACAGGAGCAACTTCTGGTCCTCAGGTCATTTTGCAATCCAAAAGGTAATCGTTGACTAACTTCACACTAGAGGGCAGCGGTGTTCTTAATTTCATCCGTACATTCATTATGCTATACACATGCATGTTCCATACATACATTACATACATCTGACGTAGGGCAGAGATGTGCGAATCCTATATGATGGAAGGTACCAGGGAGACATTTGGCTCAGTATGCAGTCCCTGCTTCCCTCCCATCTCTCCACCAGAAAAGGGCTGAGCAGAGGGCTCAGTCTTCAGAGTCCGGGTTGAACCACTTGAGCCCAGGTTACAGGGCCTTAAAGTATTTGTTTCCAGCTGCAAAAGGTAGCTCAACAGAAACTTGAACAATCATTTTTGTGATGGCTCGTTAGAGTTTCTCTTGCAAATTATTTCAGCAATCTTCACTTTAAAAAAAAAAAAAAAGTGAGAAAAGTCACTAGAACTTAATATTTGCTTAAGTGTACCTCCCAAAACTTAAGATTTATAAAATCATTCGAAGTTTGAGTAAGATACGGATGATGGCATTTAAAGACAATGCTTAGTTACACTTTGTCACTTGTTTGCAACAAGCGATGCCATGTAAATATCCCTGATCTGGGTTGTATTTCCATGTAATCATTCAATTAAAAAAAAAAAAAATCTTACAGCAATGCCCACAACTTAAGCCTGTTTTTGCAGCTGATTGAGGAGTGTTAATCTGAGAATTTACAACAAAAATGTTGAAAGTACTTGGCATGGTTTTATACATAATAGCTACTGACTTTTATACTCATTGTATTAACCGCTGTCATTATTAAAGGACCTGAATTGATGCTGAAGTGCACACGAGGAGGATAGCTTAAGATGCATGACCATAACTGAGCTATCAAATCACTAGGAAACCAGCATGAGAAAACAGACTGAGGGGAAGTAATAGTTGAAATTAATGAAAGCATTAGGAAAACTTAACTAAATGGAAAGTCTGGACTGATTGTAATTCACTTTGGTTATTTTTTGTTTTGTTTTGAGATATTCAAAGATATGTAAAGCAGCTAATTTATATTTCAGATCATTTGTGCAAAAATTTAATCTTGCTGTATCTGAAACATTTAAAATGCCAAAGGGTCCAATAGGGTTCAAAAGTACTCTGATGTACTGCACTGAATGAAAATATTTCTTGAGGCTGCTAATGTTCGTGATGAACCAGTTAAAACTCATCTGACTAAGCATTTCAAGATTGCAGTAGAATAAATCTGGAACATTTCAGACCAGTTTAATGATCTTGATCTGTGCTCTCATGACACAAAAGCAACATAAATCTCTCAACTTTCTAGCTTGTGTTTAGACCAATGCAAGCACTCCAAACCCTGGATTCTCTCAGCTGTTATCTTCCTTTACCTATTTACAGAGTGGCCTTAGAATACCACTATTCTGGTTTATATTTATTTCCTACCCTTCTGTAGGATAAATGATGATACAAGGCAGAGCTCAATAGTAAATCTGGACCAAGCAGCATACAAGGATCTTGCATTTCTTCTTGACTATACTGAGCATTGATTTCTTGTCTTTCAGCTGATATGATTCATATATTCCTTTTTCCTGTCTTTGAGCAATGCATATTTGTTTTCTTAAGCATATTGGGTGGATCAAATGAGCTTTTTAAGCCTTGCCATTTAGCCCAAGTAGATTCAATGGGCAACAAAAAACTGTCAAGCTTTCTAGATTCACTTCTTTCTTGGTTTTGTTTGGTTGATGGTTTTGTTTCCCGTTTTTTTTAAGTGAAGTGTATTGTAATGTAGTTCTTGGTGGCTCTGTGCCAAGATGCCTAAAGGTGTTTAGTCTCCTATCTGCTGTTTAGGCATAGACATTCCCACTGAAATGTGTTGGAAGTTAGGAGCCTAAATGCTATTGAATTTGACACCCGCAATAGAGCGGAGAGGTCTCCGGTTTGTTGCCTCCAATTCATACATCATTTGACCTTTGGAATCTTGAAATACTAATAACTACCTGTCTTTGTCTTAGTGGAGTTCTGTTAGGATAAATGTGTGGAAGCTTGTGAAACTGCCAGAAATAGCATAAAGAACCATAAAGGGACCATAAAGGTATTTCAGACAGAAGTCTGATTTGTTGGTTGTTCTCCGTTGTCAGTAGGAATATTGCAGTTTGGCTGCGCCTTTCTTTGTGTGCTGTTGAAGTCATGCGACTGTAATAAAAAGGGGAGGGTTACTGGGATAGCCAATTTATATGCTAGCTTTCTTCTGTAGAAGTTAACTAGTGAAAAGAAGATAAAAGGTACTGACCGAACTATGTTGCAGAATCAGTGTTTCTTCTGTACTGAGGAAAAAAAAAGCGGTGTACTACGCACGTAGATATAGCCATATGTTAGCTTTAGAGTAGAAAGCTGCATCTCAGATTTTCACTTCTGTAAAAATCCTTCACTTTAAAGTTTGAAAAGGAAAGTAACAAATTGCAGGTTTGATGGGTTAAGTCTTTCTAATGAGTAGAAATTCAGCTTGGACTGCCTTTTTTTGAGGTGCTAAAGACTACTATATTACTCCAAGACAATTTAAAGTGCTCTAGAGAATCTGTGAGCAAGTTATATTGCCCTTACAGAAATAACCAGTCTTGGAGAAGAGACTGACCAAGCCCCTCTTTACTTCAGGCTTAGATGGCACTAACTGAGTAACATGCTATCAGTATCAGTGTTGTCTGATTCAAGCTATGGCTGTGATGTTAATGGATCTATTTTTGTGTCGCTTGTGGGAGAAGTGGAATTATTTTGTTGAGGTAAAGCCTGA
Source organism: Nipponia nippon (assembly GCF_047370975.1). Lineage (NCBI taxonomy): Eukaryota > Metazoa > Chordata > Aves > Pelecaniformes > Threskiornithidae > Nipponia > Nipponia nippon. The sequence continues at coordinate 7,805,154 of NW_028262335.1, forward strand.
GGCCTATTAAACTTTTGGTGTGCTGGTGTTCATAGCTTTTATGCTTGAACATGGATTAGAAACTACATCACCTGAATACTATCGTCTGTTTCTTCTTCCACCTCCACCAAAATCTTCCCCCTCAAGTTTTTTTGCTCTTTCTCTTGTATATCTGTTGCTGCCTGTAAAGATTTCAGAAGTATGTAGTGGGAAATGGGACGCATCAAGCAGAATAAATAGTACTGTTTGCGCACACGTTCCGGAGCCTAGGATGAGAATCTTGCTAATGCAATGGTCTGTATCGCTATTGCCATCTACTGGATGAATGCACAAATGCTAAGCTGGCATCATGAGCACAAACCTAACTAAAAAGGAGAGAGAGGAGGCTTTGGAATGAGAAGTTACGTATGGTAATTAAACAGCTCTTGTGAAGAGTACGGTGACAAAAAATATGATGCATAAATGTGGCTCTTCTACCGCATATGACCAGTACTGTGCAGGCTTCCTGTGAAAGAGAAATCCCAGAAGACTGCACTGCATGTGTGCTCATATTTACATAGCCTCCAAACATTCACTTCATCCTTCTAGAACGCAGGTTTGGGAAGTTTCACGCTGCCTCGGAACCAGTTCTGTTGGAGTACTGTTATTCCTAGAGCTTTTGTACCGGGCATCACTTGACGGTTATTACCTAGAGCAACTGCTCCTGTGTTCCCTCAAAATTGCTGCTAGTTGCAAGGCAGAATAAAAGTTCTTGATAGGCGTGAGTATCTGGTAGCAGGGAATTTACATTTCTTTGTACTTTGCTTCTTAGAAACTAGTGAAATAAAAATAATGCCAGTCAGATGGTTATAATAAGTGCAGTATGTTTAGAGGCAGTAAACTAAGTTCTGGATTGACTGAACCAGTGCTGGAACAATCAAAAATAAAGTCTTTATAATGCTGTGAGGGGAAAAATATGTTCCTTTCATTCATTTGGATGGGTGTTTAGCCTGTGTGTTTGTCAAAGGGGTGGGGTGGGGGTGGGAAATCCAGTAATCTTTAGTAAAGTTCAACTATATTGGCATTATCTGTGGGAAGTTCTTAAGATGCAGCCATTAGCTGTGCATAAGTCTGTCAATCACATCAGCTCAGAAGGATGCTGTTCTTGTAGGCACTGTAAACGAAAGCTGAGTCTCTCCCTCATACATTTTCTCACAAGTAAATTATTTGTGCCGTTGTGTCTTACAGCATGGACTGTTGGCTTCAATTTGCATTTGGAGGTTGGCAAATGGCTTTTTAAAACCCCAGCCATCTCCGACTGTGTGATACTCTTAAACCTGCCTGGCTTTAGATATTGCTTGCCTCCCAAAACATTTAAATGCCCTTCATCTACAAGCGGTTTCCTTTTTATCTTTGTTCACATCAGAATCTTATCTGTCAGTTCGATCTGAGGTTAAATACTTCATCAGAGAGAGGAATGCTTTGTTTCTTGAGAGAACAAATAACTTCAGTTGTCTTCTGAAGCAAATCATAGTGGTTTTCTACAGTTAATTAACTATAAGGAACTGCTTTATGTGTGGCTGCTGCTATCTTCTAGGCAAATCCAGGATTCTTCAGCTGCATCACTGGCAATATAGTAAAAAAAGAGAATACTCTGCTTCTGAACTCATGATCTCAGAGATGCAAATCATGAGTTAAACCTGTGTAGCCAATGTGAAGAGAAGCTGTTCTGTTATGGACCTTTTCTGCTGAAAATGCCTTGCACAAAATAGAAGAGCTGTGAATGGTTTATAGAGAAGAGTGAATTAAATTTTTTTTGCAATATTTTAAGGTTTTGTTAATTTTTTTTCTCAGTGTGAGACAGACTCCTTAGCTAGTGATCAGAATGAGTCTCAAGGATCATGCTTGCAATGATGGGGAACCCTATTGCTTCTTTGAATGTTTGAGATTCAGTAGTATTAAGCCAAAATTACCTTAAATGGTTAAAGAGATCTTTCTGAAAAAGATATTCTTCTGAGTTGGTCCAGATGCTGTTGCTGAGAAACTAGTGTTACCTCTAATGACGAGAGAAGTTCTACTAGCAAATGTGTGTTCCTTTTTTCTTTTTTTTCCTCCTTTATAACTCCTGGGAGGGTGCCTGAATAGCGTCCTCTTAGATGAGGAAGAACAGTGCCATGCGACAGCACAGTAAGAGCCTTTGCAGAGAGTGGGCCTAAGCAGCCCTGTAAAGGAACTTCTGTAATGTGCATGGCTGGTAATTACAGAGCTGGAGCTTACCTCAGCAAGTGCTTGGCTTTGCTAGTGACATCTCAAATATTTGTGTTCGTTTTTCTTTAACATGGCCCTTATCTCAAGTAACAAATAAGGCTTCCTTTATCCTACAGTGAGTGTTTTCCTTGGCATGTATTTTAAATACAGAAATGTTAACAGGTTCAGTCCTTTATTTCGTTTAACTATGACAAGTTCCTCTCTTCCTTTGATATTGGGTGGAGTTTGGGAGATGCTCCTCTGGGAGGAAATAAAGAGCCAAGGTTCAGGCCATAAGCTCACCAAGGATCTGAATCTATTAGAACACATTTTGGCATTTTACTGAATTTTATATGATGTCATCATGTTGATCTGTCTGTGTTCCTTTTCCTTGTATTTAAAACTTTTCATTTCATGCTTTTAAATATTTGAGTGTTGTTAAGCACAACATTGCACTGCACTATATAATTGTGAAACAATATGACAGATATAAATCAGGTTTTTAATATTTCATTTTGGCCATTTCCATAATGATTTGATCAGAACAGTCTCTGAATAATACTCATTTAACCATGTCTAGGGCTAATATTCTAAAATTTAACGAAGAATTGAGACCAACTGTTTAAACCACTCAGAAGGTATGGTTTGATTTATTTTTTTCAATAGTCATAGGACATGTAACTGTAGACAGTCAAAAAAATAATTTAATCCAATACTCTACCACTTGCCAGAACCACTGGTATTTTCCCTGAATCTTTTTCCCTCCCTGAAATGCTGAAGTTCCAGACAATTGTCTCAGTAAAAAAGGAGAAGACAAAAGATTTTGCACCTGTTTAGAGACCATCCTAATACCCTTAACTCTGGTGTATCTCTTACTGAATGGGAAGGGGGTGTGTTGGTTCCTAGTAGGCTAGCAGGATTTGTGATTGAATCTAAGGAAGAAAAAACTTCAGGTTTGTGTCACAGTGAACAAACTTTGTGCTTACATATGCAGGTACTTAGAATGTGCAAGACCATTAGTGAAAGTCAGAGGAAAATAATTCCAAGAAAGTGTGCTCCAGTACAAGAGCACACTTTGTGAGAGTGGCAGGTGTAGGAGCTGGATTGCTGTCAAGATCAAGCTTAAAAGTCAAGAAATGGCGCTTAATGAAAGTTCAAAATGGTCATTTGTTAGAAGCACTGGCATTCAGATCCATGATGGCAGAACAGGTTTTGTTCTTATCATTTACTAGCAGAAATAAGGAATAGATGGACAACGAAGTGCTATTTGAAGGGGAGGGGGAATGGTCTGTGCTTAATCTGGCGTGCTGCCCTCCAGAGGAAACCGGTTACTTAGGAAAATCTAGTTCTTTTGACTCATTTTTCTCATGCAGCTCTAGGTAAAAAATTGCATCGGAGAAGTTTCACCAGGGACTAAAAAGTTAAAACTCTCTCAAGAGATGCAAATATCTACAGCATATAGTGCGCCCAGGAAAACACTAAACTTGTGAAAACCTTTACAGTCCTGGTTGATTATACTGAACTGGCTATGGGGTGGTGTTAAACTGTGCTTCTTTATTAGAACAGGTGATTGAGAAAAGTGGAGCAAGACCGTCCTTTCTTACAGGACTGTAAATTCACAGCAAAAGAACAAACATGATTCTGTTCTGTTACCTTGAAAACTCAAGTGTTTGGGGATGAAGGTGGTATATACAGGTGCATCCACATTTTATTTTTCTAGAGGCAGTGAATTTGTTTTCTTTGCAAATGATTTTGTTCTGTTATTTTGGATGTTCGGGGTTAGAGGTTTTAAATACTCTACCTGAAGAAGCAGCAAGCATTAGTTTGTGGAGAATAAATATCTATTAGAGATCTCTACACGTTTTAGAAGCCATTAGTGACTGGGGATCACGGTAAACTTAGAAAGTTCATAGGATTTGTGATCCTTAATCACTCTGGCATAACTGAAAAGGGACACCTCCTATGGTTGTAAGAAATGATGGCTGTGGCAGTGTGTGACTGTAGTCCTTGTGAAGCAGAGGAAGAGAAAATCGGAGGAAATCTCAAAAGAAGGAACATGAGCATTAAACAGCTGTCATAAAGAATTCCCCTGTTGCCTTAGAGGAAGAGACATTGCAGTGTCAACTGACACTAGAGATACCAAGAATGAGATGCCAGTCGATGAAGAGTTAATTGTTCCAGCAAAAAGTAGTTTAGATAAAATCCTACCTCTTTTCTCTCCCCCTGCTTCCTCGGGTGTTGTGTGCAGTAAAGGAGCTTGTACCGTCAGAAAACTGACAGTGATTTCTCAGTGACTATGCTAATAAATGGGATGAAATTTAAACTGCCTTCTCACACAAACAGAAAGAGGGACTGGCAGAAGAGGGAGCAAGACGGAGGGAAAATGCTGAGTATTTTTACATTCTAACATAGGCAACTGGAAAAAATATTCTTATTTCCACAAGACGATGGATTTAGGAAGCCCAGCGCAGAAGCACAGTAGGTGGATTTATTCTTTTTAGCATATACACTAGAATTTTAGCTGAAGGGTAAATTGTACTTGTGCTTATGGGCACAGTTGCTTTTTAGTAGTACTTTAACGTCACGTTACTCTTCCTTTTTTCTCACTTGTTCAGGTATTTATTTAGCTGTTTGACCCCATTTGTTTAGAAGATAATATTTTTTAGACCTTATCAGCACACTGTTATTGCAAAAGCTCTTTTATCTCTAAGCAAGCATGTTTTATTAATTATGGCCATAGTATCTAGATGAATAAAAAGACTGTTAAGTAAATGAAACTCCATTCCACTTACTGTAAATGAAATATGTACTGCTTCAGGGAAATGGTAATGCTAAAGATAGGGCAATTCATACATAATTCTCTGACAAGTTTGTTTACTTCAGAGCAGTTTCATTAGCTATAGACGTTACATTTAAGTGTACCTTGCAAACTTTACTGATGGAGGAAATGAAGGCTGGCTTTTAAATAAGAGGGACTACACCAGAATGCAGTGTGCTAAACTCTCTGCATCATTTCTTAACGTCATTAATCATTGCTATCTGGAATAGAACCATTTATGCTAACTGCCACGCAGTTCTGATGTTCTTGCCTTCTCTCGGGGATTATACAGTACTTGTGCTCTTGTAGGTTATGCTGATCAGGTTTGATTGTGCAGTCACTCTTATCTCTGGCTGTGGTACACAGCTCATTTAAGCCATTAACATGTTTAGATCTCAGACTTATTCTCCAGTGCTGTGTGGTGTTTGTGGTTCCATAGATGCATATGTCAATGGCATGTTTTATGACAAAGCACATCTGTATAGAGGATGATGTTACTTGTATCTTTGTTCTGTGTGAGGATAAAGCTATCACATCTTTAATGATGGTTGGAACACTTCAGGTGTCCTATGTGACGAGCCATTTTCAGCTGATATTAGTCAATAAATGACAAGTAAATTGCAGCTAACATGTGGAATGCATCTAACTGTTAAAAGCACCTGCAGACATTCAAGTGCTGTGCAAGCCAGGTCCTCAGAAAATGTTATATGGGGAGATCGGAGTTTATTCTTAGCTCTACTGAACAACCACTTAACTGTCTTGCAGGGTGCAGTGCTACCTTCTTTTTTTCTGTGCCCCCAGAAACAGTGACCTTGGGGATATTCTTCTAGCGGAGCAGTTCTATTCTTGCATTTTTCTTCTCTCTGTGGGCTTTATATAACCTTCCTCGCTCTTCTAGCATGGATTTGCCAGAGTACTATTGAGATGCTTGTGATTAATCCGCCACTGGAAGAGCTTTTTGTAATGGTGCAAGTACTAGATGTTAGATCCAAGCTTTGTACAGACCGGTAGGATAGGGATAAAGTCTGTATTTTCTGCATTGTGTATCATGGCCATGATGTCCGGTAGATTTGGTATCAGAGTGACTCGGCCAATAACTATCCCCAGAGAGTCTGTGCTGCATTCTTTACTGTCTGGTTTAGAACCTGATTTTCTTTCCCACTGTGAATTTAGGGGATTTGACCGATTGTGCTGTGTGCAGTTTGCTGTTTACTTCTCAGTAAAAGTTGCTAACTGACTTCAAGTAATATCCAAGCTATGCAGATTTCCCACTTTGATCAGAACAAAGTTTGAGGCAACCACAGAAGTGTGAGGGAGTTGTGAAGGTCCCATGCTACATTTTTGTTGTGAAACATGCAGCATAACTAGATAATTTCTGGACAAGAGACAATTTCAGGACAGTGACAGATTGTTCCAATCCTTTTTTTAATGGAGAAATAATATTATATCTGTCCTGAGCACCTGAACAGGTGATGCTTATGCTCTCGATGATGAGGTGCAGTAAAAAAAGTAAGGAGGCTTTGGCAATTACCTGGAAGACACTAGCCTGCATTGGCATAGCTTTTTATCCAAGGTATATAGTTCATGCAGTGGATTGTGCCCTGAGCTCTTGTGCCTGTCTACACAGTGAAATGATTAGAGGTGTATTTCCAGTTTCTGTGAAGATCAAACAGTGTGTGGGTGTGCCGTTCCCTGTTTCTCTTCCTGCCCTTGACCGTGGTTGCTCTTTCTGGGGCTAATGCAGAGCCTGCCGACCTGGATGGCAGAGCGGTCCTTGCCGTGGGGTGCAGCGAGGTGCAGGGCAGCAGCGCGGGCCAGCCACACCTGTGTGGTGGGAGCAGGGTGCCCAGCTGGCCACCGCTTCTCAGGCCCCGTCCAATGCTGTTTCCAGTTTTGGTTCCTCAACACATGGGTGATGTTTCCAACTTGAGACTCCAGCAGTGCTTCAGCAGATGTTATGGGTCTGGAGCATATGATGTACAAGGAAAGAGGGTGAGGGAACTGGTTTTGGCTAGCTTGGAGAAGAGAAACCAAGGAGGAGAAGTAATCGCGGCTTTCCGTTGCTAACAGGTACTTACAGAGAAGGTGGGTCCTGACTCTTCTTGGAGGGCCATAGTGAAAAGGCGAGAAGCAAAAGGACACAAGTTGCAGCAAGGGAAACTTGAACATGGCGGGGGCGGGCATGGACCTCAATGACAGTGATTAAGACCTCTTAAGTACTACACCAGGTTGCCTGAAGAAGCTGTGAGATCTCCATTTTGGAAGACTTTCAAAAGACAACAGAACAAGTACGGAGCAACCCGACCTAAATCTGAAGTTTTAGCCCTGCCGTGAGCAGGTGGTTACCCTAGATACTCTCCAGAGGTCCCTTCCAACCCAAACTTATTTCAGCATTTCTGAAGAACAATATTGTAAGGTGATGCTTTTAACTTTTACCCCAAAGTTAATGTTACAGTAGAAATTATAATTAGAGTAAGATCTGGAATCCGAAATCCTATTTTCTATTTTTTATATTCTAGCTCTGCTATACAGTGATTCAGGAAACCTGTAAGTTTCATGAATGCCTTGCTAATTTCTCTGGAGAAGGTTTGACAACATGGCTCTTGGATGTTACAGCTCTTGTGAAGTTTAACTAAACTGAATTTGCATCCTACAGCTGCTTTCATGTTTAGCCTGCCATATGCCTGTATTTCGTGACTACTTGTTTTTAAATTAAATTAGGAATAGTGGCCATTAAACAGATTGTGTCTGCTACATCTCTAGTAAGTGACGTGATTTTTATCAACAGGTGCAACCTATAGTGTCTTAAATTTCCTTACTCTTCCATCTAGCATCTGGGAAAAAGCAGCTCCCAAATATAGGTCAGGAAACTGCATTATTAAGTTTATGGATAATTAGTATGTTGCTGAGGAGCTAGGACACCAAGAATACATGTCATTGATTTAATTGTAACAGCAAAACACAAGCTAGACTTTTTATCAGGCTGCAAACATTTCAGATTAAGTGGTCATCTTGCCAGTGCCATTGTTCAGAAGCCACCTGCAGCTTTGGCTTCTGCCAGTTACACGATAACAGTATAAAGCAGTTTTTTCCTTCTCTTTGAGAACTGGAGAAATAGTGAGTCTTGCTTTATTAATCTACCAATACTTGTATACAGTGGCTAAACAAGGTACACAGGCAGGTTTAAGATGATTTGGCACTTTTCTACCATGGCAAGATCATATTTTCCAAACCAGAAAGGCCCAGCAGTAATAGGGAAACTTTCATGGTTACCTTGTTTTCTTCTGGAACTGATGCTAGAGATGCACAGTTTATAAGCCTTTTTGTTTGCTAATAAATCCTCTCCCTGAAGGTGCAATGTAACATGGTCCTTTTTGGTTTTGCTTTTGTCTGAAAAAATGCTTTACAGGTGGTAGGCACTTTCCCTTCAATGCATTCCCATGTCTGTCTTGGAAGGAAACCGATTCCTTCAGTATGAATCTTTCATTTGCTGTGGACTGTAAGGCTTGATAAGTAAATTTTTCTAAAGTTTCTTAGAGGGAAGGTATTTTACAAGAAAAAAAAACGTGAACACTAACAGTGAGGGAGATGTGAAGTTGTTATACATTGATTTCTAATAAGCTAGAGACATGGGAGTGCTCAAAATGTATAGAAGAATCAACATGCACATGGAAAACGTTACAGTGGAAGTATCCTTAAATCATTATTCTGTTGCATCATGTTTTAAGGAGAAAGACTGGTCAAAAAGTTGAAATAACAGCTCTCGGATGGAATAGTCCAATGTGGATTTTTATCGCAGTGGCCCTCATGACACTTCTGTCAGTGAAGACTTCTGAGAGGAAGAAAGTTACCATTTAAATGCATTCTTCCTGCTCCAGGACCATCTGCCGCCGTTAGGAATTTGGGATTGTGGTGCACGTATTTTGTTGTCACAAACTTTTAAAAGGTAACAGTTCAACTTGCTTGGTGTAAATCAGGAGATTGTCTGCATCTCAAGAAAAGGGCAGAATATTCAGATAATGAGTACAGTAAATGGACTTAAAGACTGACTTGCTGGATCTGTAAAGGTAATGAAGCTTTTATGCATCCATGGGAGGAAACTAGAAGCAGTGCTGCCAAGCTGAACCAACTTACATGGATGATGAAAGAAAAATTGCTTACCTATATAACGTTGGTAGGAATTCAACATGCTAGCTAATGATCAGGTATCTTTTAGTAATGCATCAGAGATTGTCTTAAACGAGTACTTCCAGATAACACTGGATACTTTGACTCCTTGGGTACAGAGCGTAATCAGATCAGGCATCCAAAAACTAATTCCCCTTTCCTTCTCTTCATAACACCAGGACACTGCCTTCATCCTTTGGTCTGGTAGGCAAGGTTTGGTTCATTTCAAATTCATTCAAACTTTGGTCTAACAAGCTTTAATTGGATGTGCCAGGAATATACCTCGGTTGTCTTATGTGGAGATACAGCCTAATGCAGTGTGATAATCCCCTTTCTCCCCTTTCCAAAGGTATTGTTTTGAAATACAATTTTGCAGATGTATTTTAATGCAGATTCTTTTTGCCTGAAGCAGCAGTAAGATCTCTGCATAACAAACTATGAATTATTTGCACGTGTTTATAAATTTGCCTCATAATGAACTACTAAGAATAATGAAGTTTATGATCTTGCTAGGTGTAGCTGTGTGGCTGTGGTTTGATTAAGTGAATATTGTCAAGGACTGTCACTTGTCTTTATTCTAAATTTCTATCATTCTAAGCTTATTATAGGCTTAGAAACTTCCTTGAGCAGCCCTTCTTCACCTTTTGTTTTATTTGCAGGCTTTGTATTTTCAAACTGTGCCAGTTCTTTTGAACGAGAACACTGTCTTTGTTAGTGGGAATTAAATGTCAATGTGTTTCTGGTGAAAATTATCAATTCACTTGCAACCTTCTGTCCCCGTTCTGGCTGATACAAGATAGTGAACACCTTTTGATACCCATGTGCTTCCAGCAAGTTTCTTCATTTGGGGTTTCATTCTTTCCCTGCATTTCTGGGCAAGCTTTCATGCCATGCCCCTGCTGTTCAGCCATTCATGTTTGTAAGAGGTTAGTTCTAACCCTTTTAAAAAATAAAAACCAGCTGGGGTCAAACCTGGTAGTAAAGCTTTGATGCTTGCTGCTGTAGCACATGATTCAAAGTTTAGTCCCCCACAGCTCTCTCCCGTCAGAGGACTCTCTTCATTTATTCATACATTATTTAGCTGGTGATTTGAGTAACAGATGCGTATGGGGGGGGCATTCATAATTTATTACCAAGAATGAACAAACCATGGCCTGTGGACAGTGAAGACAGACTAAATTCACTGGGTTGTTGGGGGCAGGGGTTTCCTTTAAAGAGTAGGGTTTTTTCATGCATCGGGGCCATTGGTCACCTTTAAGTAAACTCAGCTTTTAGTAGCAAAGGCTGATCCTGGGAATTTCTAAGGGCTGTGCCAGAGAGGTCAGAGCAAATGCAAAGTGGGTACAGGATATCACTAAGAACAGTGAAGCTGCTGCATGCAGGCTACTTTATTAGGCAGTCTGAGCACCAAAAAATGGAACTCTGTGTTTTTGTTTAATTAGTAGGAAATAGCTAAAGGGGGTGACAGTAGTTTTAATTTAGCAGTGATATATATGTAGAGACGAGACTCGCCGCAAGTTCCTGTGTTAAGCTGTGACTTACAGCATCTGTGTGAGATTTGTAGGACAGCCCTGATGCTTGGGATGTGACAAGGCCTAAACTTGTGTCTGTTGAACCCTCTTATCAGCCCTGTTGGATTTTGGTTCAGGTTTATGTAGATTTTTCTGTCTCCAGTCAGGAAGTACTTGAAAACACCATCATTTGTTAACTTCAGGACTCAAAGCAGGTCCAGAAATGTCTAAACTAGAGATGGCTAGAGTAACCGGAATGAAATCGGTTACGTTGGATCTATGGAGTTTCACCAAATGGGAAATGTTTTGTAAAATTGAATTTTTTTGGTTTGTTTTTCATTTCAGATTAAAAATACAACAGTATTTCACAGAATGTTCAAATAACCGTGTTTCTTCAGTTTTGGAACAAAATGTGCAGATTTTTTGGTTGTTTTGAAACATCTCATCTCATTTAAGGTTCTATATATTAGTATATAATATATTGCTTAATAGTATATAGTACTTTTAGTATATATTACTACCTTGTGCTTTTTAAGTCAGTAACTATTTTGATGAAACAAAACATTTTGATCCAAAATACACGTATTGTTTGGGGCACTTTCCTTTGTAGAAATCATGAAAACCTTCCCAATTCTTTCCGGAGTTCTATGCTGCAGTGCTGTCCACGGATGTTTCTAATAACTGAAAGAAGTGGTGCGAGATGATCTAAGCAAATATAGTTGCTACAAGGCATGAACTGAGACTTGTAAGAGGAGTAGAATAAATATAATTGCTAAAAAGGGAATTTTGGAAGAAAAGTTTCCAGTCCCATATGTCTGAGATCTGTCTGTGCTAGCCTGCGTTTGTTTCATGGCTGAGTCTTTGGTTCCTTTCGGGAGGTAAACCAAAGTAAGACTTTGGCATGCTTATTGGTTCTTGGAAAGGAATTTGAGTTTCATTCCTCAGTCTCTTCCATTTCGAACTTAAAGCCCATCTGTGAAAGACCAATTCTGAGTTAAGATTTTGCAACACAGGTCTACTTCTGCTTCTGATATTTTTGTACGGAGCAAATGGTACTGGTAGCATGAGTGTGATTGACAGGAACTGAGGCACAATCAGTCCTTTTATTGCTGGGTTTTGTTAATAAATAACAAAGATCAAAATATTGTCACTTCTAATTGTGTTTTCATGCCAGTATGTGTGTTTAAAAACAACATGTCACTATGTAATTCTACTCTGGAATTAGAATTAATACAGTAATGGCTAGATCTACACATGCGTATGTGATACAGCAGTGAAGTGCAGCAGCTTCTATTATGAATGTTTGCCTTTTAAAGGCTGACGAAGGACACAAGGCGTTCTCTGAGCAGGGCGTTACTGGGTACCTGAGGGCCAAAAACATACAGCTGGGGGGAGAAAAACACCCTGCGCAGGGAACTGCAGTCCTCGCGATGCTTTCTGACAGCACAGCGGGAGTGACCTGGGGAAGGGAGTGAGTGTGACTTCATGGGCAAGATGTCATGGAGCTGCTTATGGATGACAGGGCAAATGAATGCAATTACTTTGTATAATAAAACGGACTTGGTATTTTGTGGTAATAGTCTGACTGACAGCTGGGAGCAGGGGGAGAAAAGGGAAGGTGAAGTAGCTTTCTGGTATGAAACAGAGCTTAAGAGTTCAGCTGTGTAACACAGTTTAAATTCCACATCTCTGCATCTTGCAGAGAAACCTAATTTTTTAAATCTCCACAGGCTTCTCGGAGACAGAAGATGCTAATTTTAGAAATGTGGCAGCTCGTCTTGTTCCCCGCCCCCTTCCATTTGCTGCCAGAATGCTTAACAATCCAGTAAACAAGCTGTAGAAAAAAGGGGAATAACCTCAAGAGCTGAGGGTGTTGGCCTCTTGTCAAAGACACTTTTGGGGAAGGGCTTGCCCCCCTGCCCCGTGGGTCTTGAGTTTGAAACCAATTTAAAAATAGAAGAGTAACAGTTGAACTGACAGCAAAAAGAAGTATTTAAAGGTGTAGTAATCGGGGCTGGCAGTCTCCTTTCACTGACCTGATTAATTCTGCGCCAGTACTCAGGATAGTCTTAAATTAAAGCATTGCATAAGAAGAGTGCTTGGAAGTAAAGAAACAAGCCCTAAATTTTCAAGTAGGACTTGAATATCTCATTTTGGTTCATCTATGCACCGAAAATCTGACGCTGGAAATTACAGTCTTCTCCCCATAGTATCTGCTTAGGGAATTTATTATGTATTACAAAACGCAAAGTACACTGGAATAACTTCTGTTTTGAAATGCCTTCTCACTGTGCAAAAAGGTGTGTTACTTCATCTTAATAAAGTATCCAGAGTCCAAATTAGCGCAGTTAGTGAACTCTAATTTCCACACTTCTTACTGACTTCCTTGTGTAGTTGCATCATTATCCTCTGCTTCAATCTCATGTATGAAAACAAAGTTTGGAAAATGTTCATCCAAAATCAAATATATTAGAGTTGCAACTATCTAAATATGAGGCCTTATAGTACCAATTGTTTTGTTCTCATTTTGGTAGCAGGTAGAGTGATCTGAGTGTGTTAGCTAGACTTTTCCCGTTTAAAATATTTTCATGATGAAATTTCTTATTTACGAACTTCCAGTGCAAAGTACCAAAGTTCCCTTTGCCTTACAAATGCTCAACACTTTTGGAAGTCTGTTTTATTGTAACTGCTCTTGTGTGCATAAATAAAAAAGCTATAGGAAAACGTTTAAAATTAGGCATCATTGTCACTTCAGAGTAGGTATATGACTAAAGGTTTCCGTTAGACCTACACAAGATACACGTGTGCTTTCTCTTTAGAACATTTGCTATTTTTTAAGTAGGAAATGTGAGGCAGCAAAGTGTTTGTTACGTTCAGAACACGTGGATAATAAATCTGCTTAAATTTAACATGCATCATAATTTCAAACACCCCCGAGTGTCTGGAAAGTTTAACAAAGCATGAATGCTTCATCTACTTCGTGCTTATACAGAGCAATGCATCTATCTTTTTCAATTTATTTGGGACAATGGAGCAGAGTGCAACACAGCTGCTCCATTATATATGCAAACATATGTTGTCCTCTATTACTAATTAGTAATTGAGACCACTTCGCTGTGCATTTTTCAGCCCTTCATGGCTCAACTGTCTGAAAACCGTGTCTCTGTTCAGAAATCCAGGTCATAGACTGAATGAATTACAAGTTTTGATGTTGGGGAGAGAATTAGCTCAGGACAGGTTTCACTTCCAAATGCTACTTACTACACACGTTTTGTCACAAATGTCATATGTTCTGTCTGCTCTCTTCTGAACATGAAAAGATTAACTTGTTTCTTTGCTCCATTCCTGTCTTTGGGTATCTTGTATCTTGTCCCCAGCACACTAACAAAGACGCAATTTATCATGAAGCATGTTATTACTTGTTTATAAGGACAATTCATGTAGTTCTGGCAGCCATGATTCTCTTCTGATTGCGGTTGGGTTTTGTCTTTTCCACAGCTCTCTAACAGCGCTGACACTAGCTTCTTAGAGGAAAGCGAGCTTTATGGACAGTGGGCTGGAGGGTAAAAGTATGTCAAAAGCAGTAACGCTAACAAGCACAGAGAAGGGCGCTGTGAGCATGCTCCCTTCCACTGCCAACAGAAGAAAAATGGAATAAAGGAATTGTGTTGGGCTGCATTCAAGCAAGACTTTTAATGCATTTCTCTTTTTTTTTAAGGGGAGAAAAAAGATTATGTGGAGAAACAAAGGGATCTGAGGTAATTTAGTGTTAATCTCTGTGAGCTGTATCTCTGTTGCTTGGATGTACCAGGCCCGCACTGTAGTAGCTGAGATTTAGCCCCTGACTTGAGGAGTTTACAAAACGAAGTAGAAAAGACAGGGAAAATATTGGGAGGTAGGAATAGTACAGTCACCGAGAAGGGAAATGATCCTCAGGTTAGTAGCTGAATGAGGAATTAAGCCTGATGTCAGTGCTATATATACTCAAACACACAGCCTTTCACAGCAGAGTAGAATGTGTGGAAAATCAGTCCTTTCAGATATGCATACATTGCCCTGAACTATTTCTCAGACTGCAGCTTGTACTTGATATTGAATGCGGCCCTGCCATGTGCTAGCAAAGGTCAAAGATAAGCACCTCACGACTGCTAAGGAATGCCATGTACTCTGCTCTTGCCCTGTAAGATTGTACTTCAAAGGTGTGACTATGGAAGTAGATGAGGTTTCTTCTGAAAGAGTGGTATTTTTTTATTTTTTTTATACTACTTATGCTGCTCCTGGCTGTTTGGATTGAAAGAGCAGGCTGTAAGTCAAGGGGGAGACATTCAAACAATTCAAAGTTAGTGAGTATCAATGTTACAATCCTAAGCAGCTAATATAGCTGTTACAGTAAAGTTTGACTTGGTTCAGGTTAATGTGAATTTGAAATTCAGTTAATGCAGCTTTCAGAAAAGTATGGAAGTGTACTTTATTCACTTGATAACAGAATGCCTTGCAATTTGCCTAAAGGCAGAAGCTTAAAAATCTCCGTTTTAATGCTGGATGGATTTTTAAATTATTTGCGTTCCCAGATATATGTAGGCAGCTAATGCAATCTTCAAAAGTTCTAGATGACTGAGCCTTCTTCAAGTAAATAGGAAGTAGATGCCTCTCTGGTTCTGAAAATTAGGCCCTTATGTACATGTCTACTGGCATAAACATCTTGTAAAATCTGGCAGAGAGCAATTAAGTGGCTTGTGATGCTCCTCAGGAAGGCTGCAACAGAATGAGGATTTGATGGCCCATCTCTCCTAAGCCTGTGGCTGAAGCTGAATGATTGGCATATGGATCTTGTCACTGAGAAACCTCCTTCCCCTCATCCCTCCCACTGGCATAAAAGGTTCTTCAAAGAGGGACAATAACACTCCAAATTCTGAGAGTGACCTTTAGAAAGGCTTAGTAGCTTCTAATCTGAAATATAGCAGAGGCATCAAAATTTCACTGATTGATGCATTCTAATAAAATACTCTTTGATGTCAGGAGGGCACTAGTGATTCTGCACAAGTACTAACAGGGGGAGTGTTCCTGCCTGAATACTTCAGCTTGACTGCGTAACTTCTGGTAGGGACTTCCTCTTTGTGGGTGAATAAAAATATTTTGCTTCCCTTTTTTCCCCTATAAAATATAGACATTAGGAATACCACAGTGCAGGGTCGTACTTCAAATACAACTCCTTCCTAGGGTACCTTTAAGATCTGCCTTCCCGTAGCTGTCTGATTCCTGAAGGCAGATAGATGTTTGCCTGAGAACTCTGTTTGTACAGACTTAATACGTTTTGGAAACACCTACAGCTGGAGGCGAGGCATCTGCATAGCCACACAGTCACTCTCAAAGGTTGGTTTTTACTGTGGAATATGGGCCGGTTGTAGCTGTTAGATATTTAATGGTATTATAGTGAGAGCAATTGTACAGCAAGATGTAACACAGCATTTGACTTTTCAATTATAAAACCTGAAGGGACAAAGAGGAGCAGCAAGCTGAGGAATTTTTATATTTTGCTTTTAATGACCTTAAAATAAGTAGCATGCATTCCAGCAGCAAACAGCCTAAGCCTTGTATCTGTCTGCCTGCAGCTCCCACTGGAGCAGCCGTAGATTTTTATCTCCTGCAGACAATGTAAACTACTTACCAAAGTGTTTTTGCTTAAGCAAGGTGGCCCAGATGATAGTCTTTCTCTCATTTCCAGATTCTTAGTCAGAAGTTTGAAAACATGTTGGAAACTTGTTTATAAAGCACCACAGGAAATAGAAACACAGCATAAAGGCTTATGGTATGTGTGTTGCTGAAGTTGTAGCACTAGGGAGTACTCTTCTCATCGGAGTGGTGGAGAACTCATCAGTACTAGTGCGGTGTGGCAGGTCATTCAGCTTTAGTTCTTAACGCTTTCTAAGACCCCAAGATCTGTTTGAAATTGTCTTTCCCTTCTTTATTGCCTTTCCCCCTTCTTGGCTAGACACAAGCATCTTCCAACCTTGCTTAATACAGATTTTCTTGGAAGGATGTGGGTTCCCTTGAATGGCCAAGATGATTTATAGGTCTTTGAAGAAAATATGCCCACAAAGTATTTAAGCTCTTCCAGTCTCTGAATTAGAAAAGGAGCTAAGACGGGAAGGTTGTGTATGTCGTTTATTCAGACATGCTGTGGTGAAAAAAATCAGGTGAAACCATCTCAGTTAAAACAGCTTTCTCCAGTGTTCTCTTGCCTTTTAGTCTACAACAGAAATTTTACTTGTTGGACTTTAAAGTGTAGCGTATTTCTATTTTTCAAAGAGCAGTAAGCCCACCGTAGCTACTGTTGAAAGCAGTGAGCTTTGCTGTCAGTACCAATTATGGAAAGATTGTGCATTGGGTTAGGAATTCATTTTCTTGCCTGGAAACAACAGCTATTTGCTAACCCGCAGAGTATTGCATCAGTACACGGTATTCCTACCTAAACTCCAGTGTTGTAAACGGTTACAGTATGATGTCAATTATTAGTATGATGCTAAGCTAGAGGATATTTTTTTCTCTATTTTGAAAACCTCCTTTACTCATAGGGTTTCTATGCTGCTAGCTCCTTACATTTACACTATTTCTCCCTCCCTGTCTCAGCACCTGATCTCTCCCTGCCGATGCTGTCTTTTATTTGCTTTGTGTTTCGTATTCCTTATCCAGTTGCCATTGCCAGCCCAGCAGTGGGGGTTCTGAGAAGCTGCTGGAGACTGAATGCTTACTGTAGCAGCATCATTTTGCTAGTGAAACTGGTCGATAATCCAGGATATTACTAGTGACCTAAAGTTAAATTTAAAAGCTGCTTTGTGGGCTGCAGTAAACAACGTGGGTTTTAGAAAGATTAGTTTTGACATCAGCTCGTATAATGGAGAAAATACACTTGCAACAGGAATTGTTAAGAATCGCTTTTTATTGTCTTAATTGACAGAAGGCAAACTGTGCTCTGAGATCAGCAGATCTTAAAAGCCCATCTCATTAAGAGTCTAGAATGTTAGAACCCCTTCAGTAATAAAGATATTGGAGCTCCAGAGGAAAGCCCAAACAGCTTCAAGTGGATGCTTGCACCTGAGATAGATAAAAAAGAATGATGAGTAGCTTGCAAAATATGCGATGTTGACATAAAGCCGCTGCAGCCATTACGGTGGTATAAAGTATTGTTGCTTCACCTGAAAAGCCAGTGGTACAATTCAAAGTCAGTCAATCTACTTTGCATCTAGGCTGGTGGAATTCTAGAACAGAATTTGCCCTGTTGTGCCTAGCAGAGGCTGAGTAGGCACAGTTCACTTAGGCCACTATAAATTGGAAGCTGTAACTGCAAAAGAGAAAGATGGTTTTGTGTACTGTGATGAAATGGGACTCGGGAGATCCATATTCAGCTTCCTGCTCACTTAATTCTCAATGAATCACTTAGAACTTGTAGCAGAGCCCATTCTCAGAAAATCCTGTGGGCTTCTGGGATCATTGGGCAAGAGGTGTAGTCTTTGCGGGCTGCTCTCTGGCCATTTACAAAATCAGAACTGTGATATGTTCCTAGCACTTTGAAGTTTTCAGTGATGTTTGATGAAACTTTTGCATGTCACATTAGGTCTGGGTGTAGCAGAGTACTACAGAGAGGGTGCTAAGGCAGAACACCTGGAAAAAATATGCAGGACAGCATAGCTCCAGCTTCCCAAGCTACTTAAGGCTGGAGTGTTCTCGGAGTGCTGTCTAATTCACTGGATAATGAGAGTAGCCTGGAACTTGAACAATTTTTTTTATTTCTCATCTGTAGAAAGTGTCTGCACAAAAGATATAGCAGGGACTGAACATAATCGAAGTAAAATTCATTTTCAAGTTAAATCTAGTGTTTGTGGCATTTTCCCTTCGTCTTCCGTACTGCTCCAAGATGTTAATTAGAATAATGCTATTATTTCAACATTTGGAGTTTAAAAAATAAATCTATTTTCTGAAGTTTCAGTGTATGTTAAACATGCAATTAACATAATCTATACAAGGGACAAAAAGGAAGAATCCTGACAGTGGCCTGGCAGTGACTAGGTTTCTGTGGTAAGCAGAGGTTTAAAATCCCTGTTATGTATATTTGGAGTAGGAGAGAAGGATCGCAAAAGCACCGTTGTTATCTCTGTGTTATAAATGGGCTGGTGAGCCCCAGCGAAAGGAACTGGTTAGGGTTGCAGAGGATGTCTGCAGCAGCTACAAAAATCTAAATTAAGTTCTAATTCCTGTCCTGCTATCATACACACATGACAGTTGACAGTAAGTGAGCCTGGAGGCACTGAGCATGTGAATGACATTAGCTTTCTTCATCTACCTTAAAGAAATCAAGAGGTGATGGAGAGCACACAGTACCACAACATCTTATTTTATTATACAAAAAGTGACAAAGCATATTAATGCAAAGCATCATGTTGTTATTTGCAGCACATTCAGTGCCAGAAAAATGTCAGTGCGTTTTACCTTCTATTTTAGTTGAAAATGGAGAAGGTATTACCTTGCTAGCTGTGATAGTTTTGATAGGAGCTTTCAAGTAAATTGTTGTTTTGGTTGAACAGACTGTTGGTGTTTGTTTTTACTGTTTTTATCCCGCAAAGATAATTTTATTGCAAGAAATCTATCTTGTACACAGTGTGCTGGGTTTCTTTACCTTTTCTCTGCAGAAAGCAGATGTAAAGATATCAAGGGGACCTGGAGAGTATTTCAAATTACAAAAAAAGAGGAAATTCTGTTTCTGCACTAGATTGTGCAACCCCATGGCATCATCAGATGCAAGGCTGAAAATTTATCATTTTACTGGATGTTGAATTTACTGTCCACTGAGTAATAAGCATATGGAAGGATCCTATAGTTTGCTGATCTGATTGTGTTAGTCTTGGTACCTGTCTGTAAACATTTGGCAATAAAACCTTAGTTTGAGACTTCCCATCTCTTCATGTGTTAAAAGAATGGTGATTTAGTTCGATGTCTAGCCACCTGCTGTTTTCTCCTGTGGTAAAGTACATTGGTAACTATGGGAACAAAAACTTAAGAACAGACACCCACATGTGTTGAAGTTGATTTATAGAAGGTCTTGAAGTGACGCCATGAATTGTGAGATACGGAACTATCTGGCATGGAGTTTGGTGACTTTCAATGAGAGCTAAGTATTCTGCTTTCCTAAGTTATTTAGAATGTCCTTGGCAGTGCGGATGTTACGTTCTCCGCTTTGTCTTGAGTGCAGTATAACGTTGTTGTGCTGCATTTCCCAGTTGCCTTCTTTTGTCCCCAGAAGTGGTAACATTCCTCCTCTGGGCTGGCCAGTAAGATCTGTTATTTCTATCTGGAAATAGGGCTTGGAATGTGATAATATGTGATAGCAGTACCTCTGGAGCCTCAGGACGGAGGACGACTGTGCAGGTGAATATATAGTCAAATGATAACGTAACCTTACAGTGTGTAGCACTGTCACAAGCCAAAGCCTTGGTTATTAGTTGAAGCTTGGGTAGTTCATGCTGTTGCTCTAGAAGAGCTTGGTCCCTTTCCTAGTTGGCTAGCCAGGATGGTGGCCAGAGCTGAAGTGCTGTGGCGGTGCAGTAGAGATCTGTGGTGGACTTGTATCCTATATGGACTGGGGATCTATAGCTGCCAACGAGTCACAACCACGTGAGGAAGCGGCATCCAAATGAATCTTAAGGACGCTAGTAAAGGTTGCTGTATTTTACAGACGAGGGAGTGCATCAGATACAGTGCTGTGCTTTTCAGCCTTAGCTGAACAGAAGCAAGGTCAGATCGTTGTCACGTTAACGGCTTAGCTCTTTTAACCAGAAGTGTTAGCTGGTCAGTAGCGTTACATTGTGCTTTCTCTGCATAGTTGGGAAAGTAGAAATTGAGAGAATTCTTGTCCCCTTTTAGTCCCTTCTTAGGACTTAAATCTTTGTGATATGGTAGCGCCACACCACAAGCCACTCTTCTGCTCTGGTTAATAGAACTAGGTAGTTGAGAATGGAGACTGAAGGAATTGGGGCATGCTATGCTTTGTACAATATGGACCTGACAGCGGCATAGGCTTGTTCCATGCTAGCATCGTGCTTTCCAAACCGGAGTGCTAGTGACCTTTCCCTGTCACGTGCACTGCTGTGTGTGATTCAGGGTCCGTGAAAGCCAGATAAAAATTTGTCATTGATTTCAAGAGTCAGTGGATTGGCTTTTCGTACAGAAATCTCCTGTGGTTTAGACTACATGTTACTCGGAGTGAGAGCATCTTTTAGTTGTAAAATGCTTTGGCCTCTCTGCTAGCACAATCTGTGTTTTCTTTATTTCAAAAAATTTGCATGTATTGCGAATGCATTCGAATGTTTTTCTGACGGTTGTTCTGTAACGCTGTTTTAACTGCATAGCAAAACAATTCCCAGAGAAATAAAACACTTTATGAAATGGGTATGATACAGTAACTAAATACTGATTCTGAATCTATTATAGTCTCAGGTGTGAGTAGTTAACATTTCTTTTTTTTTAAAAAGTAAACCCTGGAAAAGCAACAAACTGATGAATTTGAGTGACTAATCAGTGAATTAGTTGATAAGTCTTAGCTGTTATCTTTTAATTTGCTCTGTCTCTTGGTAAAGTTGTGAAGAGTAGATGGTGTTGAATGGGAGATTTGTCTCTAGGCAATGTATTGAGCCTTGCCTGTAGCGTGAAAGCTTCCTGCCCCCGTGTTCCCCAGAGATGATGTCTTAGAGCCATTTTCTGGGCCTCAGCACTTGCCCTGCTTCTCCCTTAGGATGCAAGGCAGTGACCCGTTATCACCTGTACTTGCCTACAGGAAATAAGAACAGTGGCACAGAAATGCTGGTTACTTTTAGGATAAACCTGGAAGGTTCTACTCAATGCATTGCATGATGTAGTTGTCACTGTTAAGAGAAGGGACTTGTTGGACCTGCCAGCCCAAAGAACCTGATTTGTTTAGATAGGCAGAAATGCAATCTGGAAAGTCATTTTATAAACAGACTTTCTTGATAACAGTAGTCTGGATGTAAGGGTAAGAGGTGCCTTTCATTGTTCTGGTCTCTGTTTCTAATTTCCTCTCTTTCTGAAGTTCCAAGGCAACATATGAATAGTTTTACACAGGTAGGATTCAATACAGAGGACGAAAGAGAAAAAGAGAAATTAGTAATTAAGAAAAAAAGGCAAGATAATTTGCTACACTTACATGGATTTTTTTTCCAAACACCAACAAATCAGATCAAAATTTCATTCACATTTATGCTCTTATCAATGGATTTTGATGCATTTTCATCATTAGTTTTGGAGCTGCCTTTCTTGTGAACTGGAAAGATAATCATCACATCGATATCTGTTAGCTTTGAGAGGTGAAATGTTACCTCCCAGAATGCTTATTTTCTCAGCATTTTGTTTTAAATAATACCGCTTCCATTATTGAAAACCAGCTTCCCTCATGGGCACAGGACGATGCTATGTCCTTCATAAATGTGTTTTACCTCTTAGGTTAGTTTATTTAAATTAGATATGCAAGTCTAAATTGGATAAAAAACACTGAAGGAATACTGGATCCTGTGAGGATTTGCTGTGTGCGCTCAGAATATATACAGCTGCTGCATATATTTGGCCTTTAAAATACTCTAAATTAGTTTGTGACTTGCTTTTGGTGAGGACTGGAGTCTTTTAATAGCAATAATTTACTAGCACGTGAAATCTATATTGCTTTCTGTGTAGAGAATTGTCCCTGATTATCCTTGAGTCAGTGGTGTATCAGTGGTCAAGCAGACTGTATATGAAATTATCATCTCTTTCAAAAGCTTGGAGGCTGTTGACTGCCAGACCTGAACCTATTATGCAGCTTATGCTTTCTTTATATGTTTAAAAAAAAAAAAAATCATCATGATGTATGCAGTGTCTCTGTGCCTTCTGCCGCTGGAACTGTCATGGATATTCTGTCAGCTTGAGCTTGCACACTGCAGTACAGCAGCAAGGGTCCTCAGTATTTGCCCTGGTAAGCATGTATTAAAAATGCAGTGGATGCAATAGGAACAACCCAAATGTAATGTGGTGTAAATACATGATGCCCCAGGAGGCTCCTGGAATAAGTGCTCCTCAAGTGCTCCTGAACTGGGTTGCTCAGGAGATATCATCTCAGGGGACATAGCTAGTGTTGAAAACGAGTAAGCAAATAGGATAATGTTTTGCTGAAAAGAGACTTGAGTCAAATTCTGAAATCGTTCCTTAGACGGTAAGGACAATGGGATTCATGCCTAAATGAAAGTCGTAGGGGTTTTGTGTCAGATCTTCCAAAGATCTTGATCTGTCTGGAATGCTGACGGATGCCTAAAATGCAAAGATGATATAGAATGAAAACAGCAGGATAATCTCGCTGTAACAGCTGGAAACTATGAATAAGACTCAACATTCCTAGTTTGGAAAGACTGAATGGGGTGGGAGAAAGATAATTGTAAGCATTACACAGCACCGCACATACATCCTTAAGTAGGTCAAGATTGAAATGAGGTGTTATAAGGCAACAGAGCAATGTCAAAGAGCACAAATGGGTTGACTTCACTTACTGCGGTCGGGGTGGGGAGAGGATCAAGAGCAACAATCCCTGCTAAATCTGTGTGGGGTGAATGCCTGCGGGGTTCTATGGCAGAGCCGCCATGTGTTCTGAGCAGGATACTGTTAACCTTGTTATCCTGCCCCCGTGCATCAGTTTGCCTTTTCTGAAGGAGAGAATATTTTTTTTCCATTCATTTGTCAATCCTGTTTATTTAGATTTCAAGTTCTCAAAGGCACAAATTGTCTTATCCTGTGTGTCTCAGTGGCATGTAGGACAGGCAGGAACTGTCCCTGGTTGGGAGTCTTAGGCAGCAGCATCATATAAAGATGCTGAAATTCTCCAGAATTTAGGCAGACATCAAAGGTCTGCATCTGCCTTCTTGTGTGTTGTGTTTTGGGACACAGCATACAATAATGTGCATTGTTTGCTAGCTATTTTCCATGAATTCTGCATTAATATTTCCTTGCAAGTTAAGAAGGAGGGAACTATATGGTCTTTGCCAAGAAAAGAAATCAGACAGAAGTCCAAAGAGAACAGCTTGCCTATTTTTATCAGTAACCATAGACTTGCTTTCTCAACTATAGTAAGTATGGGAGGATAGCTTAACAATATGTAGGATGCTCTACGGACACAGAGGAGACATTAAAATAAAAAAGAATTTTTTTCCTTCTTAAATGAAGTAGCACCTCATTGATGTTTGTTGCCTACTGAATGAAATACATCCCAGAGGAATAAAAAGTGAGTTATCTTTTGTACTTATTTCCTAAGATCCACAAGTTTTTCCTTCAGTTCTTTTTTTGAACGAGTGAAGAAAAATACATCCATATATCCTATCTGAGAGCGGGGAAACAAAGAGTTAATAAACCATTATCCCAGGTGGCTGAACACTTGAGTTGCAGTGAAAGGCTGGTAACATTCATTGAGCTCCTGTGCTGGTTTCTACCTGTCAGCAGCTCCTGATATACTACTGTACAGGGAATAAAAAATGAGCTTGCTCAGACCAGAAGCAGCAAGCATCCTTAGGAACCTTCTGATGTTATATTAAAGACCAACGTGCAATGTTATTTTTCTCATTATTTAAGAGTCTTTTGAAATATCAGTGATGTACATGTGGTCTTTGCTGCTTCCTCTGGTGTTTTGTTCACTTGATTCTCTCACTGGAATATGGATGATGCAAGCACCATTAAATGCCTCAGCCCAGATAAAGGTAAGGGGAAATGTTATTTTAATCACCTTTTTGAGGGGAAATTAGTCTCACTATAGAGAAAAATATAGTTTACAGAGCTTTCTTGGACACTTGCTTTCTGTTACTCAAACTTAAATGCTTAAAACAAATATATAGCAGTTTCTTAAGGCAGCCTTTGCTGTACCATACCTTTGCCTCCTGTTACCACCAAACCTTAAATAATACATGCATCTCTAATGGCTGTTTCTTCCTGCATGAAGAGTGCAAAGGAGCACACCAGGTATATTCATGTCCCTTTTCTGCTTGCTTAAGTTGCTAGCTGTCACCGTAAAGAAAGGCTTTCTATTTTTAACTGTAGACCTTCTGCTACCCACATTAGAAGAGAGAAAAGAGACTCCGGTACTATTGTGAGTCAGCTGCATTGTTTTAATTTTTTAAAATATCTGATTTGCTTCTAATTACATACAGTTTCTTTATACCCATCAAACAAGAAGAGTGCATAGAATCAGTTCGGGTCGAACTTGTCTGTGGTGGAGTTATACCAGGGATGAATTCAGTCCCCTCTGTGAACTGCCTCAAGCTGTTACAACTGTGGTGCAGTTGTCTGCAATTTGAACTTGGAGGTCATACCTCCTGTACTGATGGCTTCTTAAGAAATTATATTAATTCAAGACCAATTCTCAAAAGCCCAGTTTTTATTTTTTAAAAGCTCTATATTCTCATTGATTTATTTCGTAAAGGCCCAGAGAGAGAAACCCTTACCTGTGATATATTTTAATTGAATCAAATGCCTAGTTGCTTGTCTCTATGCGTTTTGTATTTTATGCCTGTTAGGCATGTGGTTTTACAATAGTTATGCAACAAGTAAAGAAGTGTGACTTCTGCGTGTTCAGAAAAGTTGCTGTGTGTACACTGGATACTATTCTAGCACCTTCATGTCTTTGGAAAGGCAGATCAGTAGCCCCGACTCCCTGTATTTTCAGCTAATAGAATACTTAGTCACACGTTCATGAATATCTTGCCATATCCTTTGAAGGACACATTCATTAAAGTTCGCTTTTCTTTTGTAACATTGGCTGAAAAAATCATATCTGGATTAAAACTTTACCAAAGTGGAAAAATGCTTGGATCTAACTTGATGGTTAGGTGTTGGAACCAAACCTGGTGTCCATTAACTCTGGTTTTGACTCCTCCATGTCTTTATTATTAGCATACCAAAAATAAGCCGAAGCAATGCTATTCATTCAGAAAGTGAGAAAAGGTAATGCAGACAGGTGTGGCTGTACCTGCCTAGTCACTAATCACTGCAGCAAATACTGTTCCCATAACTGAGGAAGGATGTGAATGTGAAAATTAAAGCGAATTGACTTGGAAGAGTCTCGTTATAGAGCAGAATTGTAATTTAAAACAAGAGGATGTCCACAGAACATCACATAGAAAAATCTTCTATTGTAAATAGAAATGGGCATTGTTTTTTCTGTATTTTACTACCATTTTGGTAATGATATTCTTTATGAATAAAAATAATATCAAATCCAAGAATACTTCCTAGTCTGTGATAGATGTAATGATTGTGAGAACTATGCAAATAAGTCAGGTAAATAATGAAAGAGTCTCAGTCTGCATCAGCAGAACAGGAAAACATTAACCAATATTTTCCTTTGAGATTTGTTAGGAATGAAGCAGAGATGATGAGATGCATTTAGGCATTGTCAATATTTATTTAAAGAGCAAAAAACTTGAAGCGTCTTTTAAAACTTGGTATAAGGGTTGATTTACCTGTGCCATATTGCTGGCATAGAGTCTAGAGATTTGGAAGCATGCAAGCTTTAATTTAACAAGATGCTAAATAAAGAGAATGGTGAGAAACTCTTTCCTATGTGCAAGAATTTTTCTTCTTCCGAGGAAAGAAGGTGATTTTCTTAAATCTTCATATGCTGTAAATCCCCAAATTTTGGATTGAGTTGATTGAAATGGTACAGTTTGACTGAAACCTTTTCATTTAACATACTTTTATTGATTGCATTTTCTAACGAAAGAGTTTCAGGACTGAAAACCAACATATTTTGGTTTTGAATGTGTCATGATGGGACAGCCCGAGTATTCCTCATCTAATTATTGTTCTCTGAAACCTGATGTACCATTGTGGATTCATTTGTACTTTAAACAGACAAGGTCCTTGAGGAAGGTATGATGGAGCAGGAATTTTGTCACCCAAAGTCCTTTTGACTTTTTACTACTAAGTTCAGCTTCCAACTTCTGACAACAGGTATGAGAGAGAGGGGCTCTCGCTTGAGGATCTGCCTGGAGAATCACCCGTGTAGCAGTTGTTCAGGTTCATTCCTTTTTTGCCGTGAGAAAATGCCGAGACTGAGATTTAAGGATGTTCACCAGCTCAGTGTTCTGCCAGACGGTGTCATTCTAAGCTAGCTAGTGGAAGCACCATGAAAACAAGTGGGGTAACTTAAAAGAGCAGAGGTTCCATGAGCTGAAGGTGTACAGGCAAGGCAGCTGAATGAAGTTTCTTTTTAAAGGGTGGCCACCTTCTCTGTCATCTGTAGTACTAAGAGGAAATGCGATTCTCCTCTCACTTAGGTATAAAACAGTGGTGATGCAACTGAAGCCGATAATTCCATAGTATATGAATGCCTCTGGAAGTCTTCATTTGATGTCCTATTAGTACCTCTCATTATAAATGTTTTAACGTGCTGGCTCTCAAGACTTCAGTGTTCTATTGACTTGCCACTCTTATTTTTTTAAGAGGTTCTGGCTGCCTAGAAGCTAATGAGTCATAGGTGATCATCTAAAAAATTACTTGCTCCCAGTAATTCTGAAATGTTCAGCTATTGTTAAAGAAACCATTCCTGCTGTCAGTGCCATTTGGAGAATAATGGGCCACAAACTGAGTAAAGCACCTTGTCTGGGAAAGTCCTTTAAGAATGTGACAGCTGGCAACTGTTTCCCAGTGTAACACCTCGCAAAGCTCTGGAACACCTAACTAAGGCTCGTGTTTTCTCTTGCTCCGGTCTATTTGGCGAGATTGAAATTTGTGATTTTTCAATGTTTTTGTCTTTGCCCACTTTGTTACCTGTTGTAGCCGTGTTCCTGTGTGTCTGCTGTTTGCTCACTTCACAGAGGTCAGGAAAACATCTTCTGAAAAAAGTCATATTGATGAAGGCTTTGTCATCTTTATATCATTACTGAAACTGTATTAGGGTAGTTGTTTTCTGCCTTTGCTGCAGCTAAGGGTCCAGTGTAATAGGTACTGCTGAAAACCCAAAGTCAACAGTACTTTTTGGGTCAAGACTGATGGTCCTCGTGCTGTGGGGAGAGGTTGGAAAACTGGGATTCTAGGAGATGGTTCTTTCATCCTTTTGCCAAGCTGGTTAGGAACTTACCTGCTTACTCTATGTATGGTTGAACATATCTCTATACTCTCAATATTTATGATAAATGCATATATTTTATTGTCAAATAAAAATGTGTATTGCTCACTCTACATTTTTTTCCGTTACCATGATTTAGCATGATTGCTTAACTCAGGATGGAAGTTGTTTCCACCTCCCATGTCCAAGGAATTCTGTGTTTGTGGTGAATTGGACTTTGGTTACGAAACATATCATTCCATTGACTCAGTTGGATTTGGAGTCGAGATCCAACATCCCTAACCTGGAAAGCACAAGTATTCTGCTTTCAGATTATCTATTGTAAATCAGGGGAGCCTTTTTAAAATGACAGGTTCTACATCATTTTAAGGATTTACACTATGTTAATGGAAAGCAGAATCAGGTCCCCACTTTATGGTGAGAAGCCGGTAATTGAATATGAACAGAGTGTGCCTGTAGTATCTTTTATTGACATCCTAGCTACCCAATTACTTAACTGCCTCTTTAGAGCTTCCTGTCATTAATTTCACTGTACTTGATCCTGGCTGCTCATTTAGCTAGTGCTAGGTGGAAAGTACCTTTTGTGATGTTTCGTGTCCTTTTCTGTTAGTCTGCTTTACCTTTTGTAGTGAGACTGAACACCATCCCATGATCGCTTTCTGATTAATGCGTAGTCCTTCTCAAAAGCAACATGCTCCTGCTTCTAGTGGATACAAAAATACAGTAATACAGTCTGATTGCTATTTGTATGAACGGGGGAGGGTTAAGAAGCTGGAAGCTCCAGATCCAAATCTGAAGATTCAGACTGGACTGAACCAAAGGCTTTTGATTTGATGAAGATTAGGACTTGCGAGCGGACTTCTCTCACCTGGAAATGAGTCCTCTCTTGACTGAGAAGTGAACTCCTTGTCTTGGATCATAAATAAAAACCACCGAAACCTCAGGTCAAGAAATGGAATCTCAAATAGCCCCAGTGATTTCAGACAGACCTTTAATAGAAGAAAATGATTTTGAATGTATAAGTATTCCTTCCATGGGTAAAATTTTCTTTTCTGATGGATCTGTAATTGCATGCCCTCAGCTCCTTCCTAAGTTTGGAAGCCCGTTTATCGTGGTGTGAAGGTAGATGTGATAATGATCTTCCACCAATAAATATACAAAAAAGGAATGATCTTTTAGACAAAGTACTGCTATCATTCCTAGAAGAATTGAACCTAGTCCCTATCTCTATTACTTCATCTATCTGTGTGACTTTGGAAAAATCATTTAATACAGTCCAAGTTCAGATCCTTATCCTAAAATTGGGGATATTGCGTTCAAATGATATTGAGGAGAAAGAAGTCCATTTATGAAGGTTGTGCTTAATTGCTATGGCCTTCAAGTTAATACACTGTGGACTCACTTTAAAATTAGCTTAAGTGTTGGAGGGTGACTATATTACATCATCCTGGAAAGGTCTCGGTGAAATTATTTTCTAGTAGTGTTCCTTTTTGTGAGAGGGAGGAACAGTTTTTCTTTCATTGATTTAGCAGGAGATTTTGATTAGTTATAGTTAGGTCTGGAGAATAAAAATGTGACCAGAACTTAGTTGAAGAAGCGAATATATCCAGCTGCCTTTGCTCTACTTGCGTGAGTGCAGTGGAGTGAGAGGAGCAATGAGCATCATGCATCTATTATGCAAAAGAAGGATCGGGGAGTGGGGGGAAGCTCATTATTTTTGTCTTCAGAAAACACTTCAGGCCTGATTTCTTACTGACTGGCACCTTGTGCAGTCAATTGTACTTGTAAAAAGCAATTGAAAAATGTTTCCGAAGCTCAGTTCTCGCCTCGCATCAGTGGAAGTACTTATCAAACCCACTTTTCACAAGCAGAAATGATGACATAAAGTGCCTCCATGTTTTGGAATAGAGATCGGAAATTTGCTGGAATGTACCTTCTGCTTTCCTTATGCAATTCTACCTGTTTGTTACCAAAAAGGTAGGGTATGAAGTAACTACCATGAGTCTGAGGCTATTAAACACTGGGAAGAAGAAAACATGGTTTATTACTGAAAGTATAGTGATTTGATATATTTCTCATTTAGTGAAGTCCCGAGGCAGCATACAAGGAATCATTCTCAGGCTTTTGTCCCTTTGTGTGCCTCTGGAATAGAGATTACTTACACTTCTTTCCCTTTATTAATCTATTTATTGCTCTAATAAAGACCAGTGCTATTCTTTAAAAAATGCACATGTGAAACGAAGTGAAAATCAAAATGTGAAAGTTCACAAATTCAGTATACTAGAGAAAATTGGGCTACCGTGTCCTGTTTTCCTGCCAGAAATTTTTGTTCTCATCCAAAGAAAGCACTTTGGTGATTTTCCTGAAGTATTCAGACACTGTGGGAAGAGCAATGATTCTGAACAGGCTAGCCGATTTGTAGTTTCAATGTGTTTTTTCCTGTGACATCATCTTCTTTGATATGAGTAAATTAGATATTATTTATAATACAGAGTAAAAGATAAGAAGTCCAGTAGAAATCAGATGCAAGGAAATGCTGGTCATTCAGAATCGGCACCCTTTTATAGTAGAATGATTTTTTTTTTTTTAAGGTGATTGAAACTCTACAGTCTGTCATTCAGCATCCCATTAGTTGAACTGAGGAAGGAGCCTGCAAAAAATAATGCCTCTAAAAATAGCTTCTCTATATTTCTTAGCACGAACTAATGTTCTCAGCTGTATTTATCAAGCAAATATCTTTTCAGATTTTGTTCTGTAGCAATTCTAGAAATTTTAATTAATACATTACATTTTTATTTCTGATCAGCTGAAAACTCAAGAACTTTCAGTATAAGTAATTTAACTGGAAAATTCTGCACAGGGTTTCATGAATGTAGGATTAAATTTTCCTCTTCATTAACACTTATCTATATGTGGGAGAAACAAGTGCACAATGGAAATGTACACTGCACAAAAAATTAATTTTAAAGGAATATTTTCTTTTTTCTCCTGTCATTGACCAAAATTCTCTCTTGTGGGACTGCTGCTGAATGCATATATTTATATTACAGGAATTTGTTCATTTCACAAGAGCTGATTAGGAGGAAAAAATCATAAAATATTCTGTGTATAACTTTTTTTCTTGCTGTAGTAGTTTTGTTTTTTTTTTTAATCCAACTAATTAGAGGCTTTCATCATATGAAAGGAAATGATGAATATCTAGCTTCTAAGAGGAAGAACGTAACACTTTCTTAAAGGTACACTTAGCTGTTGTGAATCCTTGTCTAATTTTAGGAGTGTAAATCAGGATTTCTCAGTTGAGAAATTGTATTGTCCTTAGTATAAATAAAAAAGCAGTTTTTATCTTCAGTAAGATGTAAGAGAGTAAGAGAAGTCCTTGTTATGGTGTGATGCTGAAAGATGAGGTGCTTAGCAAACATAGGTTTGGAACCTAAAGCATAATGTGTTTTTTGTTTCTTGATGTACTTCAGTTAATTTTTTTTATCTGGCAGTTGTGACATCTTGCGAGTTCTTCTCATGTCAAACTTCATGGTGAAAAACATAAATCAATATGGATCCTTTATTTTGACAGTCATAGAAACCTTAGCAAAATAAATTCACTGGAATTTTCCCAGCTATTCGCAGCTATTTTCATGTTCACTGACATCATGGCGTGTCTGGTTTTTTTCCTTTTTTTGCATTGTCCCGTAGCAATAGCTGCTCCAAACCCCACTGCAAGTTGATGGTGGAAAACAATAAGGGAGGGGAAGTGCAGAATTTCTAAGGTGAAGATCATAAATATCAGGGACGACATCATTCTTGTCTCAATTTTATCAGAGTTTTTGGTTTGCCGTTGTATTAATGCTGGTTTGACACAGGTGTGATATAAGAAGTGAGGGAGATGATGCATTTGATGCTGATTTTTATATACAGCAACTGGCAGTTGATATTTCATTCAAATGCCCCCATGGTTCTTTCTCTTTCTGCCTGAGCTCCAAAAGGATTTTAACTTTGAAGTAATTGCTGCTCTTCGGGCTGAATATCAGCTTGTTATAGGTTCGTATTGTGAAGTCTGTGGCTTTGTTGAATGATTACGGTTTTGCTTTTCAGTTATATTTTTAGAGATTTTCTAGCGAAATTATTTTATTTTTCCTGTTGTCAATGTTATTTTTATGATGAATTGAAAAAAGCAGAAAAAAGGAACGAGAATTTGTTTTTAAGGTCCTGATACTCACATAGCTTGTAATTAAACTGACTTACACAGGTATGATCCACCTTCTTAGATATTATTTCTGTTTCACCGTTTGCAAGGGTTCTTTAAAAGTCTTCTGGTGAGGAGTTGATATAAAGGTGATTATTCTTGGAATGTAGGTCACCAAAGAAAAATCAATACATAGGTGTTCTCTGTTTCTCAAATATCATATCTACTGATTTTGCCTTGTTACTGAAGATGCACACACTTTTTTTGCTGTTCTGACCTCAATTATAAGTGGTTTACAGGTGCCTCATCTTCAATTGGATTTAAAAAAAAGGAGAGAAACGTCGCGAAGAACATTTCACGTTAATGCTGAGTGGACAACTTGAAAAACTGGTACCATACATGCGGATTCTTGTGATTACTATCCCTTCCATCCTTAGATAGACTGGTTTGTATGGTGAATGTGAATTTAGTTCAGCTAAAAGGGAAAGCTTTCCCATTTCAGGGAATTACAGAAGGAGGGATAAGCAGCGTTGGCCTCTGCAGGTCTAAAGGTGTCACGTGGCAGAGAGAGAGCAACTACATTTTATGGCATGACGTGGCCTGGCACGGAATGAATGTGGACCAGCCCAGTACTGAACAAAGTCCAGAAACCGTTAAATGCGGAATATTTTCCGGAGAGCCCATTTTCACAGTTCAGCCAGCAAGCTGACTCTGTCCTCAGCCTTCAAATGCCTGCTTATCTTCTGGTTCTAAACCCTGGGGGGATGAAGCTGTCAGACTGCTTTGTTTCAAGCTGAGGTGGATATTGGAGACGGTAACAAAAGGCAGAAATACTTTCCCTGTAAGGGCCCAGAAGCAATTACTTCACTTCCTGTCTGTTTACCTGAACTGTACTGAATCCAAGACTCAAAAAAAATTGGGCAATAAGCTGTAGTGACTTGCAGTCATTGAGCTTGTTGTGGACTTCAGCTCAGCAGCATGCACTCACCGTGCAACCGCGCTTCTTACTGTTTGTAATCTTTCCCCTTCAGGAATTACAGCAGGTGGTTCCTGCTTGAAGAAAACCACAATTACGGTCTTCTTTCAAGCTTACAAAAAGACCTGCAGTTGTTTTCTAAGATTTACAGATGCTGGGTTCTGTAGAGTGATATATTTTTTGAAAGGAAAATAAGAAGTTGATGAGTGACTGTGCTTTCTCAAGAATTCTGTCACAAATATTAAAACCTCCAGCTTCTTTGGTGTGGAACTCAAGGCAGTGATCTCCCGTGAAAGTGCATTTGGCTTATTTTAGCCTGTGGAAGATTCAGCTCCATTTTAGCCTACGCCTTGCACAGTCTGTGTAGTCAAGCACTACAGTTACAGGCACTATTGGAAATTTCGGTGCCCTCCATCGCTTTAAAATCACGTTTCTGTCTTCATTGCTCAGTGCTTCATGCTCTCTTTTGTTCAGAATACACACTGATTGCATATTGTAAACTGTGGCATAGATTCAGTTTACAAAATTATTGCTTTACCTATTCATTTCAGTTTCATGAACAGTCGTCGCCCATTAAAATGTTAACAAGAGATGTGAAAGAGCTTCGTGTTTTCTTACAAGATAGAAACAAGAAAAAATGGTTTATTTTCTGAAACAGCTAATAATTCATGAAAAGTATATTGTCACCTCCCCACCCCTTCTCATGCCAGTCCAAAGAAAATGTCCACGATGGCATAAGTCCCTATGCA
Source organism: Nipponia nippon (assembly GCF_047370975.1). Lineage (NCBI taxonomy): Eukaryota > Metazoa > Chordata > Aves > Pelecaniformes > Threskiornithidae > Nipponia > Nipponia nippon. The sequence goes on from NW_028262335.1 coordinate 7,838,906, forward strand.
AGTGTCCTTGTTAACAAAGTTCAAAGCCAAAATATGGTTCTGAGCTGAATCTCAATTTCTTCAAGTTATTGTGATATTTGAAATTTAGATAAATCATTCTTGTTTGTCATGCCTATCGGTAGACACTGGAACTTTGTAATGTCCCTTGTGATGGGGAAGGAGCGCGCCTGATTACTGTAATTCATAGGAAGAAGTCACAAGGATGGAAGGCAGATACATTTCTTTACTGAAGATCCTAGGCGCAGGACTTTCTGGCTCCCAGACTGTTTAAATACAAGCAATCTGCTTTGTCTCACCGCAGACAGATTTCTAATTTTTGTACAAATGATTCTGACATTTTGTTTTCAGCGAAGGATGGACTAAACTAGTGGTTCTGGAGGAAGCTCTCCGCTCTCACCTCTCAGCTACATCTTCCCGGAGTAACCCTTGGAACGGAGCACGCACCTTGCGGTTTCTCTGTGCGTCTGCAGCTCTGTGCTGCCATGTAACCTGCCTGTATTTCTAAGAGAGCGCATGATGGCCTTCATTGTGGATTTAAGCTTGGTGGCTTAATCCCACTGTTTTCTCTCAATTTACAGTATACGCTCCTAAGGCTGTCTCTTGGATGACACAGAAGCTGAGGAGACCATTGAATGAAGACAGAGACCGAGTTATTCCTAGAGGCAATGCAGCTCCATTTTTTCCATGTTTCATGAAACTGGTATATATTTCAGAAATAAGGAGTCTGGCACGTTTTTTAAAATGTACATGGCGCAAAAGGAAGGTCTAGAAGAGTTCTGAATCTTTTACAGGTAGAATATATTAAAATTCACCCCAAATATGGAAGCGAAGTTTGTGAGTTAAAATCAATTTGTGGTGATGCATTTCAGTAGCAGACGTCTTTTCTGAATGTCTTTCAATCTTGTTTTCCTGCACCAATTTTGCCTCGGATTCTTGAATTCTTAGAGGTGTTTTCTTAGAAGGAGTTCAATAATATTGATGGATTTCTTCCCTCCCAACCTGCCTTAATCTCCTTCTCAGTGTTTATGACTCATGTCACTGAACAGATGGTAAAGTGCTGAAAGATCTTTAAATGTAAAGGGTTTAAGATCTTGCTTCAATTAAGTGTGTAGGGACTTTTTCTTATACAAGTCAAAGGTTGGACACAAGGTGACCTTAGAGTAACATTTACGGTCTTAAAATCTTTATTTTATGCTGATGTTTTTCTACAATCAACAAAATTTCATTATTACAGCTTTCCAAGAAAAAAAGTTCAAATAGCTTTTTAAATCCTTTTTACTAAAGATATCTTGGAAATTAAATTTCCTTTGCCAAAACCATCATCAGAATTCTTAGTAGAGTTCGTTAGTAGACTATTGTTGTTATATTTTAATCATTAAAGGCAAAAACTATAGAAATATTTCAAAGATGGTGCATGTTTTAAGTAGAAAAGCGTTAATAATATTTCTACAGTTTCACTGATAAAGCATGACACAAAAATCTTAATATGTTTATTAAAGAAACAGTCTTCCTTAATGCAAAACCTACTCGAAGGCTCAAAACACAAAGCCTTTTCTCACTTAATTAAAATAATTGCATCATTTTTTTCAGATGAGCTCAAGAGAACTAAACATCGTGGAAGGAGGCAGACTAATTGTTATCAGGACATTAGTGCTGTTGTTGCTAATGGGTGCCGGTTCTACAAATATTCCTTCATGTGAATACAGTACTTCAAGGGCTTGCAGGGTCAGTTCAGTTTAATAATGCCACTTTCTAAGCAGTTTTGGAAAGCCCTGGAAATATTTGTATTTGTGGTTGCTTAGCTAAAGCAGCTGTCTCAGGGCTTACCCATTGTGAATCCCAATACTGAAAGGATGTCCCAGGACATGCAATGTTGCAGCCATTGCTGTGTCTCCCAGTGGAATTCGTGGCCTTGCAAATTGATGCATACTGAAAACAGATGCATTTCAGTCAAACTGAATAACTTGAGTATATTCTGAGCCAGTGCAAAAATATTAAGCTTTGGAGCATGGTGGGTGAGGAACAGAAGCGGGTAAATAACCTGGTTTCCACTTGCCACAGGCAAGATGTGTGGCTTTAATCTTGAGTGTGGATTACTGCGCTTAGCGTTGCTGTCCAGATGGTCTAGCAGTCTGTAGTAGACTATAGCTCTGTCTGTGTCCATGCCAAAGGTCAGCAGAGTGGGGTTATGTTAGAATTAAGGAAAAGGCAGCTTATATACAGTTGGGGTAATGTGGTGGTCGAGCCGGCGCTCTGGCCTTTCTGAGCCTGTGAATGGGCAATTGAATGAGTGCAGGAAATTTGGATATAACTCTCCATGTATCTGAATCCTTGGCAGATACCAAAACCATCTGAAAGTGACTGTTTTAGTGAATTCTTAATATAACTAATGCAGAAGTTTTTAGGTGTCAGACAAAATAGAACATATAACAGATGTTGTCTGCACTCCATCAGCACCTACTGCCCATATTCCTCCTCTTGGGAAGAGGTCATACCAGAAGCATAGGCAGCTGTTGCACAGACACAGAGCAGTAAAAGAACATAGAGTGCCATGGAGACCCAGAGGCAAATGGCTCCAGCAGAGGAGAAACTGAAACCGAGTTGACTGGTCTTGCAGTGTAGGTCATGCTGCTTTAGACCTTTAGGAAGCAGCATTTCTGGGGGAAAGGGAAGAAACATAAATCACACGTTTAGAAGTAGCGAAGGAGCATCATCAGTTCATCAAGTCAAGCTTTGTGCTCCTGCTCTTCGTGTTCATGCCTACATATGTTGGGTTTCAAACGTTTACTGTAACTCAGATGTATTTCTAAACTGTATTTAGTGATGTGCATTTCAATGAGATTTCTTTGTTTTTGTTATTCCCTTTAGAAACATCTTGGCATTTGGTACTTCAGAAGACAGTAACAGGCCTGCTAACTCATATGAAGATCCTAGCCTGGGGCGTCTAAGATGTAGCTGTAATTTCTGCAGTTTTTCCAAGGCTTTTTGACTGGTGTTTACAGTTGAAAGTGCAATGGAGAAGATAAAAGTCAGTGAGAGAGAGAGTGTACAGATAAATGGCAGTGTGCCTGATGACATTAAAAACTTTTGTTTCCTCCTTTTATTTTATGACTTGTTTTGTGGGTTGGCAATCATTTTCTTTTTATTCTGCAGCCATTAGGAGCAAGAATTCCCTGGATGGGAAGTGGGAAATAGTGATACCTGGATTAAAGTTAATACGTGTATCACTAATTGCTGCCCATGTGTTTCTAAGTATTTCAGAATCAGCGTCTTGTGATGAGGTTAGTTTGTTAATCTGGTAAACTGGGTCTGTAGTGTGTTCATGCAAGGATAAATGGAGTGCATAGCTGTGAAGCTACAAGTCTAATCCTTGTGGATTTACAGGGCAAGTACAGTATCAAGTCTGTAATATTTAATGTCTCTGATGATCAATATATTCAACTTTGAAAAACAGTTTATTAAGTAAACATGAAGTATTTTCTGTGACATCTTCAACTGGTAGCCAGCTGAAGCATAGAAATTGTGTCTGCACGCTGTTACCTGATACACTCAGGCTTCTTCCTGCACTGTGAGCCTCATTTACCTCTTGTGTTGCTTCTTTGTTTTGTCTTCTGCTTGAATCCTGATGTACAGAAGACAAAAGAGAGATCAGAGTCTGCCCTATGTATTGAAATTTCCCATGTTAAAATTTTTAGTTTTGTCTTTTCTACTTTAAGGGCTCCATCTGTTTCCGTATGTTGTAAATAATTTTTAACACTTTTTCCTTCCCTCAACAGTAAAACATGCCTGTTGGAAAGGAATCCATCCATCCTGATGGATTGCATTAATGATAAACCCATTTGTCTGAGGAGGATCTCCACTTTGCTCACTTTTGTCCATCTTCCAAACCATGTGTATGTTGTGCTCCTATATCTTCTGCGAGATGCTCTTTCTCTGTATGATGGAGTCTGGCTTTTCTGCCATTCTTGAAGCAAATATCTTCTTTTACAAGACTTCTGACATTCTAGCATTGCTTGTCAAGTGTTCCGAGTTCCACTTTTAGCTAAGCCACAGGCCAGCCTGCAGACTCAAACATTGTTGGTTTTCAAATCTTTTCGTGGCTTGAAAAGCCTTTGTTACACTCAGAGAATAATAAGTTTCCAAAGTGCCTTGGAAAGAAGTCTTTAATCTGCATGTTGTGTCAGGTGAGCAAGATTTTTCTGAGGATGTCAAGTGAGGCAAGAATAGAAACCCATTCCAATAGGCTTATATCCTAAGTACTAAGCTCAGTATGCTTAAGAGTTGGGAGGGGGATTATGTCATGTTTAACCCTTTGTTATTTCCTATTGCTTTCCCACACTGTTACCTAGTATTCAGCATAATCAGTAAATAGAGGGGCTGTTTGAAAGATTTTATTTTCCTCTGTTTATGTGATCATCTTCTTAGGAGGCCTGAAGGAAGGATTGACAGTGCCTTCTGTGGGTGGGCTTTGGATTACAAATCTGACTTTAACTTGAACATTGAAATGGTTCTTTTCTGGTGCTATAAATCACTGGCATTTCTCTGTACTCAAATAAAAACAAATCCACATTCAAAGTCCTGCTTGTGCAGAATTCTAATTCTGAACTGCGAATCTAATATAATAACTTCTGTAAGGCCTTGGACACGGTTCCCCACACCATCCTTCTCTCTAAATTGGAGAGAGATGGATTTGATGGGTGGACTGTTCGACGGATGAGGAATTGGTTGGATGGTCGCATCCATGGAGAAGAGAAGGCTCCGGGGAGACCTTCTTGCAGCCTTTCACTACTTATAGGGGGCTTCTAAGAAAGATGGGGATGAACTTTTTAGCAGGGCGTGTTGTGATAGGACAAGGAGTAACGGTTTTAAACTAAAAGAGGGTAGAGTCAGACTAGATATAGAATCATAGAATTGTTTAGGTTGAAAAAGACCTTTCAGATTGTCAAGTCCGACTGTTAACGCAGCACTGCCAAGTCCACCACTAAACCGCGTCCCTAAGCACTACATCTGCCATGTCCTTGCAGAATTAATTTTTGAATTTTAAAAGGAGTACCTTTTGCTGCCTAGCACAGAGTGCCAGCTACTGAGATTTTGTTGCATGTGCAACCTGGAAGACTGCAAGAAATCCTACTGATTAGTGCTGCAAGAGAAAAAAAAGAAGCTAAACAACGGGAATACTTTTGGTTTATTGCAAAAGTTTACTGTAGCTCTGTCGTCTTATAATTGAGAGCCTTAACGTTTAGTTGTATCTCCTCCCTTGTGAGGTACAACAGTGTCATTCTCCCCATTTAAGATCTTACTTCTATAGCATGGAAATTACCCACACAGCTGTTTACTGATTTATTTAAGAAATTCAGAGGAGCATGGGGTAGAGCAGGTAATTAAGCGCACATTTCTCACGTCTCATTTTGGCCCATGCTAGATCTTCTTCCTCTGAAAAAAGGATTAGGACCTTTAGAACAATACTTCATGGGTTCTTGCCGTCTGTGTAGCAGTTTTCTGTCGTATGGATATACGCTTCTTGGCATTTTACAGAAGAACTTGTTCCTCCTCTGGTGACAATTAGTTTGCAGTCATCTCAGGCTATTGCTGAAGCGTTTGAATAAATAGCAGAACGTGACAAGAGCGTAGCATTGTTGCCACCGTTGACCCTTAGCACAGACCCAGTTTGTTTTTTCTTTGGAATTTATCTGTGGTTAAACTCTGAGTCCAGTCTAATATAAGGACTGTGGGCAGAGGTGGTGAAATAAACAACTTCTAATTGAGAGTGAATCATCTCTAGAATTAACCACTCTAAAGCTTTTTCAAACTGTGAAAGGAGGAGTAGGAAGCACTTAATGAATGTGTTTTTAAATGGGCAATTTGTGTTTAGCTCATCAAGCTAGAAGCACGTTAGGCTCCTTGTACAGATCACAGATGGCAAGAGCAATCGTACATTGTACTTAAAACTTAATGTAGATTAAGAGGTTGTGATAACATAAATGACAGATTCCTGTATTTGGAGTTTAATGGATGCATTTCAAATGGAATGAGGTAGTGACTTAGTGCTTTTTAAAAATTAATCCTTACCTGCTTTTATCTCTCTCAGTTTTCAAGCAGCCTCGCTGTTCCTGGTTTCTGTGTACAGCATTTGTTCTGTACAGTGTAGCTGCCTGCATTGGGCTCTAAGCAAGCGTCTTCTATGGGCTTGTGTCAGTTTGTCAGTTTGCAAAGACATTCCTAAAGGGGTTGTGAGAGGGAAAGATGCTGCTAACATAGGCAAAGAAAAAGAAAAAAGCTTTTTTTTTTTAGCCGCCGCCTTTTTTTTTTTTTTGCCCTGCATCTGTAACGTGTCGCCTAAATCCGTGACTGGATAGGGCAGAACCTCAGCTTTAGGATTAGTGCGTATGATGGATTTAGGATTTCAAGCAAACATGTGTTGCTGTGTTTGCATCGTATCTAGTTTTTTCTGCCTAGAGAGAAATGTTCATTCTTTTATCAGGCATGTTCGTTAAAATACTGAGGAGAACCTACTGAGAAAAGATGAAGACTGGTATGGTGACATTTTGAAGAGCTGTATGAGAAGAAAATGTGACTGTTGCTTTTTCAGACCTGGAAAGAGACTGAAGAGCTTAAGCACCTGGACAGATTCACAGTGAAAGGCAAGGGTGGCTCAGGAGGGCAGAGAGGGGAATGGATTGTACTATTAACTTTGCACTTATTTACTGCAATGGATACTGTTGGTTGGTTATGAAGAGCAAGTAGAGCCCTCAGCAAGAGTGGGACTTGTAAATCTGTTAGTAATCAGATCTATAAAAGGGGTACCTCTATGTAGGAATTGCTGTCAGAAGGAGGAAGCGGCATGGAGAAGCCAACAGCTGTAAATTGGTACAATGTGTTGGTGGATGCTTAACAGCTGGTAGGAAAAAGAATATCATCGGGAGGCCTTTCTGTCCAGGAATGGATTCGTCTACATGCCATCTTGCATCATGGCCCTGTCTGTGTTCATCATGTGTTGTCGTTAAAGTGTTGAACTGAAAACCACCCAATCGTCAGAAATAGACACGTAGGTACGTCACGTAGAATAAAAAGGATTTTGTTGGGATTTTAATATTCTAAATCTGGACAGGGGAGGAGGCCTAAATTTACTGTGAAACTGCTCTGTAACAACCTGAAAAATACCACTGGATTTTGGAAATCGCCGATTATCTTGTTTTTTCCTGGTAATATTTTTATGCTATGATGTTGAGAATGTGTACTACAGAACCTTGATCTCTCCCAAGGCCTGCAGTGCTTGTATTCAGTTCTGAAGCTGCCCTTTGTCTCAAATATGGATGCCTCAAAAACTCCCTTGCTTCAAAATAAGTTCTCAGTGGCCCGTCTGGCTGAAGAGTTTTTCTGGGTTGGTGGCATCATCGTAGCTTCTCCGAGATGGAAAATCGGCCATATTGGTAAGATGCAGGCTGGATACCTGCTACTTAATTGAACAAGATGGTATCATCTTGAAAGCTTTCATGTTTTAATCTTAGTTAGTGACAACTTTGTCTAGCAGTGTTGTGGGGGAGCGGAAAAGAAGGAAGAACTTGAGACACAGCCCTAGTCCTGTGTTATTTTCCATGGTTGCTAGTGCAGTTCTTTTGGTCTTCAAGAACCTCTCAGTTAAAATTTTGTTATTGATTTCTTTACGTTCTCCTGGAAAAGCAAATCGGAAGTTGTACATTTTGACATGTGTGGACCTTTTGAAATTTTCTATTGCATAGATAGAATCTATCTCCCTCTCCCTACCCACAGTAAGACAGGTTTGCTATCTGCCAGAATTTGTACACCTCTGAACTCTTTGATTTTTTCATGCAATATTTGTAACTTTCAGTCTTTGAAAGCATTTAGAAGTATCTCCGTTGTCTTCTTCCTCCATAGGTCACTGGGCTCTTGAGAGCTTTTTTTCTCAGTACTGATGTGGCAAAATCCGTAAGCTTCCCTAACTATCCAAGTAGGGGTCCCTTTTTGCTTCATACCGGTATTTTTTTAAAATATGTAATAAAAACAGCAAACCTAGCTGGAAATGGCTAGAGAAATGAGATGTTTCCTGTTCTAGTAAATGCCTTTTAATAACAGTCTTCCTGAGCCACTCATGTCCAGCAAGGAAATCTGCAGTGACCTTGAGCAGAACCACTTGTTGCCTTGGAAGCACTTTTTTGTCCTACTTGTCTGTCAGCTTCACCAACCAAAGATATTTTTTAATGAGAAAATTGGAGGTATAGATAGCTTAGAAACTTAGAAACTAATGGGAATTTTTGCAGAGGTTGAGAAATGCCGTCCTGCTCTGCTTCTGCATTTCCCTGGATCCAGATGGCTGATGGAGTCTCAGCCGCGAGATGGAGAGCTGGCAGAATGACCTCGAATTAAGCACACTAATTTCCACAGGATTAAGAGCATCTCTTCTCCCATTAACAGCTCATTTATTAGGGGCTGTGTGCTTTAAGGGTAGGTTCAGTCTTGCCTTCTCTCTTGTAGGCAGCAAACACTGTCCCAACCATTCCTGGCAGAATTATGCAGATAATTTCAAAGATACTTAAAGATTATTTTTTTTTTTGCCAATGAAAAGAATAGTAGAGAGTCCTGAAATTTAGTGAGGCTTGAGTCAGTGAGAGCAAATAAGGGGGAGAAAGTTCCTGCACTAGTAATAAGATGGTTGGTTCAAAAGGCTGTAGGTATGCAAAAGGAAACAAATGAAGATTATTGAAGGTAGATGTGGTCTGTTTTTTGATTGAATCCTGGCATAATGATGCAAATCAGCCTGCTGTACCTGCTCTATGAACACTGTAGACAGAAAATACCGTAGGTTAACTCTTGATCGTGCCAGTCACTGCATGAATGTCTCCTTTTCTGGTTTTGGGGGTTTTTTGGTTCTGAGTTTTTCGGTGGTTTGAGCTGGGGTGTGTTGTTTTTTTGTTTCTTTTTTTTTGTTGGGTGGGTTTTTTATTTGGTTTGGGGGTTGTGTGTGTGTGTGTGTGTGTGTGTGAAGTAAAATTCATCCAGTAAGAACAGTCCAGTTTTTATGTAAGAGAAAACTGAACCAATATCTCCCTCAATGAGTTCATGTTGTAAGGAAAAGACTGTACTTTAAATATGTAATAATAAAGAATAAATATAAAATAAATAAATAAATGAAGTTTAAAGACAAAAGTAAATAAATAAAGATGGTTTGCTCCATTATGAACCACAGGATGCTAAATCCTCTCTGTAACAGAAGTTGTTTTTAATTGCAATTCATTTGATTCATGAGGCAATGTGTCAAGTAGGAATTACTGCTAATGTATTCCATTAGCGTAGGTGCCTGTATAAGGAACAAAACCAGGCTGCTGTAGCCAACAGTTAATGTTAAAGCTTCTGTGATAAGACCATTACTTGAGTGAATTGCTTCAGGGTCAGAAGTGACATTCTGGGAGCTTTTGTTATGAGTGGTGTGATGAACTGTCATGGAGATTCCTCAAGCTCACAGAAATCAATTGTACAGTTCATATGCAGAATTTTCAAAATATCTTCTAATTCCAAGACTTTTCAGCTGAACAGAATTCCCACCACGCTATACTGGATATATTATATATATTACCTATTTTATCTATTTTTATGTTATTATATTTATATATTGATTTTTAAAAAGATTTGGCGCCTCCTGTCTAAACTGAAACTGATATTCCTGGCAGGAGTAGCTGGAGCCAGTCAGTTCTTTGGTTTACCTAATGATGAACCAGTTATAGCTGCACAACCATTTCCAGTGAGACTTTAAAAAAAATGTAGCAATTATTATCTCTTCAATGGATTCGCAGTGCTGAATGTATGACAAGTGTGGGAGTCCTCTGTTTGCATGTGGGAAGGCTGTTTTGGTTTGGCAATATTTTAAGGGAACAGCTTGCCCTTATAGTACACGAATACTGGAGGGGTTTCTCTAGGCTCACACACATGCTGCATCTTTTGGAGGCCCTGAAGAGAAAAAAGCCTCTGAAATCTATTTTTCTCTCCTTAAAGTATTTAGAAGAGCGGTTGTTTTAAGCATGTAATCAGGATGCATCTTGTCGGCGTCTGTTCACAGGGCAGGACTGAGCGGAGTGGCAGGAGGGACTGGCTGGGGCCGGAGCTGTATGACATAACCTGGAGCCGTATTGAACTCTGGGCGTGAATCTTTTGACAAAGCTGGTCCATGTATAAAAATACTCAATGACTCAATCCTTCTAACTACTTTTCATCCTCACATGCTAAAATACTCCCACTCCTTCACACATTTACATCAAACCCAGAAACTCCTAAAAGACAATAATGCTACTGAACCATAAATAATTAATTAACAGACATTAGAACATCCTTTGAACAATAAGCATGAAATTGGGGTCTCTTTTTTTCCTTGTATCAGGACAAATTGTAGGGATTTAGGGTTTGTGTAGTTTTGTTATTTGTTGTTACTTTAAAACTTTTTACAGTAACTATAAATGTTACTATGAACTATGAAAAATCACTTTGAGTCCTTTCACTGCGTCAGTCTAGTGTCGCTTTGTAAGAACACAGGAATGGGACTGCGTGTTCTACGCTTCTGTTCCTGCTCTGCTATGACATTGCTCTTTGCCGCAGAGAGAGATCCATCGTCTCTCCATGACTGTATTTTGTCCAGATGCAAATTGAGGCAACTCATTAGATCAAAAGAGAGCTGAACCTTAACGGAATTCTGCAAAAAGGTACTATTGAAGTGCAAAATATTATTCAACCAAGAAGAAAACTTTAGGAGCCGTTTCTTCCAAAAAATGATTCATTGCAAGACTGAGGGATTTTTATTTGAAGTATAGAAATGAATCCTTAAAGAAGGTATCTGAAGAATGGTAAGGAGAAGCAGTTACACTTGTCTTCTCATCAGTGTGCTATTCTCATTTACATGCTGTGAAAGACTTCAGAAAAAAAGATTTTATTTTTTGTTTGGTATAAGTACCACTATGACTTTATTTTTTTCCCTTGCAGATTTTTCTGCCGGTCTCTCTCGTGCTCTAAACTTTCGGTCACGCAGCCAGGTGAGGGGGTGCGCTTCGGTGCACACACATCTGGGGAGACGTGGAGCTGCACTGTTTCCCCTCTCCACCTCAGGCTCCTGGGCTTCACCCAGCGGCCCCTGGCTGCCGCCTCTGCAGTACCTTGAAGGTTTTCCTTCCTGTCATGTTAGCAGGGCCCAGGAAAGCTGCTGTCCTTCTTCTGGCACAAGAAGGAAGACATTTCTTGCGCTTTCCTTTCCTTGTATCACCAAAACCAAAATGATAATAACAGATACTTAAAACAAGTATTCGGTGTGGTTTGACCATTCAGTTGCCAGGTGTGCTGAACAGCACTGAACTCAGGTTTGTGTCCGGAAACATTAACTGCAATCGTGCCTTGAATCGCCAAAGAACAGCCCGGTGCCCAGACCAGCTGGAACTGGCGGCAGAGTGGCTGCTGAGGTACTGTAATACTCTGGGTAGGTTTGGGAGAGCAATCCTGCCACAGAAATGGACAGCTGCACTAAAAATGCTATCCAAGGATGCTCATTAAAATGTTAACAGCCAAGGAGTATATTCTAACTTTATGTAAAAGCAAAGTAAATGTGTGTTGCATAAAACGTACTTCTATTTTGGTGCTTCTTTATTATTTTCTGCTTTGTAACAGGTGCAGTCTTTGATACTTCTCTCATTTCTGCTCTTCTCCTTTCCTCAAATAAAATTATTTACTGCAATAACTTCCAAAGAGGAAGTTGGAAATGTAATATGGTTTGAAGTCTGTGTGATTAGTGCTAATAGGAATTTTATTAGCTATTTTGACCAAAAAAATTTTTTTCCAAAAAACTATAAACCTTGTGAAATTAAAATAAGTTCAAGCTTTCCATAACTATTATCTTTCAGTAAATTTGAGAAGTGTGTATCCTTCTACTGAACTGGAATGAAAGCAGATATTGGAAAGATTGCAGTGTCTGGGAAATGGCTGAGCCGAGTTTGAATCCACTTTGAATCTGATGTTGTAGTGAATTCCAGTAATGCTTCTGAGCTGTAGCACAGCTTTTGCTGTTATGACTAATACCTGCTGACCACATCGATTTCATCTAAGGGCATCTGTGACTGAAGCCAAGGGATCAGCTTTAAGAAATAAAATGTTACATGAGGGATTATCTTATTCTTAATTTAACACCTTCTCTCCGTTAATATTTTATTAACGTAAAGAGTGTACTCTACAGAATTGTGGGTTTAAATTTAAATTTTCTCTTATTACTAGTGATCTGTTTTCAAATTAATCCATTTTGTTGAACCTTCTTTTCCTGAGTAAATTAATTGAATTTGTCAGAATATGAACTCTAAAGCACAGGAATGTCAATCATTTTTTCCATTTCTTTTTACTCTGCCTTGCCTCTCTTGGGTGTTTTTGCTTTTGCCTGAGAGGTAGACTTGAATCACCCCAAAGAATTTTGTGGATTTTGATGCATTTTGGAATACATGGAATGAGTGTGTTGGTTTGGACACTGTTTCATCTATAATCTGTATGTACAGATTGATAAAAGAGGAGCCTGACCTCAGAATTTCCTTGTATTTCTTTATCAATCTGTACTCACTAGAATATGTATTATATGTATTAGCTTTTATTCTTCCATCCAGCATCTGAGTAGTAATTTACAATTCTCATCTCTAGGCCTGAAAAAAATATACAAATACATTGGACATGGTAATAGTTTTAATTTTACTTAAACAGACCAGGCAGAAAAGCCACAGGACAATTAAGTCACAGGCTATGCTCTGTCATTATGGGAAATAAATGGGAGACCTGGCAGAAAAGATGAGAGTCTGCATTCATTCCTGGGACACGGCCAGTCGCTAACAGTTTGCATTAACGTTGTCAAGCTTAGTTCCTTGCAACAGCTGAATTTCAAAAGAATGTCTCCTATTTGGGCAAGCAGGGGCGTGGCCCCAGCCTTGCTCCCAAGGGCTTCAAATGCAAGAGCCTCTGTTTCACAGCAGTTCCCAAGGAAAGGGGGGGAGCCCGGCTGGGCCAGAGCAGAGCGCTTTGAGGGACCTGCTTCTAAGACGTGTTTCTGTGAAGGTCACTGGCTGCACTGTCTGTAATGCTGCCAAATCCCCGGGAGGGGAACGTGTTTTAAGGGCCCAGAGGCACAGTACAATATAGGTGAAAGGCCTCCTCCTAGAACGTGGTTTTAAGTGATTTGGAAGAAGAAAAATCTGTTCGGATCTTGCTACATCTAGAAGCAAATTTATAGGATCAGTGCCTTAATCCGTAGAAGCAATGGGAGGAAAAGCTGATACTCCATCTCAGCTTTCTAGAATTACTGCTTCCAGAATTTACTATTTTCTTTGGCCTGGATGGCAAGTAAAAGTGTGATGTGAACAGCAGACATGCAGTGCCTTTGTGATGGCTCTGCACGTAATGAAAATGGGCATTCTTGCTTCTGGAGAGAAGTTAATGTTTGGGCTATAAAGCTTTTCATGTGGTTTGCAGAAGTCCTAGTGTCGTTCTGTCACTCTGAAAATGTCATATTTTTACTAAAGGAGCTTCAAAATAATGTTGCTGATAAATTCAGCTTAGCCTTGCCTCAGACTCTTTCTCTTGTGAAAGATCAAAAATTTTCTTTGCAAATCTGGTTTCCTTTTTGCAGACATATTGTGGTATCTTGGTGTTAACAAGCAAGTTAGGAAGATTGTCTGAATTTCCTTGTGCTTATTCTAGAAACTGGTACTTGATAGTAGTTTCATTTAGAGTGTGATCAGAAGGCGAATATTATTAGTTCAGCTAAATCCCCCCAAATAAGTGTGCTGCTAGTAGTTCTATTATACTCTGCTTAGTGTGTTTTTAACGTGCTTTGTGTTTCATCAGTCGTGGGTATTGGCAAAACATGGTGGCTAAATGTTTATGAATTAGGACTGAATGCTAAAATATAACTATATAGATCCACTAGGCATTTTAGGTCCTAATCTTGTAACTGCTGTAATAGGGAGAGGTGCTTTTCTGAGTTTGCTTGTTAGGATTGTTTGCAAGCAGAGAGCAGCTTATCTGGGTAAGTATTTGTACAATTGAGCTTCCGAACTTAAGGTGCTTATGAGAAAATTACAGGTCTTCCATAGCACCAGGCTATGGGCTACAAATCCAGCTTTGTTAGCATTCAATGTTATTTCTAACTCAGTCATAAAGAACTATATTTACCTGATATTTTGGATCCACTTTAATGCAGATGTGGGGATTTACGCATAGTATATGTTATAGGACAGAAAAAAATACTGATAGTTTTTTATTTGTACTTATCTTTGTAGTGTCTGAGTGCCTTACAGACAACATTGATCAGTGCAAATAATACCTGCTCAGTAGTGTTCTTTCAGCTTCTTCCCAAGAAGAAAATTGTGGAATCTTTAAGCACAGCAAAATACTATTTATATTAGAGAAGGCAAATCTAAATAATGCCCTCTTCTACCTGTGAGGATTTTTGTTCGGCTATGCATTTCCTTGACTGGTGTAGGATAAAATTACTCTGTTGTTGGCCCTAACTGTAGAGCTCCTTATACGAATGTAGCCTCTGAAGCTGGCTTCATCTTTGCAGTCACACACTGGATTCCAATCACCTTCTTGCTGTTAATTTTTAAGGCAGTGAAAACGGTTTAACTCTTAAGTTGTTTGTACATAAAAGCCTTTGAATTATTTTTAGGGTTCCCGGAATACTTTTGGTGACCAAGCTGGGTAATTAATTTTTTTTTTAAATTGGATTCTGGATAGACAGACTGCAAACTAAGCTGCTTCATAAGAAGCCATAGTACTTCTAAATGGTGATGCTGCTGATAGAAACTAGAGAATTTACAGAGAGGAATGTGAAAAAAACTTGTTGAAGTTATGCCACAAAGTTAATGGATGTTTAAGAGGCAAAGAAGTGAGGCAGTATGAAAATAACTCTCCTGACATGGATGGAACTGTGCTAGTTTTTGCTGGCCAAGGATCTGAGCTTCCAGGTGAAATTTCGTACTGTATCCAGCACAAGTTTTACATATTGTAGGAGCTCAAATTAAGCATTTGGGATGGTCTTAAGAAGGGTATGTACCTTGCGCCAATTCCAGCATATGTATGTTTCCCTATTACTATGGGAATGAAAACTTTCATATTTGCAGGGAAGTCCACAGTTGCCAAGAATCTTTCTGACTTTTTGGTCTTATAACCTGACATCTTACATTAGACAGTACAGGAAATTTTACCCTGTGACTTGAACAGTTAATTTGGCAGCTGCTTGATATGTTTTCTTCCTGTAAAGGCGGTTTTAAAGGGAGCAAAGTCTGACTTACTGTTATTGCTTTATTTCTCTCTTCAGTGGAAAGATGTATGAGCTCCATGCAAGCTGGTACCCAAATGATCAAACTCCGTGGCAGTTCCAAAGGGTTGGTCCGCTTCTATTACTTGGATGAACACAAGTCATGTATTCGCTGGAGACCCTCTCGAAAGAATGAGAAAGCCAAAAGTGAGTGTCAGCCCCAGAACCTTTCTTCTGAGTCCTCCTAGGGTCTTGCCCTCTTATAAACAAAGGAGCATGAAGGATTTGGTTCGTTCAGGTGATCAAGAAGAATGTTGTACTCGAATTTAAAGGGCAGTGAATGATTTTATGATTAATAGTTTATGAAGATTATGTTGCTGTTGTTAGCTGTGCAGGTTGAAGTAGTGTAGTATGTTGTAAATGAGTTGCAGGCGAAACCTGTGTGAATTGGGGACCTTGCAGTGCGAGGTTTGAGCCCTTTCCCTACAGGATTTCTCTACAGGATAAATGCATCCTGTCCGGCCTAGGGCACGCACACAGTCATTAATGAACTACGTGCTTTTGTCATTCTAGTTTCTATCGACTCTCTTCAGGAGGTTTGCGAGGGGAAGCAATCAGAGATCTTTCAGCGCTATGCCGATGGCAGTTTTGATCCCAACTGCTGCTTCAGCATCTACTATGGAGACCATATGGAATCTCTTGACCTGGTATCTTCCAGTGGAGAAGAAGCACGCACCTGGATCACAGGGCTAAAATATCTGATGGCAGGGATCAGTGATGAAGACAGCCTCTCAAAACGCCAAAGGACCAGAGACCAATATCCTTCTTATACTCTCAGATAGTGTATTTCCCAGTGGTGGAGAGCTATCAATAGCATAGGGATTCCTTTAAGTATTTGTTTTGCTAAAAGTAAGCACTAGGCTCAAAGCTTCAAAGCGGTTCCCATTGCATTCCCTCTTTCCAGAGACAGAGAGGAGTCCTTGAAGAGGATTGTTCTGGGCAAGATTTGGAGATGAATGACTGGAATGGACTGAAAACCGTACAGGTATATTCTGTCATCTGTTACTCCCTGTGTAAAGCTGTCCGTTTCATTTGGTTATACAGGACAGAGTGTGATGCAACGTTGCAACTCAGAAGTAAGTTGTTCTGTGCTGTAGTATGGGTAAACAGCATGTATTGCATGTTGAGCGTAGCAAGTCTAGAAACTGTTACGGAAATAAAATGAGTGGAGGTATATTATGTATTAGCTTGAACTTTCTTTCATCCCCAGCCTCATAACAGTCTTTCCGGACACGAAAAATATCATATATACATAATGTTCAGTAATATGCCTTGATATTCCATGCTCTTCCTTAACTCCTGTTCAATGTGGTTGAAGCAGACATTTGACGAGGCAGATAAAAATGGTGACGGCAGTCTGAGTATTAGTGAAGTGCTCCAGCTAATGCACAAACTGAATGTGAACCTACCCCGACAAAAAGTCAAGCAAATGTTTAAGGTAAGAAATGAAAATGTATTTTTTTTTCTAAAAAACAAGGTTTGAGCTGCTGGAGAATTAGCATGAAACCTAGTAGGAGAGACTGTAAATACTTAGGCAGCTGGTTTGTTTCCAGTCTACTGAGAGATACTGCACAGTCCGTTTGGTAAATTGAAGAGAGCTCCAGAAACACATCAAAGAGAAACTCAGAGAAACTCAGGCATTACAGCAGGTACCTTCAGGTGTTACATAACATAAAGGCACACAGTACAAAGATTGCTTTTTTGCTATACTTGTTGATCTGACACTCGGTCACGTTTCCTCCTCTGATTACATTCTCTCTAATAAATATTATCTAGTAAAGTATCCAATATCCTCCAATAACTGGTACTAATAAAATATCCGGTATGCAAACTTCCGTATCTGTCATGTTTTTTGCACTGCTAAGAGTTTGTTTGACGTTGTGTTCTACTGACCTTGACCCAATTTATTGGGCAACTGAACTATGGAGAGATGTGTATGCTTTCATAACCAAAAAGTCTGTTGTGTGAAGGATCTAAGCAGAAGCTGAACCAACAGTTTTCAGCATAGTGAACTGCCGTGACTCCTGCACTACACTGAGTCAGGGACATCTCAGCATCATTTTCCAGCAGCTCTGGTATATTAAAGAATGTTCTCATGGAGAGGCTGTGAGAGATTGTTTTAGAGAAAACTAAATGCTGGAATTTCAGTAGCACTGAAAGGGATCAAATACCTATCTACCAATGGCTTTCTAGACAGTCTAAATCTGTCCCAGGCATTGTGTGTAGCTGAATATGTAAGTTTTGCCTAACTTAAGGTCGAGAAATGTTATAAGCCCAATTTCACAAAACCGAAGCAGGAATAAGTGAATAGCCTAAGGTCACACAGAGATCTGTGGCAAGGCAAAGGTAATTCTGTTCTCTGTTGGTGCTTCAGGACTGAGCCATCTTTTATTCTAAGCATTTACTGAGGTTGTACAACTCCTGGGCAGTTAGCAATCAATTTAAGACTGATGAAAGATTTCTTAAAGTTCATGTCTTCATTTTCCAAAGCTTTTCTTCTTGTTTTGAGTGATTTGTCCCGGTTTGATAAAGTACTTATGGGATGAAACTGCCTGGACACGTATTTCTTCCTGTTGCTGTGTGGCTAGATGACCACTTTGAAACAAGCAGTCTTTTTGGTATTGCCGAAGTGTAAAAATTCCTTTTTTCTTTTTAATCTTACTTTTAATGCAATAGGACAAGAACATTAGAAACCTTCAGTCCTATGAAATAGAAACCTGAAATCATATCAGTCTCTTTGGAATCAATTTACTGATCCATGCTAGTGAACGACTGCTCTCATTTTGACACGATCTCTGCCAAGATGTAAAAATTACCCTCTGTTTATCATTTAGGAGGGGTCCGTGCCATTCTTCAGAATTTAGTATTCCCTAGGGAGTTACCTGTCTGTATGTGAAACTGATCCATGTAGAGAGGGATGGTAAGAAGCGTAAACCCTAAGCTTCAAGGTTTAGATGGTGTTAAGAACATTGAATGAAAAGCACTTTTGCTGGCAACAGCCACTAATTCTAGAATTGTTCCATTGCTAAAGAATAGTAAAAAATAAAAAGAAACAGTCAACTGGGACTTTATGATACAGTTTATAAATCTTGTGCAAATAAATTTTAGTATGTCAGCTCTTGTTCCTTAATAAACTGCCATAGTGTCGCGTAGCTCGGTGAGTCCTATGTGCAGACCTCGTGGAAACATGGCTTTCTGCACCGTATGGGTAGCGCTGTGGGGGATCCAGGAGAAGCTAAGAATAGTAGCAGTCAGCATGACTTTTAACATGAAACTGAAAACAATTGGAGGTGTACAATTGGATGGGTGATTTTGTATTCAGTTTGGACACAAAGCTGTCATTCTTGTATTCTAACTTATTCCTGAGAAAAGAAAGAGAGGCAAAATTATCTCTTTCCTTGGTTAGAAACTAATGTAGCCGCTGCATTTTGCCAAGAACAGTCTTTATAGACCCGCTTGATGGCCTCTGATTATGGCCTCTTAACTACAGCAGAAGAGCGTTACAGAAAAATTTGGTGAAAGAGCGTAACTTGGAAATCTTCTGACTAGTTTGACTGGGGAAAAAATGAGCCTTGAAACCTTCCTTCTCTTCCATGGCTGTATGTATTTATTCTAATGCCTCTGGGTTGAAAATATTTTTAACTTGCATCTCTTTCTGCTCTTTCTTTCATCCTGCTGGCAGCTGATGCTGAAGCCCTGCCTGGTTGCATCTTATGTGTAATGTAAATTCCTTTGTGGGTCTCCAGTGGTAAAATACGCTCAAATGGAGCATGGAAAATGGGATAACTCTGCAACCCACAGCAACTCAGGGTTATGGGGCGGGAACGAAAGGCTATTGGAAAGTTTCCAGTAATCAGCTGGTACAGGTTATCCTAGTGTATGCATCAGGCTGATATTTCACCCATCGTTTGGGTGGGTTGTTCATTAGGAGCAGAAAATCCTACAAAAAAAGAGTTTGCAGCTAGGGGGGAAATTTAAACAGGAGTTTAGAAGTAGAGTTAAAATACTTGAGCATTTTTTCTGTATGTTACTCGATAAAAGAGAAATAAAAGGTTTATAGCACATAGATGCCCCAGGAAGCTGGGTGCCCGTTTTTCTCAGGCTGCTCTTACTATGCTAGCCCTCATTTTGCGTACCATTTTCTGTTTCTGTTGCATAAAATTTATGTGGACCAGAATGAATTTTGAAAGTAGATTTGTCCATGCTGTTGCACACTATTGCATTATAACACCATAGACGTTTCCAAACAAAAAAATAAATTTTTAAATGGAATGAAATGCTAGTCACCAGGAACTTGCAGGTACTCGCCTTTGCCTTTGCTTTTGTTTGGGGAAGAAAAAAAGTCAGTTTGTGTCTGTCACTTCTGCAGGTGCTAAATTATCCAACTGACGGATTAAGACCTATATGGTTATGACCGTAAACAATTTTACATGAGGCTCTTGCATTAAACAGCAGTTTGTGCAAAACAGATGTCTTCTGCCAACTGAAAGTTCTTGAAATTCCAAAAGTACTGGCTATTGGGATGGATGGTTGTAATCCTGTCGCTGCAAGAGTATGTGCTACTGTGTTAGGTCCTGCTTGTTTCCATACACAAAACTGTGACCTCTAGGGTGCAGGCCGTACCTTAGGAGAGTACGGAAGGTGAGGACTTCTTAGCTATTTCCATTTTTCTGATGCAATGTCTGGACAGAGTGTATATGTACCTTAGGAAACATAATGTACATTTAGGTGCTTGAAAATCTCACAGTTGGAATGGCAGCTGTTTGAGCACTGCTTCATGTTTACTACGAAGTCATGCTAGCCTAGTGGTCGCTGGATTTTCAAGAATTCAGTTCTGGGACACATTCCAGGCTCAAAAGCCTTTGAGCATTATGCATGTACAGCCAGAGAAAACCAAGGCTTTTTACCTGTTGTTTTTTTTTTTTTTCTTTCATACCAGCAAATACTAGGCTTATGGATGTAGCTCAGTGAAGAACTGAATTTAAAAGTTCATTAAAATTAGTAGATTAAAGTGACTCTCTTTCCAGGATGAACCATTAGGTTTCATGCAAGCCAAATAGAAGAGACTGGGTAAAACTTTCCTGGGAAAAAATTTGCGCTTATTGTATGCTGTGTTCTGGTTTTACTGTTTGTAATCAATGACAATCACTACCCATATTGGGTGCTTTAGAAATGCTATTAACAAAGAAGAATAGGTTTGCTTTTTCTCCATGCAGTGCATAATTGAAACTCAGCTGGTCTCAACTGAAAATGTAATTGCTCTTTGATACCTTAGAATCAGAATATTAAGCAGCCTTGAAATTAAAAATCAAATCTCTCGGTTAATGAAATAGCTACACCAAGTGTTTTAAGATATAATAGGGTAGATTATATGTCGGCCTTGAAGAAGGTTACCTTGAATATTAATTGTTCTAGTTAAAAAAGTAGTGAGTTGTTTAAAAAAATCTTGCCATAGTTACAATGGGAAAAGCCGTTCTTATTAGCTACCTCTTGCTCACAAATGCATTCATATTTTCACCTGGGGCTCGTTTCTAAAGGAGCTTCATCTGTGACTTCATGACTCCTCATTCTTCCAGTCACTTCCTCCATACTGCTGTCAGCGTCCGAGTTGTGGCTGATAGAGGCTCCGACTGCTGAAGTGTGAGACTGGAAGAGACCAAGTAGTGAGGTCCATCAAGATTAAAGAGTAGGGAGCAAGTGCAGGGCGTCCTTTTTGAACAAGGAAAGAGGAATCTGTTTGCGTAAGTTTTTAAAAATCCCTGTGGGTGCATTAGAATAAATGGCAGGGTTATGGCAGTACTTCGTTCTTGGGCAAATACCTGGGAATTGATGCCGGCTTGCCAGGACACAAGTGCTTTGTGAAGGCTGCGCGGAGCTGCTGTCCGTGGCTGTGAGAGCTTATTACCAGCTTTTTCCTCAACTGGTACAAGTGCACGTGTATGGTAGTATGTGAAGGAAATTCAGTGAATAATATGAAAATTTGGTAAAAACTTGCCTGATTTATTTATTTTTTAATTTTGTAGCCTGAAATGTGCTTAAACGTGTCTACAGTGAAGGTGAGCAAAGCAATATGCTGACAACTTCTTTCTTGAGAACAAAGTAGGGAGTGCTGGAGAAGCTCTTTTTTTTTTTTTTTTTTTTTTTTTTTTTTCCAAAAATATGCAAGTGTTGTCTATCCTGTCTGGGAAACATAGCAGCTTTCCTTTTTCATACTTTCCCCTGGCAGAATTTCTCATTCGGTTTCTCATGCTTCTAGAAACAGGCTTTTAGGAAACACAATAATTCCATAATCTCTCCCCCAAATAGTTATATCATTGGGTGGATCCCATTGTGATCAGACTCTCACAAGATTTCTTTGAAGAAATTCTATCTCCACTGTGTGCAAACAGTAAGTAGTATTGCTGATACAACTGAGGGTGGTTTGGATCACAGGCTGGGGCACCTGACCCCAAAAAGTAAAGAACCAAGAAACATACATGTTGTAGGGGATAGATATACCAGAGAATATAGTGTCATTTACTGATTATTTTTTCTGTACTTGCAAAATTAGTATTCTTGCGGATCTGATTAGTTTATGGACATGGATTTCATAGATATCCTCCTAAATCCTGAATATAAAACTAATTTCAAGATGACTTGGGTTGTAATGATCTTCTCAAGAAAATATGAGCGGGTAATTCTGCCAGACATATGCCTGTTCTGTTCTGCATTGCAGGGTACGCTGTCTTCATTGCTATAGATAGAAGAAATCCTTCAAGCAGGGTTCCCTGTGCCACAGTAAAGACCTTAAAAGTTGTTTCTTGGTTCATGCACTAATGCATACATTTAAGAGGTTCAGAGGGAAAGCTGTGCAAAGCATTCATATGACAAGCATCAGCCTGATAAATCAATCTGTTCTAGCAGGCCATACAGTGAGTAGCCATGTCAGGCAGCATCAACCTGCATTTAATTTCAGTGTTGCTTTTTTTCTCATGCAGGAGTTCGTTTATTTAAAGTTTGTTCAGGCTATTGCTGGGAAATTGGGTATCTTATTGCCTTATTGCTGTGTAATGCAGGAGGCTGATACAGATGATAACCAGGGCACGCTGGGCTTTGATGAGTTCTGCGCCTTCTATAAGATGATGTCAACACGACGTGATTTGTACCTGCTAATGCTCACCTACAGCAACCACAAGGACTACCTGGATACGGATGACCTGAGACGCTTTCTGGAGATTGAACAGAAGGTAGGCCCAAGCCAGGAAAGGACTTCCCATCTGCATGCCTTTCTGTTTGCCACTGGGGATGCGTTGCCTTTTAAAAAGGGTGGGAACTTTGTTGTCATGCATGTGAAAAATAGACGCCTCTCGATTTTCATCTTGTAGGCTGGCATGACTATTTCTTGAATCCTCTTGCTCTCACTACCTCTTTTTTCTGTAGACTCTTTTGTTATGCCCCTAAATATAGTCTCTACAGTTTCTTTCTTTTTCATGTGCTCTCTTAGGACAATTCCATCAATATCTGTCTTTTCCCAGTATTCAGTGCCCTGGTGCAAAGATGCTGTTACTGGCTCTGCTTTTGACATAGTGCTTAGTCCATGATGAGACACGGAATTACTTTGTCACACTATCTCAGTTTGTAAAGTGGAAGATTATGTTTTTGAAGAACTGTTGAGAGGATTATTCATGTCTGGGAAAGTTTTTTGAGGATATATAGTAGTACATACTAAGTTGTCTCTTAATGCTTTAACTCCATTGCTGGAGTGGGTCTTAAAGACTATTTTCCCATTTCACTAATCTGAAACAGGCAAAGTATTTTTGTCTGACAAACCAGGTGATGTGTATATGCCCTGTATAATATTATGGAGTGGGGGTGGCAGCAACCAGTAGATAATGATAAGCATGATATTTAGTGTTGCTCATGAATCTGAGACATTTTACAGCTCTTCTGAGATGTTAATTTATAGCTTTCTAAGCTTTGCTATTCAGATATTGAAGTGCATCTATAGCTTGTGCTCTGTGTGTGTGTTTATGCACATTCAGCAAAATATCAGCAGACTATGTGCTGTATTGCAGTAAATGCTATCCACTCGTGTTACTGTATTTAACAAGGGGGCTAGCCTACATCAGTCACGTTAGAAATTTTGTCCATCGGTCACTTGTGCGCACTGAAGTTACTGAAGTCCATTTTCTGACAGTTCATATAACTTTTCATGAAAAAAGGGAACTAGTGTTGGTATATTCTTATTTTCTAATGGTAAAAGATAAAAGTTTCTTACCTCTGTGCGTATGGTGCACCACGTACATGCCCACTGATCTGCTTCCTCCATCACTGACTTGAACCTTTATGGCATTAGGAATCTTTGTAACCAGGCTGCCTGGAAGCCTAACACTTTTACTCCTATCCCAAATACCCCTTGGTCAGAACAAGTTTGGGTCTTTCTGGTATGTGGTAATTTGGCAGACCAGAAAATGGCAAGTCATCTAATATCTGTACCAGGAGGACATTCATCCATTGGAACGCGTTGCCTGGGGAGGTTGTGCAGCCTCCATCCTTGGAGGTTTTGAGGACCAGACTAGGTAATGCCCTAAGCTAACTGATGTGACCTTGTAGTTGACTGTGGTTTGAGCAGGATTTTGAGCTGGACAAGTTCCTGAGGTCCCTGAATTATCCTGTGGTCTTTCATCTAGAGACTTGTGGAAGATTCTGAAGTGAGGAAAAATAATTGGACAGTAAGATGCAGTCAGTGCAGGAACAAATGCATTGACTTGTCTTTGCCTTTTTCCTCTCATGATCTCTTTTGAAGCTGTATGCCTGTAAGTCCTAAATCTCCATCAGTTTCACAACTTGTCTAAGAAATGAATGAATAAAAAAGCCACCTCTCTGGTGGTTGTCTTTTTAGATAAGTGGGGTATGTTTCCATTTCATTGGTCAATTGATCCTCCAGATGGTGAGGGGAAGATGAACACTAGCCACAGGACACATCAGCTCAGCTAATCACTGACGTGGACAACTCGCGCCTGTGGGGCTTCTCTCCCTTGCCTAGTGCTGCCCGTTCTCATACGATACGTACAGGGAAAACAAGTGTTCATTCTGTGCGTTTGAAGCTGCACCAGGAAAACCTTCTGTTGTTCCAGAACTTTTCTTTTGAAGCCAGCAAACCTATAATGTATGGGCAAATAAAGGGTTAGGGTTTTTTTCTTCCCCTTCTTTTACATTTATTTATTAGGCTTTCAACTACCCCCAGAAAAGGCATTGATCTGGTAGCAGACAGGCTGGTGGTTTCATTTCCCCCTAAGCACAGATTCCATGTTGCCAAAACAGTCATCAGCTTGGTCACTTTATTGGCAGTCCCCTCTGGTGACAACGGCTGTGTTTTCATGTGTCGGGTACAGCATCTGATGGAAAGGATTTGCTGGACCACTCAGGACAGGAATATTAAATAATAGCAGTTGATAATAAATAGAGGATAAATCAACAGTACATAGCAGGAATATTAAATAATAGTGTTAAAATTGAATTATGAAAACATTGCAAGGTAAAAAAAGCTACAGCTTATCATAAATGGCCCTTTTTTAATGAATGCTAACATTTACAAACATGTATTTCCCTTTGTACTCTTTCCTTTTTCGGTTGAGAATGCAAAGCAACCTTGAAGTTAGCAGATTTCCTCAAGGAGCTCTCCGAGAGCATTGCGTCCTGATTCTTTGTTACCCTGCTAGTAACTGATTTTTCTGTCTGCAGCATAAAGATGAGCCATTTTCTTGTTTTATTTTAAAGTAAAAGCCCTTTGATAATGCAAACTAATCCTTTAATCCTACAAGAGAAGAAATCCCATTCGTTTGTGACAAAGCTTGTTCTGTTTGGATGCTCTGTGTGCCTAATAACGCTCTAACGAGATATGACCTACAAAGCAGAACTCTCTATCGGCCGTGATCAGGCAGCTGCCAATAGGACAGAAACTTTTCACAAAGCAGTCTGGTTCTTATCTGACCTGACGCTCATTGACAGGAGCGAGAATCTCGCTGGGTAACTGGAAATCCTTAGTATCACTATGGATGAGTGGGTGGGGAGGCACTGGCACAGGTTGCCCAGAGAAGTTGTGGATCCGCCATCCCTGGAAGTGTTCAAGGCCAGGCTGGATGGGGCTTTGAGCAACCCGGTCTAGTGAAGGTGTCCCTGCCTGTGGCAAGGGGCTTGGAACTAGGTGGTCTTTAAGGTCCCTTCCAACTCAAATCATTCTATGATTCTATGATCTGGCCAGTTGTTAAACTGTACACAGAGAAAAGAGCTCGGGGAAGCTGTGATTACTAGTTAACACTTGATCTTTGCTACTTTTACAGATGACGAATGTGACTAAAGAACACTGCCTGGAAATCATCAGCAAGTTTGAACCGTGCCTGGAGAACAAGAAGGAGGGAGCTCTGGGGATTGATGGTAAGCTGGCTGGTGTAGCTTTTGTAGGAGAGAGGCAACTGTTTAAATGCTTATGAGAATATTGCATTCGTTTGCATAATATTTAGTCATAGAATTTTGTCATGTTGTATAGAGTATGATTTTCAGTAGGTTTTTTTTTAATATCTGTTATTTGCTGAGGAACCTAAAGGGAAATTGCTACTCTTTGGAAGATTCTTAAAGGTACATATCATGATGAAGCAGCAGTCATTGAAGGTCAGCTGGAGCTGCATGTGTCTTTATTTGTGCTTTTGGAAAATACAGTAGAATCCAGTTGCATCATTCCTGCAAGTATTTTTGGAAATACTTTAAGTTTTAATAAGAGGAGTGATGTGATCCAGAGTAAATGTGTGAAGTGGGATGATAAAAGAAATTTGACTAGAAGCATGCTTTCACGACCTCTGATGCTAAAGCCTTCACTCTGAATATAATGATGCTGTACCATCATGATGGTAGCTTTTGTTATTTTGAGGACTGATTCTAAATCCTTTCCCCTAAATAACAAATCTTCTGCCAGATCTTATTGACTCCAAGGACAGAGTACATTCCTCAGGAATCAGATTCTGTGCAGAAGTTCCAGGACCTTTTGAAAATCGGTCTTGTCCGTTTCTGTGGGTGTGTTGTCATAGTGAAAAGTGGCAAAATGTAAGTTCAGCTTTGTTTACTGCATGAGAAAGTGGGTACTTTCTGGTGTCTTGTGTAAGGTGGGTTTTTTCCAAGAAATGATGGTTGCTTAGGATAGAGTCAGGTCTCTTCTACTTTCAGACTAAATTTTCAATTTATTTTAAAACTTACACTAATGCCAAGTGAGTGTAGTGGTTGACATATTCATGTTATTATTTTCTGGTGCTTTACAGTCAGTGGCAGTCACATAAATAATGAATAATTAGGTTCATTATCTTGTCTTCCTCATAGCTAGAAAAGTCAGACTAGGCTTTTCAAACAATTGTAGTTTTTCATACCAGAAAGAAAAACTTTTAAAAAACTAGTCTGATCTATAACATTGCTTTGCCTAAGAATGGATGATAAAACAGTTGATAGTTTATGCGTTTGGATTAGAGAGCAGTCCAACATGGGTGTCTGCTACAGATCTCCTGATCAGGAGGAAGTAGAAGATGAGGTCGCTTTGAGACAACTGGGAAAACCTTCACATTAGCAGGCTCTGCTCCTTATGGGAGACTGTAACCACTCCAGTATCTTTCTGGAAGTGCATCAGAACAGAACATATCTGATCTAGAGCTTAACTAATGCAGGAGATTTCTGGAGCGCATTGATGCTAACATCGAACAGAGGTGACTGAGGAGCTGACAAGGGGCACGCTGCTGGATTGGGTACTGACAAAGAAGAAAGAACTGCTTAAAAAACATAGATATATATCTGCATGCATATGCAGGTAGGCACGTGTGTGCGTGTGTGCACATGCACACACAGAAAAGTTATTCTTTTCTTGTCTTTGTGTGTAGTTGAGATTTTAGATCCCTCTTGTCTTCTAGAAAACAGATCGGGTGCTGCCTAGGGAGACTGAAATACAACAGCTATGGAAACTGAAGCTGTGTGTTTATTCCTCAAATTGGTACAGCCCAGACAAGAGCACCCTGCGCACACTTAGAGGCACTTCAGTAGTAGCAGAATAGTAGCACAGGGTTCTTTGCCCATTCATATTCATTCATGTGTCTGTATTGCCTTGTGTCCTCAGCTGTGATGGCTTGCATCACGAAGCACTGGCCTGTGACAGTTAGCTTATTCAACATAGTCTTGCAAAAAACCTCTTGCCTTCCTCTGTTGACCGAAATAAAACACTGTCAGTAGCTTTTCCTGAGTGTGTAAATACTGGAGGTCTATGGTACACACTGCCGACAGTATCTTGATTCATTCTCATTTCCTCATCTCAGGGTTAATAAATTCAGTTAGTGTGAACTCATTATAACAGTTTTGATATTATGTTTTAACAAGTGCTTAAAGCAAACAATAGTGTTGCTTCAGAGGCTGCCCTAACAGTGGTGTGTGGAATTAATCTTGTAGCAGCTGATTGGTTTGTAGCAAGAAGAAATGATTAATTTGCCAAGAGTCATCAGCTGTGTGTTTGCTGACATACACTGCCCTATCAATTTTTCATGCTGTCTGCTCTGACTTGGTTGGTCTTTTGTTTTTACTCTAGCTGTATTACCGGTTTGCTAGTTGATCATGATACGTGCCTCGAGAGACTCGAATACTAGGCTAGACCGAGGTTCCTTAGCACTGTTTCCTCGTGTATTGTTCAAAAGGTTTTGGCTGCTATTTGTATTTATCAGCTCTTTTCCTTTAATAAAACTTTCATCAACATGAAATGTAAAGCCTATAAGAACCATCATAAAGGTGACATTTTATCTTAAATTCTATTCAAGCTCAATTTCTCTGTAGACTGGTATTCTGAGTCTGTTTTTGAGGACTGGAGTTATTTTGCCTGGTGTAGCTTTAGTGAAACAAGGCACCAGTCTGTCACAGTCAGAGAAAGTGCATTAAGACCTTCAAAAGTTTGGCAGGATTTTTATACGGGCACTGTTTTATTTATGGAATAATGAGTGAAATGTCAGGAGAATTCAAAGTCTTGAAGCAGAGACCTTTTGAATAAAGGCATCATCGGTGTCAGCAGCTGTTAAGCCAGGATGTGAATGGAAATCTTAGTCTTTCATTGGTGGTGAAGGAAAAGAATTCTGGGGAGACTTGAAATGGAAGTTACAGTTTTTAATGTTAGTCTGTCCTGTGAAAGTGTCTGTGTATATGTGCACAAAAGTATACCGGTGACCTGAGAGCAGCAATTTCATACAAAGATAAAACATAACTTGCTAAAATTTTGCTTCCGAATAAGAGTGATGATTTCAGTACAGAAATTGTCCGGGTGGTGTTGTCTGCATGATTTGCAAGTATCCCACTACTTCAGAAAGTAAATTCTTCTGGTGGCATCTCTGACAGTGCTACAGATACTCGATGTTTTGGTGTCAAGTCTGGAGTATTACAATGAACTTCAGTCTCATAAAGGGACAGTAATGCAATGCTGCAGATCTCTCCCGTCCACATGCATGTTTGTGCATGCGGTATCGTATCACAGTTAGAAACTGTTGCTTGTACAAGCCAATGTGTGCTGACGTTCTTCTGGTGTTTTCAGGAGAAACAGAGGAGGGGAGAGTATCTCCCTTCCTTCAGACTGTGTTGGGCCACTAGAAACTATCTGTAGGCAGTACAGTACCGTATATCTTTCAACTTGTTTCACTGAGGAGCAATGCCAGGATATGACCACAGATCTCTGGAGCCTTTTATCTGCTATGCAACTTAATGTCCCAGCAGAGTCTTTTGACAAAAATTATAAGCCTAAAGTGTCAGGTTGGGTTAAATAGACATATTTTTTCAGGGAAGGCAGAGCAGGGAAATGCACAAAGCAACTGGAAATTTCTTGAAAGCAATAATCGCAATTGGTCATTGTGACAGTTGGGATGTAGTGGTGTTATTTATTTATCTTACTTACATGTTCATGAATGTGTTGGTGAATGTAGGAATGCATTTTTAGGCTGGTCTTAGGAAGGCTACAGCCACAAAAAGGACAAAACTGTATTATTTATAGTATTGTTTGTTTACAGGTTTCACCAATTACATGCGGAGTCCATCAGGCGACATATTCAACCCAGAACACTACCAAGTGAATCAGGACATGAGTTATCCTTTGAGTCACTATTTCATTACCTCTTCACATAATACCTACCTCATGGGAGATCAGCTGATGTCCCAGTCTAGGGTGGACATGTATGCATGGGTGCTACAATCTGGCTGTCGTTGTGTAGAAGGTAAAAATCAAAAAAGAATCATCAGTAGGCTCTGTAGTTTTGTTTCTCCTCTGTAAAGGAAGACTCAGGACACCTGCAAAAGACTGACAATTGTAATTGGGTAGAGGAAAAAGTGTAGTAGAATGGTGTCATCACTTCATAAAGAACAATAAAATAATGTTGCCATATAATGGATAAATTTCTCGAGCATGGAAGTAAGGCAGACATTTGAAGAGTAATGTCGTTGGTACTGAGGGAAAAAAATTGTAAAAATATTTTTGTAGAGAGGACACTGACATTCAGTAGAATGTATTGGTGTACACACTTTCTAGCCAAGTATATGGCAACCAAACTGGCAAATATGGCAGAGTTCCTGCTACATGTAAGAGGAAAGCTGGTATTCCTGGTAAGGGAAGTAGGGTTCTGTTCTGTGAAATGCTGACAGTCTCTGCAGTGACCTTGGTGTTTGTAGTGCCTTTCTGAGACACTACCTGTTTCACAACCATCTTTAATATCCTGACCATCAAAGTGTTTTCACAATTTTTCAGAAGGCCAGTATTATGGTTTGCTCAGGTCAGATTGTGGACGTGCCACTGGGTGCTTCAGAGGAGTCAAACATTTCATGGAAATATGATTGTAAACAAGTATAAGGTTAGGCAAAATCCAAGGAGGGCTAGAGATGCCTAAGTCTTGGCTTTGCTTGTGGTGTGAGAAGCTTGGCTAAGATTCTCTGCTTTCCTTTTCAGGCTTAGCAGTAGTATAATGAGAGTAATGCTATGCTATGTCAGCTCTCTTCCTGTCATTATACTCCTCAGCACTTGTTAAAGGAGATCTTTATTCCTTGGGGCTTTCTCAAACAAGGGGAAGAGTCATCTGTACACAGTAGAATGTCAAGGCTAGGAAGTTTCTTCAGAGGAAGGGCGTTCAGCACAGTGAGGAGGGAGATGCAGGCGAAGGGTGGGAATGAACCTGCACCCTGCTTTGTTGGGTACATGTCTGGCTGGGTTGCTGAAGGGAATTGCAGGGTCTCATAGTCTTCCACAGATGGTGGCCCCAGATGTTACTTGTCTGATGGGTGTCATTGTTTCTATTCTACAGTTGACTGCTGGGATGGGCCGGACGGTGAACCAATTGTCCACCATGGATACACTTTGACTTCCAAAATTCTCTTCAAAGATGTGATTGAAACTATCAACAAATATGCCTTTATCAAGAATGAGTATGTATACAGCCTGCCAACTTTTGAGTTTCAGGGCTATAAACTGGAGTGTTCCCAGGCATCCTTGTAAAGGCAGTCAGTGGAAATCTAATCTGTTTCTGCATAAGCCAGACAGAATTTGGAGCTGGTTTCTGTGGGGAGAAAGCCTTCAGAAAGAAATAACAAGGCAAAACTGACTGAGTAGGGGCATTCTATACATAGTTGTGGGGCTGTCTTTATCCCATTAGTAGAAGACAGGAGGATCAACATGTTTTGACAGTGAACGTTTTTAGTGAATAGCTGACAATTTAACCACATATCTCTAGATGTGTACTCCAGTCATGCCACGAATACACCTGGTTGCTCCGGGGACAGGAAGCAAGTCAGGCAGCAAAGGAATACAAAGAGACAGTAGCCCAATTCTGGAGAAAGCAGACTGTTCAAGGGAAATAGGTTATTTTCCCTAACTGTACATTGCTCAGGAAGTCAGAGAATTATACAGTGGAAGTTTCATATACCTTGGCAGTACTGTCCTCCTCCTGAGAGTCAAAATGTGTGTGTCAACCTATCTTTTTTTTTTTTTAAGATAAATTAATTTATCTCTGTAAAAATTTTCCAGTAGCTTCTTCAAAGCAGTCCATCTGCCTTCATTAATAGAGCTAAAATTGCACTGAAATTTCAGCCCAGGTAAACCTGTTCTGAGCCTGAAATTTTTGGAGTTTGCCTGAAGACATGATAAATAAAGCAAAGGAAAGCTGGCCAGCAGAATATATAGCAATGCTTCTGAAATTGTTGCAATTCTTAAAAGTTTTCCAGAAAGGTTAACTGGGACCACGTTACAACTTATTATTTGTGGTGGGTTTTTTTTTTTCTTGATAAGCATTGGTGCTCAGTCAGAGTTTGGTACTGAATGAAACGTAGTTTAGACTTGCAGGTGTTTTCTTTCCCAGGACAGGCTGGAGGCATAGCTGTTGGCTGCGAATTCAGCTAAGGAACTGCTTCAGGCAAAGCTTGGAATGTAACTATAGTCATCAATGGGGAAAATTTTGTCCTGCAGGCATTGTCTGGCTGAAAGCCTCATTTTTCCTGATGAGGAGCTGATGAGGGCAGGTGTCAGGTTAGACATCTTTTTATTCATAATTAGTTTTTAATTAATGAATCCCTCATAATTCAGCCCTACAAAACTGCACTGTATACTGGTTTTTGTCCTCATCCTAAAAATGCATCATCTCTAAACAGAAATCCATCTTCCGTGTGCTTTTACATGGCACCAGACACACTGGAATCGGTGTTTCACAAATCTTATCTTGATGCCTTTCAAACAACCAGGCATTGTTATTTCTTGGCCTTAGCCTGGAGAATCAACAATAAAAGAAAATATAGAAATAATACTTACTGTGTTTGTAGAAGAGGCTTTATCTGCAGGCTTGTTTGTATGATACTGCTCTGTTGCTAGCTAGAAAAGTTTTCACGGAGGACCTAACACAACAGGTTTATCACTTGGTTGTTGGAAGTGGGAAGGTAAAGACGAAGCCCCTTTGGGGATCTTTTCAGTTCCTGGAGTCTTTATTTACTTTTACCTGTGAGAGTCCAAAAGGGCTGAAGCAGTGGTTGGAGAGGAGAGTTGAAGGCACTGGCTATTTAGGTTTTCCTTATGGGTGGCTTGCTAGAATGCCTTTGATAGGAAGTGGAGGTCAGGACTGGGTAGGATAAGAAGGTGAAAAGTATGCTCTGGAAAAAAATGCATCAAATCAGATTGCAGAAGTTGAATTATCCTGTGGCTGTCAAAAATAGACCATTCAGTTTGGAGTGAGTAGTGGGGTATCAGTCCTGTGCCCACACTGATTTATCTAACCCCCGTGGATTTCATTGGTGGTGATGCCTGTTACAGGAATGGCTCAGGCAGTAATAACCCTTATCCTCTCAATGCTGTAAAAGCTAAATCTGCAGTTGATACTTGCTTATGTCTCTCCCAGGTACCCTGTTATCTTGTCAATTGAGAACCATTGCAGTGTCATTCAGCAGAAGAAGATGGCTCAGTATCTTATAGAAATTCTGGGAGACAAACTGGATCTGTCTTCTGTGCACAGCGATGACTCTAGCAAGCTCCCTTCACCAGCAAGTCTTAAAGGAAAGATACTGGTTAAGGTAAAAAGCTGTTTCGTTTGTTCCATCCCTCTTTTTGTTTGTGATGATTATGATTTCTGCCTGGTTAGCACGTAAATCAGTTTACAAAAAGCAGTCTTTAAGAACCTGGTACTTAAGGTTCTGAACAAATTTCTTCTCAATCAATAAGAACTTGGTTGCATGCTTTGAATAATTTTTCTTTTTTTTCTTCTTTTTTTATTTTTTTATTTTTTAAATGTGTGATAGCCAGAGCTGCACGCTAGCCTGCCTGTGTAATCACTTTATCTTCTAGGGGAAGAAACTTCCAGCCAACATCAGTGATGATGCAGAGGAAGGTGAAGTTTCTGATGAGGACAGTGCTGATGAGATTGATGATGACTGTAAACTAATGAACGGAGATGTAAGTTAAGTGACCGTTTGAATGTAAATGTGTGTTGCGTTTTTCTATCCCAGTGGGAAGAAACCTTGTATGAGTTCTCTGGAATGTGGATGTGGCCTAATCTTTGGGATTCATCCCAAGTCTTTTAGGTTCTACAACTTCACGGGAACAGATTTGACAGAAGTGCATACTGGGCAGCAACAGTTCTAGCGGTTATGGTTCAAGTTTGGAATTTTGTGTCTTTTAATATTTTAAATAGTAGTATCTCATGATTCTTGGTTGCATCATAGTGTTCTTCCCTTCAAATGCAAAAAAAAAACAAAAGAAAAAATTCTATTTATGTCAAATTGTTGTCATTGTTACAGAGCATCCCTTTCGTTTGCTGAAGGCTGGGTTTAGTAGATTTTTACTGTAAGGAGGTGTTAAAAAGGGAGAATATTTTAATCTCTGCTTGCTTCAATCTGAAAACCCCTTATTTCTTCATCCTTTTGAAAAGTTTTTTTTTTTTGTCATTTTAATCTTCTGGCAAGTGACATTGCATCTTACAGAAACAATATAAAATACACATTTAAACATTAAAATACACATTAAAAACCATTTAATAACATAAACTAGATTGCCTTGAAGAGAGATTGCATTTTCAGGCCTCTCTCCCTCAGGCTGTTTCCTCATTTTGTATTATGGATTTGATCCTTTTAATCTAAAACTAAAAGAGAAACTTCTTTATGAATAAGTCTGCCAAAGGGGAAAAATAATTTGTTTGTTTTTTTAAATTACTATGTTTTAGCATATCACTTTTCAGTATTTTAAAGCTGAGATCTGTGATGTTTTAATACTTTATGGTTTTTGATGCTTCCTTGTTACGTGATGCATCTTTTCAAAGTGGAAGGTATTGTGCAGCCCGTGGTGATACAGCTCAGTCCAGCAGGCTTTCCCCCGTATAAGACCAGGCCTGGTGTGAAGCCGTGGCCGTTTTGAACAGGGACAAAATGAGCTGAAAACCAACGCAAAAGCTTTTACAACCCACTCGGGCTACCTATGTAGTTGACTCTACAGGGAAACTAGAACTACGCAAACTGAATAAAATGAGAACTGGGCATTTCTTGACTTTGAAACTTGACTGTGATCAACAGAGTTCACTCAGCTTGCTTTCCTATGTTTTCTAGTTCTTTTGTCTGTATCCCAGACATGGCAGACTGTTTCTAATATCCAAAGGAAACAAGGCAGGTGATTTGACATCCCTGCTGAAATCAGGGGTGCTGTGGTACTTAAGATCCTCATGTTGCAAGTTTTCCAGATAATTTCTAGACTTAAAGATGGTTTGTTTTGAGAGGACGCTGATCCGGGTGCTTGAACAAGCAGAAATATTAGCAGATCTCATTGCTAGAAATTACTTTTGCCATGACTCTTTTCAACTTAGCCCACATACATGCTATTTATAAAAAGATGTCAAATAATGTTTAGTTTTCTTCCGTTAAATGGATGGAGAAATGAATTCCAGTAAGAAAAGTGTCATCTTTCCTAATAAAATTAGGTAGTAACATGTTATGGCTGGGTGTATTATTCTCACTACAGGCTCAGTAGGCATTGCTTTGCTGACCTCGTTGTCTTCGTTACTAACGGTTCGCTTTGCTGTGAGGTTTACTGATGCTTTAAATCTGAGATTTGCTACATCTGGTTTGCTTTCCAAGCCAAATTTTGAAGAGCTCAGAAAATCATAGCTTGTTTCATGACAAATTTAACTGGGAATTCTTAAGGCCTACTGAGAAAACACAATTTGTCACCTCTTAAAAGACCTGGGATTATGAGTTTGTCTCATGGATGAAAAAGAAAACTCTGAATTTCTGTTTTTGTTTCCCCCACTTCCTCATATGGGCTGTGATGTACACAGAAGGAGGGAACAGTTCTCTTACATTTTGCCCTTGAACTGCTGAAATCAAGATTCCAAGCTTCTCCCATTCCATCCAGTAGAATCTTGCACCTATTGTAGCTGCAGAGTCAACCTTGACAGGGCATATGAATGCTGTCCATCAGCCCCAATGTGTGAGAGAAATACCGTTTACTCGGAGTTTCCACATGTATCCATTAACTATTAAATTTCCGTGAAGCATGGCTTATTGGACAGCACAATGGAATAGATCAGATTTTTTACTAAATATGCACTGCAAAACATAGCATACGTCATTCCACTTCAGTATGGGGAGTCATCTCAGCAATAACCATGTTAGCGCATCCTTGGCTTGTAGCAGACATCACATCTGAATAGCTCTGCTAACGGTCAGTCTTGGTTTAATTAGAACTGTTTTAATCAGTTTTACTCTCTCATCACTTCAGACAATTTGTTTACACTTTAGGTCTAATATCTGCTTCAGGGCCTTGTATGCTTCCATACCTTACATTAAGTCTGATACCGAGCTGCAGGTAACTGCTCGCATTATGCAAATGAAGAACCTCTTTTTTCTTTTTTTTTTTTTTTTTTTTGTTCTTGCACATAACATTTTAGTTTGCATTAATCCTGGCTGCAATTACTAAGACTTTTTTCATCACTACCTAGTTTAATGATTCTGGTTTGTTTGCAGGCATCTACTAATAGGAAAAGAGTGGAGAATATAGCAAAGAAAAAACTTGACTCACTGATAAAAGAATCCAAAATCCGTGACTGTGAAGATCCAAACAATTTTACAGTTACCACTCTACCATCATCGGCAAAGGCTGGTCTAAAATCAGACAGTAAGAAGGTGAACATGTTTTATTGTATTTCACTTACCCCTAGACCTGATAGTTGTTTTGTTTGTCTCTGTAGCTACATAGTACTATTATTTCATAACAATAATGCTTGTTCTTTTAAAGGTGGATGTCTAAAGTCGGACTTTTAAATCTGTTTTGAGACTCCCCAATAAAGATAGCTCAGTTTATCTGAGGTGTCTGCAGCCATCATAGTACTAGAGAAACTAAAGAATGCTCAGTGCTTCCCTTAAAACAAGATAGTGTGAGTCACATGATGAGTTTTGCAGGGTCTATTTGCCATTAGGTCCCCGTCTCCTGTCTAGGTTAACTAGGATAATACAACTCGAGAATAACCAGATGGCCAAAACGTTCACGTGGGATGTGGGAGATCCAGGTTTGTGTCCCCAGTCAGACTTAGGGGGAACTGGGACTTTGAAGCTATGTTTTCCATTCTTGGATGACTGCCCTGACCACCACATATTTAGCTATTTCAATATACAAGAAAACACGTTCCCTTCTTCTGTAATATTCTCTGTAATATTTTGTCATGACATCTTATTAATATCTCATGTTGCTTATATAGAAGCTATGTTATAAGGAAGAATAGTTTTTGCATTTATGTCCATTTAGTAGAAGCTTCTTAATTTGCTGATAATGAGATTTAATTTTAGCTGTTTTTATGATTCTCACTTGATGCAGAGGGATAGTCTGTTATTGCAGATGAATAATGAAATATGACAGTCCTTCAGAATAAACTGAAATGCTAACCACCTCTTTCTCCAAAGTCCAGTGATTTTCTCCAGTGACTTCAGAGAAAGAGGTGTTTAGCGTTTCCAGTTGTTGTGTTTTATTAGCTTGCTGAATAAATCATATATTACTGACCTCAGCTTCGTAGCTGAATTCATTCGGTTAATGATGATGCCAGGTGAACATCACTGTCAGATATGCAAAGCTTTTTTTCTTGCTCACACAGCAATTGGAGCATGAAATGTACACATGAAATGACTTTTCAACAGAAAGAATTTTATTTTCCATTGTAAAAAGTGCATATGAAAGTTGGGCTTTTTTTTCTCGTTTCTCAATGTTCTATGCATTTACACCTGTATTTTAATTTTATACTAATGCTTATTTATAAAAATGTACTCAGTCCACAGACTACACTTCGTGAACTTGAGGCATTGTCATTTTAGAATTTGTAAGCCACAAAAAGCTTAGGAAGATTGTTGCATGCAAATTAAAAATATTGGAGATCTGCCAGTAATAAGCAGGTGTACTAACTAGGGATTGAAACTAGATGAGAATTAAAAATCAGCTTCCCAAAACTTTCTGTGGCATGAGTTTTGTATGTACTCTTAAGCCTAATGATTTACATAACGTATCAGATAGTTATTCTTGTAAGATCCACTACAAGGCCAAGACTTCAAGAATCCTTTTGCATAGGTGTTAACCACAATAGTCTGTGTTTTATTAGTCTAGGAAACAATGAAACTCTAAGGTCGTATTAAAAACCAGTGGCACCAATGAAGTATATACATTTTTAGGGATTATGAAAATTTTTTTTTCTTTCTTACCATGGAGTATCCTAATAAAACTGTGTAATTGGCAGAAATACGTCCTGTTAAACTATGCTTTTCAAATATTAAGCTACAAACCGGACTGGTGTCAATGGATGTACATGGTATGGGGGCATTCAAACTTTGCCTGGGTGAAAATAAAATTGGGATTAGGTGTTTGTGTGGTTTCTCTCTGGTCTGAAAGTTCCCATGGACAAAAATTATGGCAATTATTGCCAGGATACAAGGTCTTGTACTCAGCTTGTGTTTAAAAAAAAAAAAAAGTCTGCATTGGTCTGGTCCAGTTCTGTTGACACTTTAGGGAGGATTGCTTCCCAAAGTGTTTCTGATGGTGTTCAAATATGCTGTCTGTAGCACTCTGGTTTGGTCTGCTACATTATTCTTTCTGTTTGCTTGCTTTAGAATAAACTTGAGGATGATGTGGAATCTGGGGAAGACTTCAGTACCAATAAAAGGCACAGCCGGTCATTGATGGGCAGTTTTTCTAAGCGCAAGGTGAGCCACTCGGTAGGTTAGGTCTACACAAAATATCGTATTCTCGGATAGGTTTTTTCTTTGCACACGGTGGTGAAGAGGAATATCATAATTGCATTTTCTGGCAGAGGCTTGCTATCAGACTGTTCACTGACTAGATAGGCTGGATAAGTGGTTATAATTGTGCATAACAGATAGATAGTTTTAATTTACATCAAGGTCTAAAAGTATCCAAGATCTAATACGAAAAACATAAAAATTCATTTTCACCTTTTATCTGAGGATTTGTGATTCCTTTATAAAAAGGCTCTGACCTTGGGCTGAGTCTTCCCCATGTGCACGCATATCGTTCTGCAATACTGAGTATTACAAAAGCTGTCACTTCCCATTTTCTGTAAGTAACATACTCATTGGCATAACAAAGCAGAATTGTATCCAGCTGCTCAAACGTTGATCAGATGGTTATGCTATTATGGTTTTATTTCCTTATGACACAGAAAAAAGGAAGCAAATTGAAAAAGGCAACAAGTCTGGAAGAGGGTGAAGATGACTCGGATTCTCAAGGAAATTTAGCCAGGAGCTCTGTACATTACAGCAGGTTTGTTAACAAGTGATTCGGCAATTTTGTTTCTAACAAAGATACCTACATAAATGCACCCACTAAACAAATATGCTTCAGGTCTAGAAGCCAATTTGTTGAAGGCTGCAGGCACATGACAGGAATCTGGTACAAGGGTAGATCCGACGTCTGCCGCAAGATCATCAGAATGATCTCTTGGTGCCATTCGGACTAATTAGCAGAGTACAGTGGACCTTGTATGTGTTTTGAGCTCTTACTATCTCACCCAGCTGACATATAGGCCGTTTGACTGGTGGCCCAGTGAATCCATTAAGGTGGATTTGCAGTGTATCAGGTCCCCAGCTGATTTTTTAAATTGTTCTATAATTTGCCAAATGAAGTTGCATCAACATTCAGGTGATGATTTTGATTTTTCTTTGGAAATTGCCTCTTCAAAAATCCTGACATCAAAGATCCTTTGCAGAATGGTTGCTTAAGCTCCAGGCTTCAAAAGTAAGAAATCAGATCAAGCAGTTCTCTAGGATACTTGGGAGCTTTCTTTTGGAGGTTAGTACATATGCTGTTTGTGATAACCTGAGCAAATGAGGAGGATCAGAGCATTACTTCCTTACTATTTCTTTGGGATTTAAAAAGTTTTTTTGTTAGCACTTGACTTGAGAAGTAAATATATATGGGAATAGATATTCCACCCATTGGTCAAAGCAATTTAGAGTCCTCCCCATCAGATCTTAGTAGGTGAATACTTATGTCTGCCATTAACATGCAAGAACAGCACTGACTTGTTCTGTATGCTTTCATGCCGTTGGTTCCAGAATTTGTGTGCTTTGACAATGAAGCTCTATGTGGTATAAAACTACCTCCTCGGTGGAAGAAAACCTTCGTATATTTCTTTACCCTGATTTATTTTTAAATATGAAAGATAAAATTTACCCCTCAATTAATGGGAAATTAATTTGTTTTATCTTTCTAGGGTAAACCGACAGAAGAAAACAATGAAGCTGTCCAGGGCACTCTCTGACCTGGTGAAATACACGAAGTCTGTTGGCATCCATGACGTTGAAACTGAAAGTAGGTTGAACTAGAAGTCTGCTGAAAGTAATTGCTATAGAAAGAAATTGAAAGGTTTATGTTCTTACATATCTTCTTATTAAAAGCTGATTTTCTGTTTGTTTTTCCCCCACCCTGAAAAGACTTTAACAGAAGAGCTGCACACAATAAAGCTATACTATTTTGAAGTAGCTGGCCACTTGCAATTCAGAATCCACTGTCGTGGTTTAACCCCAGCTGGCAACTAAGCCCCACACAGCTGCTCGCTCACTCCCTGCAGTGGGATGGGGGAGAGAATCGGAAAAGTGAGAAAACTCGTGGGTTGAGATAAAGACAGTTTAATAGGTAAAGCAAAAGCCATGCACGCAAGCAAAGCAAACCAAGGATCCATTCACTCCTTCCCATCAGCAGGCAGGTGCTCAGCCATCCCCAGGACAGCAGGGCTCCATCACACGTAACAGTGACTTGGGAAGACAAATGCCATCACGCTGAACGTCCCCCCCTTCCTTCTTCCCCCAGCTCTATACGCCAAGCACGATGTCGTACGGTGTGGGATGTCCCTTCGGGCAGCTGGGTTCAGCTGTCCCGGCCATGTCCCCTCCCAGCTCCTTGTGCCCCCCAGCCTGCTCGCTGCTGGGGTGGGGTAAGGAGCAGAAAAGGCCTTGACTCTGTGTAAGCACTGCTCAGCAATAACAAAACCACCCCTGCCTTATCAACACCGTTTCTGGCACAAGTCCAAAGCACAGCCCAGTACTAGCTACTATGGAGAAAATGAACTCTATCCCTGTCAAAACCAGCGCATCCACAAAGTGAGCCTAGAGTTGTGTGACAGCCTCCATAATGGAGAAAAAGTTACTACAGGTAGTAAGTAGTACACATGTAGTCTTTGCTACCCTGTATAAAAGCTGCTACACAACACTTACCTCCTGGGAAATAACAGAGGACTTAGTCATGCTCTTGGGCAGAATGGTCTGAAGACCATTTCAAGCTTAAAGTTTAGATTTTTAACTCAAGTCTGATGAAATATCAGCATGAAATTTCTAGAGTATCAGTCCTCTTTCTAAGTATTCTGCATTTTATTTTGGCAGAAATCAAATTTTAGTTAAAAGTGTCAGAAAGAGAGAATTGCTTGCCAGAAAACATACTTTCCTTGAGCAAATTAAAAAAATCTTAGAGAATTTTTTTTAAACTTCTTAAGGAAGATTCAGGTAATTCGTGATATTCAGCTTCATTTTCCCAGCCATAGCTCCTCCAATAAGCACAACGATTTTGCTGTAATAGAAGAAAAGCATAGTTCCCTCTGAGTGGGGAGTATTCAAATGATGCTTGATAGTTATAAGGAAGTAGTGCTATGTCATTTTGAATGCTTTATCTTGGTAATAAATAAATAAATAAAGAGATTACCTCTAATCTCCTCCTCTCTTCTTTGTAGTCACTTCCAGCTGGCAGGTTTCATCTTTCAGTGAAACAAAAGCCCACCAGATACTGCAGCAAAAGCCAGCACAGTATCTGCGTTTCAACCAGCATCAGTTGTCCCGCATCTACCCATCCTCTTATCGTGTGGACTCTAGCAACTACAATCCCCAGCCATTCTGGAATGCTGGCTGCCAACTTGGTGAGTAGAAAGAAAACTTGTTTATTTTTGTTTAATTTTGGGAGGGATGTTTTAATAGGAGCTCCGGAATCATCCCTTAAAATACTCCGAGTTCTCTGCTCATCCAACTTTACTGACAATTGTGTCCTCCTTGTTACTGTCTATGTTGTTACCTAGATCGATTACCTCAAACATATGTCTTACATGCAAGTAGTTGTCTGATAAATGGAAATAAATGAACTTCTCAAATGCAAGAGGGCTTCAGAGTTCAGACTCTTTGGGAGAGCTTTTCTCCCTGAAGCTGCGATGTATGTTACATAAGAGTTCTTTTTCACAAAACATTTGAGTTTTTGCATCCAAGGAGTCAAATGTGAAAATGTATTTAGGTGTCCTTCCTTTAACTTGGTTCTACAAACAAGAACGTTGTTAACCTACCCAGTAAGTAATATCACTTTTTTTTTTTTTTTTTTTTTTTTTTTAAATAGTTGCACTAAACTACCAGTCAGAGGGGAGAATGCTGCAACTGAACCGGGCCAAATTTAGTGCCAATGGGAATTGTGGCTATGTCCTCAAACCAAACTGCATGTGTCAAGGTAAGAAAAATGAGCAAAATGAGTGGATCATTTATTGCATGAGAAAAGCGGGTATGGATCCTTATTATAGTTTGTTTAAAAATGCATTTCTGATGCTAGAACCAAATAAGCCAGAAGGTATCTATAACTAAAGTAATTCCCAAAATTGCAGTTCTTTCACATTATGTGACTTCTCATTCTTACAGGTGTCTTTAATCCAAATTCTGAAGACCCACTGCCTGGTCAATTGAAGAAACAGCTGGTTCTAAGAATTATCAGTGGTCAACAGCTCCCAAAACCACGTGATTCCATGTTGGGAGACAGAGGAGAGGTATGGGACAACTGGTGATTGTTCTTCTGTGTTGGAGAGGGTTTATTTCCATATTGACTGGGCTAAGGATGAGGATTTAACTTCCTGCAATTATCTGTCAGGAGACATAGAACATGAATAAATTAGGTCATTAGCATCCTAGATCTTTAGGTGGTTTTCTTCACTTCTAAGCATCACAGCAATGGTCTGATGTTTTTCCTCCAGTTGTCAATACAGTGCCTCCAGGAGAAGCAAAAAAGGGCCAATAAGCTCATCATGATGACTTTCTGCTCACCATAGTACTCTAAACGTCCTCCGTCCTCCACAATACCCTTGCAAATAGAGCCAAGTCAGTCTGTCTCTTAAAAAAATGTAGAAAACTGCTGAGCTTGTCAGGCAAGGTGAGCAGAGTTATTTGGGAGTCCTTCCCTCTGCTTGCATGAAGCTGCTCCTGGTCCTCCATTTAGCACAGTATTATTACATGTTTTCTTTCTGTCCTTCATTTTGGCTTCTGTTGTGTGATCTTTTTTTTTTTTTTTTTTTGGTGCTCCCTTATTTGTTTTATAAAATGCCTGGCAACTTCACTTAATGAAATATCAGACTAAAAGGACCCAGATTTGCAACCTCTTGGCAACTTTTTAAGGAGGCTTTCTTCTTCATTTCTTGTGCTGTTTGTTGGTGTTGCAGTGTCATCCACATGACTTTATTAAATATTAGTCTTTAATGAATGCTAGGATGAAGTTTTGTCAGAATTAAAATTTCCTTTTAGCCTTTTGCAATGAGAATCAAA
Source organism: Nipponia nippon (assembly GCF_047370975.1). Lineage (NCBI taxonomy): Eukaryota > Metazoa > Chordata > Aves > Pelecaniformes > Threskiornithidae > Nipponia > Nipponia nippon. The sequence continues at coordinate 7,881,852 of NW_028262335.1, forward strand.
CCTCTCAAACGAGTTCTTACATGCTTGAATTTTATATGAATGTTGCAATCGGCTTCTAAATACTCTTTCTGCACAGAACTCTTTACGCGACTACATCAAACCAGGTGAACTTACCTAAAATACAAACACAGTAGAGTCATACTGAGGGTTTAGTGAACCTGTCTATGTTTTCATTCATTTATTTCCATTTCCATTTCTTTCTTTATTTCTATTTTTATTAATATAATGTATGCAACACCATGGAGTTTGTCCTAGTTCAGATTGCACTCATATTTCAGAAGACGAAGAATAATCTGTTGGAATTCCATTTTGTCCTGAACAGCAGGGGAATTAGCTCATGCAGAACATAATCTTGGAAGAAAACTAGCTGAGCCCATGAATCCAGTTCCCTACAACTGCAAACTGTCACGTTTTAAGTGATTACTCTAGAAGTGCCTGCAAAACATACGAACTTATCGCCATGTCAAGAGCCAAAAATATATAGCAAAATTAACACTGTTAAGATAAAATGCCTAAATAAACTTAAGAAACAATCTGCATCCAGTCTGTCCAGATACCAAACTTGCAGTCAGTTTAACCCTGAGCAAGGGTTAGTTTAACCTCCAGCCAAGCACTTGTAGCCTGGCTCATCCTACCCAATTTCTCCTGTGCTTCCTGATTTGACTGCAGTCGGTGTCTGAGCTAAGTCAGGTATCTACACTGCTTAAGCCTACCCTCAGAAATAAAAGCCCTGTTGAAAGCTACGGTAAGTTAGGTGGTGTTTAAAATTCCATGTTTCATTTCATGTGTTTCCTTTGCATATAATTAGACTGGAGAAAAATCAGACCTTTATTGTGCTGACCACTCTATGTTATGAAAAAGATTTTGTAGAGTAGAGCTGGGCAAACAAGATAAGATGTTTGACAAATACACCGTGTAGTCTTTCCTACTGAGAATGAGGTGTCTTTGAAAGAGTAACAAAAAGCAGATATAACACATCTGATTTTTCTTTAGTGGTAAAGTATTCTGTAGGGACATGGGCACAAGGAACACTTGTGTTCTCCTAAGCATCCAAAAGAATTCTTCATTCTTGCTGAAATCACATTGGCTGTTTACATTCTTGGTATCTGAAAGCAGTAGCAAGCTTTCCAAAAATCTAATAGTTGATTATAGGTACTCTTGTCTTCATTATTACTTACTTACTGGGAGATGGATGGTGGATTTAAGTATCAGGTTGCTGTTTCAAATGACATATAATTGAACGGGTCCAGCATAGGTTTTTATGAGAGCCACATCACAGGCTGGAAGACAGATTAATCTTATTAATCTTCTAAAGCTACCTGCCTTTTCTCACTCCTTGTGAATAGTGATAGAGGTGTCACCCTGAGACTCAACTCTGTCAAAACTTGTCATCCTTTCAGAGAACACAAGAGATACTTATACACTAATTAAAAACTGTAGAGGTTCAGGCCAATTACAGGAATATCTCTGTGGCTACCTAGTAGAATGTAAAGACACTGTGCCAGGATGGTCTCCTCTCTGATCCCCAGAACGGCCTTCCCACTGTTGCCTTCAGGGAACTTGTAATTCAGTTGAGGTTCACATTTAATTAAAAGAGGCCTCAACAGAGTCAAGGGCTTCCTAGTCTTAGGTAATTCCAGCAGCCTTCTGCAAGACATGCTCTAGTTTTTCAAGCTTACATTCTAAGCAGACTTTCTTCCAGAAATGGAAGGTATTAATAGGAGAAGTTTGCCAGTCAGCCAGAGGTAGAACTCGTATCTCCCATTTGTTTTGACCTTTGCCATTTCCTTTGTGCCATGATGACACTGAGACTTTAAACAGATGATTCTCGTTGGGATTTTTTAAATGTTGTTGCTTTAGAACATATTTATCATAATGCCTGTTTTGAATATATTTAAAGCTTTTACTCAAATAGTTTACTAAATTAGAAAACGTTCATATGCAGACCAGTGTTTAAAGTTCATTTTAGAACAGAGAAATAGAATAAAGAAATGATCACAAATGCATATAATATTATTCTAAATTATGCTTTTAGATAATTTAGCCAGAGATCTCTCATCAGCATAATAATCTGTTACAGAAAGACTCGGGACCAATAATTATTAACACAGTAATGTACAATGCCCACATTGTAAAAGCCATGTGCTTGAATTTCATCTTTGTCACTCTTTCTTTTCAATATTTGTTACTTTCTGTTTTCCAGATCATAGATCCATTTGTTGAAGTAGAAGTTATAGGCTTACCTGTTGATTGCTTCAAAGAACAAACCAGAGTAGTTGATGACAATGGTAAGATTATGTGGTTTTTAGGTTTTTTGTGGCTGAAACATCCTTTTTTCAGGCAATTTTTGTTCATAAAGATACAAGTAGATGAAATTTGGTGCCTATTATGGCAAAGCACTGAAAAATTGATTTAAGCATTCTTGATGTTAATCAAACTTGAATTGTTCAACTGAGTTGGTATAATGTTGTGAAGGTCTTGGTGTAAACCAAGTCATTTGTCTGACTCATTGTGTATGAGAGAAGGGTATTTTAGGCTTGCTGTGATCAAGAGAAAGTCAGGTTGTCCAAACACCTGCTGAAAGCAGGGCCAAGTTTAAGTAAGATCCAACTCTGTTTCTTGCAAATCCTTGTGCTGTTGTGTCTCCTGCTGAAGTGAGTGAGAGTACTGGATTTTCCAAGAACAATGATCAAACTATTAGGAAACCCAGAATGACATTGCAGTTTAGGCATTCCTTATGTAGGCAGTCTTCTTTCTTCTTGCATCTTGTGAACGAAATATCTAAAAGCTGATTCCTTCATTCCAAGGTTTTAACCCAATGTGGGAGGAAACGTTGGTGTTCACAGTACACATGCCAGAGATTGCACTGATTCGGTTCCTTGTGTGGGATCACGATCCAATTGGGCGTGATTTTATTGGACAGAGAACAATAGCTTTCAGCAGTATGATGCCAGGTAAGACAGAAATGATGAAATCCCGATCAGTTGGCTAGGACTTTTTTCTGTGATAACTGAAGCTGCAAATGCTGGATTAATGTGTGTGCATGTGTCTGCTGCAGAAATTTCTAGTTAGAACAAGAGAGGGAGAGTTTGGACCCTGAGTTCTCTACCTTGTCCACTACTGACTTAATGATAATGAAGACTAAATCAATTAACTCTATGGGACTAGATTTTAAAAAAATGGGTGAGACTGTTAAGCGGGATGGCTAAATATTGTGGGCTTGGAAGACTACCATACAGAATCTTTACTCCTGTTATCTCATCCTGCTTTTTCCCTCATTTTCTTCTCACCAGTTTTTCAAAGACACGAGCATTTTGATTGGTCTTATTCCTATCAGTAATAGTTTAATATAGAACAGGTAGTTACCTATTCTAATGATGGGATCCGGGTTATTAAATGCCATTTTCTGTCAGTTTCCTATTTCTGTTTTCAATTCAGTCGTCTTTCACATTAAAGCTGCTTCTGTGTATATTTTTCTTTTCTTTCAAAGTAAAGAAAAAAGTTTGTGTCTAAGATTGAAAACAAACATCCAGTCTCAATAAAATGAACTTGGTTGAAATGTTTGCAGTATTAATAATGGACTGTAAGTCCTCAAGAGAGAATGTTGTCAAGTTTAAGTCACAGATTGACAGCAGCAATAATGGACACTGGAAAAAACAGGACATGGCTTTTTTATAAAACAAAAGGGACAAGAAGGAATGGCAGTTGAATTTGTAAGTAAGTGGTGTGACTCTTAGATGACTGAGTGTGGCTAGGTGATGCACAAGCCTGAATGCTTATTGCGGGGAGGAGCTGGGAAAAACTGGCTGATTTCTTTTGCTGTTACGAAAGGAAAGTCTCTAGATGCCCTTCCTAACATCTGTTTCAACTCCTTGTCAGCTTTGTTCACTCTGTTTCAGGCTACCGACATGTGTACCTGGAAGGTATAGAAGAGGCATCCATCTTTGTTCATGTGGCTATTAATGACATCTGTGGTAAGGTGAGTGCCTTCAGTGTAATGTGACACAGCTTGCACACGTAAATGAACTGACGGGATTTTGTATTGCACTAGGGAAGCCCAGGGGGTGAAGGTCCAAGCTAAGGTATTTGTTCAACTAGAGTAAACTTCATCTCTGTGATTGTCATGGTGGCCTGAGATCTTTCTGAATATACGTGGAGATAAAGGCAAATCGTAGGGAAAGTTATAAAAAGAGATTCTTGCAGTGCCTTTTTGAGGGAGCCGTAGGAGAAGGTTATTTCATTGCAGCATGCACACATTTACATAAGGAAGTAAGGTTGTGTCAATACAGTAAGTGCACCTTGCTGAACGAAAGGTTATACACCTGAAGCATGAGTGCTTGTTGCCTGCAAAGCTTATTCTGTAAAGGCTGTCTGCCTGATGCTTTCATGTTTTAAATTTAATTAAATTCTTAAGGGTTATTTGCTTTGGGGGTTTTCCATAGTAACACTTAAAATGCAGGGGAAAGATGATTGTTGGAAATAAGAGAAAATAAGTTGTTTGACTTATTTTCACTGCTTATCTGTTATTAAGAGTGCGTTTGCTTCACATGCAGGAAAAATGCAACTGTCTGGGTGCTATTTCTAAATCCACATGAATAACTCCAAGCTGAAAGTAAAGCCCTAGCTTCAAACTTTTCCTAGGCCAGCTGAAAATGAGATAGATTCTTTCCTGTCAGTGCACTGCATTTAGTTACTTCTATGGCATTAATTTCAACGGAATTCAGGTAGCTAAGTATCTTACAGTGCCTTGAGAATCTCAAAACCGCTTTCTATCCCCTCGCAATGACAGGCTGAGCTTTCTGTAGCAGCAAGCTATAATATCAGCATCCTGACAGCAGGAGGCGGCATTGAATAGGCTGGGAATCCGAGTTCCTTTTCTTCTGGTGCTGTTCAAGTAAGAGGAATTAAAACAATTCTTAAAAAGGAAAACAGCTTTTTAAACTCCTAGATTTTAATCCAAACTTTTGTGGGATGAATCTGAGATAAATCCCAGGAAAGCTTCATTTTGTGTTTATAGTAAGAAGGGCTGTTTCTGGAAAGAATGTCACTTTAGACATTTTTAGCTCAGTTCCTGCTTTTTTTATTTGATGTCTGATGCAAACCCTTTAGGCACGTGTAGCTTCATCCTGACAGGACTAGGAGTCTTGCCTGAAACTCTCTGTGATGGCATTATGAATCTGTTTTAATTTAGCTCTATTGAGCAAGAGACTTTAGAAGATTTAGGTGAAAGAGAGGTGGTTGGTGTTGGTCTAAGCAGGACAAAGCAGATGAGCAGTGTTTAATTTCGGACTGTGGGGCCTGTCACAGATAAAAGGCTAGCACCCACGTCATGGTAAAATGGTCATTTAGTCCCAGGCTTCAGGGAAAAGTGATGGCAGGCTGAACATTTCAATGCTCAGATGCTCCCTGACTATATTTTTGGGTTCAAGGGAACTGTATAGGATGTAAGTCATGCCTGTTTTGACCGGGGTGCAATTGTCTCAGTAACCTTACAGACACTTGCTGGATGCATGCATTGGCACTGATTCAAACAGCTTTAAATTTTGTCATGAACTTCTTCGGAGTTCCTGTGTTCAGATCTATTGCTCTTTCTTGAATAGTTCTGTCAAACTCTCCATGATTGTAACAAGAAAGTCAGATAGCTCAGCCTTGGGCATGAGGCCAGTGGGAATTGAACTGACCTGTTTAGTGACTGTCCCCCTCACCTATGTCCTTCAGTGACAGCAGGCATCTATTTGCTGTACGCATCCAGCAGAGAAGATGACTGCCCTGGCCAGCCCTACTCATCCTTTTTGTAAATTCTTCTTTTCTGTTCTGTTCTTAGTCAAAATGATGGAGAATAGGCAGATTCTTCTCCTCTTCCCAGTGTTGTGTGCATTCGTGATGCCCCAGTTGTTTGCTTTCAGGTGATGTCCTCTGCACTGCTCTCTCAGTACTATTGTAAGGATAGCAAATATTTCAGTATCCTTCATTGGAAGTCAAAGTCTGTAGCTTAGTATCCACTGGCAAATGGGATTTTTAAATAAAAGACAAACTAGGTCTGCCGGCCTTAATCACTGATTAGTTAACTTCTTCAGCTTCCAAGTCACTGCTCTTGATAGGAGAGTTTCATGAAAGAGGCAATGTTTGTAGTCTTTGTGAATGTTTTAAGAGTTTTCACCTCAAATCTTCTTTGGCAATATTGCAGGGCATTATCTCTCTTTTAATCCTTATTTTACCTAGCCTTTCATAATTATTTGCTCTTATTGGCTTCTTCATGAGTAACTGGCTGGTGATAGCTATAATTTGCAGTAAGGCAACATGCCCATTTAAACTTTGGCAGCTATTTTGAGGACATTAGATTTTCTTGGTAAGTGTTTTAAACAACTGAAAGACCCTTGTGTATCACAGCGTCTCCTCCCTGTCCTTATCCACTAGCTTCCATTCTACTGCACTGATTTGGTTTTTTGATTGCTTTATTCCCTTTTCATGTTCTAAGTCTATTAGACATCCCTTATTGCTCCTCATTACCATTGCAGTCTCTTTGGGTTTGCTGGTGTTAAGATGCTGGTGCAGTGCACTGATGTGATTAAAATACAAGGATTTGGAAGGAAAGCTTGTATGTGGTTTTTTTTTTAAATTTATAATTTTAATAAAAGCTACTGAAAATATGGAACAAACATTACCCAGCCCTTTCTGCTTTGGTCTCTCTGAATCATGTTCTGCTTTGATTTTTCAGTTAACAGAGTTCTGTTAAAACTAGAACTATTTCTCTTTTTCCCCTCTCTTAATTATGGGCAGAAAAATCACCACAGTTATCAGCGTGGTTTTATGGGTAAAACCTTTATTAATCCAGATATTCTAATGCAAGCATTGACCTTTTGGGGCTTTTTTCTAAATGTAGATATTCACCCGCTCAGTAGCTTGATGTTACTAAAGCAGAGTCTTAGGGTTTTTTTCACCTTAACTTGTGTTTAACTGAAATCTCTTTTAGATTGCACTGTTTCCTGGAGACGCTTTTCTTTGTCTCTTCTGTAGTCTATTCATGTATTGCAGAATTTCTTGTGGTTTTCTAGATGTGCATATCTCTGAGATCCTCCCTCACTGTTATTTTGCCTTTACTCTGTCTGTTTGTGATTTCAGTGGGCTTCTCTATGTCAAAAAAGTCTACTTTTAGAAGCAGAGCATTTTTAGACGCCTTGAAGGTACCCCCTCCTGTCTCGGGGAGGTGTAGTGACCACCACCACACACCTGCATGCCTCTAACTAGTTGCTTCATTAGCATTAATGTTTCCTTATCAGCATTTTGAAGCTCTTCAACTCATGTAATACGAATTGCAGCGTTTGACTTGGTCAGTTTTGTTGGGTCATTGATCAGCCAGAGAGCCTTCCATGTATGAAGCAGATCCAGGATAAAAGTCCTTCTATACTCTCCCTTTCTCTCTTCTCTGAGTCTCTACCTCTGCTCTCTTTTCTCTGGTGTACTATAATTCAAACCACTTCTTTCACATGGAAAAGAACATTAACAGTGAATTGTTCGCTAAATTGTGGGAAAGCCTCTTGTGCTGTTTTTCGAGTCTCCTTTAAAGAATGAAATAGCCCTGTAAAAGCTGGACTAGAAGCTGAAAGCACATGTTCTGGATCTCCGTCAAAACGGCTCTCTTTTTTTTTTTTTTTTTTTTCTTTTTTTTTTTAACTTTTTTTTCCCCCTAAGTTAACCAAATTTGACTTTGGGTTCTTGAATCACTCCGTTGATTCAAGCAACAGTGGCTAGCTTAACATAGATGCACCAAATAAGCTAGAATGATACCTGGGGCCCTGCACTGCGTGTCACCCATTCCATCAGTGCTTTGCTTTTCTTTTTGTTGGATATTATTTGTGTGCGTGTGTATGACAATTTTTTTCTGGGTTTTGCAAATATTTATATTGTCTTATTTTTATAGCAATAAATTGATGTACTTGCCAACTTGTCTCCATTGGAGCAGAATGCTTTTTTTGCCTTCATTCCTCAACAAATGCATAACCTCGTTTTGAAGCTTTCTAGTGAAAGTGAATCCACGATGATCCAAGCAGACTGTTCCATGGTCTGGCTCTCACAGAAGGTTTATTAATATTTAAATTACTTTTTCTTTGCCTTGTATGGGAAAAATCAGTCCCTACCTTCTCTATCTTATCCTATATATACTTTTACAGCCATTTTAGATCTCTCTTTAATCATCTCCTCCTCACACTGGATCTTGGCATGTGGTAACTAAACTTCAGTCAATTATAGAAATAATATTCTGAATGCTTTCACTGGGCTTTGTGTCAGGCAAATAAACCTTGATCTCATATGCCAGATTGCTCAGGACTCTTATGAATAAAAGCAGCTTACTGTACAGTGCAGCTAATATCCATTCATTAAGTCCTACAAAGCAAAATTTGAAATGTGTGAGCATGCACTTGAATATTTTGGGGTGAAAGAGAGACCACTGTAATTTAAATGAGACATTTCTGTGCCATTGTTTGGCGCTGCAGAAATGTGACCTCACATGACATCAGAGGGTAAAAATTGAACTGACAGCAAGTGCCAACAAGCGTGGATGCTGATCAAATTTTATCATGGGTTTCTTACATTGCATTTCAATTATAGGCTTATGTACTCTATTTTTATTCATTCTTTATGCTACAGCTACTAAAGAGAGCCTGATCTAACCGGGAAATAAAGGGAACAAAGGAGAAGTAGATTAGAAGGGAAATACCTCTTTCTCTGCTTTAAGTGGTTTATGTGTACGAGGCTCTACATACAGAGCAAACCCAACGTAGTCTGTATCGGGCGTCAGCCTATTGCTTTAAAAGTTGGCAAGTACACCTGGAATGTTTACAGGAATGCTGCAACTCTCCGTTTCACTGAAATGTAAACCAGTTGTATGATGGTGGGAGATTTATGATGGTGAATATATATGTTTAATGCTTAAATAAGTACTGAAGTATATGAAGTACTGTATTATCACCCTGACTAACTTCACTTGTTTATAGTGTGTTTCTTCAGTGATGAAAACATACATGAGTGTCTTTGGATAAGTATTGTATGGTGGGAAATAACCAAAATGTAATCACACAGGTAGAAGGTGAAATATTTGATGATCATTTGTTATGCATATAGTTCAACTGCTATTCATGACAGTGCTCAATTCAATTGAAGTGTAGATCTCCTTTATACTGAAAAAATATGAAATTCTTACATCCACTGTTTATTTCCCAACAGTTCCTAAAGAATGTAAATCTCCATTTGAACATCCAATTTATTATTACCTGTTTTAAGTCAAGAATATTCTTTAGCTTAAGAGGTCACTATCAGCTAAATTCTGTAACCACCTCATGTTGCATGACAAGTAAAATTAAAATGATTTTAAAGTAACTTTTTAAAATTACCACCATTTCTATAGCTTGTTTTGTTTGTTTGGATTTTTTTTCAGTTTCTTCTTCTCATTTACTCAGAGTATGCAGTTTTGTTCCAGAGCTGGGACCTCTGTTCCATGCCACAAATTTCTTGTCTAAAGTACGAGTGCTAGTCGCTATCTCCAGTTTAAGAGACGGGAAAAATCAGGTTTGGCAGAATCTGATGTCCAGTTTCTGCCCAAATGTAATGTTCTGCACGAGGCAAATAATTCATCTCTATGTTTCCAATTTAATTGAAATCACCAGCAATTCCAATTGGCCCAGTCCTAATGTGTTTAAGTCTACAAAATTGCCAGTGATTTATTTTATTGAAAAACATGCTTAAATTTTTTTTTTTTTAACTGCTGCATTTTCCAGCTGGACTTAACTTGGGCAAGGCCCCAAAGCTAGTAATGACACTTCAAGATAACATAAGCTTGCAGCATTTGTTGCTTTATTTTTATTATGGTGTGATGCAGAAGCCTTGTTCAAGATTTCCTATTAGAGCAGTTTGCTAGAATGTGAATTCACAGTGCAGAAGCTAGGTTGTACTAAGTCCTCTGTGGCCATTCAGAGGAGCTTTTACACCATGGACTTTAAATACATATGCTTTGGGTGCCCAGATTAGAAAGCTGTTCTCTGTACTCTCTCTCTGTAATCAGTGGTGGTCCTTTCAGAGGTGGTTCAGAGCCAGAACCTATTTTGATTGTTCCATGTTGCCCTTGGAGAAGTACTGCTGTTCTGGTTGATGACTTTGGGAATCTAGAAGACTTGCATCTTAACTTAAGGGGGGGGCTGTTGGTTGATTTACATTTTGTAGAATTATCACATAAAAGCTCAGGAGTAGATTTCTGTTCATTTCCGAGTAGAATCATAGAATAGTTTGGGTTGGAAGGGACCTTTAAAGGTCATCTAGTCCAACCCCCTGCAATGAGCAGGGGCATCTTCAACTTGATCAGGTTGCTCAGAGCCCCGTCCAACCTGACCTTGAATGTTTCCAGGGATGGGGCATCTACCACCTCTCTTGGCAACCTGTGTCAGTGTTTCACCATCCTCATTGTAAAAAATTTCTTCCTTATATCTAGTCTGAATCTCCCCTCTTTTAGTTTAAAACCATTCCCCCTTGTCCTATTGTAACAGCCCCTGCTAAAAAGTTTGTCCCCATCTTTCTTATAAACCCCCTTTAAGTACTGAAAGGCCGCAATCAGGTCTCCCCAGAGCCTTCTCTTCTCTAGGCTGAATAACTCCAACTCCCTCAGCCTTTCCTCATAGGAGAGGTGTTCCATCCCTCTGAACATCTGAGCCTCCTCTGGACCTGCTCCAACAGGTCCGTGTCTTTCCTGTGCTGAGGACTCCAGAGCTGGATGCAGTGCTCCAGGTGGGGTCTCACCAGAGCAGAGTAGAGGGGCAGAATCACCTACCTTGACCTGGAAAGTGGCTTGGCAACTATATCGCCAGTTCCCTCAGGACTCTGGGATGCATCTTGTCAGGTCCCATAGACTTATGTATGTTCAGGTTCCTCAAGTGGTCATGAACCTGAGCTTCTCTTACAGTGGGAGAGACTTTGCTCCCCTAGTTCCTGTCTTGTGGTCCATCCACTCGAGAGGTGTGGGAAGAGAGGTTGCCAGTGGACTGAGGCAAAAAACTTGTTGACTACCTCAGCCTTCTCGTCCATGGTTAACTGTTTTCCAGTCTTGCTCATCAGGGGAGTATGCTTTCTTTGACCTTCCTTTTCTGGCTGACATACCTGTAGAAGCTCTTATTATTATTCTTCGCGTCTCTTGCCAAGTTCAGCTCCAGCTGCGCCTTGGCCTTCCTGACCCCATCCCTACACAACCAGGCAGCATTCCTATACTCTTCCCAGGATACCTGTCCCTGCTTCCACTGCCTGTGCATTTCCTTCTTGCTCTTTAGTTTGACCAGCAGGTCTCGACCAAGCCATGCTAGTCTTTGCCTTTCTTTCCTGATTTCTTACACCTGGGTATCGAGAGCTCTTGCGCTCTATGGAAAGCATCCTTAAAGATCTGCCAGCTCTGTTCTGCTCCCTTGTCCCTGAGGGCAGTTTCCCAGGGGTTCCTATTGACTAACTCCTTGAAGAACTGGAAGTTTGCTTTCCTGAAATTCAGGGTCCTGACTTTCCTCTCCGCCTGACCCATAGCCCTCAGGACTGCGAACTCCACCAGTGCATGATCACTGCAGCCCAGACTGCCTCCAATCTTGATGTCACCAATTAGCAAACTTGTGTTGGTGACCAACAGGTCCAGTATCGCATCCCCTCTGGTAGGGCTATCTATTACCTGGCTTAAGAAGTTATCCTCAGTGCGTTCCAGGAGTCTCCTGGATTGCCTACAGCTCACTGTGCTACTTTGCCAGCAGATGTCGGGGTGGTTGAAGTCCCCCAGCAGGACAAGAGCCTGCAAGTGCGATGCCTCCTGCAGCTGGAGTAAGGAGGCTTCATCAATAGGCTCCCCTTGATCAGGCAGCCCGTAGTAGACACCAGCCACAAGGTTCCCTTTGTTGCCTCAGTCTCTGATTCTTACCCATAAACTTTCAACCTGCTCGTGGCTATTCTTCAGCGACAGCTCTTCACACTCTATCCATTTCTTGATGCAGAAGACAACCCATCTGCCCCTCCCTCCTTGCCTGTCCTTTCTGAACAGCCTGTAGCCATCGATAGCCGCACCTCAGTCATGGGATTCGTCCCACCAAGTTTCAGTAATGGCAACTAGGTCGTAGCATACATTCTTTAAAGAGAAGACTTAAGTTTGCGACAAATCTGCAAGTCTCCACTTATCCTTGGATTCCTGTAGTGAACTGATTTCCTATACCTCCTCCAGGTTCTGCAGTATATCCATGTCATTAAACCGCTGGGACAGAATTGTTTTAAATGTGCACGTTGTGTTGGAAAACTGACCCATACCTCACAGAGCTTTGTGTTTAAAAAAACAAAACCAAAACCAACAACAAAACCCCAGAAAGCTGTATTGCTAAAAAAGAAGCACTCTGACTTTAAAGAGTCTGAAACGTGTGGCATTATGAATACCTCAAGCTTTGTGGCTTTTAACACACACTGAGATACTCTTCAGCTTTCAGAATTAGATCCTTGTAGACTGAAGTATTTTCTTTTTTTTACTTTTTCTTTTCAATATCTAATGTTTATATTGTAAGTAGCTATATGCTAGTAAGAAAATAATGACAAATACAGGGATAAGCCTGGTTGGAAAATTTTATCTAAAAACATAGTTGAACAAAAGACACGAAATTTTGCAAAGCTGCTGTTACTGATTTTTTTCATTTTTAATCTCTGTCCCATTTCTGGTTTAGTTCTCATGCTGATGATAGGAATATGGCAGGAGTCTCTGCATGTGCGTGCATATGTGAACTGATCATTCGTACATGAGTTCCTGTGCCCAAAGGAAGAGACTTGTATTTTCTATTAAGGACTATTTTTTTTTTTTTTTTTTAATTTTCCAGGCCAAACAAGCTCTGGGTCTAAAAGGCCTGTTTCTCAGAAATCCAAAGCAAGCTTCTCTGGACAGTCATGCTGCTGGTCAGCTCCATCGCAAACATTCCTTTAGCAGCCACATCTTGAGACGGACAGCTAGTGCCCCCACCAAAGGCCAGAAGAAGAACAAGAAGGGCTTTCCTGAAATTGCTTTTGACACAAAAGACAACAGCTCTGAAGGGGCCGGTGAAGACCATGAAGTGGAAGCTGCCTCACAGCCTCGCTTTGAGCAAGAGCCAGAAGGTGCTTCTTTGTCACCAGCTCCCAGAGATGGTGCCAGTGGGGAAGTACATGGCAAGGGGTTGAAAGGTAAGGCCCATAGTTCTCGTAAAGCCAAAGGCCAAAGTTGTGCTCAAGGGGGTGCTGCTTTCAGTGAACCCATACAGAGGTCTAACAGGGTCCGGCTTCAGGAGCACCAGAGCGAGAAGCAAAGCGTCTTTGCACGCTGCGCCATCAACAGCTCTGGTAGGATTGGTGTGGCCACCAATTGCATGAAATGCATGATTGGTTCCAAAGAAAGCCCAGATCTAGAATCCAAGTGGAGTGATCATCCTACCAGGCCTATTGCTAAAGATATACTTCACCATGATCAGTATAGCAGTATAACTGGAGAAGAGAGGTTAGAGCTAAAAACCTGGGGTGTTAAAGGCCAGCCCAGGCGGCAATCAGATTTGCAGTCTTGCAGCAGCCCTGGAACTGCCAATGATCTAACAAGGAGCAGCCAGTCTTTTGTGACCACAGGGAAGAAAAATGTTGAATCTAAATGTCACGGAATACAGGCTCATTCCCGGCACCGGTGGCAGTGCCAATCAGGTGGCAAGTATGGAAGCACTGTCAACTTGGTTGCAGCCAGCAGTGGCTCTATATCCTCCAACTCCAGCAGTCTAGAAAGCCTTGGAAGCCCAGAATTCCCCAAGCGCTGGTCTGAAACTTCTCGAAGGCAAGTGGGCACCCTACAGAGGGAAATGAACGCCTTGTTCGTTCAAAAATTGGAGGAAATTCGAAGTAAATCCCCTATATTCTTTACTGGTAAGACCAGATTTTCTTCACCCTTCTCCACCTTAGATCACATCATTGTCTTAGCGTCTGCATAGCGTCTTTACTTAGAAGCTCTCCTGTATGTTGTTTTGCTATCAAGAGCTCTTTTTCTTTATTTTTGGCAATGATGGGAAAAAAGTCTGCGTAAATATTTTTATTTTCTTTTTTTACTAGACATGTCTGGCTTAGATTAGTCCTTTCCATGCCTAGCTGACCATCTGCAGTAGTAAAACTGTCAATAGTCCATGAATGTTTGGATTGTTTGCTCAGGGTTTTTTGTTTCCTTGGTTTTTTTTAGTGAATGTGGTATGATACTAAGTAAATTTTAAGATCCAAACCAGAGCATTAAGTAGAGATTGAATATGGGAAAACCATATTAGCAAACAATATTTCCATTATCAGTATTTGTGTTTCACTGAGGGATAACCCCATCAGAAATTATATCTAATGTGCACTCTGCTAACACTAAAACCAGTTCCTTCCTCAAAGAACTTGCAAAATTACTGCCATCAGTTCAGCGATTTCTGAACGGAATTCTGTGGTCTGGGTTATTCAGGAGACCACACTTTACGAACATAGCAGACCATTCTGGTCCTAAATGTGTGAATCGCCAGTATGCAAACATATATAGATGTGCTTCATGTTATGTATATGATTTGATTGTGACCTGAGGGCACAGTTGCATAATATAAAGAGGCGAGGTACGTGGCCTGACGTTACCTGACATCAGCCAAGCTAGGCGGACTGTTAGCATTTCCCAACTGCAAAGTAAAATGTGTCCATTTAAAGGAAGGCTGCTTACGCTACAGCATTTTGTAGTTGTTTCAAGCCAGGAATATGCATGTGGTCACTGGGATCGTGTGACTCTAGCTTTACTCGTGAACTGTATGTTTGTAAAGATGGAAAATAAGAACAGAGGCAATCGAGGTATACATTTTAATAAGGAAACTGGCTTTTTTTTTTTCTCCTGATTTGGCAGGGAGAGGAGGGAAGGAAAGAGATTTTTACAAGATGGTCTCTGTTTCATAGAATTGTGAAGAGGAAGTAAAGAAATACAGCTTTTGTCTATGACTACAAGAGCTTCTCTTCAAATCCCTCCCCCTTCCCTTTAATTGTCCAAGGAATTTGGACGTTGACGGTTACATTTTCAGGAACAGTTAAGTGACTTTGGTGCTTCTTAAGATGTAATCCCTTTTTTAGTAATAGATTCTGACTGCCCACCTATAGCGGGCTTCTTTGGAAGCCTCATACAGAAATTTAAAATATTCTATTTGTTTGATCAATTTAATCTGGTTGGGTGTCTAAAATTTTTCTTTATTTCTCTTTTTTTATTCTTTTTTTACATCTTTTTTTCTAATATCTTCTTTGAGCTTTTAGGAAAATACCAGGACAATGGGAGGGGAAGGGAAGAAGTTTGCTGGTTCCCGTGACTTGACATTAATCCAAAGCAGCAGAACTCTTTCTATGCCTAAATTATTGGCATTAGGCTTTTCATAAGCTCTGAGTAGTGTGACATATGAAACAATTTCCCATTATCAGTGCCAGCTCCCCCGCCAGCCCCCCAAGTCACTAAATAAATATTGTGATATGCTTGAAATTTGATTAAATCCATCTGACTTCTCAAGCATGGAATCAGCAAACCTTTAAAATGGTGAAATAGTCACTTGGACTGGATGCTGCTGCTCCAGTGACAAACACTATGTTTGCACAAACAGCATGCTTTCCCCATCCGCCTGCTATTTTAATGCCTTGGGCCAAGAAACCAAGGAAACCAATAGCGTTAGCCTAATATGGCTGCATTTCATAATTAACGTTCTGTTGATGGGAAGTGCCACAAGGATGAGACAGGAAACTATAGTCTCTAGTTGTCCCCTGTATGGCAACAGCATTACGATTTCCAGTATTTTGCCTTGTAAGTGTGCCTTAATCTATGCTGATGGCCTAGCCTGGCTGGGGAGAAGGAGAGCTCATTACTCTGATCAGCTCTGGACTCCTCCCGATACTCCTCCAGGTACTGAAAAGTCTGCTGTGTTGTGCATGGTGGATTTTGCTTACGGGCACACGTGCCTTCGTCCCTTTTAACGGTCCCAACGAATGTAATATAGGCCATTGAATGGCTGTCTCCATTGTTAAGCTCCTTGTCACTATGCTGGATTGGAAATACTGGTGCTGAAAGGAAAGGCCCAATATTTCCTTGGCACTTTTTGGTAACGTAGGTGATTTTTTCCCCAAGCATTAGGAATGGGCTTTGGAGAAGCGGAGGCTAGCTTCTCTTCCCCAGTCCAGTGGAGTGCGTTTCTTGAACAATAGCAAAAATTGCCTTTTATTCTATGATGACAAAATAATGGACTTAATACGCATCCATTTCTGGATTCCATTGAGTGCTCTGGTTGGTCGGAAATTCTTAGGATCCTACAAAAATGTGTGAATATTTCTGTCTGTTTCCCTTCCCTCCCTCAGCACTAATTTATCCTGTTATCTGCACCTGCCTTCCCTACATTAACTGGATTTTTCCTCTGTTCTGTCCTATTATTCTACATGCACACTCTCTCTCTCTAGTTAAGAACTGAAAGGACAAGCAAGTCAAAGGTAACTGTCTGCTGAATGTTACTGGTCCCAGCGCCTTGTTGCCTGTAGTCCTGGTTTGTGTTTGTTTCCTGCCTTATGACTGCCTGCTCCTGTGTTCCCAAGGTGGTTGTCTGGCTCAGCGCTGCTTTGCTAGTTCTCGAATGCATGCTTGCGTTGTGGTTTGGAGATGTGGGAAATAGTCTTTTTGGCTTGATTGCTTTGCCTCTTAGGGTACAGCTTATAAACACTGCAGATGGGCAGAGCATTTTCTTCAGGTAATTGGTGGCTGTAGTGATTCTTCAGGATTGTACTGTCAGCCTGGTGTTCGTGAACCATGCGTCTGTATAGTTTTTTGAAAAGAAATTACAAACTTTTTTAGGAAAGCAAAGTTAATCTATTTAAAGTTTTTGTATTGTTTTTAAAAGGCACGTTGACTACGTTCCATTGTATGCATACAGATCATTTTATTTGTAATCTGCTCCAGAAGTCCTATGCTGTGTCTCTTCTGTGTAATTGATCATTGGGATCGTATCTGTTGGTTGGGCAGTGGTGGTCTGATTATTATACATGGTCTGATTATGATCTGATACACTGGCATGTTTGAGTGCTGGAAGGAAGGAAAAGAGCAATTCAAGTGGCGCTGGATGGCGGAGGAAGGAAAGTTAGTTTATGAGAGGGGACACAAAGGACACAAAGAAAATGATGGGTACAGTTGTTTGAATAAGATAATCAGAAAAGTAAGATGGTGCTACTATGCATGGACTGAGATTTTTTGAAAGCAACAGGGCTTTTGGGCAGCTAAAACTGATTGAGCAGAAATTTTTGCTGCCTTTAGCCAGGTGTTTGAAATTATAAGCTATTTTAAAAATCATGATTAATATATGCAACTACTACCTTAAAAACAAAATGATAACACATAAAGAATGAATCTTCAGCTAAACTGCAATTTGTAATAGCTAATTAACCCTATATCTGTTTTTCTTGTTTCTTTCTTTTTCCGATCTTTTCATGTCTCCCAAGTAGATGTCTGCCATTTCTCGATACAGAGGTCAGTCACTTCTTTATGCAGCCTAGAAACTATCACTGAAGAGCCGGTTATTGCCAATGAAAGCCATCATGCCAGCCTTTTCTTCCCTCTACCCGTTACTCCCTACAGCGATTCTGAAGAAGGGTCTGTGTCTGATCATTCCACCGAATCTCGATCGGAAGTAAGCAGCACATCCAACCAGCCTCAAGAATCTTTACTCACTAGAGAACAAAGAACAAATCTGGCTGCAGAAGACCCAGTGCAGGTAGTCACAAGAGCAGCTGACACGAGGTTAATAGTCCAGGAAGATGAGAGGACAAGCGTGGCAGGATGTCTCAAAGAAGAAAATGGTTGGACACAGGCATGCAGTAAAGCTGAAGATCATCCTCAAAAAGCCTGGCTGGTAGTGGCAGCAGGTAAGACTGCTGGCCAACCTGTTGAAAACTGCCAGAAGCAAAATGACCAACCAGGTCAGCTATTAACAGACATGAAAAGCACTATTGAATCCAAAGGACAAAAACTTGCTGCAGCAGCTGTTCTACTGCCGCAAAACAATGCGATCAACAGCACACAGACAACTTTGCCTCCAGATACTTCCCAGAAAGCCCAGGCTGCACAGGCTCTACCTGCTTCTGTTTCTCAGACGAGCTCTTACATGTTAGTAAGAAGGTCAAAGAATGAAGGACTGAAGATGTCAGACTCCTCAGCCTTAACAAAAATTCCAAGTAGCCTGTCTCCAGCAGCAGAAGTATACTTTGATGCCACTGTTAATGACCGGATCTGGAGCAAGCTAGATTGCAGCAATCATCGTGACAGCATGTCTTCTTCTTCCAGCATGTCCTCCAATGACACTGTGATAGATCTCTCTCTACCCAACCTAGCTCGCAAAAGCCTCCCAGATCTTGGCATCCGTCATGAAAATTTTGAGCCCCTTGCCATAAGAAAGGGTATGCGCCCACGATCTGCTACAACATCTGGGAATGAGATGCCAATGGTGAGCAAGAGCAAATCCAATCCTAACCTGAGGTCTGGGCAGCTGCCAGCAGATGAATTGTGCCCTCGTCCTCTTGCCAGGAGCCCTCAAGATGCCTTCTCATCCATTCCTAGAAGGCATACCTGGAGCAGGCTGTACATAGAAAGTCTCAGACAGTCATCTAACAAATCCAAAGCACACGATATGGCTGGGAATAACCAGGCAAAATCCAAGAGTCTTGGAGACCTTACCTCTGATGACATTGTGTGCACTTTTGAAAGCAAATACCGTAGCATCAGCAGGAGTTTTGTCACTCGATCAATGCGGGAGCAGCGCCGCTCTTCAGGCCTGAGATCCTCAGTCAAATCCCAGGATGAACTGACTGAGCAGCTAAAGAAGCTGACAGCCTTTCAGCAGGAAAATGATATCACTTCCCCTATCAGTCTTGATCCGACTGAATCTGAAGAGGAAGGGGAGAGCTTGGGACTCCTTCGCAGGTCTTCATCTCGCAGTCAGAGCAGGGTGCGGTACATTGCCAACAGGGCTAAGCAAGCTCAGGAGCGACAGCGGCTGCAAAGCCTAGGCCAGCTCAGTGGGAGTCCCATTGAGGAGAGAGGAAATCCAGAGGGAGCCTGCAGCGTTGCAAAAGCAGTTTGTATGGATATAGCTTCTCCTGCCGTGTTTACATCCCAGCCTAAGAACCAAACTGATTATAACACTGACACAGAAGTCTTCTTTATGCTGAAACTGTAATTCCGGGGAGCACTGAATAAGGCAATGTTTACGTTCTGTCAAAACAAAACACAGTGACCTGAGAGGCACAAAATGTCCTCATATGGCTTAGTGCTCCCTGGCCTTCCCTTGATTGTAAGGGTACTTAATATCATGACTCCAGAAAAACAGATGAGTGTTAAATTTGTCAGCATTTTGTGGAAATAGAACAATCCAGTGAAATCGGAGACTTATATTTTTATAGTCCTAATGATCTGACCTCCTTTTTTTTTTTTTTAATTACTCTTTTTCCAGCCTCAGATTTGGCCTCCTTTGTGTGTGACCACTTGTTTGCGTTTGCAGTTTGCTCTGTGCAAATCTCATGTTCTTTACTAATTTCAGCAGTTGCTTCTTATAATCAACATTCTACGTGATGTTGATGACCGCTAAGGTAAATTTTGCTCTTATAAATTGTGGATCCATGAAAAGAGGCTGGATTTAAAATCGTGCTCTCTGTTCTGTTTTATTTTTTGGAAGAGTCTGAGGCCTCTGAGGGTGTCTTCTCTGGGAAATATTCAAAATTGCAGTGTAATTGTTTCATTAATTAATAAGGTAGTAGATAAAGTCCATCTTCCATCGTGGACCTGTTTACTTCAGTGAAAATCCATATTGTCTCACTCTTTGAAGAAGAGCTCTCACTATTCCAAAGCAATGCTTTTTTAAACCAAGCTTGTTTATATATATAAATATATATATACACATCTGTGTGTATGCAAATATATGCCTGCACATATATGTACACATGCACACAAACTGAACTGTGACTGTTCCTTGTCTCAAAACATAATCTGTGGGAATGAGACAGGAGAGAGAAGGGAATTACTAAAAATAGACAGGAAATATCTTATGACTTTAATTCAGGAAATGGCTGAAAAGCATGCTAGTCTTTCCTTGAAAATAGCACCGTCCCTTCTTTATGGTATTTTAACAATGCTGCTGTACATAGCACTTTTTGGATGAATTTTACTATTTCTGTATTGCACTGCCATGCAAAATTTTCAATGATATGTTTTAAAAAAAGAGATATTTAATTTTTTTAGATGGACATATTTAGAATTAAATACCAACCTAAACAGAATAATAATTTTTCCTTCCCATTTTTTTTACTTTTTATTTTAGGGATGTCGTCGTCCACCTCCTCCCTTCCCCCCATCATTATGTCATTTATTATAGATGTACATTTTATCAGTGATGGAGAAGAATGTTTACTGAGATGCATTTTAAAGAGAAACAGAGGTTTAATTTTATTTCAGGCTGCATAGAGTCCCTATTCTTGAGAGGATATTTTGCTTTTGTTTGTAATGATTCTTTTGTGTATATTGCAAAATCTAAAAATTTGTTTGTAAAACCACCTTACACTACTAAAATAAACATATTTAACCTCCCAGCTGTTGACTCTTTAGCTGTAACATAACACTTTTTCTAGGCTGTCTTAGAAGTTTGTGGTATACAAACGTGGTTAATTCTATCTGCCTTGTTTTAAAAATTCCTTAGTGGATAACACTTAATTTTACTCTTTTTCAGAGCGATAGCCATTTCAGATCCAGCTCAAGTTTTCTCAGGTCCACCAAAATGCATGCAAGTATTGGTAGAGACTGGCATTCTGTTGTTGCGTGATACACAGCACATGGATTGTTTCAAAGCAATGTCTTTGGCAGCCAGTGATAGCTGTGTACATGAAAATTCTGGGGGAACTCATGTAATTATCAGCCAAACAGACATAATCCAAGGACCTAATCTATTCTGTTACAGCTCTCCAAGTGAGATAGATAGCCCTGTTTCATCACTGAGATTGTTTAAAGTCTGGCTGAAAATACTGCAGCAAAAATTTGCTCTTTACCTGTCTCATTAAAAAAAAAAAAATCTCTTCTCTTCCTGTCCCAGCAAAGTGCACAGCGAAAGTGTGTGTTACTTTGTTCAGGCTCTCTCCTGGAAGGGTCGTCAGCTTACCTGTGGATTGCAGGGCTAGAAAGGAGTTCTTGGTTTCTAATTTTAGTATCATTTGGCCACAAGCATTTAAACTCCGAGATATCAAAATGTAAGGCTAACTGTAGCTAACAATACCATCATGACATGGAGATAGGGGCTGGGAGGGGTTAAATTCTCTGATTAAATCTTTTCAAATGGTCTTCGGTATGTTTTGTCTAAAACTATTCTCTCAGTTTTCCATCCTGGCTCAGATCTTCATTGCTTGTCTTCATAGTTTGGATGAGAGGCCCTTGAGGTCTGTGCAACAAAG
Organism: Nipponia nippon; assembly: GCF_047370975.1. Classification (NCBI taxonomy): domain Eukaryota; kingdom Metazoa; phylum Chordata; class Aves; order Pelecaniformes; family Threskiornithidae; genus Nipponia; species Nipponia nippon. Next base: position 7,903,371 of record NW_028262335.1, read on the forward strand.
ATTTGGAACATGCACTGAAGTAACCCTACAATCTTTGCCGTCTCTGAAGGACAAAAAGGTAAATCAGCAGCAGAATGTGTGATCTGCCAAGATTAGTCTCACATTGTGTCTTAACACAAAGCAAATTTCATTAACATTCTCTAGACGAAAAGTCACTCTGTAATACTTCAGTTTTGGGCTGAAAAGCTGCAGGGAGTTGCTGCTTTTTTATCTTTAAAGCAAGAAAGTACATGCAACTTGACAGCTTTAGAAAGTTGATGTTTAAAAGGCCTATTTGTGTCTTTTCAAAGACCAAGTTTCACAGTCAGATTATTTTTATCTTTAATTGATGAAGCAATACTTGTTAAATTAATGCACCTCACGGAAGGCAGTATCATGTAGAGCTTCAAAATATTTATCTTTGTTCAGATTTTTGAAAAACAGTGTCTGGATTTAACTTACTAGGGTATATGTGAATTTTGCCCTCCTGCTTCCAAATTAATAGTAACTACCTTTACAGCTTGTTTTGTTACACTACATAAGAGCATTAATGATGTGTCCATTTATTCCTATAAATGCAATTTATTTCATGGTACCTACACTGTTGAGTAGCAGAAGCTTACTAAGCAGTTTTGCTTTTCGTTCATTTGGTCTTCATCGGGGAAGAGGAAAATTGCTTATTCAGGTCTTCTCAGCAGGCAGGGTGCTATCTAAAATGGTAAGGAAAGCAATAAAGATTCACTAACAGTGGAGGGAGTCAGGAGTAGAGGTTCCAAGCAGCACTGGTTTTCATTTTATGAATGCCTCAGTGCTCTTGTTCTCTTGATGATCTTCTCTACCATTCATATGATAATCAAGATGAAAAAGAAGATTCTCCCTCCTCCATGTGAAATTGTAGGCAGATACAATTCAGACACAGGTTGAGGATGAAACCACAGTGGTCAGCACATGCCATCTGCTAAGGTAATAACATTCACTTTGCGGTAATCACTGCTGGCCATATAGTAGCTGCAAATTTTTACTAGAATTGTACACCTGTAATACAAGAGACTTAGGAATCTGTAGGAGGAATCCATAGGAGGCATCCAAGTCTAGGCCAGAGGCACTTGCTAATAGGGCTCAGTGATTTTTGTGTGCTCCATTCAGGATGTCGCGCAACGGAACGAAAGCCTGGCTGCAGGTGTGAAGGAATTCAGAAGGGCAGTTGAAATCATTATTCTTCAGGAAGGTCAGTGACTGACTGAAAAGCTACTGAGATGGGTCTGATAGTCCGACAATTAAACTGCTGAGTGAGGACAGAGGGAGAAAGGCAGCGTGGGCAGGGGGGTTCTAATGTGTGAGAACATTTCCTTGGCTATACCTCATCCATCAATCAATCCATCAATCTAGGCAGCGATAACGCTGCCTAGAGAAAGCCCGTTTTGTATCCGTTCCTGCTGGCTTCTACAGAGACAGCAAGTGTATTCCCTTGTCCAGAGCTCTTCCTGTGAGGCCTCAGACTCGTCATATGTGGCTTTTCAGTTCATTAAACCGTAAGATTAGGATTCCAAAGTTTCCAAATTACAAGGGGTGTATTACGTATGGCTGGACTTGGGATTTATGGTCTGTATTCCTCCAACTTGGTGTTTAAGAATGCTGATGATGAACATTTGATTGTATCTTTAAAAACTGATTTTGTCTGTGCTGAGATGCTTTCAGCTGCTTGTAGTTGAGCTTATCAGCCCTCATTAGCTGCCAGCTGTAAAAAATCACATACCATAATGTGCATCTTTTTAAAGCCTAGAAAATATTCCTGAAAAGCAGCTGGAAACCCCAACTTATCTGATTTTTGCTGACTTCCCCCTATATGCAGCCCTTTGGCAGACTCCCTAGGGCATAGCTGTCAGGTGAGAATGTGAAGAACAAATCATGTTCAAACTACCAAAGATAGCACCTGGAAACGAACCTGTGAACAGGTCAAAGCCTCTGAGAGAAATCCAAGGTGGAATAGATCTTTCTGGATTCTTCTTCTGTTTTGTCCCATAGAGAGGATGTAACTAGCATTTATAACATATCTTAGCATCTTGCCATGAATTATATTGCAAGAATGATTTACACCATCTGGGGTCTGAAGTGCATTCAAAGTGATCTGAGGACTCCCCTTAATTGCAGTGAGCTATGAGTCAAGTTAGGGCAAGCCTCACCAAATGCAGTCTTCTAAGCATTTTTTATTGAAATGTAAGCAATGTTTGACTCTGCAGAAGGCAAGCTGTGTTGATGTTTAATAACTGATTTACTCAGTAGCATATATAGAAAAAGCTTAGGGAAGAAGGCCAAGATGCACAAGCTGCTGGAGAGTTTTCCATCTTGAACAGTGCTTAAAGTCAAGCAGGGAGTAAATTTTTGTTTCTTACTTAAGTATGGACATGTTCCAACTCCCCTGCAGGATGAGCTGTAATCGTTTACTTTGCTGAATTCCTGTGAAGGCGCTTCTTTGTTATTGCAGTGCCTTGGTGTGTGTATTTATAAATGACCTGGCCCAACAGAATCAGCCACTTGGCAGCGTTGTACTTTAGCTCACTTTTGAACTGAAACTAGTAAATGGAAGGATGAAGGGGACAGGAATTTCACTTCTGTGCCTGTGTATTAAACAGTACTGTACAATCCATAGAGGAATTTAATGGTGTACCTTGAAGCTCGGGCCTTCCTTCAGCTGTCTAGGCATTGCGAGGAAATACGAGGTGTATGTAACAGTTTGGGGTTTTTTTGGTGCTGACGTGAGTCCCGCGGCTGATCTCCGGAGACAGGCACAGAGTGGAGAAAGCCTTGAGCAGCTTACACTACCAATGGACAGGAGAGATGGGCACAGCTTCCTCGGGCACTATTCTAAAGAGAGAGGACTTCTACAGGACCACACAGCAGGCCAGTAATAGTATTTTCTGAGTCTCAATGTAGTATTCAGCTGATGGACTAAACTGCTTCCAAACATTGTCTTTTTGCTTGGTGAGGTCTCCTCCTCTCTTTCCCAAAACCCAAGGTGCCCCTAGAGTCTGCAGCAGGAGCTGGCATGTTCTGCAAAAGCCCCTCAGCCTGGCTCCTCCCTCTCTTTTATCTTTATAATAGCGTTGAAGGCCTGCGAGCATTCAGTGTTCCAGCAGTTTCATTGTGCCTGGTCATCGAGTCGCTTCTGCTAGTCCCCAGGCAGGCAAACGGAACTAGGAGAGGCTGAAGGAATTGCTGTAAGTGCGCTACTGCCTTCAATCACTGCTGTTCTTGTTCTAGATGACAAGGATCAAAGCCTGTGTGCAACAGGCTGTCTCCTTCCTAGCTGATGGCTGTTCATCTTTTCCACTGCCGTTTTAATGCTGATGCCTTCCTTCAGCACTGCGTACAGAAGACTGAGCAGTAACGTTGTCTTTTTTGTTTATGTTTTGAAAGACTGAAAGCCGCCTGAGGAGGGAAAGCTGACTCTAGCAAAATAACTTTTTAAATCCTTAGTTTGTTTCGCTGTAAAGCCAGCATGAGAAAACTTTGTAGTACCTCCTCAGGTAGATGATGAATGGATATTGCAATGGTTAATTTAAGCAGTATCTAAGGAACTCTCTACACACTGGGAGGCACTAAACCCCGCTGCCCTCCCATTATTCTCTCTCTGACTGATTCTGTTTGTCCTTAAATGACTCTAGTACTAAATTAGAGTTAGGGAAGTGTATTAGCCTTTGCAAAAATTCTTTTTTGCACATATTTACACTCTGTTCTTTTAGACAGTCAGCAGCCAGTGTGTTAACGACTCTTTCTTTTCAAGGTGATGCAAGCAATATATTGCCAGCTCTGATTAGCTTTTTTTGAAGGAGGCCACTTGAAATCATTTTGTAGTGTGTACCAAATTGTAAGGAAAAAATAGCAGTAATTTACAGGTTAAATCTACTAGGAAAAATGCAGTTCCTCACTGGTTCAACCTGAAGACTACTGCTACTTTTCCTTTATGTGCCTTGGTGGGTGATTTAGCTGTTCAGTTCATGTGCTGCTCTGGCGACAGCTAACAGTAGCTACCACTTTGTCTATATTCTACAATTACTTTTTAGAAAGGGTAGCCGGATCCATAACTCAAATGTCGATCCTCTCCTTTGATCCTTTCACAAGGATCACAATATTCTCATTTTGAAGTATTTTTTACAACAACAACAACAACAGACAGCATTTACACTTAACCCAGAAAGAATCTTTTGTGTAAATTTTATTCACCTCTCTTATTAGGTGAAAAATGTAGAGAAAATGAGTGAGGGAAACTTCTGAGCTGTAACGTCGAGAGTTTTCACAGGAGCGCAGGTTTGGGGAAAGTTTCATAAAAGTTGATAAGGTTAACTGAAGCCAGTGTTTTCTGAGCATCAGTCAGAAGCAAGCAATACCATGTGTAGGATTTTTTTGCCTACATAGTGTCCTAAATGGTAAGTTTTCTTGCGCATTTTTAATATGATTTTTATAGTTTCTGGGGCAGTGGTGTCCTGAACCTCGTTTGACACTATGACGACAAATACAATCAAAAATATTGCAGCAGCTTGAGACTTAATATAACCTGGCATTGATTGTTTTTCATAGCTCTGTTGCTGTTTTACAATCACAAATGTACAATTATTTCAAGCCGTGCAGAAATTTTGTTGCAGAGTTTGAAATGAAAAAAGTTAATAAAACATGCTGGTTTTCACCCTCCTCCCCCTTACCCCTTTTTCCTTGTTCAGTTAAGCGATTGAGACGAAAGAGGGCTTCAGAAACAATTTCTCATGTCTTTTGGTGCAGGGTGAAACAGCTTGGTTTCAGATCATTTTGGAGCAAATGAAAACAAACACCTTTGTTTTCTGCAACCCAAATGGAAAATGAAATCAAGGTTTTGCTTTTAAGCCCCCCAAATGAGAACCTCCGGGAGAAGGTTGTTTTATTAGTGCCTCAACTGGCTACTGAAATGTCTGTAATAGCCCCTTCCCATTTCTCAGAGCAGAAGGGACCCGGGAGCAGTCCGGTTCGGTTCCTGCCTTCCCTCTCCCTTGCACCCATGAGTGTGTGCCGCCTCCAGCCCCTCGTTACTGCTCGCACCTACAGCTGCCTCCCCAGAGCCTGCACGCGGTTGTAGCACACCTCTTCTTGTGAGAGCGGACTGGAGGGGAAACAGTGCAACAGCCCGTGGATAAATCCACTTCATAGGTTGGTCGCATCCTTTTTGCTGCAGTGAAGCGTTCACCAGAATCTTTTCTTTAGTATTTGTTATGGCTGGTCTCCAAAGTGACTGTGTTTTCACCTGGAGACCTCTGTTTGAATTGGGACTCTTCAGAATGAGGTGCAGAAAATCCAGGACATACTGATTTTAACCCAGCAATGAGGAACTGTAAAACCATCTTTAACTACTTGCCTTTCATCTCTAGCAGGAAGTTTCCTTTAGACAGGAGATATTTCTGCTCCAATGGAGAAAGGTCTTCACTTCGTGTTCTGTGTGATCGCAACCACGCTGCTCCTGAGAGAATCAAGCCAGACAGGTGAGAAAAATGATCAAAAATGCTGGCTGCATCCAAATCTGGTTTTGTTCTTCTTTACAGAGTGTTAATTCTTTCAGTCTTTAACTGCTAGTGCTTACGTGATTTTGTCTTAATCTAAGAATTTGCTTTCGAATTGGTTATTAAGACATCAGCAGGGCCTACCTTGTTGTTACAGCTTGTGACTGTGACTTTATCCTGTTACGAGTGCTGTTACTAAGTGTCTTTGCTGCTAGAGTTGTAAATCAGATGACAGAGATCGGGGAAGATGAAAAAGCCTAGAAAAAGGGTGGTTAGGTGTCCATGAACAACACTGTTGTGGTTAAAGCTGCACTCTTTTGAGTCTATGGTCCCTTGAACTGCAGCAAGATACGCTGATTAACTTGTTCTTCTGTGAGTAATGTTTTCCATGTTACCTGTTTAGCCCCTCTGCTCAGGACATATTTTGGGAAGAAGAGGGGTTTTAGTGCATTGAAGTTGTCAGCTCTGTGAGTCCCCAGACTTTTTGTAGCCAAGGGGTACCACTACGTTCCCCCTGAAGCTCCTAAGGGACATTGCAGGAGCCTGCCAGGGACTTCTGCGCAGTGATCAGCCACTGACCACGCTTCGCTCTCCGTGTGAGGAGCTGGGGAGCTTGGTTTTGCACCTGAACAACAAATGCTATAGTTTCAATCTTATTGTGGCTTTTTGGTGTTCTATGCCTGGAGTCCAGACTCAGGCTAAGGAGTAGCTCGACCTTGCAAAATTACTGGGAGATAAAAATTGGTTCTCTGTTTAGAGACTTGGGAGAGCAACTTCACTTCCTCCACTCTCTCTCCTGTCCATCTCGCACACCCATCTCCTATCTACCCAGAGCTGGTAATCACATAGCTCTGGTAGCAGCAGTTCACCTCAGGTTACAGATACTTCAGTCATTTGCTTCTGTGATGATGGTCAAATTCTCTCATCCTGAATGTCCCAGTGTACTCCAAAACTGTAATCCACCTGACCCATCGCCTCGCCTTTAGTTCAGCGCTCTCTCCTGGTCACAAGCTGCAAAAGGGGAAATGCTGGCAAAGGATGCAAAGGCAAGGGGTACTAGCCCAGAGAGGGAAGATGGGGTAGAAAACTGGGGTGAAGTGGCCAGTTCTTAACAGCGCCACAAGCTTTTTCAACATGACCTGGCAATGTGCACTCGCAGCCCAGAAGGCCAACCGTGTCCTGGGCTGCATCCAAAGCAGCGTGGCCAGCAGGGCGAGGGAGGGGATTCTCCCCCTCTACTCTGCTCTTGTGAGACCCCACCTGGAGCACTGCGTCCAGCGCTGGGTCCCCCAACAGAAGAAGGACATGGACCTGTTGGAGCGAGTCCAGAGGAGGCCACAAAGATGATCAGGGGGCTGGAGCCCCTCTCCTATGAGGACAGGCTGGGAGAGTTGGGGTGGTTCAGCCTGGAGCAGAGAAGGCTCTGAGGAGACCTTAGAGCAGCTTTCCAGTGCCTGGAGGGGGCCTACAAGAAAGGTGGAGAGGGACTTTTTACAAGGGATAGGACAGGGGGTAATGGCTACAAACTGAAAGAGGGCAGATGTAGATTAGATACAAGGAAGAAATTCTTCACCGTGAAGGTGGTGAGGCACTGGCACAGGTTGCCCAGGGAAGTTGTGGATGCCCCATCCCTGGAAGTGTTCAAGGCCAGGCTGGATGGGGCTTTGAGCACCCTGCTGTAGTGGAAGGTGTCCCAGCCCACGGCAGGGGGGTTGGAACCAGATGATCTCCAAGGTCCCTTCCAACCCAAACCATTCTGTGACTGAAGTTAAGCAGGGAGTCATCTCCCATTAGAAGGCTAGGCATGCTCAGAGTAGAAGGGGTAAGGACAAGGCTGATTTTTGCAACCACAGTAATTTCCTGCAGCCACCGGCCTTTGGGGAGCAAGAGTGGAGGGATGAGCCGCTTTTCTTTGTCTTATGTTTTTGTAGACTCTCACAAAGGATTCTCACAATGAGGACTTGGCTTCTGAGAAGTGTCACTGCAATGAACTTTGAGTTAGTGCTGCAACTCGATTACTTATGGTCCTTTCAGGAGTTCTTACAATGGGGCTTTGAACAGCTGCATCCAGTGCCGCTGTGGGGGAGCTGAAGCCCTCAGTACAGGCTGTTTTCTTCCAAGAAACCCTAGCAGGTCTTCAAAAAGGAGCCTCAAAAAGCTTTTACTGGCTTTAATGAGTTTCTAAAGGGAGACAAGAGAACTCCTTTGTGAAGATTTCCAGCTCCCATGGAGAACTGTAGTGGAGAGGGAAAAAGCAGGTTTTGTTTTACAATAATGTAGAGTTCAGCACAAGGCCAGAAAATGCAAAACCAAAGAATGAATAATACATAATGAATGAATGTGTTGTTATATTTAATGAAAAACTCACAGCTTTTGCTTGAAAGAGTGAAAACACCCTACATTTTTTGTTTTATCTTGAGGGATTTTTGGCTTTTGCACTGTGAATTCTTTGATTCCAAGGAGCAATGCTGTGCACTTTCTAGAAAAAACATCCTGGGCAATTAATGAGTCATATATTGACACAATTGTGGTTTTAATCCAGCATCTCAATCATTGTAGTTTAGCTGTCGTGCAGCTGGGGTGGGATTGAGGTATTCTCCTGAATATTATGAAAAGGGAAGCTGTAGAGCAAATAATTTAACAGGACTTGTTAAAAGTCGCACAGCAGAGCAGAGAGTAGAACCCAGAAGCATGACCAACCTCAGTAATAGTACTTTTATGGGTGGATCTTGGTGTTTTTACCAAGGAAACTGAGGTGGATCTTGGTGTTTTTACCAAGGAAACTGAGGCATAGGAAGGCAAAGTAATACAGAAAAGGTCAATAGTGGTTTTGACAATTTGACATTTTGACATTGGATGTTCACTCCAATGCCATCTACAGGATTGCGCTGGTTCTCATCACACTTAAACTCTTTGCTGATTTTATGTACCTCCCTTACTCGCCATTCCTTGATGGGATGCAGAGAACAGGCAGCACGAGGCAGGCTTCCTGCTCCTTTCTTCAGTGCCGTCACTGTTGGTAACTGGGTTTGGTCATGGCCCTTTTGGAGGTTTTAATTTTCACAGGAATGAAAAGTCAGGGTGCTTACAATTTGAGGGGGGAATGGAGTAGGACGTGGTGGAGAAGGGTTTCTGCCCCAGGGGTTGCAACCCCTTTGGCTGCTTTGACAGTAGGAACCTGTCATTAGTGGGGAAGGGAAGGATAAGAAAACCTAGCATCTTGGAACGTAATGGTGATGAACTTCTGGTTGTTTACAGGGCTTTTCCTTAGGGATATAGACAAGGTTTTGCAGGAGTTAGGGGGAAATCTCAGTTGTGTGACGGAGCAGGAGAGATGGCTTTTCACCTCGTCAGGGAGGGCAATAAGGAAATAAGGCGATGGATTCTGCAGAATCCATTCCTCAATGTGTGGGTGACAGCCGTACTCATTAAGGTACAATTAGAACTTTCTGCAGCCTGAATCTGGCTGTGTCTGTTTCTGCTTCCATTGTTTCACACCAACGCTGTGCTGTGAGCGAGGAAACAGCCTTGACAAAACGCCTGCAAGTCAACTGCCCTGTGAGCGTGAGTCAAGGACAATCATTCCGTTTATTTAAGTGCAATATGAAATGGCAGTATGAAACTTCACTTTTAAGGAGCTGTAACTATAAACCCTGCAAGAACTTGATTTTGTCATTGTTTGGGTTTTTTTTCAGGAACTACAAGGAATGGTGGTGCTGTGAGTAAGGTATGTTTAAGTTCATTGGTGCAGAGCTACCAACGAAGGCATATGCGCAAAAGGTCTTACATTTTAAATCCAGAAATAGATGTGGTCATAGTGTGCAATGCTTTTAATCTGTGAAGAATTATTATTCTAAATACTACTTAAATTTAAATTTAAATACTATTTAAATTTATATTTTAAATACTTTTCATGGCGACTGATGGCCATTTCCAAGTCTGTGTATCTATGCTTTTCTTTTTAACTCAGTCTTTTGTCCAGAATTCAAAATTCAGTCATGCCCCAGGGAAGAATCTGCCTATAGCCCTGTCCTCATGGCTTATAGAATTTAAACCTCAGAATTATTCCATCACTTCTTAACATCAAAGAAAAGTCAGACATACAGAGATACCTTTATTAGTTCTTAGATGTGTGTTTTATTAGTTATTAGATGCGTGTTTTGTTTCCAAAAGTTTGCACTTAATATAAAAAGGGTCTGTGTGGGACGTAATTCCTCAGGCTTTAGAAGAAAGATGCCAAATGTCACTTAAAATCTAACCTGCTAGAACATGTATATATTCCCGTAGTGCAAGGCAGGATTTGTCCTAAAGACTTTCCAATCAAAAATGATGGGAGTATTGGTTATTGGGAAATGAAATTAATTGTCCAAACGGCATAGGTAGAGACAGACCTTGTGTCACCTGAATATCAGCTCACTTCTCAATATCAAAGCATGCTGGATGCCTGTCATGTGCCAAGAAGAGAGTTTTAGGGAAAGTCATGGAATTTCAATCAGTTTCAAATAGCATAAACCTCCAATTGTTGATTCCAGCCCTGAGAAATAAACACAAGGAAACAAAAAAAAAACAGGGAAATACATCTCAGCTCCCCTCTTGCCCTCCCCTCTTCCCGGTCCCCAGTCCCCTCGTTGCACGCGTTTTAGACTCCGTCCCTTTGGCGAGGCAGCAAGGCGGCACGGGAGATTGGGGTCAGCGCTTTGCGGGTCCTACTCATTTGCTCTGGTGCAGGTTCCTCCGCTGACGGCAGCCCCGTTACAGTTGTACCTCCTCCTGCGTCTCCTCTCTGTCCCTTTGGGGCGGCTCTTGTGCTTCGGCTCTTGCTTGGGGTGGATCTTCTTCTTTGGCCTTTCTCCCACCCCGCTGTCCCTCCTGCTCTGGTAGCTTTCTTATTTCTCCTTTGCCCCTGCTTGGGCAACTCTCCTGACCTGATATTGTCTTTTGTGTCTCTTCCTGCTCTAGCCTTGTCTCTCACGCAGCCATTACCACCCTTTTTTAAAGAAGTTTTTGCACAGGCACCATAAACTTGTCCGATTCATTCAGTTTTGGTGCACTGTGGGTCTGTTTTGTCAGCTTGAAAAGGCTGTGTCCAGCGCTGGGCAGTTCATGACCTCCTGCGGAGGTCACCCCGTGCCACCCCTACCTACCCTCCTGCTACCCAAACCCTGCAACTTTTGCCCAATAAAATACTCTTCTGGTATATTTACAAAAGTTGTAGTGTGTTGTTGAGATTTTTTTTTTAAGAACCACTTTGAAACCTTCAGTAATTAGTGGGTGAAGCCAGGCGAGAGGGATAGGCAAGGATTTTTTTGTCTTTTGTTTTATTCACCCTCTTGTTCAGTAGGCATAAATATTTTAAACAGACCTAAAAAGAAATGTGACTTTTTTGCTTTTATCTAAGAGCAAATTGTAGCTTATCTGGCAATAACAACATTGCTTCCAGAACACTCTGCATTAGGTAACTTCTGATGACAGTTTCAAAGACAAAGCTCATCCCTCAAATCCTTCCATTGGGAAGAGGGAATTGAAACAAGATCATTCAGCTCCTGGAAGAACTGGAGCTTCTTTTGCAGATCTTGCACTGCACATATATATAAATATATATATATATAAATACACACACGCACACAGATGCTCTCTCACTCAGTAGCAATATTATTGTGTAATTTTAAAATAAAGGGATACACTTAAGACCCACAAATCTTACAGAATTAGACTGCTTAACTGGCAAAAGCTTGAATTGCTCCAGAGTAGTACTGATCAGAAATCATCTTGAGCTGTGAGGACTCTGCAAGGTTGGAAGATGTACCCTCGAATTCAGCGTTCCGTGCAGAAGTGGACCCGGGTTTCCTCTGCTCCTCCTCGCAGGCTTCCTGCTGTTCTGTGTCTCCTGGAATTGCTCTCTAGTGAGACCTTAATTGGCCGCTGTTTTGTCAGCAACATGAATTGATCTCTTTGGGAGTACACAGTACTGTGTATCTGAAGAATTGTGACAACATTTAAAGTGATTTTTATTCAGACAAAGAATGCTGACAACACACAATGAAGTGAAATGCTTGTGATTTATTAATTAACGTTAGGGAACAGTGGTGGTGAGATTGCTGCCGTGTACAGGGGCAGATTTGTAGCTGGTTACACATGCGCACACACCCCCGACACCCACCCCAAGTCATAATGTGAGCCCCAGCTAAGTGAGGCCATGCCTGGGACTTTGAAATCCAATTATTTCTTCTTCATTTTTTGATTTGCAGGTCACTGACTCAAGGGGACCAGAAGAGGCTCTTCCAACTTTGACTGTCACAACAATCCTGGTAAGGCAGTGACACAACACTGAGAGTGGCTGGGAGATAGCTGGAATTATACTCTGCCTTTTTTTTCCACCCATATATTTGCAGGTGCTTTTTTGGGCTGTCTTTGACACTGATATCCCTGTTCATCACAGATAGTGGTTTTGGAGTGCTGCCTCAGTGGTGTAGAGGTGCAAGCTGTCTGTGGTTTGCAGTGGGAGGATGCGAGGGCTCTCAAAGTCAGCCCACAAAATGGACTTCTATAAATGACTGCTCTGCGAAGACAGCCAGGCCTCTTCACTCTGTTTAGCTACACCTAAGGGTTGTCATGTTACCTGGTTGTTGTTTCTGTCCTGCAGTGGAAATATGAAAAGATCACACGTGTGCAGGGATTAAAAACAGCCTATAAAAAAAAACAAAACCCAAACACATTACTACATGCACCATACAAGCAGGACTATTCAGAAGAGGCTGCAGCAGTAAATCTTCTGATTCTGTCAGGTTCTGCACCAGCATGCAACCCTCATCTGATGGGCAAATGAAACGTGTTTGGGCTTTTAGACTGAGAAGTGATTATCACTTATTTCTGTGGTACATGTGGCTTGCAGAATGCAGCTCTCCTGCTGGAGCTGTAGTCTATGACTAGTGGTGGCACGTGACGCCAATGAATCGCTTTCAAGTTGGGAAATGCTGTCCCCCCGATAATGTGGATAGAGGTCTTTGGGGAGGGTTCGCCAAGAAATGGTTTAATTCACTATCAGTTGCACTGCAGACTGTGGGAGCATGTAACTATGTATTTTTCCCTCAATACGCAGGAAGATCCTTATGTCATGGTGAGAAGCGCGGAACTGGAGGGATACTGCATTGATTTGCTGAAAGCACTTGCTGCAATGCTTCACTTCAGCTACAAGGTGAAGGTGGTGGGAGACGGGCAGTACGGTGCCGTCTCTTCCAGTGGGAACTGGACAGGGATGATTGGCGAGATTTTGAGACAGGTAATTTTCAATTTATATTTTTGACAAACTGCAGCTCTAGCAGGAAAGAACAGCACTATCAGCTCTTGGACTTCATTAGAATTTGCTCAGGGACTGAGCAACTTGGAGTCATTCTGCCTGTTGTGTAGAACTAATGAATAGCAAGACTTGTAATTGGTTTTGCCCTGCAAATATGGGAACTAAGGAACAAGGAGACAATGGCCATAGCAGGAGATCATCGTTACAACAAGGTGCTCCTGGTGCAGTGCTTGTCTTGTCTCAGAAGCTACCCAGTGTTTCTTTGTAGTCTGAGAGACTGCAGTCATCTTAGCTCACTAATGAAACAAAGATAATGGCTTTAGGGAAAACTTACCTTGAACTTAACCAGTAGGTGAAACTTGTCTCTTCCAGAATGGTAATGCCTTAGACTCCTCAAGGGGATGCTCGAATGCACATCTTAACCCATCATGTGCCATCCCCTGTGGCTAGCGTTCTGTCATCCATCAATAACGTTTGAATTAAGCCTTCTTTGCTCCTCTGAACTCAGTACTGTGTCCAGCTGTCAGTCATGTAGATGCTGCAGCCAGAAAAAGAAAGGAACATGCCTTCTGGTTTTGGTAAACAAAACCAGTGTGGTTCATGGTGCACAGCCTCAGCTTGTGTGTGTGATGCTGTAGCAGGAAACCAGGAGCCCCAGATGCCAACCAGCACCCCACTATGAACAATGCAAAATGGAAAACTATCCTGTTTTTTGGAGCTCGCAGTCTGGTAGCTGTCTGTTGACACAGAGAAGTGATTTGCCATGCAGGTATCTGCCCACTCAGCTGGGGAAGCATTCTATTTGAGTGACAGAAATCTTCAGGTCAGTTGGATGGTTGATTATTTTTTATCTCCATCTTATAGGAAGCAGACATTGCAGTGGCTCCATTGACAGTCACCTCAGCAAGGGAAGAGGTGGTCTCCTTCACCACACCATTCCTGCAGACTGGGATTGGAATCTTGCTTCGAAAAGACACCGTCTCTCAGGAGATGTCTTTCTTCCATTTCCTGGCTCCTTTCAGTAAGGAGACCTGGACAGGCCTTTTATTTGCTTATGTGCTGACGTGCTTCTGCCTCTTCCTTGTTGCCAGGTATAAAAGAATTTGTTTCACAGATTTCGTTCAAGTCAACTGCTTTCTCAGCTATGAAGAGATCTCAGTTTTAAAGTACCAGGGTGTATTTTGCTTTGAGGAACCTTCTGTACAGGTCCAGAACCAGGGCTAATAAAGCTTAAGTCACATCAGATTAAGACAGCATTAAGAGTAGGATCTCCCCACGAAGAGCACCGTATCTCTTGACGGGGATTACCTAGGGTTGCTAAAAGGACTCTGTGTTTGTACTTCAGCTCTTCTTTCTCACTTTTATGAGAGTTTGTTTTGAACTACGACCATGTTCCTACGTGCAGGTCTCTCTCCTGGTGTATTTTTACGCACCGTATCCTGCACTGACTTCTGGAAGAGATTCTCTCTGCCACCGCACCACCCCCTTCCCAGGAGATTCAGCTTTCTCCCCCTTTCTTGATTAGGCGGCACTGAGGCTCTCTGCAGCTGCAGTTTTGAACAGAAGCTCTGTTGCTGCTTTTCTAGTTTTATGCACAATCTTTATAGGTAAGGATTTGCTCCAAGGAGCAGCCTTCAGTCTGCTGTTACGGAACAGAGCCACTATTGCCAGTCAGGCGGGCCAGGGAGACTAGATTACGCCACGGCTCGGGAAGAAAGTGTCTGGCAAACCTGTGACTGGAGTCCCTGAGCCATCACTGTTGCAAACTACTTGAGGCATTGAGCAGGAGCACCTTCCTCTGCACTGGTTAAACTGGAACTGGGGTGAAGGAGGAGCTACCATGGAAGGAAAGGGCATTTCCAGGCTATCTGCACTGCTGCAGTCACACTGCAGGATTATTTGTATTTTTTTCCTCCTGAATGTCTGGTTTTATCCTGTCGTTTTCCCACAGACTGAGCCCCTGTGAATGGAATGAGCCAAAGAATGAAGAGAACCACTTCACCTTCTTAAATAGCCTCTGGTTTGGAGCAGGAGCACTTGCCCTGCAAGGTGAGCTGGGAGAACTGCAACAAGGAGGCTCTGGGAGCACTGTGGGGTTTTCAGCTGATTGCATATCCAGCTCTCATCTGTCTGTGACACTGGTGTGCTATCCTGGGGAGGGAAGACACCTGGCAACAGTAAAACTCCCAGTTTGGGGAATTTTGATTACAGACTTGTTGGAATCGTACAGGTGGCTGGGGCTTCAGTTGAGGAATGCGTATTTTCTGCTGTAACAACTGCCCCAGGGAATGTCAAGCTAACCATCGCACGGGTGCTTTGTAGAGTGGAGGTTTTTGTTGTTTTTCACCACTGACGTTGCTTCAGCTCTGCATTGCATGCAGTTTTGATGCAGTTCAAACCAGCCATAGCAAGTCTTTTCAGGCTCGTGTATTAAGTAGCTGCAGGGCAAGTTTTGCAGTTTGGCCTTTATTTAAAGGGAAGTCTTTAACTCAGGCTCACAGATCTAAAGTTCTTCACCTCTCTCTCACCATACATCACCTCCCATACGTTTTCTCGGCTCCTCTGGTCGTGCAGGCGTCACCCCTCGGCCCAAAGCGCTCTCTGTGCGGGTCATCGCTGCTGTCTGGTGGCTGTTCACCATCGCCTTGCTGGCTGCCTACATTGCCAACTTCACCGCCCTGCTGAGCTCTGGCAGCGAGCAGCTCCCAATCCAGACTTTTGAAGATCTTGTGAAGCAAAGGAAGCTTGAGTTTGGGACACTGGACGGCTCCTCTACTTTCTACTACTTCAAGGTGCAGAGAATCTCATTGTGCACATACACACGTGCCATAGAACTGCTAAGCTGGGGCCAAGTGGTCTAGTTCAGGCCTAAGGGTCCTGTAATACTTCAAATAACGTGATTGGTATCTGATGTTTTGTTCATCTCTTTTTCCACCTCTTCTCGGAGAGAAAAGCATGCAGAGGACTATATTTTTATAGAGTATTCTCTTCTAAGAAGGCGATGCTAGTCCTCAGGGGTTATCCGTGTGTACCTTGAACAGGAGGACTGACGTAGGTCATTTCTGGGTACATTAACTGGACGCCTGCGAAGGTTGTTTTTGGCGGGGGGAGGGAATATTTAAGACTTATATCCCTGTAACACTGTGCATTAGAGAGGAAATCCGTGCTAACGGTATGCTGGTTTTCAGCACGGAGGGCTCAAAGGGCAATGATTTAAGTATTCATTCTCCCAATTTTTTTGCAATCATTGCACATATATGCAGATTTTTTTGGATGATTGTTTTACACTTCAGTTTGACACTTGGATTTTTGGGCTGCAGAATTCCAAGAATCCTATCCATCAGATGATCTATGAATATATGGACAAGAGACGAGACTACGTGTTAGTCAAAACCTACCAGGAAGCGGTTCAGCGCGTGATGGAATCAAACTACGCCTTTATTGGTGAATCCATCTCTCAAGACCTTGCAGCTGCCAGGCACTGCAATTTGATCAGGGCCCCTGAAGTTATTGGAGCCCGAGGATTCGGCATTGCCACCACCCAGGGTTAGTCACCGTGCACCGTTTCTGTCCCCCCTCTCCGCTTGCATTTCATGGGTCTGAAGTAGCAGACTGACAGAGCAGAAAGCCTGCCATAGCCAAGTCCTGAAACTTGCGCACAGTTCTGCATTAACACCAATAACCTAGTGTGAACAAACTGGTAACCTGCTAGGCAATGTTGTCGTTCTGTAGATGAATTATCACTAGCACTTACCGACTCTTACTCTGAACTGCAAAAAATGCCAACTCTCAGGGGTGTCACTGGTTCCTGTGGGGTTTTTGGTTTGGTTTTGCCTCGGTCCCAGTAACGCAGAGCTCCTGGTGCAGTTACAGGTAGACAGTTTGTTCTCTTGTGGAGCATGACTGCTTGTATTTCTCAAAGCACCTTCACTCTGTCGTTGCTCTGCAAGTATTGTCATACCTCTGTGGGCAGGACGGGAACGGCTGTGAGCCAAGAGAAGCGCTTGGCTTAGCCTGTTGCGTTCTGTCTGCAGAATGACCATCTGACAGTTAGGAAGCAGCACCCAGCTGAGCCCGTGTGGTAGCAGAGCAGCGGGTTGCTTAAAAATGTTATAGTGGCTGTGATCTCTGCCATGCTCTTCTCTTTCACGCTACTGCTGCCAGCATCCCTGTGGACCAAGAAACTCTCCATTGCTGTCCTCAAACTGCGGGAATCAGGCGATCTCGACAACTTGCGTAACAAGTGGTGGGAGACCAGTTGCCTCCACAAAAGTAGAGAGCGATGGAGTCCTCTGCAGCCGCAGGCTCTGGGCGGGCTCTTTCTTACCCTTGCGATTGGCCTTGCCTTGGGAGTGATTGCAGCTGTGGTGGAGCTGTCAAACAGGAGCAGACACGCCGCTGGGCACGTAAAGGTAGGGGACGGTTGTTATCGCCTGTCTGCTTCCCTGCGTCCCACCCGCTTCGCATGGACAAGCTAGGCAGCGGCGCTCCGCTGTGCCGTGCTGATTCCCATAGGGATCTTGCTTTTTCTAAGGAAAGCAACGTGGTGTGGGGAGGGGGGAAGGCATGCTCTGTGTTCACTCTTTAAAGCACTGAGATTTCATAGCTTGGGCTGTGTGAACAGGCTAACGATAATAAAATACTCCCCACCCCCAAAATATTAAGTAGAAACATATACTGTAATTCCTAGGCAGCCAAACTGCATTCCAGTAGGCTGAGTGTGTACAGAGGACAGTAAATCATCGATAACAAGTTTATTCTCAAGTATGGCTATTCTTAAAGTCATTTGACAAGCAGGAAACACATGTAAACGAAACTGCACTAGTATCTGAATGTGCACCCTGGTGTTCCCGTTCTCGCTCCATCCACTCCAACGGATGG
This sequence comes from Nipponia nippon, assembly GCF_047370975.1. NCBI lineage: Eukaryota > Metazoa > Chordata > Aves > Pelecaniformes > Threskiornithidae > Nipponia > Nipponia nippon. The sequence continues at coordinate 7,921,053 of NW_028262335.1, forward strand.
GTTGTGCAGACTTAAGAGGTGGACTCTGTGACACAGAACAACTCATCCCCTTGTTGCCTCCCCTTGTGTTTTTCAGAAATCTTGTTGCTCCGTTTTCACAGAAGAAATGTGCACTCGTCTACGTATAAAAGAAAATACAAGACAAAGCCAGGAGACTTCAGGGAGGGCTAATGCTTAAGAAATTTTGCCTAAGGAATGGGCACGTATTAGGTTTATACCATACATATTTCATAGGAACTACATCACTGTAGAAAGATGTTTTTCTGCAAGTCTAGAGTGTTAGTTTTCTAATTACAAACACACACAGAGAGCACTTCTGGAGCTGGATACAGAAGAAAATTAAGTGGCTTGGAAGAATTTAAATTGATAAGGGATAGAGTGTAACTGTTAAAAATCAGGGAGGTTAACAACTTGGTAAATAAAGTTGAGATGGCTAAGATGGTGGATCCATATTTAGTTTAGAAGTTTACTATGTAAGTACATGAATGCCCGTAGGAGTAAGTGACTTGGGATAGGTTAATATGAAGCCTCTGCTTATTAATTGCAGTATGAGGTACAATCTTGAAAATTAAAGCTCTCATCTGACTGTTCCAATCAAGAACAACTTCTTCAACATCGTAGTTATAAATAGACTGTACTCTTCCCCTCTTCTAAGCAGAAGATGCTGGTCACTGTGAAGGTCATTTCTGAATCAGAAACGACAGTACTGTTGCATAAACTCCAACACGCAGGACTTGACTTAACTGCATTCTCTGCAGTGGCCGAAAGCCCGAGAACGGGAGACCTTGCAATTAAGGAGCTACCAGACTTAAGAAGTGCAAGACATGGACTTGTCCTTTGTCAGCTTCCCATCATAGGGTAAGGTTCCCTGTTCAGCTATAGAGGATCTTTTGTCCCAGTTAACCTGATCAAGAAGTACTTAGGAAGAAGATTGATAGTTGAAATCCAACAGTACTACAGCCTGACGTTTGGTGATCAGAGGATTCAAACAAAGTACACGTTCACCAGGCAAGGGTGAGGCAGTGCGTAACGGTGTTTTGCATTATTCTCTTGCTCTCAAAGAATCATCTTTGAAATTCATGGGGAACAGTTAGCTCAGCTGCATATTAAATAGTTTTCTAATTAAGCTGTTTTTCATTTCAGACCTGGAATGACTGATGCATGCACATGCTGGTTTGCAAATTCATGGTTAAATCACTCCATTTATGTACTGCACATCTGACGGAGGGGAAAAAAAGCAAATTCAGTTACTTGGAAATGGCTTTAACTGCTCTGCATGAACAAAGAGACTAATTCCTGTCAGTCCCAGCATTAAATAACTGAAGGCAACAGAAACTAACAGGCCCGTGACGGGAAAATAGCCGGGTGTTTCTGAATGCAGCAGTACACATTCACCGTGAGGGTAACTTAGTGAGGCTCAGCTTCCAACTACTGCTACGGAATTTAGTATAGGTGCAGAACTCCCCTCCCACCCAACGGTTAGCAAGAACAAGCAGTGAAAGCAATAGGAGTTACGAGTTCTCCCAGCTGTGGGTAAACTAGTGCTGTTCGCTTAGCGGCTATGCGCTCTCGACAGTTGTATTTCAAGTACAGCTTAAGCAATGGTGGTTAGCTTAGAAGGCGGATCAGTCCTTCAATCAAATTAACTGCAAAGAGCATGAAACGTTTTAGGTAAGTTTAAAAGCTGACATGGAAAATGCAATGTCAGATTCACTCAGCACTTTAAAAACTATTTGGTATGTGCCATGTCATTGCTGGCAGAGTAGGCAGAGATGTATAAAAAAAGGTTTCATTGACATTTAAATATATTTCTATATGAATGTCTCACAGAACAAAAAAATAAAGTCTTTTCATCACAAATACTGCAGCATTAAAATAAACACTTACCAAAATAAACAATGAGTGATATACATATATATATTTGAGTGTGTATACTATAGAGTGAATCGTATTGTTGCTTTTTAAGTCACAAAAGCACAATATAAATACGGAATTTCCTGTGACCTCTTTTCCCTGTTGTAATAAAAATACATTCTTTACAGTTAAAGTAAAACTAGTGCAAGTCCATTCTGCTGCTCCTGTTCCCCCAGCTGACCGATACGCATCATTTACATGGCACTTCATACTTAAAAATGACACTGAAAATTTTCCCTCCGAGGCGATCCGCAAGCCAGGAGTTTTTGATAACGGCAAGCTTGAGGCTCTCACAGTTCAAAGCCGCGTAGTAATTTGTGTGGATGGCGCGCCCCATGCCTTCGATGATAACCAAGTCTGTCTGCCGTTCTCTGACCAGCACAGCCAAGCCTTTATCCAGCCGGCTGAAACGAGAGGTCTGGTTTAGAAACAGTCATCCTGACACACGTGACACATCAAAGGCAGGCTGTTCTAAGGGCTTTATCGTTTACATAAAACGTGGCGGGGTATGGAATTTCGGATGGAATTACTGATGCCAATAAAGAGGAACACCTTAAATCAAAGGAAATGAGATTGAAACGTAGTTTTAAAAGCTTCATAAATGCATGTGGAATTGGGATTTCCCAGAAAACACAGGTAAGTTCTGTCTCCAATAGAGAAACTCCTTAAAAATAAATAGGTTAACAACACGAAATGCTGCTGCTCGTCAAGTGGATTTCTTGGTCACATGCAGGATTTTACGTCATCCATAACTAAGCTGCTCCTGAAGCTGACCCTGCGTCACTGCTGACCACAAGTGTGATCAATAAGACGTGCAACAACGAGTAAGGCTCGATCACTATTACAGGGCTGTAAATCCAGACTAAGCAACTCGTAAGGGTTTTGCAAATGTGATTCACATCAGGAAAGGCGGCTGAGATACTCCAGAGCTAAGCCTCTGAGCATCCTGCAGCTGATGGAGACAAATAACAAAGTGGTGCTTTGCCGATATACCTTAGATCTAGGCACGGAGAACTCGAGCCTGTCTGCACCAACAGCAGCTTCTCCTCCCTCAGTGCAGATCTTGATTTAAAAAAAAAAAAAGACAATGTTAAACAGCTACCTCAACAGGGTCATGCAAACCTGGTAAGCAGCCAGACGACAATGAGTATCTAAGCTCTCTTTGCAAAGGCTTCTTTTCCTGCTAGGACTTCACCAAGAAACACAATGTTTCCTTGAGGAAAAGGATCATTTAGGTGGCTGTGTATCCTCTACTGGGGATACTCCAACTGTGAAATAGATGGATTTTCCTCTATTCTTTTTAACATAGAAAATGTATGTTTTAGTAGCTTGAGTGCTTAGCAGGGAAGACACAGACCAGAAATGTAATTATGGGTGTTCACAAAAGATCTGATTTCTAAATTTTTCACCTTAATGAACGTAAATGATCTGCCTTAGCTTACCTCCAGGTTGCAGATTTCAGACACTAATAAACACAGTTAAATATGAACTAAGTCTGTACCAAGGAACTTGCTTTTTCCTTCTACGTATCGTATGACACGTAACGAAGGCTGGTTATATGCTTACTGAATAACTGGATCCATTGCTGCTATCCGTTCAGTAACGATCAGGGACTCGCTGTAGGTGACATCATTTAGGGCAGGGCCAGAGTTACAAGCCAATATAACCTGAGGTAAAGATGTCAGAAGAGTTCACCAATTAATGCAGTTCACACATGGCGGCAGAGCCGCTCCTCTGTTTAAAAATCACCATTGCCCGACGTGTTTTACAAAGGAGGGAACGCAAAGAGAAAGGCTGGAGCCCCAGTCCTCGTCTCCCCTCAGTTAACCAGCGATATCGGGTCTTTCGACATTACAGACCCTTGTTCAGCAAACTCGGGTCTGACAGAGGCGGGCTTGGCTTTGCTGCCTCTCACAGCCTACTTAAAGTCAGACTCTGGAGTCCCAGGGATTTGGATTATTCCCAATTTAGGTGTTAGCAGCCAGGCTGGTAAAGCGTACTGCTGGTGGGTAGTTACCAAACCTCTCCCCAGTTACCAAAGCTCCATTACATAGTGAATTCACGGTGAAAACCACTTACCTCTGTCCCTCTAGACAGCAGCTCTCTGACAAAAGGAAAGACTCCTAAAATTATGTCTATTCCACTGTTATCTGCGAAAATTAAGGCACATTTATGAGGGGGACCCTCCTGTAAGAGAAAACCGATGTATTCAGGATTGAGTTCACAATTCATTTCAGTGAAAAGCGTGTGTTATTTAGAAGAACTCACTTGCAGACCCCACATTTCATACCCTTAAATGACTGGCAATTTTGGTTCTCAAGCAGCAGCATAACTCATCAGAACATCACCTACCCTCGATCTTAGAAATCGGTTTCCCTAACATCACTGTCTTTGCACGGTTACCTAAAACAGCCTTTAGTTACTTTACTTTGTTTGAGAGAGGGCTTTCAAACGCCATTAGCGAAGCCTACACCTGCCAGTTACGGCCATGCCTAACTCCAGCAGCTCTGAACGGGAAGGGCGTTCAGAGGCTTCTGAACCGCGGGCCGCCAGGCCTGTGATCCTGCTGGCGGGAGGCGAGGCCCTGGCTCGCGTGTGGTTATGCCGTGCAGCTGGGGAATACCAGTCTCCAAAATGGAAGCAGCAGCATGGGCAGCTGCCTACGTGAACGCGCTGGTTTTCAGGGTGAACCTACCTTTGTGGCTGTTTTAAGCTAGCATGCTGTAGGGTGAACAGGATTCCCTTCTGCCAGGAAAGGGCAGGATGGACTGCTGGGGGCAGTGACATCCTAAAATGAAAAGATATTTCCTATTCTCCATTAACCTTTTAATTTGCTCTAAATCTGAAGTTATGAAACTTAGTTCACTCCAGTTCATACCAGCAGAAGAATTTTTATAGTGAACAATGCTTAATTCCTAATAAAAAACTGTCAGGACAGTGCTTGAAGTTCCTTAATTATCACTGCTATACAAGATAGCTGATACGTTTGTTTTAAGATGTAATACGTAATGATTTCTCATAGTCTACGCATACCAAACCTTTTTGCTATCATTTCCAACATAGAGACTTACACAAAGAAACAAAAGCTTTTCAATTAACCTTAATTAAACAGTAATAGAGATCACAAGGGCAAAAAAAGCTTTGCTAATTGATAGGTTAATTACTTTCAGCAAGCTCCTAAATCCATGTTGCTCTTAGGCTGGGTACTTAGATGGAGGAACAAGCCATTTGCACCCAAGGTTTCAAAGTTATGGGGCTGGCTGTATGGAAATAAGTGCCCTGGGACAGAAGGGCCACGGTATGGTCGCTTTGGAACAGCTCTGACAGCGGCCGCGTTCCAAACGCTGCAGTTTCCGAAGGAATTCGGCCAAGAAGCTTGGTAAGTAACGAAGCGTCAGGCTAATTCCCTTTATTCCTTTCTTTATGGTAAGGCTGCTGAATTACTGGTACTGTGTTAGCAGAGTTTGAGTTGTCTGAACAGAGGTCTGTTAAATCTGTTAAAACCCCAAGATTAATAAGGTGATTTTATGATGAATGTATTTAATCACTCAATGGTTAGTGACAACCGTGGAGTCGTACCTTCAGTCGCTCTAGCCACTGGCTGTAGGAGTCTTCTAACCAGGGACGCTCTGTGTCACAGACAAAAGCACGTTAGCGTTTCTTTGGGGCAAGCAGTACTTCTGTACATCATGAAAAGCAGGTGGTGCCCCTGTGCAGATGCTTCAGCATTAAAGTATTTGAGCTCAGGTTTTGAACGCTAAACGTGTAGATTCAAGGAGTTCCTGAGCTCTTAATTATGGGAATAGCTCAATTACAGCAGTCTTGAAATGGAATTTTCATAATACAGCAATGGAATCATGCAAGCTGGCTATCGTAACGACTCATCCCAGGATGGATGGTGTCGTACGTCCCAGGACACGATCTCCTTGACAGGATTGGAACAGCTATGGAAAATAGCATGGGCAAGCTAGTCTGAGTATCTGTGCGGCTAAGACTTCTGTTCAAGGAGGGAGGTTTCCAGATTTCGATTCCTTTGGAACACAAACAGGAACATCCCACCGAAACTCCGTGGCCTGTTTCCGATAACCCTAGCAGGTACTAATGATTTCTTGTCATCCGGGCAGCAGAATTGCCCCAATAAACACATTCACACTCTCCTCTGCTCTCACATTAACACACTCCACTTCCAACCACCACCACAGATCTCCCTCTACCTTGTAGCTTTGACTTGGCTTCTTCAAATCCAAATTGTGGCTCAGATTCCAGAACACTGTATCAGAAGAGAAATAAAGGGTACGCAGTTAAGCAGCTTCATCTCCCGTAAATATAATTCAAACATTTCTTTAGCAGGTGGTCAGCAATTTTATTGCATCAGTTATAATGGGGAGTGTGAATAGGTCCAGCGACTGAGAAACAGATACTTTGTGCTTATGTTAAAAACAAAAGGCTCAGATGTACATTAAATTAGAGTTCTTACGCTAAAAGAAAAAGGCGTCAGCAATACACAAGTGTTTGCAGGCATTAGACTGCAGGCAAAAAAGAAACCTTTTGGTCTGCAGACCACCATGAAAATGTAGTCACGATCTAAAATATCTGGGTGGTAAAACGGTGCTTTACAAAGTCTAATTTGAAGATCGGGCTACAAAAGTTTTTTTAAAGTTGCACCTGCGTGGGGAAAAAAAGGAATTAAAATAACCAGATACAGGTTTTAAAAGCTACTGCTATTGGCTACGTGTGATGAGGCTTTAGCTAACGAGATGGCTGGATTCTAAGCTGTCAGCTAAACTACCACACCATCGGGGGAATGCTGGCCAGCCACGTCTCCTAAAGCTCCTGAAATCTAGGACTACGTGACATTTAACTCCGTCTTGGTTCCTTCCTTCGTGAGAGCTACACAACACGAGTGGCACATGGACGAACGGCTCTAACTGGTGCCAGTTTAGGTTTCTGGTTGTGGGCAAGATCAGAAGTAACACAAGACCAAGAACGCCCACGTAGCCTTCAAGCACCTTGTTTTTAATGGACTTGATTTAATCAGAGGGAAAACTCCTCCCAGATGCAGAAAGGGGAAGGAAGGGCTGAATGGCAGCTGTAAAACAGCGTCCCTCTCCCGTGCTCTTGGATCTGTATGACCAGGCCCACAAAAAGAAAGGCCTAGAATTGAAAAGTCAAAAATATTTCAAGACTGTTGGCATTAATATCCTCAAATGAATTCATGGCTGCTGACAAGGTATGAGGAAAAAAGCTCTCCCTATAGTGATAGAAATGTATGTTGATCAAAACTAATTAGTATTTAGTCATCAAAAGAGAGCACCCGATGTAACTCACAGCCCGCTGAATATATACTGCGATATCAGGACAACGGGAGGTTGCAGAAAAATAGCGCATTTCCTATTCTAGGAACAGAGTACAACACACACCCCAAAGCAGTGCTAATAACAACGCTACAAGCAAAGCAGCCAGAATATTAAATATGCTGTCGCTTAATTCAAACATTCACAGTGACGTGTCTGCCAGATTTCAAGGGTGGAAATGTAAACTTTCCCGCACCACAACAATGCTTGTGAATAAACAACCAACATTTGATTAAGATGAAATACAAACTACAATTAAAGTTAGATTGGTGCACTTTATTTTTTTTAAAAAAGAAAGAACAATTGAATATTCTGTATCTTAAAAGGGTGCTTTTAAAATATTTAACACCTACTCTGAGACTGCTTTTGCTCCCCAGTCAAAGACATTCCCCGCAAGAAGTCCTTTCACCAGAGCAAACTGCCTCTCCTCCCAGCCTAATGAATCCAAAGATTCGATTACGCTTTGAAAACATTTTAAGGCTATGCCATTTTCTTTCTGCTTTACCTGTAAGAAAGACATGAAACATTGGATTTATAGACAAAAATTTCTTACCCCTCATTGGTTGTCTCAGTCCCAAGACCACGTTCAAGCATTCTCCTCTACGTTCATGGCCTCTAATGGACCAACAAGTTACTGTTATCAGCATGCTTAGTAGCGACAAGAAAAAAGTTTCCTGGGATTCTAATAAAAAGTTTCATTAGTGCTAGGACAGGATTTGTAGCCCAAGAATTCCTTTTCTTAATAAGTTAGAGGTGCAATAGATCTTGAGCAGATTGGGGAATGGGAGAGTGGACACACAAAAACTTTTAGTAGCAACACGATCCATCGAAGCCGGGTAATTGCCACGAGAACCTCGCCGCTACGAGCTTTACAAAAACCAGAGAAGATTTTTTTGATTTTTGCATCAAGAGTTTCATCATCCCAGATGCTCAGAAGCTCTTGAGTTTTTTTCTCTGCTTCTGCCTCCAGTGAGATCAGTGTTACATAGCTAGTTATCTTAAAAAAGAATTTAAAAGTGATACTGGCTTCCATCTTTACACCAAGATCTTTTCTTGGCAATATCTTGTCTGAATTACCCAAAAGCAAACATAAGTAAAAGCCACCTCACTTATTTTTTTACCTCTTTCTTAGAGTGAATGTAACATCTGACAATACAGCTAGGGAGAACTTCCTACGTACTTTGTAGAAATATATCGAGGGTCAGGAAAAAGCCTCTAACCAGACACCGGCACTGTTGTTATTTATATCCCCGCACAGACAAGTGGCGAGGATCAGCCCTACAGAAAGTTATTTTTGAGAAATACCGACTTCCCATGTCCTCTCCCCCGACCATATTATGTTACAGAATAAAATACAAAGAGTAAACAGCTGCACGATGGCACCATATATTTTTAAGAGTTAGAGATTGTGCAGTCAATCAATCCAGAGGCAGTACGTAGGAAAGCAGCACGGTTTGGTCTAAGGACAGTTGGCCTCAGCAAGTACGGGAATGTGTGAAGGTTTGTTTTTTGTTTTTTTTTTTTTCAGGCCTTTTTTGGCAGTGATGAGGGGGGAGGATGACTATCTCTCTGAGAACACCCCCCTTCCTTTTCTTTCCTTCGGGGAGGGGGTGGTGGTGAGGAAAGGAAAGCACACACACTTGAAGGTAGCTAAAGGAACACAGAAATATCAGTTCACAGCATTGGTGACTTTGCATGGAGCTGCTGAGATCGTTAACTGCTCTGCAAGATAACAACGCCAAGTGTCTTTTACAACTGCCTGCAACTGACATTTATTGGACAGTACTTACATAGCTACGCACAGCTTTACATCTGAAGATTATTTCCACACCATGACGAGAATTATAAGAATGAGGAGAAAAAAAGAAAAATTCCTGAAATCTGCCAGACTGCAGTAGCAGCCTCAGTACAAAGGGAAATAAACTGACTGTCCTCAAAACTGAAATTCTCAGGTCACTGGCGAGGTACGCCATAATCGGAAACGCAGGCTTCTCCGTGCAGCTCCCTCAGCTCTGAACTGAAGGAGACACCTCCTCGCTGAAGGAGCAGGTCACCACGGTATCTGGTGGCAGACACCACGCACTCACCAGGAGCAGGACTGACACCATCAATTCGCTTCCCAGGTGTATCAGACAAGTTAAGCTGATAATATTTTTGGTTAGCATTACCCTCATCATGAGCACGTTAGAGGTCAAAGGCTTTATATCCCATTACCCATCGCTGTTTCTCCCCAGTGACAACCACCAACTGGTTAAAACTGCTGCAAGGTAGCCAGTTACTAACCTCTCCCCTGTAAGCCATTACTTATACCAAGTTTCAAAGTATGGAAAAAGAAGTGTCTTGAACTTACATGTTGTCCACCCTGGAAAGCAAGAACAACTTACCTTTGAATAGGGATCCGGAAAATTGAACTCGTTTAAACAGTGTTCCCTTGTATCCAAAAGACTTCTAACTGTTAAGGTACCATATGCACTTTAAAAGGGGAGAAGGGGGGAAGAAAAAAAGAGAGAGAATCATAGAATTGTTTAGGTTGGAAAAGACCTTTAAGATCATCAAGTCCAACCGTTAACCCAGCACTGCCAAGCCCACTACAAGATCAAGTACTTCAGACAGGAAAAAGTTTTCGCCTCTGTGTCCTCCATAAGTCAGCACGTCACACAACCACTTAAGTTAAAAGCCTTTACATGCCATATGTGCTGAACACCGTCTCTAAGCGGTAAATCTACTATACAGTTTATTTAAATAGAGAGGGAAAATGTTCAGAGCAAAGCTAGATACTTGAATTAACATGCTACCATTTTTAATAACCATGTAACAATTTTTAATAATGAATTTTCTGCCGAGAAAAACTTTTCCATTAAATCCCAATATACGAGATCCAAAAGTTCTGTGCAGAGGACCTGACATTTGGCACATCAACTTGCTATAGCCTTCAGCCTAGTTAGCTTTCAGTTTGCTCTGCTTCATAACCTAGTTAGCTTTCATGTAGTGTTTAGTTAGCTTTTAATTCGCTCTGCTGAACCGAAGCAGCAAGTGATGAAAAAGGGAAAACAAAGACACTTACAAAGGCTGCTGCCTGAGCGTCTGGAGCTTATTCCAGTATTTCTGTCGGAACTTTTCAGCTCTCTCTGGTGCATCAACAGAGTCTGGCTGACTGGCTGCAGCACGCTTTGCCACCTGGTAGAGAAATGAGGCCAGACTGAAGTTAGGAAATGAATTCTTCCTCCACGTAACGGATCTGAAGTTCAGTCTGAAAAATAACCCCTCCATCTGCTGCTCTGTTCGGTGCCTGCACGCTATCCAGTCCCTCCCACACAGTATCTTCCAGCTTCCCTTTACTCCAACCACTAAAGAATAATTTTAAATACCTCCTTTCTTCCCCAAAAATTTAAAGTTTATTTTCAAGACTGTACTTTCAGAAATTAAACACAAGTTCTAACTACTTATAGGAGGGGAAAAAAAATAACAAACACACACACATGAGGCAAAACAGGCAGAAATTTAACAGTCCACACCAACCCCTCGTGTTCTTTTCTCCTTTGCTACAGCAAGGTCAAGTCAGCGTGCTGCCCCTGTGTTTTTCCCAGCCCTTCTCCTCTTGACACGCACTCATGAAGTTCCCGATTTGGATTTGCTTACTAAGTATATGCAACTCCTCAGTACTAGCATGCACTGACTGAATCAGTGTCACAGTGCAGAAAACATAACTCATGTCTGATTGACTCATGCTCTTCGAATGCCAAAGCGGCTGTAAGGCAGCAGGACTGCTCCCAAGAGTAAGAACAATGTGAGTATTTTTGGCCTTTCCCTTTTTGGCCTTTGATTGTATAACCATCCTGCCTGCCTCTCTGTATAAAGAGGTGGTAAGTGCCACTTGAGAGAGAAGCTTTGAAAACACCTTATAAAAGAAAAAAAAAAAAAGAAAAGGCAGCACCACAGGAGAAGAATACTTCTGCCTTTGAAGGTATCAAGCACTTCCTTAGGAGACTGGGACAAAGTCAAATGCCTCTGTCAGCAGGGGAAAGAGGAACCGTACTTACACACAATAGGTTTGACACAGCAGATACATTCTGTAGGGTAAACGCGTTGGTCCACAGAAGATTTATTTGCTAAATATTTGCACCATTCATACATATGACTGGTTTGTGACATTTACCCCATCCAGTGCCTCCTCAAAGCAGGTGAGCCAGTATTTTCTGGCCAGGGCATCATCTGTGAGGTCAACAGTGTCTGGAATATAGGTTGATGGGTCTTTCAGCAGTGGCAGGTTAACAAGCGGTCTCTCCAACCTGTCCATTTCGAGCATGTCAAACTAGGTGAAAAATGAGAGAGGCTTATTAGAACTTACTTGGAAATGGATTCATAACAAATTAAATTAGTACAGGGCTACAGAAGTCCATCCACAGTTAAGACTGACAAATTTGCTGACCACTATATCAGAGTATATGCCATCATAAATAATCCACTCTCCTGCATGGATTATTTATCCATGCCCATCGTATAGATAGGGATTATCACGTTTCAGGTTGAAAACTTACTATAGGCCCTCATTTTATTATTTTCCTTTTCTGTCAAATCTGCTGGGCTACCAGGTTCAAAGACAGGAGCACAAAGAGCTGAGCACAGGCTTATTTGTAACGCAATGTTGCTACGCTGCTTTACACCTTCCTTTTACAATCCCGATCAAGGCTCCAAAACCTTTCCTTACACCTTGTGAAAACAATCCTTGGGACCAAATTTCTAAGGATAGAGATTAAATTCATGTGAAATACGTATAGTTACACAGCTCTGTACATAAAGTGTGCCTTATTTCTTGCATCTAAAAAAACCTGTGCACGTTTATCTTTATTTTATACAACTATCTAATCGCATTGCATTTGCGAACGCTGCATGGCCTAGAAATGTTCAGACTAAGTAAAGATTATAGCCCACAATGTAACAAGACTTTGTGTACATAAACCAAAGTGGTTGCTACAGAAAGACTGCCTTCAGTATTCATTTCATTGCTGAAAAGTGGACATTTCTGAACTATGCTTGTTGCAAAGAGACTTCACTTTACGTGAACAAAGTGAGTGCCGAGCCATAGAAGACTTCAAAACGGAGTAACTGTGGACAGTACGTTACAGCTGGTTTGAGACTCCTGTACCACTGCCAGCATGAAAAAAAATAATCTTTTCACAGGTTGACCACTTTGGTTTATGTACGCAAAGTCTTGTTATATTGTGGGCTGGAAAAACACTGACATGCGAACCGGTAGAAGACAGGAGAACACAATGAGCTCCACTATTCTAGCTCCTTTTCAAAAGCACTTCAGTAGGTGCAGTATTAGAATATTTTAACAACCTTAACGTACTTTCTGATTGCTTACTGTATGCCAGTTTCACTGTGAAATCGGAATTACTGTCTTGTCAGTGTATTTAAGAGGTGACTGGGCTCATGCTCTTCTATCCGATTATATATTTCTCTTCTCATAGGAAGTAAATAAACGCTGCTTAAAGACAGTGGAACATCAGATTCAAAATTCTGAAGCACAGTATTTCAACTGTATAGCAAAACCCAGCTACTTCAGAGAAAGGGTAAAAGAGATGAACGTGTCCCCCCCAGCTTTGGGGAAGGAGAATAAGACAAAGTAGCAGCCACAATCTGTTTATATGAGACATTACATCAAACCATGGCCCAAGACAAGACGACATCACACATGACACAAGACACCATATTAGTCACTTCTTTCGGTAAGCAGGAGTCCCAGGGCAAGCAGCAACTAGCTTGCGAATAATTATCTATTTTCAAATCACTATTACTAAGAGAAGGCACTTCGTTCTAGAAAAGACAACCACATACTGTACCACTCCTTGATCTCTGCATAGGGTAAACATCAGGTGATGTGCTCATAAGACCAGAACTCCCAGCATAATTCTCTCCCCAGCTATACTGATTTGGATCTAGAAAAGAGAAAGACAGAGAGACACATAATCTGAAAAATAAAACTGAAAATACTCCCGTGAGTGAGTCTAGAGTTAGCATCCCTTCAGAGAAGCTGCTTCACTACAGAAACCATCTTCCCTTGTCTTTATAAGCAAACATAATTGTTCCCTCTAACCCCCAAAAGAAATGTTTCGACCACTCAGTGAATTACCAAGCTCTAAAGAGCTTCAACCTGAAGGAGACATAAGACAATTAAAGTTCTAAAATCATTCTTTCTTCAACCCCCTTTCCTTGTCATTAAGGGCTATAAACAGCATGCCTCCAAAGCACTATCACTGATCAGAGAGACAATTTCTTATTTCTAAATCTAGAACCTTTATTAACAAAATATAATTACGAAACTCTCAAAGCACAATGTAAGTCTCATATAAACACTGACGTTACTTCTAGAATTTTTTTTTATTTGAGAAAAAGTTTAATCAAGTTCATATGTACAGTACATGCTGCAGAAGCAACATCTTTAATTCCTCAGTAGCTGATTCCTTGCCCATATCTATAAAATGGGTATGAACAGAATTCCACATCCATTATTCTGAGGTATATTTGATATTTACTAAAACTAAGTACCATTAACCACCTTGCTATCTGTTCCACTGTAACTAATATGCTGACTGGCTTGCTAGTACATCAACAAGAGAAAAAGAAAAGAAAAATGGCAGAATTCAACCAGAGCACCCTAGACCCAAAGAATGCTGGACAGAGTGTCTCATCCTTCATAAATGTCTGCGAGGCTTTTCACTCTCAAACCAACACAGTTTTGAGATGCTGGTCTTCTTCAGTACGTTAACTGAATTCAGAAGCTGGCCTCTTAAAGAGGGGGAAAGTTCTCCGAAACCACATTTCCCCAATCTGATTCAGAGTTACGACAGCTCTTTGCAGAAATGCAGAAGAGAGCCAAATCCTGCTGGCTTCTCAAAGGTGAGCAGGAAAACCAGTGAGAAATTAAGATGTCCCTGCCAGAATATATAAACCCAAAGCCCAGCATCTGTGTTTATTAGTGCCAAATGTATTTATTTAGGCAACAACTTACATGCAGCCTCTTAAGAGAAACTTGGACATTACACTGACATTTCAGAACACAGCATATACAGAACATAGCAGTGCTGTACTTACTGTCTTGTTCAGCTCCTTTTAAAAATGCCCCAATGGCTCCCAGGTAGCCTTCATGTCTCAGGAACAATGCCTGAACCTCTCCCTGCCACAATATGAAACATTGCAATTGGATGGTCCCTGATGGCTAATATGTACTTCTTTGTCACTAGTTTTACACTTAAATTTAATAGAAACAACTAGAAGATGGTAATATTCATTTGTGCTACATTCTAACACATTCAGTAACTTTAATGGTGCTCCTGAAACACAGCTTCAGGAGGAACTGCTTACATACATCATTCCACAATTATTAAACAGCTGGGGAAAAAATACATGCAGAAGTGGTGTGTACTCTAAGCCTGCACAACCACAGAAGCAGAGGGAAGCCAGTGCCTTCACTAGAAAAGACCACTGCATCATGCCATGAATATTCAACTCCTCTTGCTTGAACAGGCTGGAAACGTAAGGTCACCTGATCTCTAGGTCATCAACGTAAGCGTGTGCCACTGTGCATCCAACGCGTTCAAGACATCGCTCATTATCTTTATTCCATTACACTGCTATTTAACGTTCAACAACATACAGACACTCTGCATATTATCCATAGGCAAGCATTTCCCCCGTCAAATTAGTTAATTTAATTGTTAATATAATACACAAAAGCTCAGGAGAATAAGAACAGCCTCCATCCTAGCAGCAGGGTCCCTTAGCTTTCCTGGGCACGGCTGGGTGAGACCCAGCCTTCTCCAAAGGACAATCAGCTATGTCTGCAGCAGCCACTATAAGAACAGTTGGCACTGAGGTAAGCTACAGTAAAAATCAGCTACTATTCACGGTGAGATTTGGATTTGAATCGCTGATAAAGCTATTCTTACAAGAATCTAAAGCTGTAGTTTTACAATAGTTTTCTTCAAACCCAACAAAGTTCTACAGAAAGGGACTGCAATGGTGAAATAAAGGGGGAAAAAAGGCAGCACACAGGAGTCTCTTGCCTGAAGAACTAATGAGAAAAAAAGTTGTGTCATCTATTCTATGAAATTGCAAAAGTGCAGGGACTAATCTACCTGTAACAACCATTAAGTGAGTTTTTGGACTTGACCGTTTTTCTAATGAAAAATCTTCAGTATTTTCCACAGCTTCAAAACCTGCAAAGAACTACAGCTTGGTTGGTTTTTGTTTGTTTTTTTAAACAACAAACCACAAACCCCCCCACTGATACTAACTGCTAACTACCTCAGCAGAACAATCCCACAGTGCATAGCCTAGGGGGTGGAAAGAAATAGATGCAAGTCAGCAAGAGGAATTGAATAACAATGGTAGCTATCTAAGAAAATAGGGAAAACTCATTACTTGGCAGCTACAAGACAGACTGTCAATCAAAAAATAATAATAAAGAGAGAGAGGGAGGGAGGGAGGGAGAAAGAGAGGCCAGACAGAACTCCCAGGCAATTCACATTGATTTTACCCCTCCCACAACAGATCTTTATAGCCCTGCCTTACCTACCTAAACAGCAGCCCTCTAAACTTACTACAAGTGCAAATTCGTTTATTAAAGTCTCCCGACAACCTAGAAAGATAACTAAACACGTGATTTTGCTATTAGGAAAATCTCTGTTTTCATTACCTTGGAGAAGAAGTTGATACTGTAGGTTATTGTGCGCATAGTAACAGGGTGACCCCGAATAAAGAATCCTCCAAAATATATTTTATCTAAGTTATGGAGTTTGGCATAGAGGCAGGCAAGTTGACCAATGTCATTGCTGATCATATGTAGTAAACTTTTTGCCATATCTTCTTTGGAAAATTCTTAAAGGAAAGAAATAGTAAACCAAATTAAACACAGTTGAAGAATGCTCAAACTGTAGTTTTCTAACAGACAGCCTACAGCTGGAGAAACAAAAATAGGGAGTTTGACCAGTCTCTTTGTGTGTGTAGAAGAAAGGTGTGTCCGTCCATCGTGTCGTCCCCCCCCCCAATCTTTTATTTGGCCAAAGATATCACGAAAAAAACACTAAGCTTCTGTGAAATACTGCTTGAAAGAAACCTCCTTGAAAAGCCAACAGCAAATGGCAAGAACTCCATTTCTTCTCTCTAGGAACGACGGATGACGGTTCATCCATCCATCTTGACCTGAGATGCACTGCAAGCTTTTTATTATAATACTCCAAATAAAATTGTAAATTATAGTAAATCACTGCCATAGGTCCTTTTCTGGACCAAGAAAGCCACATATATTTCCCACAGGAATGAATTAACATTGGGCTAACTAGACAGCTATTTTTGTCATTTGCCTAGACTTACGCAATCCCAAACTGAAAATCTGAATGCCTGCTTGTAAGACAGTACTGTATAATATTTTTAATCAATAAAATACTGTGCAGGCAAAACTCTTGTGGGCCAGACCATGAAAAGGACTGGTGGTTATTTCCCAGCTCTACTTGTTAGATCATTATAAACATCAGATTCCCAAGGGCCAGAGGAGATGGTCGCACCACTTCTCCTCATTAGTTTCAAACAACAACTCCAAATAACTGGAGCAATTCAAGCAGCGCTCCGTGGCCCCTCTCAGCCCAGCATGCCTAACAGAGGGAAATAGATAAGACCAGATAAGTTTATGCTGATGAAGCTGGCAAATATTTTTCCATCCATTTAAGTGTTCACAGGAAGCTGGCATAAGCAGCAAATCCATGCTGATGGGCAATATAAAGTATTAACTGTACAGCAAATCTTGGGTAGATCTTCTATATACCAATACCTTTATCTGCTGTAGTAGATTTCCCGAAGCTGCTAGCTATCAGATTTCCACTTAGCCCCAGAGTCTGGTAGGCGCCTCCATACACATCTTTCACCAGCATGTCTACATTTGTGTGCTGTCCCTTTGAAGCGAGTTGCAGCAATTCATCAAATTTCTGAGGATGAGAAGCAGAGTTACTGTAACTTTGCTGGACAGCCAGAGAACCTTGCCCATAAACCCAGAGTTCTGCAGCATCTTTACTGACCAAAACCAGGGGTTTTGGCTTGTCTTAGAATCAACCCTGCCAGCAAAAGATACATTATTTCTAATTACAAGGATTTATCCAGAGTCCGTATCTTATCAGACAGACTGATCTTAAGTGGAGTTCCTTTAATGATGAAAAGCACAACCATCCTCTTCAGTTATCTGCAGTTATCTGCAAATAATTTGTTGAATTTCCCCTGAAAACTAGAGATGGATCAGCACATACAAAATAGTCAGAAGCCTCATGCATCTCTTATCTTGGAATGAAGTCAGAAACACAGTAACTAAGAGCAAACAGAATTATGTCTTCTTGAGGCATAAGAAAAAAAATGTTTAAAAACCAAAAGGCTACGTCTGCCTTTACTGTTGCAGAAATGCATGAAATTAAAATTGCACGCAATCTGCATTATACCAATACTTAATTTATAAGTCTGTTAACCCTAATTTCTTCTTCTACAAAATCGGAGAGAATTAAGAGCAGACGTTGTCATGTTCTAAGATTTCTTTTTTAAAAGCATCACACAAAATATTGCAAGTATGGCTCTTCCCTTTGACATTTTCTTATTTGGTGCATATGTAACTCTAGCTTTTTCTACACTGCTGACATTTAGGGACACCTATTTAAGCCGCACGGATCTTTGAGACAGGAAAAACTAGCATGATTTAAGAGCCGAGTTAGGCAGAGCAGTACTAAATCAGGCCTTTTTCTGGCAGATTACCAGCTTGGGATTTAAGTGACGAACCCCTGAAACCGTAATGTGCAACAAAGAGAGACAGAATTCCTCCTCTCGACTCCCAGACATTCCGCAGTAATTGGGTGCTCTCTGCTTTGCTTCTGCAGATAATATTGCAGGAACTAGGCAGGCATTTCATGTTGACAAAGAGTACAGAAAACTAACAGGCCACTTTGAGGAAGCTGCTCTCTGCATTACAGACATTATTTGTCCTTGCTGACAAACTCCTTGAGTCCCAAGTAGGATTACTATTTTGCCACCGATGAGCATCTGATTGGTTTTGTCCCTATATTCTACCAGTATCTTTTTACATTTAAAGCTTCCTTTTATGCATCAGAAACAACAAAAATATGAACCTAAATCAAGGACTCAGCCTTGTTATCTAACAGCCTAGGACCACAAGCACCTAATGGAGAGTATTAGAATTGTCCTGAGCATTGCAGAACCACCCGTTCTGTTTCTGCACAACGGCAGCAATTCTTTGAATAAAAGGTAAACCCCCACGAGACAGACGTAATTTTTTTCATCTTCTAGTACACTAATGTTGGACTTCTGGTTTCCCATACAAACATTACTTAAACTAATTATTTCTCCCTACTCAGATAGTTTGGCATTCCAACATTTCAAGCTTCCTCTTAGCATCTCATTTAATCCCCCAACCCTTAAAACTGACACCTCGATACCTTTGTTTTTGTGAGGAGAGCTCCAAGACCCCAGAAGGTTCCACCTCCAATTGAGCTCCCTCCGATCCATTCAAATTTGTCTTCTGTTTCTACCTGTCAATAAAACAAGGCAGATCTGTCTAGAAAGTCCTATTATAACTATAAACACACAGTCAGATATGAGAGGACGTGGGTTTTTTTGAACAGTGGAATTAGTGTAGGCAGTAGTATTTAATTGTGTAAATATCAGGTGAGAAGTTCTCCAGAGGTACATGTTCCACATACTTACACCACAAGCAGTTTCTGAAATCTCTGTATTTAATTCTTGGCCAATAATCCTAAATATAGACATCAAATTTGGTCCCCTCAACAGTGTACCCAAACAAACAAACATTAAAAACCACCCTGATCTGACAGCCTGCGTCCTCATCAGTTAAAATAACAACTTCTCTAAACACCAAATTAAATGTGATTAAAAAGAAACTACGGTAGTGAATGGAAAAGCATTCATAACTCTAAGAAATGGAAATTAAAAAAAAAAAAAAATCATTATTTTCTTTCTAAACTTTTTATTACCTAAGAAGAAACAACTACAAATCTAAACCAGTAAGATGTTTCAGATCATCTTTATCAAATTCTACAGTAAAACACTTTAGCAACCACTCACCTTCACTATAGAAACCCCAGAGCCAATATTCACCAGTAAATAAGGGAAAATATTTGGGTGGTTCGTCTGAAATCGGAACTCTGTATCTGAATCTTTCTGGTATGCAAACACTTCATGGGGTATGTTCCTTAGCACGAAGTTGCATCCTTTAATTAGGCAGGTCATTACATCTTCTTTATCTACTCTGAGGGGAAGGGGGAGAAAAAACATCCTTACGTAAATTTGACAGTCCTATTGATAAGCCAGTATGCTTTTAGAACAGTAGTTTTCAAAGACTTTACAAACAGGAGATAGTAACCCACACCACATGGCAGAAGTCCAGATCTCTTAAAACATGAAACCTACATCTGCATATGTTCTGATGTTCATCTTCCATGCCAGAACACACCGTCCGAGGCTAGACTGTAGTTACACAGTAACTTTAATCTTACATTAATCACCCTGTCCTTCAAAAATAATCCTGCTCCCGTTTGCTTGTTTACACTGCCTCTTTAGTGCCCTAGTGCTAGCACAAGTATATATGCACCCGTGCGATAAAGTAGGTCAGGAAACTTATCTGGAAATTAACCTTACAAAACAATTTCCTAACACAGAATAATTTTCTATTGCTCTTCCTGTTCCTTCCCAGTCAAGGAAAAAAGGCTCCCCTCAACATTTTGGCACTCGTTTATGACAGATTAAAATACTGCAAGGAGCCTACTACTGGGATTACCAAACACAGGAAAAAAAGACCTCTCACAAGAATAACAGGATTCACAACAGTATATATCCTGAGTATGGAGTCTAGGAACGTGATACATAATTTAGACAAGACGAATGATGTAGTTACGTCAGCTAACACTTACTGACTTCTGCCGACATCTATAGCTTATGCATTGTTACTGATTTATGGTAAATTTCTTACACGAAATATGCTAAATTTCTGACAGGAAATCATAAGCCTTGTTGAAAACACAGAAACAAAGCAGAAATATACACCTCAGTTAATACAGAATGCTTTATGTTTGTGAGGATGGAGACGGTGCTGCTTTCTGGGCCTGTGGATCAACTAAGTATGTCATTACCAAATAAAAAACAAAGAAACAAAACCCAGGTGCACCGCATGAGAAAAGGGGGGAATTGCCTCCTTGTCTTGATTAACTGATACTTAGTAACAGCCAATCAGGTACTGATGTAGGCTGGTTTGGAAAACAGTTAACAGAATCCTACCTATCAGAAGAAGAAAGTTATTTGAAACAGTAGTATAAAAGAAATTGAACACAGTACCTCAGAAACTGAAGCATGTACTACACAGAATTACAGCATGGGAGCTACCTCGAAGTTTTCCCCAGTAATATCAGGTAATGTTTTACAGTGGTGTAAAGTAATGATTTTTTTATCTATACTTATAGCAGCTTTTTAGCATATGGTGTTTTTGATAAAGATTTTGAGCGGCAAATTTATGAGGCTGTAAATTCATGAGACTGTCCTTTAGTATCCTGCAAGCCTATGCTTCTGCATGAAGTTTAGGTAGGAGCTATGCAGTAAGTTACTATATCATATTAATTACTTGCTTCTGAGTGTGCACGGAAAAATGTTAGAAGCTTTTGGAACTCTAACTTGAGAGGCTAGGCGACTACAGAGATTAGATATATCCAAGAAAAAGCGTCTGCCAACAACACTTTGGCTTTTAATAATGAAGTTGTCTTGTGGATTTCATCCTTAGGCTTTAAGTAGAAAGACTGATATGCTTAAACACACCTCATCACAGTAACTGATCAAAGATTCTCAATTAAAATTCATCAGTAATGAATTTACCAACTACTTACTACTTTATTTCAAATATTACTTCATTTTATATACCACTGTAGGCTTGGTGTATTTGGATCTCTACTCTGGTAGAGTTCAACAGCGTGTCCACAGCATGCTACTGATAGCCAGGATACCATCACTGAAATGCTGCTAGTTGTGAGGTGAAAAGTAAAAACCATTATCGTAATCATGACAGAGGTTGATTTAACTTAAAAATGGAGTAGGTGCAAGTTGGATCCTTTCTAGAAAAAAGCTGTGGTAATACCCTGCTCTCCTTTTTGCTTTCTCCTGAACCCCGTGCTCCTGTCTGTTGGCTCCACTCCTGCACCTCTACTGTGTCAGTCAACGATACGGTTATCTGTTTGCAGCTTATGTTCACTAACAAGCCGATTCAGCCTGGTCTGACCAAGATGCGTACACACGTTGTGCTGCTGCTTCGCTCTTGTGGTGTAGATGGCTTTTGAGGGCAGATGGGCGAAGTGGAAAGTTAGCCTACTAAAATTTCATCAAAGAAGAAATACACTCCTATAACTAAGTTTAAATAGTTCCACTTACTTCAACCCCAGCTTCTTCTCAATAAGATCTTTGAATTTATAGGCACCACCACCTGTAGCTTTGATGACTTTTGTTTCTGTATTGACAAGATGGTCTTTGATGAAATCCAGGCAGGTTTCAATATAAGTGTTTTCAAATTTAATGAAGTGAAGTCGAGCTGTAATCTCCTCCTGAACCGATATTTCGTACAAAGGTTCATTTTCTATGTCCTTTAAAAAGAAAAGAATTTCTTGTAGATCATTCAAAATCCTTCCTCGAGAAACAAGGTTCTATGCTAAACTACTGAACATCAATATCTGTACTTCCTTTGCCTTGAAACTTTGTTAACGCTATTAAAAACATAACATCCCAAGCTACTTTCAAAGAATATAGTTTCAACAGATCTTAATACTCCTTAAGCTGAGAATACAATCAAGTCTCCCATGCATTAGACATGCATGAAATATCTCTGTATGAGAAAAGTTATGTTTACATGGGAGTACGGGTTTTTACAAAAGTACCATACTTATCTGTCTAGAAAATAATTATTTCAAACACTAACTGGCAATTGAAGCACTTCCAAGAAGTCAAGGAACGTACTGAGTTTGCCTGTGCATGGGCTGCACAACTCTGAAGCCCTGCAATCAGTCTTTCGGTAAAGAGAACATGTATGATGTATTAACATGTGAATTTAGATCTAGAGCTGTATTAAGCTTGCAAAGCAAAAGTAATTGCCAAACCCATGCTAACAGCTAATTTCCCCTGGAATATAGCAAAGGGTTGTTAACAGGAGCCACACACTCATCTGAGCTGCGGTAAAAATGCTTAGGGATGGCTGTTGCCAGTACATACTAGAATGTGTGTTTAAAATAAACATTTCAGCTGTGACAACTTACTTCAGAGTAACAGACATTAGAAGGTCATACTTCAACTCTAAGAAAGGTCTAGATAAAGTTTTACATAGAATAATTTACTAGATGGGTTTCAGATGAAATTTCTATTCTACTATGAGAAGCCAGTCCAGTACTTCACTCTGCAGTCAACTGCATGCAACTGATTAATGACACAATTCTTACCTTTCCAGAATGATCAAAGGATCTCACTCTTGCCACTTTGTGCTGCACAGTTGAATAATAAGCCAATTTAGTTAATGAACCACCTGTTAGTAAAAAGATGACAAGTTACGATTAATGCCTCACCTTAGAGCAAATAATATAACTTATGTTTATGTATGCTTTACCTAAGAGTTCTTGGTTTTTAAGATCTCCTCAGCTACAGCCAGACATAATTAAACTAAGCGCATAACACAGTGAGCCAAAGAACCCTTGTCTGGAAACTGATTTGCACAGTTAACTCTAAATGCACTACTCGTGGGACAAGCTCCATGAGTGGAGCTTATGGCCAACTGATGTGGGGAAGACTGAAGATGAGCAGGAGTAAGTGCAAGTTCTTAACTGGCTAGGCTAGCACATAGATAGTGAGATATATCTACCTGTTATTTATCTTGTTTGAAAACTCTTTATAGAAACCCCCAAATCTCTTGCTTATAAGAGGATTTTATAAGTAGGTTTGCCACAACTGAGCAATGCATGCCATATGCACAAACAAAAATTGTCTCTTGAGGAACTCTTAAGTAAATATTCTTAACCTGCTTCCAAGGAGAAGCTACAAATTCATAGCTGGTTAGAAGATGACTCTATGTACTGAATAACTATTTTGCAAGACTATTCTTGGCTTTGAGGTAAAGAACACTTAGAATGATGTTCCTCAGGCATACTAGTTAGTGACAATACCAACATGTAAGTCTGAGCAGACCAGCCCCATCACCTTCTTCAGGCCTTGAGTCTGCTTACATCAAGGCAATAAAACAACTTCCAACTCTCATCTTGAAACAGAACTTAAGCACTTGCCCTATCTGTGCTGTCTCTGCATCTGACCTGCAAAAGTGTCTTTATGAAGTTAGACTGAGTAACTTCACTGATTATTTTTTTTTTTCCCCTTAGGACAAAGGAGTACCTGATGGTGCTTCTGATACCTCTGGTATCTTAATCAAGTAGATATTTGAGCCTGAAAGTAGGAGGCTGTCAAAGCCTCCTTATTTTTGTTAAAATAAGCTTTTAATATTTTTCCCCTTCAGAAAGAAAAATGCCTCTTCAACTACTCCTGAGTATCAGGATCTGATTAAGGTATCAGTTTGCTTCATAAACCTCTAAGCTGCTTTGGCTGTTGAAGAAAAACCCTCAATTTTAACTCAGCATAAAAAGTACCCTGGGCTGCAGACCGTAACTGCCCGTCTGTACAGAAAGTCACTTCTAACTGCGTCCATGCTCTTGGAACAGGAGCACAAGGCAGTCAGGTGGTCCGTGTATCTCAGTGCTACAGGCCTAACATATAGCTGAATTTAAGTCTGCACGCATTGCTTGCCTCTTGCCAAAGATCTGACATGCTGTGTACAAGACGGGAAGTAATTATGACCAACGATTGGGTGAAAATTAAAGTCCCAACAGTAAATAAGAACCTAGCAATGTTAGATCATAACATAATTCAGTGGCCCTACGGTCTGCTGCCTTATAAACAAGTGTAATCAAGAAATGCAGCATGGGCAAGTGAAAACTAATTGCTAGTGCTTATAGTCTTGCCTTTATAACAGTACTCTCATCTCTTCCATAGGGCTCAAATAAACAAGTAAATTTTTGCGACCTGTAGGAGAAAAACAGGAGGCTTTCTCTAGCAAAATTAAAGTGAGGTCAATTTAGAGTGATCATTGACAGACACTTATAGTAACAAAAACAGTAAAGCTTTCCTGACCTCAGTTCTTATTTCACTGTATTAGCAAATGCTTCAAAGTTTCTGGTAAACAAAATCCAAACTCTGTTCTGCTAGCTCATTCCTTAAAGGTGAGGTTTTTCTTAGCTTTTGTAAAAAAAACTAAACCCAGTAGCTCTGTGCTATGAGGAAAAGCTTCCTTCCAAACCTCTAAGTAGAGGAATTGTGAACCTTGTGTTGGAATGTCATAGTTTGTACAACACTGATAGTGATACAGGTGCTTCAGCAATTAATTTATCACCAGATAAATAGTATGTAAAGCTATGCTTTATACATTCTCCCCTTCCTATCCCAGTTTTTAAAGACTTAAATCTATTCAGAACACCAGCTGAGACATGTAACTAGGCTTTATAACTAATCCCACAACTCTAATTCTACTCTGACCCACAGCAAGGACCGACTCCAGCTGTTATTTTAACAGGCATGAAACAAGTAGCTTCTGAAGGAGTTAAGTGCACTTGTGATATGACAAGATCCTATATTATGGCGTGTATATTCTTCCCACTACACATAAGTCTACGCCACCCAGAGCAGCGTTAACGAGAGGGCTAATGGAGGCTGGCACCAGTACCACATTGTCCTGTGGCTGGAGAACACTTTTCTCCTGGCTTCCCTACTGAATAGTTCCACTGACCTAGTAACTGCAAAAGAGAAGCAAACCGTGTGAACTGGCATTTTTGGTTTTGCAGATCTCCACAGAATGAATACTAATCCCTGCACAGGTGAAACTATTGTTAGCAGGCTTAGCTCAGCTGTGTCCCAGCACGGCCCAACGCACCAGCGCGGCTCCGTGCTGGGGAGCTGTGGTGCTCAGGTGTCACCGTGATGTGTGTTACTCCGGCTGTCCCTCGGTGCAGACTGCTGTGCGCCCAGGAATGTTGTGTTCTCAGGCTTATGCGGGGGACACGAGGCGTCTCTGGGGGTGACCGCGGAAGCAAGGGCGGCCAGCTCCTGTCACAGGCCCCCAACCCACGCCGAACCCCGCAGCCCCCCCGCTTTGCCGGGCAGGCGGGACGGCAGCCCTCCCCAGCCCTCCCCCTTCCTCCAGGCCCGCTTCGGGCGCAGGGAGGAGGGCACGCAGCCCCCCGCTCGCTGGGGCCGGCCGGGGGGGGATCCGCGGCGCTGCTCCCGGCCGGGCCTAGGGCAGCCGGTGCGCCGCCCTCTCGCCCGAGGTCGCCGGGGAGGCGCGGGCCCCGTTCCCCTGCGGGCAGGACGGCCCGCTGCCCCCGCCGGGCGGCCGCCTCTCCCCCGCCAAGGACGGCCCCGGGCTGTCCCTAACCCGGTCCCCTCCGCCGCCCGTTAGCGGCAGCGGACGGCACGCCGGGGCTTGTAGTGCCGGTCCCCGTCTCCGCCTCGCCGCCGCCGGCCGGCGGGACTCCCGCTCCCGCCGTGCCCCGCGCCGCCCCCGGGCCGCGGCGCCTGCCGGGAGCTGTAGTGCGGCCCCGGCTCCCCGCCCCGGCCCGGGCGCCTCAGGGGACTGCGCTTCCCGGCGTGCCCCGCGCCCCGGCGGCCCGCCCGCCCGCCCGCCCCCGGCGAGTCCCCGCAGCGGGCGAGAGCCGCCGCCCGTTCCTCGCCCATCGCCCGCTCCCCGCCGCTCCCGCCCGGTTACCGATGTCTATGGCGAAGCGCTTGGCGTTCTCCAGGTTGCGGAAGATTTCGTCGGGCGGGAGGGTGATGCTCTTGTCCAAACTGCCGTGACCGCCGCTACCTCGCCCGCCCCGCTCCGCCATTTTGAAGGCGACCCACTCCTCGCCTGGCCTCATCGGCATGCAAATGTATGCGCATACATCTACATACCAACAAGGCCGGCGCATAGATTATGCGAACGAGGCGGGGGCTGGCGGCAGCGGGGCGGGCGCGCGCCTGCAGCCCCGCCCGTGGGGGGCGAGTGTCGGAGCGGGGCTTGTCGCCGCGATGGCGGCTGGGGCCTGAGCGCAGCGGGGCCTCGCAGCCGGTGACGCACGCACACACACGCACACCCCCCCCGCCACCCACCCCCGACAGGCTTTCTCGTACGCGGCTGGCAAGGGCCACGCCGCCCGTGACATCGGCTGTGTTGACTCGTGCCGCATACATGCGCACGCGTGTTGCGCGGCTATACGCGTCTCCCCTTTACACAAAAAAATAGATCTAAATTCCCTGCGTTTCAGGCTGTTTTGTGACTCAGACGCTGCCTCAAGAACGTGAATCATAAAACCGCGGAATCGTTCCGGGTGGAAAAGACCCTTAAGCTCATCGAGTCCCACCGCTCGCCCAGCGCTGCCAAGGCCGCCACTAAACCACGTCCCTGAGCACCACCTCTGCCCGGCTTTTAAATCCCCCCAGGGATGGGGACGCAGCCCCTGCCCTGGGCAGCCTGGGCCAGGGCCTGACAGCCCTTTGGGGGAAGGAGTTTTTCCTAATATCCAACCCAAACCTGCCCTGGCGTGAAATGTAACATGAAGTGCCTCGGCAAACTTTATCTGTTAATCGGAAGCATTTTTTGTGTTCGGGAGTCAGGCATAAATTTTCCTGACTCCGCCCTCGCTGTGACCTTTCTTGACAAGTCTCTTGGGTCTAAATTTCCAAAGAATTTGTCTGTTAGGCATGTCTCTATTTTTGTCTTGCGTTGGGAGAGCTAGGATTTGATATTTTGGAGCTATGTATTCTCTACTGTGGAAAACAGCACTGCAGGGGTTCCAAAGGGACACAAAGCTGGTGAGGCAATTAAATACCAATTCTGAGTATCCTTGCTTTTACTGAAATCTTTGTCTCACGTCCTTTAACCCCAGGGACCACAGGGAAATCGGCTATGCAAACAACTCAAGAAAGAATAACTTGCTGGATTGATTAACTAGATTTTTATTTATTTTTGTACTGTTAAAAGTTTCTGCAGCTTCTGAAGTTCAAGATAATTTCTGGCACAGGTTATACAATTGGTGCAGCTCACACATAACATGTTATAGCATCCTCTAAGGACAGTAATGATTCACATTCTCCCCTGGTGGAAGGGTACCAAAGAGTAAATATAATTTGTACACCTGCCTTTCATGAAAGACTTTGATAAATATTTCTTGTAAAATTGACAACACAGCTGTAACTTTCTTTCCTATAAGGATATAAAAATGAGCTTTTGCCTTTATAAAAGGCATACATATCCTGAACCTCACAAACAGTACTCTGATTTTGTGAGCAAGACATCCTGAGGAATTTCCTCTACATAGTTTGAGCTATGGTTTAACCATTTTCAGAGCATGCTCAGTACAGCCTACAAATATTACAGAACCCATTCTGGCACCCGTAGGAAAGCTAGGTTTTCAAATGTTTCCAGTTAGACGAGCTGCTCTGCTTGAGACGCCTTGGGCCCCCGGGGCTCCAGCCGCAGCCGGGCAGCAGAGGTGTGGATCGCTTGGGACACAGGAGTCTCAAGTGGAGCAGGTCAGAGGAAAGAGCTCCTCCTGAATGGACGCGTTTGAAAACGCTAGCCTGAACATCTTAGAAGTTACTGCTTTCTCAACAGACGTACGCGTACAACCTCACTAAGGTTAAGAACAGTCGGTGTTCCTCTCTGAACAACTCCTCTCAGTCATCCTAGCAGGAGGATTACATCTCACATTCTTTGAGAATAACTTTCTCTCCACGCGGTGGGATCGGTTCAGTCCTTCTGGAAGAAGGGAAGCAGACATCCAAGCACAGCGATGCTCTGCAAAAGGAAAACATTCTTCCCTACTCACGAGAGGAGTGGGGGGACTTGTATAGCAAGTCACGGTCTCCTCTGGAATACGAGCAAATGTCCAGGAAGCACATTAGCGTACTCTTGGCCTACCAAGGCCTCCAGAGGCTGCAGGAGGGTTTCAGTGCTGCTTGTTTTGCAGGGGGCTGGTGGGTGGCAGCGGGTGCAGAAGAAGAACCAGAGTCCTTAGGTACTGCTTGTGACCTCTGGAAATGGCAGATCAGCTTCATCCGGGCTTCTGTGTTTGCTGAATGGAGAGACAGGAACTGCAGAGCTTCTTTGAGGCACCAGGCATACCCTTCACAATAATCCTGCTGTAGGCTTTTGGCAGATGCTGCAAAAGCTGCAAGGGCAGAAGAGAAGTGTTACACAGGGAGACTCATCTGGAGTTTTGCCTAAAAGTAAGGGCAGCAAGCGCGATCGGGGGATGTACTCACCTCGGCTGTATTTCAGGTAGCTGACGGTCATCTCCAGGATGTCGGCTTTCTCCAGCTTGGAGTTGGGCTGGTGTCTCTGAAACTCCTTCTCCAGGAGCAGTTTCAGCTGCTCGATGCTGCTGTTAATCCGGTCACGGCGCAGTTTCTCTACAATGGGTTTCCTGAGCTGTAACACAAAACGGGAGGAGGAGAGTTAGCAGTGAGACTTTCCCCTTCCCGTCCCTGTATAACCTGCTGCTAAAGGGGTTCGGCCCTTCTCAGCTCTTTGCCCTCGCGGTCGCAGAGACAGCAGACGCTTACTCTGTTCTTCTCTTTGGGTGTTAGGATTTCCAGGGAGAGAGCACTGGGTGCCATTATCCCAAGTGCTGGTTTCAGCTCAGAGCTCGCTGGTCAGCGGGTGGAGAAGGGAGCTGGGAGTTCCTCTATTTATACGCAGTGGCTGCATACAAATGTATGGGTCCTCGGCGACTTTGAGTTTCCCACAGTCGGTAGCCAATCCATGTGTGCCCTGGGACAATAGAGAAAGCATCTATTACAGCATGGCAAATTGACTGTGAATTGCCTGGGGATAATACCCTGCTCCCAAAGGAGCAGGTGGACTGGGGAGTGTGTGACACAATAGGGCTTGGCATTACCGCGCTGGGCTAAGAACGTGGGAAAGTGTTTGCCGTCATTATAATCAAACTTCTGCCTGATGTTGGGAACGTCAACATCTCAATGTGCTGCCTTTTCCCAGGCTGTGGTGAAATTAAGCACAGAAGACTGATCCCAGGAAGAGATAATGCTCTGTGCCCATGACCAAAAGAGAGGTTGAAAAGGAAAAGATGCAGAATTAGAGGGACTAAACCCTTTCATTGACATTAAACCGTGCTTAGATGAATACAGTACCAGATAATTTTCAGGCAACTAAAGACTAAAATCGAGGGTAGAACCTTTAAAACAATCTGCACTAATCAGTTAGCTTGAAATATTTTCCTCTCCCTTGTTGAAACGCTTGAAGTCCCTCTATAAGTTATATTCAGAGCTCCTCCTTGCTTTTGTTTGGGTGATCTGGGCTTTCCTATGGCAGCTCGTGACATGTAATGATTATGATGCCTTTCCCAAACATGTCCTATTTAATTTCATGCCACTTTGCAAATGCCTCACTGTCCCCTTGGTCCCGAGTCTCCACATAAAGCACCTAAATATATTTTGCCTTTACAGACAACTGAGATGGAGTGAAAAGTCAATGCTTGTCTATCACTTTGCTTGTATTATCCCAGTTGCAGAATGTAAATACAGGTGCTGGGATACCCTGTGGCTCTGTTCAGTCCTGGGCTTTCTCGGTGTATGTGCCACATGTATTGCAATGAACACAGGTAACAAAGTGGAAAGGACCAGAGAGAATCCAGGATTAAAGCTGCCTTTTTGAGATATTTTTTCCAGCTATTCTAGGTTGCCTGCTCAGGCCTACTGCCCCCCCGGGCACAATCCAATACAAAGCTAGTCACATTTAAGATCTGTCAGTCAGGCACGTGAGGCCTCGTATTGACAAATTCCCAGTTATGCTTTATGGTCTATCTGTTTCAGCTGCAGGATGTGGAGCTCTACGGGTTTAAAGGGAGTTGTGCATGGGCATAATTTTTTTTCCTTAATGCATGTTCCCTGGTCAGAGGGTAGAACAGGGAGTAAACCTAGGTTGTCGCTAATAGGCTAGCAGGTTGGGGATGTCAGTTTTTGAATACCTGTTTCTTACTACAACAATGTTCATGAAAACCCTACCTATTTCCTACGTCTGCCTTTCAAAACCAGAAAGGAAACCTTCATTTTGCTGTCAACTGCAGTCAGCCTGTTCCACCTGCCCTCAGCATCTCTTTCAATAGGCCAGGGCCAAAACCTGTGTCTGTGGGTCCATAGACAGCAATGTGTTTCAGCACACGCAGGGCTGTTGCATAAAGGGGTATGATCCTGCCAAGGACGATCCTGTAACTAGTTATTAACCTGAAGCTCACAGAGCCCCTTGTAACTTCCTAGCTCCTCCTGGCAGGGATTTTCATAGGTCAGCCGTTCTCCCCTCCTCCCTTTCCAGCCCAAAGCCATTTTACATTTAGATGGATCACTTAGGATGTAACGATTTTAATTGTTGATGGTTGTTGAAAACCTATAATTGAACAGGGAGTATGAGTCCTATTCAAAATCAGTTCCCTGAATTATTTTGTCAGCTTGTAATCAGCAGTATTACTTGCAGCCAGGGCAATCCCTGGTTGCACGTACTTGTGCCATTATTGGAGCTTGAAGTCAAGCACGGGGCTTTGTGCATCTCTCTCAGGGTCACACGAGATGGAGCGGACAGCAGGTCCTGCCATGCACCATATGGGAAGGAATATGTTTGCAGCAGCAGTGGGCACAGTGAGACGGGAGGGAAGCTTTGACCCAATTTTCAGTTCTGGAAATATGAAATGAGTGGTTTTAAATAACGCCATCCTCTCCCCAGCACAATGCCCCTGGACTCCAAAGAGCTAAACCAGCTCCCACTGATTAAAGCATTATCCCTTCCTTTAACTGCGGGGCAGATGGTGCAGCAGGCGCTAGCTTTCTTCTCAGGACCCACAGAGGCACACTTCTTTTGTTGACAGTTTAACACTGTGAATGGGGCGATGTGGGAAACCCTTGGAACTGCGGACTCGCACCATCTGATGTGAATGGTGAACCAGGCACGCTGCCTTGCAGCGAGCACACAAAACAACAGCCCGCTGGGCTCACAAACTCCCGGCTTCTCTCCCCTGCTCTCTGTCAGTTGAAAAGATGGCAAATCTTCCGTTCCCCCCTTGCCTGCTTCTCCTCCCCTCTGTATGCTGCTGATGGATAAAAGAGAAACAAGTATCTCCCCCCGACCCCTTTGGTTTGATTATTAAGGCCTGAAAACTTAATGGCAACAGTATTTCCCAACTGATGCTTCAGAATAATAAATTGTCTAGACTAAGGCTGTCCCTAGAATATATTTATTATGGAACTGGGTGCAGTATGCACTTTCTGCAAGGATTTCGGTAAGGAAAAAAAATCCTCTGCTGTAGGCAGTCCAGTTGCTCTTTGTTAAAAGTCTGTAACTAGTTTGCTCAGTTTGGGCTCTTTTAAAATTCAGCTGTTAGTGCAATAGTCTGTCCCACTGAAACATGTTTGTAATCCAAATTCTTGTCACTGTCCTGCATATCTGTGGGAGGGGTTCGTGCCTCTCTCCGACTGTCGCTGCAGAGCCAGAATGAAAGATTGATTGTCTGAGGCTCAGAAGCAGGGCTTTCCCTGTTTTTGGAACGAAGGATTAAAAGAAACAAATCCCCCAAATTGCCAAACATGTGGAGTTGACTAAATAACGTGACACAATAATTCCTTTCTTTGGAGGATGGTGTGAAATCTGGACCCGCTCTTGAGAGATGGCAGCTATGCTGTGGACAAAGAGGCTTGCTTTCTTGGCGGCCTTGTTCCTCTGTAAAATCACATCACAGTCATGAGTTGCATCGTGAAGATGCAGTCTTCAAAATCGCACGTGAAAACAGGGAGGCGTCTCCACTCCCGCTTGGTACAGGTATTGAGGAGTGTAATGGGAAGCAGAAATCTGCAAACAATTGTCAATGTCTGCACTTACAGACCTCGCCCGTCAGGCAGGAGTCCTCGCTTTTCCTAAGGCAAGAACCACCACGTTAATTGTCTCCAACTGTAGGTGCTCACCGTTTGACCCTGAGCTATGCTGTGCAATCTGTGTGCCATAGATCGCTTGGAGTTGAGGAACAACCACAGAGGAGCCAGCAAAGGCAACTAACCAACCCCAAGACTATCATCAGTAGGCTTGTGTTCATTATAGTCCATAAATCAGAGCAGCTGGAGGACCGCTAGCCTAGGAAATCGGTGCTGGGCCGTGGAGGTTTCTGCTCCTGGTTCGTAGGTGGTGATTTCAGCCCAGGTGCAGACGTATTACGCACGCTCTTTTCACAAAAGCTGCCACCTCTTGTAATGCCAATTGGCAGCTTTCTTAACCCATCTGATGCTTAGCTTTCCGTGGAGGGGAACCCAGTGTATTGCGATGTAGCAACAGGTCGGGAGGAAGGTGGACTATCAGAGAAGGGTACAGAAAACCAGAATTTCATTGTCTATGTTATGCAGGTCTATAAAGCAGTGCTCCATTATGTTTGGGGCTGTACTTATAGCACACAACTTGATGGCTTAAAGCTTTCCTTTCTATATCACTTTTAGAACGTTTTTATTTTAAACCATTTCCTACATTCGTGCCAGCCTGCCTCACAAATGCTATTGATGGTCTTTCTAAAGAAATAATTATGATTTTTATTTTTTCTGTGCCTTCCTTAAATGGTTTAAAATCTTTCTGACAACCCCTCTCAAGACACCTATTTAGTGTCAAAGAGCATAACGTTCCCAAGTTTTAAAAGGGCTCTCGCATAATACTGATCGATCAATGTGCTCCTTGGGAAAATAGCTCTCCAGATGGTCTATCGGGACAGGAATTGCTGGTCATCACAATGCAGAGCCAAAAAGCGTCACTAATGTGGGCTGTTGTGAGGCACGCTTCCTTTGTGGTCCCTTTCAATGTCTTAAATAGGGAAGAAAGTGTGGGAAACTCTGAGAAACTCAGGCCCACACTCTGAGGTTAATAGGGGCTTTGTCAGGAGAGTATTCCTGGGCTGTGGGATCAGCATAATAAACAACATCTTTCCTAAGGGTGGGAATGTGTTGGAGCAGGGGAGAGTCACCCCAGGGGACAGAGGAGCAATAAGAAGCTTTGCATTCAATTATTATAAGTGATAATAATTAATAAATTGTAAACATAACCTTTGCTGGGCTAAGACTGGTGAAACCAGAGGTCTGGCTTTTAACTCTCAAGTAATTGGTAAACTAAAGCCCAGAGGGGCAAGTCTTTGGCTGGTGAAAAACAGAAGCGGTGCACTTGCACCGGCCATAGATCTGACTCCCTGGAGCAAACGGAGGCTTGCTGGTGGGCTTTGGTTTCTCCCCCCTGCCCAGAAAGGAGGCGCTTGCTGATTCTCTCCCTTACACCACTCTGCAGACAGGAGGTCTGAATCTCGCGTACGCCAGCGGCTAGGCACGATCCGCTCCCCCGCTATAGCCAGCGTAATGTAATACGGCCTCAGTGTAAAGGAGAATCGGACCTCATGGTCTGAATGACAGTAGCCGTGTCTCTCCAGACTTATGCCAATACGGGCGGCAGGAGTTCTGGGCCGAGAAGTCTGACTGTGATCTCGCGTGACTTTTGCACAGTTGTCATTTCCACGGCCTGTTCCTGTGTTAGCCTAGAACTGGAGCGACTGGGTTCAAATTTCAGTTTGTGCAGCTCTTCTTTGGTTTCCTGTTGTCTTTTCCGTGTGTGCTGTCAGCTGTAACCAAACTGCAGTGATGCTGCCAACTGTGACCTTCACAACGTGGTTTGCTTGGGTGGTCACACATTAGCTGCAGAAGATACCCGTCCACGTAACAGCAGCAGGCTTCTCCGTGCCACGTGTGACTCCATTCCCAGTCCCTGCGGTGCGTGGTCAGGTTGCGGTGTGCTTTGGGGCACATCGCTGCATTTTGACTGAGTCTGAACTCCCCCAAACTTCCGATCCACAAACTGCCTTAATTAGGCTTTATTTAAAAATGCGCAGGCATGGATGAACAGCTTGGATTTTGCTGGGACTCAGAAGCTTGTACTAATTGACAAAGACATGTTGAGCACAGCAAGGTGAAGTGACTTTTTCAAGATTGCTAAGCAACCACAAAATCTAGAAATATCTCTTCTGAATTATTTAGTCATTCACTAGGAAGAACAAATCTATCATCTGCAGCATTGGTATCAGCCCCCATGAACTGCAGAACTGTATCAAAAACCCACCTTGTACTGCATTGGCAGACAGATGAAGCTCGTGTATTCAGGGTAAAATAATAACCAAAATGATCCATGCAACTGTAATGAGGTAGAGCCCTATGTTCTTGGCCTGGCTAGCTGGCTTTGGTCCTTTCCATACGTATAACAAAGGGTTTAATCACAAATGGGGTGAGGACTGGCCAGGTACAGCCAGCAGTGTTTGAATGCAGTTTCATCTTGTCAGCTTCGCAGATCTGAGTTGGCTTAGTGCTTATCTAAGCAGCCACTTGACAAGATCAGATATTCTAGGTTTCCTTTTGCTTAAGGAAAAAAGCAAATGCTAGAAATGAAGTTTTCAGGGGCATCTCTCCCAGGGAATTTGGGGAGAGCTGAAATTGGTGACCAATGGTGTTTCATGCTGCTACTATATCTCTGGAAGAATGAGAGGGTTCCCTGTCATGTACCCAAATGAACGTGTTACTGTGGGTAGATGATGGTTTTGTGAACTGATTATTTGTGCAGATTTATTCTACTTTGAAGAGAAGGGCAAATAAAAGGTGAATAGTCCCCACTGAGCAATGAATGGGAGCTCTTTAAAAGAAAAGTGAGTGAATGTTATTGGGGAAAGTGTTGTCTTTTGGAGAGATTGTTGGTATTTAAGGTGCTGAGGGGTGGCTTTAGGATCTCCTTCTTGTGCTTTTCTTCCTGCTTCCCCAAATACCTTCTGAATCCCTTTTCGCCTGTTCACCTCATCTGTTCCCTCTCTGTGTAGCTGTGCGGGAGAAGGACAAGCACACCCTTTGCAACCGGTGCTAATCTTCCTCACGGCACCGGAGTGTGGCTGCCTCACTCCTCAGGAGGTGGGAATCGGGTGGCCTGCACGCAGGGCGTTGCAGAAGGGTCTAAGAGGGCTGGAGCGGAGGCTGCGCACGGATGCCGCAGGGCCTCTCTCCGCAACTCCCGGGGAGCCCGGGCTGCTTACGTTGGGTCACCCAGCTGGTGCAAGCCAGGTGGGCAGGCTGTTGTAAATCTCCGGGTAAGAGGATATGCTAGATTTGTTTTCTGAATTGAGGTGGGGTGAAAAACTCAAGGGAGGATCGTCTAAAAGATACTTGGCAGAGAGACCGTTTCTACAATAGGCTGGACAGAAAAACCCTCAAAAGCCTGGTGGAGTGTGGCAGTTTCTCAACTCCGAGGCCCAGGCCCTATTCCTGGCATGGTTTGGACCCTTAGGTGGATGTCGGAGAAAGGGAATAAAATGTTTGAAGAAAAGAAGAGTATGGGGAAATAATTTAGGAGAGGAAATGCTTTTTCAATCTCTGTTTGCTATCAAATTATATATACTTTTAGCCATATACGGGCAGATTTCACTTCAGTAAAGAAAGCAATTCTGTTATTCCCTAACAGAACTCATGTTTAGTTAACAGAAGGTGCTAAAACTAAAAGACAACAAAAAGTAGCTCACCCCATTGCGGGTGGTTTCAAAGAGGAGGGTAAGATCCCCAAGCAGAGTCAGGTGCCAAACCCTTTGGAAGTTATTAGGAGTTTTGCACATTGCTACCTCCTAAAGGGACAGAAAGTGTAAGACTGAACTCAGGTCGGTGGGTAAACTCATGGGGAACGGGGGAAATAAACTGGCTGTGAAATCAGTGATGTGCTGAAGTCTGAACAGGTTGCTGTTAAGTATCTGGGTCTACACCTCTCAGTATCTCACTTCAATTTCACCTCCGTTTTAATTTTTGGTAACTTTTCCAGAGATTGCTTCTTTGAAGGATCTGAAATCCTGTTCTGCCAAATGAATTTCACAAATATAAACTATGTAGGGGAATGAAGGGCTCAGAAATATGACCTCTCCTGATAGCTTCCCCCCTGCAGGAGGAGCCTACATGCAACACTTAGTCCAGGACTATTAGCCACTTTAATCATTTCAAACCAAAGGATTAATGACTAAAACCATTTTTATTGTACTGTACAGTGAAGACACCAAAGTTGAACATCACACAGGATGAATACATCACAACTTTATAAAAGCTTTTTAAGCTCTTTAGCATGTTGGGTGAATGATTATAAAGTACTTATTGCCTCCCTTCCTCTCCCTTTTCCTTAAGGTATATCACAGGCATTTCCTTTACAAAAGGCATCAATTATCCCTCAGCTGAGAGCAGCACACACTGACACCAAGAGAATTTTCCCTAGAGCTGTTATCATCATAACTTTCTGTAAGAAGGCATACTAAAAATAGCATAGGAACTGCAGAAGAATCAGCATTTCTTAATAACAGCTTTCACTCAAAAGGTAAAGGCTCAATACTCTCTTTATGATACAAAATACATTCTTCAAAGTGCTCCTTCTTTAGGAAGGTCAATACGTTATCTAGAGACAACGGAGCACTTGAACCAGTGACCCAGGGAGTTAGCAGAGAGATTTCCACTGGCAGCCACAGGCTCAACAGCCTTGCCAAGCAAAAGTGTGATGGAAGCTGAACGGTATTTGGCGCTCTAAATCACTGCAGAACTTGGTCCTCTCTTTGGCTAGGAGCCACCAATAAAAGCAGCAAATTTGCTGCAAGATACAAACACATTCCTTCACTATGAAGGGAAACTACTCAGCAACCCTCATTTCTTGTGACAGAAAAACAATAATGCCCCCCCTCCCACCTTTGGAAAGCAATGTTTCCTACTTTACAGAGGAACTATTAAATCACAGGTCCCTCTAGTTTTTGTAGCAAAACATAGGAATAAAGCAAAGTTCAGCAGGTCTACCAGGGTCTCCAGATGGTAGCAGCAGCAGCCACAGTCTTCTGGGCAGGTTGCTTTCTGGCAAACAGACAGGGTGACAGAGGTGGGCTATGCAGAGCAGGAGCATACATGGCATCTGCGCCCATCTGAGCTTTGCAGAAATGCTTGATTAGCTGCACCTGAGTTTCCTTCTTGGGTTCATAGTAGGACAGAAAATGCATAGCTTCCTTGAGGCACCGCAGGTATCCACTGTTAAAGTCCTGCTCCAGATTCTTGTGAATGAATGCTAGAAAAGAAAGAAAGCAGCAAATGCAGTGGGTTAAGATCATGACCAAAACATGGGACAGTGGTGATTCATGCATTAAGTTTCTTTCAACAGCCTGAGTCCACGAGCCTTGCTCACGGGACTAGGCCTGGTGTGCTAGAGCCCCGGCACGCGCCAGGGGCAGGGCTGTCCGGGAGGGCAGAGGCCTGTGGGAGCAGGCGTTAAGCGGTGTGCAATAGGTGCCCTGCACTCACTGTGGTCCTGCGCCTGGCTCTGCTGCTTCAGGTAGCTGACAGCCACTTCCAGGATGTCGGCTTTCTCCAGCTTGGAGTTGGGCTGGTGTCTCTGAAACTCCTTCTCCAGGAGCAGTTTCAGCTGCTCGATGCTGCTGTTAATCCGGTCACGGCGCATTTTCTCCACCACCGGCTTCCTCAGCTGTAAGAGAGGTGGAGCAGATCGTTCAGGCTTTTCTGAGACCTGACCTAATTTCCCCTTCTGATGCCCTGATACACACATGTTCAAAGACGCTTTCTTTTGGTAGGAGAGCTTTGCAATGCTGCCTACCTGTTCCCCACTCAATTTCATTTTTAAAAATCTATATAGTCTCCTTTATCTCTCTTTAACCTATTTGCCTTTCCCCAAACCACCTTTTCCCTCCTTATCTTTTCCCATGTAGTATTTATTTGACAGAGGCAGCCCATTGCATAGAGCACAGCCCAGCCTTTCCAATCCTGTCAAGGGCTCTACTTACTTTGTTCTTTTCTTTTGGCAGCAGTTTCTCTTCCATGTGGATCATGAGAGTGGTACTGGGAGCCATTCTTAGTGCTCTCAGTCCTGGGCACAGACCCCCACCTCGGGCTGCTGTGCTGAGCGTAAGACTATGCTCCGGCACTTACCGACTGCCTCTATTTATACATCAGGGAGCTTCAGCAGACATGGGAGCCTGGGGAGCGCTGGTGTTTCCCACAGCCGCTCAGCCAATCCAGGCACGCAGCTGAACAATAGAGGAAGCATCTATTAGTGCATGGTACATTGATTGCGAATGCCCTGGAGAGAATAACCTTCTGCCCACGCGGCCTGGTGGAGTGCACAGCGTGGCTCTTCAGGGCTGCCCGGGGACCTGGGGAACCACTGACCCTCCAGCTGGGCATCTGGGATCAATGGCATTCGTGAGTCTCCGCACGTGCCAGTCACATTTGTGGGGTGGAGGAGGCACGCTTTTGGGGGAAGGTGGGAAAAGAAGAAGAAGAAGGGGAGCACTGTTTGGGTCAAAATCAACAGCACCAAGGACACCTCTCTACTCTTTCTGGAGAGGGCACTTTACCGCCAGCCTCCCAGGTGCCGTCTGCCAGAGTGTGGGTGTAATTGCACTTGTCCATACAATCATTACACCTCTAATGGGTGAGCCAAAGCGTTATCAGTGTGAAACGACAGGTTTGTTTGCATGACGCTTCTAAATGCTGTGGAGAATCTACAGGCAGGATGGTGGGATGTTGGATGGACAGGGTGAATAAATAGGGAATGGGAAGGAAATGGAAATGGTAACGGTAACCTCTGTCTCCCTCTTCACACACCAAGCTCTGTGAGCCCGTTGCACCAGTGTTCCCATTGCCTTCATTAAGGATGGCCACATACCTCCTAGCAGAACTGGGCCCATGCCTAGTCACCCCTTTCCTTTCCCTTTTCTACTCTTTCATGCAGATGTTTACAAGAATGATGGTTAAGATGGGCTAAAGAATAGCATCAGATTCTACCCAGAAGCCCTAGGCCTTGGGAAGTCAGAGGCAAGATTTAGTGAATGAGATTTAGTAGCCAAGGCCCATCTTTGGACCTCAGCAAGGAGGTCTGTTCTGCCTCCTGCCTGAGATTCCTGGTGTGCTCTGTCCTCATCTGCCAGGGAGCATCACGCTGCCCCACTGCAGACTGGACCTGCCGTAATTTGCAGAACATGAGATCTCAGGGGCCACGTAATTGCATCCCTGTGTAACCTTTAGCATGTCATCCCCACTCCATTTTCTTATCTGGAAAATGGGGATAGTGCTGCTTGCTTCTCTTTGCACGAAAATGTCAATAAAAAATAAGCAACCATTATTTCTTATATTTCTTATATTCTTCATATTTTCTTTAGGTTGGATATTAGGAAAATCTTCTTCACCGAAACGGTAGTCAAGCATTGGAACAGGCTGCCCAGGGAAGTGGTTGAGTCCCTATCCCTGGAGCTATTTAAAAGCCAGGCAGACGTGGTGCTCAGGGACATGGTTTAGTGGTGGGCTCGGCAGTGATAGGTTAACGGTTGGACTCGATGATCTTAAGGGTCTTTTCCAACCTTAATGATTCTATGATTCTTTTGTAGCAAAGGCAAGAAAAAGAATGAAGTTGTGTGGACACTTTAGGTCAATTCTGA
Source organism: Nipponia nippon (assembly GCF_047370975.1). Lineage (NCBI taxonomy): Eukaryota > Metazoa > Chordata > Aves > Pelecaniformes > Threskiornithidae > Nipponia > Nipponia nippon. The sequence continues at coordinate 7,961,017 of NW_028262335.1, forward strand.
TTTTGTCTTATGAGAAAAATCTCTACCTGGATACAGTCCTTGAGGCAGCACTGAAAATAACCCAGAACCCCGCTGAGAGAAGCTGCGCGGCATCCTGCCCTCCGAGGGTCTAGCCTCTCGTGCCCGAGGCAGCGGCATGCTGCTCGTCTCCCAGCGCGCTGCCTGTGCACGGGAGCGTGGCTGAGGGTCTGGAAAGGGAAATGGTGGAGGGAAGCGTGCAGTGAGGTGAGAAAGCCAAAGACAATTTCTTACTTGGAAATCCTGAAGCGAAGCCCGAGTTTAACGGGCAGTTGACAGGAAGGAGGGAGGTGTCACTGAAATAGCCAGCTTCGTGGTTTTCATTGTATGGGCCTGAATGGGCTTAGCTCTTTGTGAAGGGCAGATGTTGTCCTTGGAGCCCTTTATTCCCTGCGTTGTGGGAAAGCCAGGAGACAAGACATCTCATGAACACTTTGAAGCAGTCAAAGGATTATGATACAAAATAAGATACAGCTCAGAGACCATGCCCTAGCTTTTGCCAGCTATAATAAGGTGTTGCCCTTTTTCCTGTATTCTTTGGCTGGCCTTCCTCCAAAAGCTGGTGTTCTGTGTTATCCCTTTCCGAGCAAGGGAGCAGTGGTGGCAGGCCTTGAAGCTAGGAGCTGACAGGTAGGCATGTACCAAGCTGGTTGAAGAGACTCTTCAGTGTCAAAAACCATCTTTTTCGCAACTCCTGAGAAGCAGCCCTGACCTTTATTGCTGTATTATAACTGATAGCCAGATGGTCTTTTGGGAGTTGGATTCTTTCCCTTTAAATCATTCAGGCTCAAGCACCGTCACTAATGTCGTGAGTAGTTGCAAGGCACACTTCTATTGTCCCAACAAGAAATGTTATCAATAGGGGAAAAGTATGGGAAACGCAGAGAAATTCAAACCCACACAGCCTGGTGCTAATAACTCCTTTGTGGAGCCTGCACTTCTGTCAAGGCGCGATGAACTCACATGGCTTTTTCAGCGAGGAATGCTGAAAAGCACATGTTTCCCTGTGCAGGCAGGGGTTTCTCAGAGATCTGTGTTTACCAGGAGAAAGGGGCAACCTGGGGCAAGGGGGCAGAGACGCTGGTTCACACACCGGGGTGGCCAGCAGGAATACCCAGCCCAGCTGCGGCACTGCCTGTCCCGGGGCTGCTGGTTTGCTTCACCGTGCCTCAGTTTGCTCTTCTGGGAAATGGGAGTGGTGCTGCTAAACTCCTTCACGGAGCGCTCCGGGAATCAGGAGCTGAACCCCTGTCTGTGGTGGGAGGTAGGGACAGGGCTGAAGTGGCCCTCGTGCTTTTCTGGCACCCCCCAGGGATGCTGCTGAACGCCTGCGAGAACAAAGTGGAGAGAGAGCATCTCTGGGGACAGTGCTCCTCTGCAGTGGGAGTGCTGAGGGAGGCCTCTTCTCACTGTCTTGCAGAGGAGTTTCTTTTCTCCCCATCTGTTGGGAGCCTGGCAGAGAGACTTCTTCCCTGGGCCACCCCTTTGTCATCACGGCTGCCTGGAGAGCAGGGCCTTGCAGGTCTGTCCCGGGTGCAATCTGATCGCAAGTGGGCTTTTGTCTCTTCCTCAGGCCAGCCCACGGTTAGCGCTGCTGGCAAGGCTTATTTACGCAGGTGAAATGGAAGGCTTTTTAGGGCCAGGCTAGCTCCGATCCCACTCTCACAGGGAATGTGCTAGTGGCAGTATCACCGAGGAAGACAGCAGCAATGAGAACACCTACCAAGTAGACCTGTGCTTACACATCTACCTGGAAATTATTATCTTTGAATGCTTGATGAAGCTATTGGGTCTGTTTGTTCTGCCACACTCATACCTTACTGTTGTTGGGTGGGCTTGTCCTAATGTTTAAGATTCCTGAATTTTAGCACCACAAATCCCTGCAGTATTACCACATCCCTTCATCATCCTCATACTCTTATGTCTCGCTCTGTGGAGGTTTCTTGGATAAGGTTTGAAAAGACAGGGTACTGCCTGTTTGAGGTGAACCCTAACGATCCTTTGACAGTTCTTAACTTATGAGCCACTGCTTACTTTGGTGTCACAGATGAAGATCCCTTCTCCTGCCCCGCCAGGTGCACCTAACCCTGCCCATCGTGTTCTGCTCGGGGTGTTTCAGCGATACTACATTCTACACAGGAAAAAGTTTAAAAATGGTTTGACATGGGAGGCAATATATAAAGAAATCATCCTGCCAAACTCGCTATTCAGGATTGGCTTCTTCTGCTCTCACAAGCCAAGCGTAATTCTGCTGTCTGAACCAACGGAGTGGAAGCGTAGTGAAATCTGCCTCTTTCAGGGGGAAAGGTTATGTTGTTATTAAACCTATTGTATAAAATATTCCATTAAATATCATTAGCATGGCATTATCTTGCCTCTTTTAGACATTAGAACCCTGGCAAAAAGGGGTCTTTTATTACTGTAAAGTACATTCTTCACAGGTTTAACCTTTTTAAATTAGTTTTTCTTTAGATCCAGAATGCTTAATATACTGCCATTCCCAGGTGCATAAGTGAAGGAAAGTGGAATTTGATCATTAAGAAACATATGAGACAATTTGATCTGCATTTTCAGGGTTGTTAGAGGCAAAAGCAATTTCTATAGCTGCTTGTGTGGGTGACCCTGAAATAGTCATGCACCAATGACATAGTCTTTCTACAGTGAGTATTCCAAATAATTAAAAATTAAGGAGAATTTATTATTTTTCTGCCCAGCTGACATTCCCACAAGTCACCTCTCAGCATATTCAGGAGTGCACAAGAGGGATTTATTATTTCCTGGTATATTGACTCTGAAAGGTCTGGGGATTACAGCTGCTTTGCACATGAATAGCTGGAGTGTGTTGTACAAAAGGCATGGGCTGTGGGATAATGGGGTTGGATGTGGGAAAGCGCTGACCCTGGGGGAGAGCAGGCTGGTGCCTGATGGCAGGAATCAATTATGTCTCAAAGGAACACATTGCCCTGGGAGCAGGCTTTGCGGGAGCCACCATGTTATGTGTTTACCACCCTCCTCCTTCAAAAACCCATATAAAACAACCACAGGATATATCCTATCCTTCTGCTTTTACCAGGGGGCTCAGCTACACCTTTCTCTATAGGTACTCCAGTCAGTGCTAAGTTGGTTGTGATTGAGTGATATAACTGTTCCCCATCTCAGCAACGGGGCTGAGACCCAGCAGTTATCTCACAGGTGCTACCAGGCGGTTTTGAGTTTTGCTGTGAAGCACCCCAGATACCGCTGCCTTCAGTGGGAGCACACGCGCCCCAAAAGTCCTCCGCAATCCGCAGACCCCAGCAGTCAGTCACCTCCAGCTCTGGCCAAGGAGAACAGCCTCCGCTGACAGGGAGTGGAGGGAGCAAACACCGAAGCTGCTGAGTTCATGCTCTTCCTTCATTGTTTTGGGTGGGTTTTTTTGGAAGACGGCGGTATTCAGTTCTTACAATGGGCTCAGCACCTCTGAGGATCTGGCATTACTGCCAGCCTTTCAAATGTCAAAATTTGGGCTTCAAGAAACCAAGAAATGGGCTGAAGGTCATAGGGATTTAACAAAAACATTTCGATGTTTCTAATAAAAATATAAGTATTTTGATTTCTTTAAAAATTTACTTACCTTTCAATTATTGAGCATTTAGACTCTGGATTGATATCATTAATTTTCTGTCTTTCATGAGACTTGGACATGAAGTCTTACTGAAGGCCATAAGTATTGCAAGTCTCACCATAAAAGTCACAAGACTTAGCAAATAGTGCTGCCAAGCATTTGGGCGAGGAGAAGGTATCCTGCAGCAGGAGTATTTCAGAGGAGCAGGTTGAGAATTGGGAGCGTGGTTCATGAGGTCTGGCCCCAACAACCGCTTGCTGTCATTGACCAGATGGGAATGGCGTGTCCGTGCCAGAGAGGAGGGCAGTCGCCTCTCCCCTTGTAAGAGCAGCAATGAATCCTATCTGCTTGTGTTGGGTATTTAATCACTCGACTCCAGCTAGGGCAGCAGTGGAGAGGGGAGATAGTCACAGACTTCCCTGGCGTCCCTTGAGCCTCATTTGATTGTTCCCTACCTTGGGAACAAGTTTGTAACCTGAAGCCGATTCTCCTGTATGCCCCAGTGAATTTTGCCCCTTCCCTGCAGCTCAGCCTGAGTTTTGGGATGTCAGCTCCTACCGGAATCCACTTTCTCATGCTTGGTGGCTGTCAGTCGCCACACTGAGGAGCACAATGGACGTTCATCTGGTGAAGGTGTCTTGGGGCTCAGTGTCAGGTCCTGCCCTTCCAGGCAGGTGGATTTTGGAGGGCTGAGTAACAACTTTGCCATGTTCAGCTGGCAGTAGAATGAAGAGATCATGTCTGATAAGAGCAGGCACCTGCCTTGCAGGCAAGAATGTTTTTTCAAAGGCTAGATAGCCTAGTTCTGAGCCAGGCAAAGGACTAGCAGAGAGGCACGTGCAAGAACTGACAGACCTTGGTCCTCACAAGGCATACAGGGCAGAGCTGGATGCCCTCATCACCATGCCACAGGGCAAGGCATGTTGTCGGATGTCAGGATCAGGGGAATCTAGTGCAATAAACAGAGCCAGACTCTAAAGAAAACGGTCTAGAGAAGGTTAAGAATAGGCCAGGCTCCCCAGAACATCTCCAGTGTAGCTGCTAGCATAAACCGTGCCCTAGTGATAAACAACCATCTGCAGCACTAGGTACTGGGATGTACTGGCGTGAAGTCCCAGGAGCTGCCATCAGGAGACCCTGCAGACACCTTTTGCATACGACCAATGATCAGCACACACTGCAGCTGCAGATAGCACGGGACTTGTTAACTAAAGCAGCATGGCTCCTTTTTCATTTCTAAGTCACTGGTTTTATCCAGGCCAAGTGTCTAGGGCCTGAAATTCCCTTACAAACTCAAGAGTTCAGGTAATTCAGGGCACACTGCATCCTCTCCTCCAGGGAGCTCCAAGCCCAGAATAACTGTAACTGCTGGGAGGCAGCTGATCAAAATCAGATGCTGCTGACAGACAGATCTGCACAAGGACTAAGGGCAGCTGCAGCTTAAGACTGAGGTTTTGGTAGGTCTTCAGGAGCGGGAATAAACAAACTGAACCTTAGTTTACTTTCTAGAGATATCGAGTTAATTTCTGTTGAATAGATCATTAAGTATTTCCTGATCGAGGATTTGAGTGCATCTTCCTTTTCAGCCATTTCATGGGCTGGAACAAATTGTACTAAATAACATTTTCAAAAGCCACTACTGAACTTCAGTACAAAGGAGAACTTTTCCATCTGCTTATCTAGCTGGTGCCTGGCTGCGAGTGTGGTCCGGGCTGGTAATCCAAATTCTCCCACAAGCTAGGGAGCTGGCAAAGCTAATTAAAACAAAAGTGGGTGATGAAGGATCTTTGCAAACCAGATGTCTCAGATAGCCACTTGGCAATAGAAGCACTGCAACCAGCAGGCTATTTGAAATATTGACATTTTGGGTTGCTCCTGTCTGCTTCATTTTTCTTTCTTTGTAAAACATTGCTAATAATACATCCTTATCTCACAGAGGAGGTTGCTGAGAATTCATTAGCTGGTATTTGTAAAGCACTTTGAAAATGCAAAGCCAGTGCATTATTCCTAGTCTTCTGGATGCTTTCCATGTTATTAAAATCAGGATTTCAGAAAAGCTTATCGGGGATCAAAACAGCATCCCAAACTTGAAAGGAAGCAAGACTGTTAAACCATCAACTGCCGCCTCCCCCTCCAGCCAGATGTTAAGCCCTAAAGAACTGAAGTGGCACAAGGAATTACTTTCCCAAGTTCCCCCAGCTGGGCTGACAGGCCTTGATCAATGGTTTTCTCCACAGCGAGTGCTATGCAGATGGTCTACCCCGAGCAAGGTTTCTGTGAAGTACAAAGGGAAGTCAAACACCATTTCTAATTCAGCTTGTAGCATGGCACACTTCCTTTATCCTCCGCCTGAATGCAGTGAATAGGGGAGCAGTGTGGGAAACTGGAAGGAACTCCAAACTCACAGAGTCGGTGGGTCTGTAAGGCACTCCTGTCCTCAAACCACATCTGCCTGTGACAGACAGAGGGAAAAAGAGTGACAGAACGAAAAATCAGATTATAAAAACTTCAAGAAGGGAAAATAAACCCCGAGTAAAAGGAAAAAAGTGAAGGGAGCTATGCAAACAGAAGCTGTGCCGGTCTCAAACAGGGGACGGCCAAGCAGCAGAGCGGGGAAGGGCTAGGAGGAAATGACAGGGAAAGGGGCTGCAGGAGCAGAACCTCGCTCACCCACCAGTAAGGCCACAGAAAATCGTCCCACTGAAGGTGGCAGAGATGGTTTCAGCCCACACTAAGGCTTCTAAGCCACATATTCTGTTTGCCCCTTTAATTCCCCAGATTTGTTTAATGTGTCCTGGGAAACACAGACCCTTGATATTAGTCAAGCTGCTCATAAGCTTATGCAAACTGTTGCAAACAGATACAGAAGCTCCTCCAATCCTTAATTGCCCTGGCCTGTTAATCTGAATTGCTGTTCGCTGTAATTTAAGCATGGGGTTTAAATACAGGACCGATTATCTCCTGCCAGCTTGGAGATCCTCTGCTGTAGGTGAGGCATTGCCTCCGTTCAGCATTGCCCAGAAGAATAATGTGGTTTTTTGCTAGGACTGCCCATGGAGTCCCTGACAGATACCAAGAGACTGCTACCAGGTGTTGCTGGACAGTCAGACTGCCCGTACCCCCGGGTGCTCACTGCCTCTGTCTTGCTGTTCTTTTTATCAAAGGCTGGCCTGCCCAAATATGATGGCAACCATTGCAGCGCACCACCCATAACGGTACAGCAGGGCACGGCTTCCCTAGCTCCGTGTGCCAGTTGGTGTCCTTGCCTTGAGCAAACTTGGAAGTGCCAAGCTTTGAAACACAACCAATGCAGGTCCCGTTCAGGCAGCCATCACGCAAGATTTGCGATGGGATTTTTGCGCCTCTTTGCCGCACGGTGCTAAGGGAATAAGATGACTCCTATGGACCACGAGGATATCATGACACTTTTGTATGACCCATATAGAGCTACAGGAGCTGGGCTTGGCTTTTAAGAAAATTACATCAGATTTTACACCAGTAATACTATGGGGAAGCTTTTATCTTTGTTAATACTTCTAAACTATTCTGTGTTGTTTGGATGAAAGATACGGGAAACAATAGCCCGGATTCTGGTACTGGTATTTGGCAGGTGAAAATTCAGGCTCAAATTTTGCTGATTGTGATTTTGATGCATTCCACTGTAGGTGTAGAGGTAGTTTGTATTGACACCAGTTTACCGGAGATCAGGAAATGGCTCTGGAGGTACAAAAGCTGCAGGCCAAATCTAGCAGTCCGCTTCACCCTTCATGGAGTCCAAAGTTTCTATTGACTTCAGTGAGGATCCAAGTAAGGCCCTTAGGATTGGACCCATCTTATTCTTCACCTCAGGATGGTCCGTAGGACTCAACATTAATTGAGTCTCCTACATCTTGCTGTCTTTCCCGTTCTCTATTCAGAAGCATTGCTCCGTCCCTGCTCCCAAGCGTTTTAGCTTTCCAAATGACTTACTAGCATAAGGCTATGGAAGTCTGTGTACCTCTGAGTTTCCCACACCATTTCTTAACTATATTCATTCCTGTCACAAAGGAAGTGTGCCTGACTACAAACCACATTAGCAACGGTGCTTGCCTCTGCATTGTGTTCAGTGGGAAACCCCGCTCCCAAAAGGCCATCTGGGCAGCACAGAGCAGGAGAGGAGCAATGGGAGCAATGGGCATCTCTCAAGACTTGGGAAAGCAGCAGCATCTTTAAGTCTTCCTAAAGAGCTAACATCTGGCAGGGATTCTGGGGGAAGGCTATTGCTAATGCCGTATTTCAAACATGTCATCCAGCTCCAGTATCTTGGGATCCTAATAAGTTTTCTATGCAATATTGTGTATGTTTGGAACCATAGTAGGTGTGTAATTCAGAATTTATTATCCTTAGTGTAAAGTCCACTGACTCTGCTAACTTCATAATATGGAGGAATTTTTGTTATCACTTTTCTTTAGGATTTCCAGCCACAGCAGAAGCAGAGCATCTATTTGGGGTAATTAAGCATCCAAGTTGAGTAACTCTTCCAAGATGGTCAGTAATAGACTATTTTTTCCCCTCACAGACTGTGAAATCAAAGAGAAAATTAAAAGCTATTTTAAATATATGTTTTTATTTTAGATGCTTTAAAATGCATGTGTGACACAGAGTGAGGAAGTAGGAACCTCAGTGGATTTATTGTCTGGGGGAGATTTTGCTACATTCACCTCACAATAATACATTGAATATTGTAAATTTTATTACCGCACACATTCTGAATTTTATTACCACACACGTTCTAAACATGTGGGGCCTCCAGCCTCTCTAGTTAAGTGAATTTCTCAAGGCCGCAGAAGATTATTTAGCATTCAGCCTGCTCAGTAGCAGGCTTTAGGTCAGTTTGGATCCTAATGGAGAAGAAATTTTGAGCACTGACCCCTTGATTGTGCCAAGCGCACAACCACGACCGCAGTACAGTCAGGCAAAGTGTTGGCACAGCGGTCTCCTACTCCTTTTCATTGGCTTTGGACTGGCCAAACGTGGGGCAGCGGAGCTGTTCTGGAATCCCTGCTAGGAAAGCTGATACCGCCTCTGCTGGACTGTGGTTTTTGGTAAGGGACCTGAGCTCACATTGCTCTGAAACTGAGTCAGTGGCAGAGTTAAAGGCAGGAAATCTGAAGGCTTGGGTTACAGCGACAATGCCTGACCATGTAATTACTAAACAGCAGGAGAACAAAAGGTCCATCACATCTGAAGCGCACACAGTAAACAGACATGGAACAGGACTTGATGCTTGGGATCCTGGAAAAAATCAAGTAGGCATTTTTATCCCATACAATTCATTCCTTCAAGAAGGTATATGGAAGTTACTTTCTTGGAGCAAGAAAGGAGATAGATAGAGGTTTTCATTCTCTTTTAACATGAGCTAAATGTTGTAACAGTGAATTAAGCAAAATTTCTACCAAGGCCAAGGAGAGTAAGGTGGTTCAGGCCAGCATGACTGGTCCCGTGGAGTTAACTTTGTAATTCCCCAGGTGCTGAGTGGAGAAATAAGAGGTCCATGGGTAAAATCCTGCTGTGGAGATGCCAGGTGGGATCAGCAGTGGCAGCCCCGTGGGTGGCCATGCAGTCAGCCTGGCCTGGGTCGGCTGAGGGGCTGCAGCCAGCTGCCCCACCGCAGGCAGCAGCCGCCGCTCTGGGCTCTTCCCTCTCTCCCTCACCTCTTCAGAACCGCTGGGCAAATCCCAGAAACAGCCAGAGCCCGCGGATGCGGCAGAAGAAAGCCAAAGGCAGACCAAGTCACTCAAGTCACACACCTGCGCTACTATAGTTTTATCATGGAAAGTTCATTTGGCCTCCCCCAGAATAAAAGGCCTACGATGCAGGAATGCAATAATGCGCAGATTCCTGAGAAGGGGGCTTAGTTTCTTGTTGTGTGCTGCGGGTCATTGCAGGGAAGGCATCTGACACTTTAAACAGCTTTGTTGGACTAAAACTGGAGTGCCTGTTGATGTGACTTGTGCTGGAAGGGGAAATTATTACTGTTCTTATAGCTGCTTGTTAGTGAGTTAATCTGGAAAACAGAAACTGTCTCTAGCAAAACTGCTAGTGGACCCTGCTGATCACAGGATTGGCACATTTCTTCTTCATGCACCTGATTAATGAGCTCAAGAAATGAGTTACTACTCAGGAGTTTCTGTTTCAGAGAATCTCCCCAAGAGGGATGCATGGAGCGAAAGATTGGTTTCAGAGGTGGCATTACGTGGGCTCAAAGATAATCCACGAGCTTTGAGGAGAACATGTGAAATGGTGTCACAAAAGCTTTCCCACAACTTGACATAAAAGACTCAGAGCTCAACAGCTGCTGCTCTGTACGAAAAGAAGGGAGCCTATTCAAGAGCAGTACAATAGGGATGGAAAGGCAGATCCTGGAAGAGGTCATGTAAGCCTTACCTGGTCTTACAAATAACGAGTTGCAGAGTGAGAGAGAAATGTGTCCGTGTGTATGTGTATGCGCATTAAAAGACATGCGTGACCACACACGTATATGTTAATATATATATGAACACACATATATTAATGTAAACACAAACAGTATTTACTTACTACCCTTTCTTTTTCAGTAAGGGATCCCCAAACATAAGGCCCAACATTACTTGACAGTAATTTATATGATTATTATTATTCCGGTATTGAATCTTACAGAGGGAGATACTGATTCTCGCAGAGAAGCGTGTTGAACTGATGAGGTCACGTAGCACATTTGGAGTAAATCTGGGAGGAGAACGCATGGCTCTATGTGTGGTTAATGCTGCTGCCTGCCCGCTTCGCCCTTCTTGGGGCATAACCGGGCACCGTTGCGGTCAGCCGTGCTCCACGCAGTCCAGGGCGCACGGCCAGAGGGTGCAGGGAAGTCTCCGCTGCCCTTTCCTTCCTCAGCTGTCCGTGTGAGGTTAGAGCTCGTAAAAGAAAGCAGTACTTGCTGGGCAGAAGGCAGAATAAATGCAGGCAGATCTGGTTCAAGTTTTCCAACACGAATCTCTGGCTGTGTGTTTATAGGATACAAATAGCAAGACCGTTAATTCTTCCAGCTGCAGGCACCTACTGAGCAAAGACTGTGCATCTCAATACAGAAACTGCCCCAGTGGAGAATGAGGAATCGGGAATTCAATTTCTAATAATTTTATGGGCTATGTGAATTTATTCTGCACTCAGTTTTCCTTTGTGTATAGATTAAATGAAAATAATTAGAGTAAAACACATTTTGGGGAGGAAGTGAGAAAGCAGCATGTGAGACCGAACTGATCCCAAAACACTCTGAGATCCTTCTCCTCGTGGATCTGTCTTGCAGGTATTCGAAAACAGAAACATAACGTGCTTGTGACGTGGCTTGAGTGTTCTGCAGAGGTGCATAAGATATCAAAGGAAGAGAACAAAGATCAAGACAGAAAACGTTTTCAATAACTGCGCGTACTTACAATTAAATGTATTTATTTGCAGTAAGCCAAACTGGAAAAGTTGTTTTCTGTTTCACATGGGCAAACCTGGTGCTGCAGTCGCCTGAGGGAGAACAACTGGCTCGGGCTTACTGAGAAAACAAGGTGAGTGGATTTAAAGAAATTCTGCTCTTTTATCTCAGAAAGCCAGAAAACGCTCGTGTGTGCATGTGCATTTGTGCGTGCTTAAGCGTGTGCCTCCGTGCGTCCCCAGAGGGGAACGCAGCCCCACGCAGCAGCCTGCCCGCAGCAGGTTATTTCCCGCCATCGGCAGCTGACCTCCTCCTTCCTCCACGCATGTGAACCCAAGGCTGCGCCTGGAATGCTATTGATCCGCGGCATTAGTCAGCAGCCTTTTCCCATTGAAGGCCAGCTCTTTCCCAGCTTCTGACACGTAATTCGCATCCCGGCCTTTCACGTACCACACACTCCCCACCTGCTCATCTGGGAGAAGGTCATTATCCCCAGGCTATTCACTGGCAATGGAGCATGCAAGAATGGATGCTGCTCCTATTGTGCCGCCTGTCTCCCTGATTGGCTGCGGAGTGTGGGAACCTCCACCAAGCCGGAGACCCACAGACTCTCAGCGAGGCTGCACGGTATAAATATCGGGCAGCGGCAGCTTCCAGCAACACGCTTCTCCTGGACTTCCACTCTGAGACCTTCCTTCCTTGCTCAGGACAGATGGCTCCCAACACTGTTTTCATGGAGCCCGACAACCTGCTGACACCAAAGGAGAAAAACAAAGTAAGTCCAGGCACAGCAAGGCAGCTTCGAGCCATGCTCTCGGCTGTTCTCGTAGCAGTTTACACCAGCTGAGAAACTGGTTCACATTGTTTCGGAACAGCGACGGGCAACAAACAGTCCTGTGAAATGGCACAGAGAAGATCATTCTAATAATAGGTCTCTTTTCCTTTGCTTTTTACAGCTGAGGAAGCCGGTGGTGGAGAAAATGCGCCGTGACCGGATTAACAGCAGCATCGAGCAGCTGAAACTGCTCCTGGAGAAGGAGTTTCAGAGACACCAGCCCAACTCCAAGCTGGAGAAAGCCGACATCCTGGAGATGACCGTCAGCTACCTGAAACAGCAGAGCCAGCTGCAGATGAAGAGTGAGTATTGAATTTTGTTTCAGTCTCTAGCTTACTGCAAATCTGTGACAGTTTTATGAATCTCTAGCCATGAACAACTGCTCTAAACTCTTTCTTTTTTCTCCCTCCCTCTTCTCTTCCCTTCTCTAGCTGCAGGATCCTTCCATAAAAGCTCTCAGTTCGACTTCAGAGAGGGCTATTCTAGGTGTTTGCAAGAAGCTTTCCATTTCCTCTCTCTTCATAAAGTCCGAACTGAAACACAGACCAAACTTTTAAGCCACTTCCAGAAGAGCCAGTCATCTGCTGCGGAGGTCGCCTTTTCCCCTGGGAACCCCAGCACCCAGAAGCAAGCATCTCCGAAAGATGCCAGCACTCTCTGGAGGCCCTGGTAGTCAGGGCAGTCCTTATGTCACGGACCTTTGCCTTTTCCAGTCCAGAGGAAGGATCTGACTGCATCTGATAGTCCAGCTCTGATCCTCTCTTCTGTAGGGAATTTTATTTCCCCGTGTATTTTATTTATGTGTGAAAAGAATGGCATACTTTTGACTTTTATGGGATCCTTTGGCAAAAGTTCAGGCATTCGGTTGAGTGGTATTGAAGCTGTGTAGACGCTGGTGACAACAGTGCACAGCCTGCTGCCCGGTCAGGGGGCGAATGCCTTCCAAACGAAGGAGGGTATTTTTCTAAATGTTGCAGTTGTGACGGACAAGAATTGCTGTAGGAGAGATGTCTCTAATATTGCTTGTAAGAGCCATCAGCTTTGCTCTGGCTTGAGTAGCGACGCTTGTCTGCTCAGTCACTCCGGAGGATAAATTTGCTACCCTTTGGTTCATGCACACTTGATTAAAATCAATTTCCCTCTGTTCACTTATAACTTGTACAGCATCAAAGATGGGTTTGGTTTTGTTTTGGGTTTTTCCCCAGTGACCCTTTCATACTCCTAGTATATAAAGTGTGACAGACGAACAGGAGCTAGGAAACTATGTGGAATATTTCTACTGTTTTGCTGCTTTTTTCAATTTAGAAAAAGAGTATGTTACTGCTTTATGTTAAAGAAAAGATAGTAGGTAAAAGGCTTAATTGGTCAATGTTATACATTTTGGGTGTAAGCTATGCTTTTCTAGCATTTTCATTATAATAATGATTTTTGTCTGTATTGAGTGGTTTAATTCATGGTGGATAGTGTTTCTCCCACTACTGGGACAGCCCTATGGCTTACGTGCATACTGTGTATGCGTCTCTGTGTTTGTAGAGAGCAATAAAATGCATTTGTGTGCAACTTCTGTCTGGGTCCTCTCCCTCCGAGGGACATGCAGCCACGCGCGCCCCTGAAACAGACAATACGTTAGTCTGCCAACGAAGCGGGATTTTTTGTAAAGCGAAAGGAGCTCATAGTCTTGTCTGCTCTATATATTCTCATGACTCCCATCACGGGAGTACCTCACACCCTTAACCCCCAGAAGTATGCAAGTGCTACCGTCACACAGATTCTCTCAGCTGAGCATTTCCTTAGCCACTGCCCCTCCTACCCACAGAAAACCTTCTCACCTGAGTAATAAAGCCTTAAGCCTTTCTTCCCCGAAAGGGCTGTCAGGCCCTGGCCCAGGCTGCCCAGGGCAGGGGCTGCGTCCCTGTCCTCATCCCTGGAGGGATTTAAAAGCCGGGTAGACGCAGTGCTTGAGGACAGGGTTTAGTGGTGGGCTTGGCAGTGCTGGGTTAACGGTTGGACTCGATGATCTTGGGGGTCTTTCCCAACCTTAACGATCCTATGATTCTATAAGCCTGGCCACCTGGTCTCCCTACAGACAGCAGCTGCAATTTGAGTCCTCCTCTCACACGATTTTTTTCACCTGATGTTGAGAGGAAACAGATGCAATCGCTGCAGTGCTGTGCATCCTCTAATGCCCCCCCACAATTTCTTCTCTGAGAGCTCAGAGGGGCAAATAAATCGTCCCGCCGAGCCTGGGCACAGAGCTGTGCTGCAGCACGGAGCCGCGGTGGTAGAGCCGTGGGGGTCCTGCAGGCGCGGACGGGTGAGCGCTGCCCTGGTAGGACACGCAGACCTGGGTAAGCCTTTTCTTGCTGTTGTGCCTGCCTGAATCAGGAGTCCTGGGGCGTCCCTGACCAGAGTTTGTGGGAGCTGTGCCTGAGCCAGCAGTAAGTTATCATGGCCCTCGGATGCGTCCCCCGACCAGGGAAGTTACCTACAGCTCAGTGCAAATTCCCTTCCTATGGCAATAAACTGATCATGATAACAAACTAAGCTTGTGCAAGCACAAACTTAGGTGAAAAACATTACCTTTGGTTAAAAGAAATGTTATAGTTCTGCAACTTACATATGAAGTTACAGAATGTTTTGGCTAGAATTACATAATCCAGTTACGTTAGCCAGAAATCACACGCTGCTTACTTCTGCAGGTTTTCATTTGTCTTTTGTTGTGACAAGGAATGATTTGTTCTGCCACATTTTGTCACTGATTTGTCATATATACGCTTTTTATTGCAGGCGGGGATTTGGGGTCTGTGGTAGGAGATAGCATGAGGTGACAGAGCCCCTGCACTCTTTCACTCTGGAGTTCTTGGCAGAAACTTTGTCAAGCGGTAGGCGTCTGGGGGTTTGAGATGCTACTATAATGTAAGTAGTAATAATGACGTGATGCCATTACTGTTATCCAGCACGTGAATTGTCTTACAATACAGAGAACTTGCTAAATAAACTTCTGTAATTATGCAAAACGATTGTCAGAGTATTTAGAACACTAAAAAATCCTTACTGCAAAACATTCTTTAGGTATAGACAATTTTTTAATATTGCAGTATGAATACAATTTTATGAAGCTAAAGCCCTTGCAAAGTTTATAAATGGATTTTTTTTTCTTTTTTTTAGCCACCAGGGGTCACAGTTGCTGTAAAAACACTTTCCCCTTGGATGAATAAAGTCAGTTCAAGCAGGATTTCAGGGTTTTTCAAATGCATGCTCCATGTGATTTTGTTTGCTTCCTTTTAAGGATCAGATATCAGATGTCAGTCAGTGCTGGAGACTTTACAAAATCTTTTCCACCTCCCAGTTTCTGTGTATGACACTGTAATTGTTTGTATGTGGGGAGATGAATAGGGTAACTTGATGAACCATAAAAGCGATGTAGAGAGCGTACTTTTTCCAGCAGTACTGGAGTAGGATTGTTTTAGAATTTAGTTGTCTAATCTGATGCATAAGCTACTTTCTATCACTTCTCTCACTAGGATTTGAACTGTATCTGTAAAGGATATTTTAAGCAATTCCTTAATGCTGTAAAACTTAGGACTCTGCAGGTCTCTCGCTTCCATTTACACTTAAAGGTTTTGCCCACGCAAAGTGTTATTTAACATTTCCACACTGGAGTCCTTTTAGAAAGACACCACTGGTGTGTTACTGACAGACACTGATGTATTCTTTTATTGATGCTTCCTAAAGCCAGAGCTTTAGAAATAATCAAAGTTAGGAGGAACAAAGAGTTTTCTCTGTCCGAGGCCTTCGATATCACTTAAATTGGAGCAATTTCATTTCACTATATGTACTAGGGAATATTATTTTTAGTTCTGGCCACAGTTTCCACATGGCTTATATGGGTCTGTCATGACATTGCAGCAGAAAAAAAAGCACTGGGGAAAAAAAACACTGAAACAAATAGGAAATGAAGGTTTAAGGATGTCTGGACCATAGACTACTACGCTATCAGAAACACATTTATAATGCTTTGGTTTGGGGTTTGTTTGTTTGGTTTTTTTGTTTGTTTGGTTGGTTTTTTTAAAGGGATAGAATTTGACATTGTCTGTGTTAATGGAAGTTCAGCATTATCCACAGCACCTTTGTAGCTGGTGGGTCCTTGTTTTGAAAGATGAATGTACAGTCCTCATGTGCTGGTCTGTACTCTCAAAATACAGATAAGCTGCATGCAACCTGCTTGCATCAGAACCCCGATGCAGAAGACTGTTGTTCTTTCTTAAAGCAGTTGAGGTCTTCAGCAAAATCTTCAGCCCCAAGCATTAGACATCTGAATGCAAATCTGAGCATGTAACAGTGTGACAGTGACAGAACCAATTTCCATGCTCCAGCCAGAAAAAACCCCACGAGTCATCAGCCTGCATACTGAGAGATACCGGAGTCACAGAAGTCTTGCAACGCCCTTCAGGCAGAGAGCACCCTGGAAATGTTCTGTAGGTGCTCTTCCCAAAGCAACCATGATTATACCACATAATCCAGGGTCAGATGGACATTGAACTGAGGCGGATTCAGGATTCCTGCTCTGGAATCGCAGCTTGGACTGGAACCAGCCGGAAGATTCAGGCAGGTGCAGGTGGAACGGTGGCTCTGGCCCCTGTCAGCTTGGTGACCAAGCAAGAACAACAGGAGATGCATAAACGGATGTTCATCAACAGACTTCCTGTTACTTAGTCTTGAACTAATCCCCTCTCGTCCCCTGCGCAAAAGCTAGGGTTACTTTTTTCCCCTCTTCCTTCTCTCCTAACAACGCAGGCTCAGATTCTAGCCTTGCCTTCCACACCTTGCAACGCCCTTGCTGCCTGGAAGCTCCTGGGCAAGGGCACGTACTTGGATCTTCCCAAACTTGACGCTGGAATCTCCAGTTACAGGACTGCCGTTATCTTAGCTCATAAATCGAATACTCGTGTCACAGGATCTACTGACTGCAGTGTCATGTGAACTGCACAGCGTGGTTCAAATAAAAAATTGCTCGGTGTTTTGGCCAATCATATGAGGAAAAAGCACATGCGTTGGCCAGTAGGAATGAAGACATCAGCATAAATTTAGTAGACTTGTAGTACCCTACTGTGCAGTTGACCTGGGGCAAGGAGGAAGTTCAGAACTGTAGTAACGACTTGCCAAAGTTGGCGGTTCAGATGCTCACTGAAAAAAAAAAAAAAAACAAACCACAAGAGCAGAAAACCATAGCCAATTTGGAACCGATTGTCTGGTCACTCCAGGATGCCACAGACCTCATTTGTCTCTGGTGTGTCTAACAGAGACATCTTCTGTGTCTCAGTCTCATGGTGCCGGCTTGGGGAAATTGAAAGGCACAATGCTATGCTAGTGCTGCTATCAAAACAGGAGCAAAAAACCACTGAGAGGCAATGTCAACCAAACCTAAAGCACAGTTGGAGGTCTCAGGAGTATTATGTTGACATGAGTTGGGGGAAAATAGGCAACGAGGTAGAGAGGGAGATTCAAATTTG
Source organism: Nipponia nippon (assembly GCF_047370975.1). Classification (NCBI taxonomy): domain Eukaryota; kingdom Metazoa; phylum Chordata; class Aves; order Pelecaniformes; family Threskiornithidae; genus Nipponia; species Nipponia nippon. The sequence goes on from NW_028262335.1 coordinate 7,978,428, forward strand.
CTAGTCCCTTAAGGGAGAGACAGCACCAGGAACTCACCTTTATTGCTGTATACAGAAGGACTCAGAGATGAGAGAAACGTTACACGTCTGAAAACACCACAAGACAAACTTTGATCAGAGCTTGTACCCTATCAGGCACAAAATATTTCAAGCGTGAGACATAAAGCTGCAGGAAACTTGTCCTTCAAAGTTCCACTGCTTACAAGCATATTTGATAACAATAGGAAAGGTATCTCTTTTCATTCTCAAACAGGCTGTGTTAAGTCCATTGATTTTTTTTTTTTTCTTTCCTTCCCCTGGGACAGCTATTTACACTTAAAGAGCACAGCTGTTACATTTCAGTCCAGAAAAAGCAAACAGGCTGATAGAATTCTAAGCAGTTAAAATAACCTGAAAACATGAGAAGACTGCTGCTATCTTAACTTTGAGGATCCCCGTCTTCTACCAATGACAAGAAAACTAAGGAATCAGACCGGTGGTTTTTAACCTTCTGAGAAGTGACCAAGGGCACACAACTCTGGGATACCTTTAAACATTATCTGTACACACGGCACCTGCAGAGGTAAATCCTGGACTAAGGATGCTGGTGTGTGTGCATGTGTGAAGGAAGGGATGTGGTGTGAAGGTCTTTGCCCTCCTCATAGTCCTAAAAGGCTTCTCTCAGGGCCTATTTTTCCTTACATCCTGTGAATCAGTATTAAATCAGTTGAAGACAATAGCTACTGTCCTTCAGCTGTTCAGAGCAGCCTTTCTGGACCTTAACACCCAGGAAAGTCCTTCTGCTTGTGAAGAATCAGGCACAACCAATCTGTGGGTGTTGGAGTCTGATGGAAGCTGGTATTAATCTACACCAGGCCCAGGTTTTTTGTATTCTGAAATGGTGATGGGGACATGGGAAAAAAACACTTGGTCCGCAGTTAGGGAGACAAGTCAGGAATGACCTGATTACAGGAATACTGCTGAGCTAAATACTACTTCCCACCCAGCCACGAACTGCACTTGAAGTAGGACAGCCCCTCGTTTTTCCCAGCTGCTGTTAGATCACAGCGGTAGACAGCACGACTGATTTCTTGCCTAAAAAGTTAGTGTTATATGAGTGCTGAATGCTGGCCGCAGCCCGAGAGGTTTCTAACAGCGAAAATCATGCTGCAAATGTGATAATACCAATGAATTTTGACTTATCAAACCCATTCCAGGGCAAGGTGAGGCAAGCTCAGACCTTCCAGCCGCATGAGCAGCCGCTGTCCTTTGTCAGTGAAGTGTGATCCGCCGTGTCAAGTGAAACCTGAAGCAGTGGAAAAGAAGTGGTGATGTGTAGGAAACCGAGGCAGCTGCCGTGCGGTAAAATAGGTTCATGTCAAGCGACTACCCGTGATCACTTTACAGTGGAGAAAAGAAGTAACTCTGTCCCCCAGCCACCAAATCTAGAAACCCCCAAACTCTGTCATTATGAAAAAAGGAAGCTTGATGTTCATATTTCACAATTGTGCTTCCCTACTTTTCGTCTCTAAAGGAGATTTCACTTGCTTTCAGCTTATTTTGTCCATTCCAAATAGCTATAAAAGTTAGCATAATCACCTGAAAGTCAGAGGAAAAGTTGAGCAAACTACATGCACAGTGCACCATCAACACAAGTTAGAGACAGGGCTGCTAACAAGGCCACAGTGTCACTAGGGTTGTGCTTCATGTCCCAGGCCCTTGGTCACACGCGCTCTGTGTACTGAGCGTGTGCCAGAGCCGGCCATCCCTGGCATCTCCATCGTCAGCGCTGGCATTGCCTCTGTCTGACTCACTGCACGGTTTTTGGCAAGCTATCCCACCTCACGATCGCCGTAAGCCGGCATACACACGCTGATGCAGGAAAGCAATATCGCTACCACGCCTCACCACCTCCCGGTTACTGCCGTAGCTGTTCTGCAGCCACACAGTGAAACAGGTTGGGGAACGGAGAACTGAAACTAATGCTATAGACAACCCTTCTACCTGCTCGACAGAATTAATTCTGGCCTCAGCCACTTCCCAATTGCCACTTGCTTCATGTGTGCTTGTAGTGTGGTGGGAGCGGTGGAATGGGACTGAAAGGGGACAGACGTCTTCTTCCAGCAGCACTGCAGCTTGGTGCCACTTAAACCGACTGGGGATTCCTGGTGTGCTTGCCCTGAAAAGTTTAGGTGTCAGCAGAATTACAAAACGCTAATAACAAAGTTTGATGCCTCTTAAGCTAGCTGCCTTTGCTATGCAGGCAGGTAACCGACTCTTAACAGATGTGGACTGAAAATACAATCCCTCGCACATTCTAGTTGAGCTGTTTTCAGCTGGCGGACACCCTGGCAGAGGAGCAGATGTACAGCTCCCTTGGCTCGCGAGCCCGCTTGCCTGCTCCGTGGGAGATGCATTGCCGTTCTGAACTCATCACAGCCCTTGACAAGAAGCTCCTCTCTCTGCACTCTTCTCGGGCTGCGTCCTGCTGCAAGAAACGGTGCCTACTCATTTCAGAAATTAGTAAAGCATTACCACTTTTTTTTTCTTCTGCAAAGAGCGGGGGAAATCTGCATTTACATAAACTGCTTCCCTGTAGTATTCGAGGAACAGTGACCCATTTCAACACCATTTTTAATATTCATGGCAACAGCTGTTTTTAAATACTGCCTGTGCTTTTGCTAATCCAAACATCTGCTGGGAGGTTGAAGCTGACTAAAAGCCAGAACCTTAACTGGCTTCGTAATCCAGCTCGCCAGCGCTGAGAAACATACGCACGAGGTGCAGAAGGAACTTGGAAGGAATTGTAACGGCGGACTTAGGCATTTTGCTTTTAGGTCACGTAATTTATCAGTCAGGCATCTGCAACGTTTTTTCGATAGCTGATTGTGTTCTGGTTGGTCCTGTGTGCGTTTGTGAACGCGTTTCCACGAAGGGAGGCGCCAACAGGGCCTGTAAGCGGGTTTTGAGATGTTTACTGGCTTTCGGGCCCGGCTCTCCCCTGCCAAACCGGCCGCCGGCGGGGGCGGCTGGGGGCGGAAGACGGGAGCAGGGACCCGCGGCCGCCGCCCCGCTCCCCCCTTCCCCTCGCTCGCCTCCATTTTGTCGGGGAGGGGCGCGGGCCCCCGCCTGGGGGAAGCAGCGCCCAGGCCGCGGCTTCCCCTTCCTACCCCGCCGGCGGAGGCGAGTCCCTTTCGCTTTCTCTTTCCCTGGCGCCGCGGGTCCGGCTGGCGCTGGGGGCCCGGCCCGCTGCATGAGGCGGCGGCCCCCGGCCGCGCCGCGGGTGGGGAGGCCGCTGAGGCGCGGCGGAGCCCCGCGCCTCCGGGACCCGGCCCGGCGGATCATGCGCCTGGTAAGTGGGGGGCCCAAGCGGTGGGGCTGGCTCCCCGCTGGTTCTCCGCCCGGGGGGGCCTCGCCCCGGGCCGGGGCCGCGGTGCCGCCGCTGTCCCGAGCGGGCGGGCCGGGCCGGGGAGCGGCCCAGGCCTCGGCCCCCGGCCCCGGCCCGGCCCTGCGGGCGCGGTCTCTGGTCGGAAATCCCCTGTGGGAGATGGCGAGGCTTGGAAGCAAGCTGTGAAGGGGAAATCCGGTCTTGTCTTGCCTCAAGGTGTTCGCCGTTGTGCTGGCCATGCAGCTGGATGGTGTGGATGCCTTGGACTGCGGGCTGGGGGAATATCCCATAGGCGCCGAGTGCTGCCCCATGTGTGCTGCTGGTAGGTAACTGGATTGCTCACTCGTGTCCTGTGCGGCGGAGGAAGGCTCCTTCCCTCCCTCAGCAGGGCACCGGGTCGTGGGGGTGGCCCGCCTTCGCTGCTGTAACCGGCTGTGCCCGCTGCACCCTGACAAGTCTTGCAGCTCACAGTCGTGAGCGTCACGCCAGAATGTCCTCTTCCAGCCTGCATTCATGCCCCACTTAGGACAGGGCAAGGCCTTGTCCCTTTCTTTGGAGCCTCCAGAGTGGAAGCAGCGATTGCCAGAGTCTCTGCTGTGGTAGTTGGTAATTTCACAAGTTTCCAAGGGCTTTCATTTTGGGTCCTGCTTTCTGTTTTAGAATTAGTTCTGCAATTGCTATTGGGATATTTCTGAGGTCCTTTTAGTTTATTTACAGTAGTTATGGGTAGTTTACCTGGTCAGTCCCTGGTCAGGTAAGCTTTGCTAATGGAGCCAGTTCTCTGGGGCGGTTGTTTCTCGTTTTTAGGATTTCGGGTTTTCAAGCATTGCACTGCAAGTTCCAGCACGACATGCATACCTTGTGTTGAGGATACATATACAGATCATCCCAATGGTTTAGAACACTGCAGGAAATGTAAACTGTGTGATAAAGGTAAGTAGGATGCTAAAGAACCAGTTTAAATGGACTTTTCATGCCTTTTGTGGATACGTTCTCCCCTTCTGCTTTCTTGCCTCATTCGCTTGAGGAATTGGTTAGAGTATAACGAACAGAGAGGCTCATGACACTGTGCAGAGCTCAGAATGCTATCTGCTGGGTGATGGAAGGGACAAACTGGCATAGATCTTCACTTGGCACCAGAGCAAGTTTGGTCTGCAGCCTCTGTCTTAACATCTTTTAACACGCCTCACAGAGGCAGTCAGCTCCGGTGCACACGTGTTCCGCAGTGGAGCGGGGGATCATGCAAAGCATTTGACACCATTCCACATGACATCTATCTCTCTAAATTGGAGAGACATGGATTTGATGGATGGACCACTCGGTGGGTAAGGAATTGGCTGGATGGTCGCACTCAAAGAATTGTGGTCAACAGCTCGATGTCCAAGTGGAGACTTGTGATGTGTGGCGTTCCTCAGGGGTCGGTATTGGGACTGGCGCTGTTTAACATCTCTGTTGGTGACATGGACAGTGTCAAGATCGAGTGCACCCTCAGCAAGTTTGCCGATGACACCAAGCTGTTGGTGCAGTCGACACGCTGGAGGGGGGGGATGCCATCCAGAGGGACCTTGACAGGCTGGAGAGGTGGGCCTGTGCGAACCTCATGAAGTTCAACAAGGCCAAGTGCAAGGTCCTGCACATGGGTCGGGGCAATCCCAAGCACAAATACAGGCTGGGGGGAGAATGGATTGAGAGCAGCCCTGAGGAGAAGGACTTGGGGATGTTGGCTGATGAGAAGCTGGACATGAGCTGGCAATGAGCAGCCCAGAAAACCAGCTGTCTCCTGGGCTGCATCCAAAGCAGCGTGGCCAGCAGGGCGAGGGAGGGGATTCTCCCCCTCTACTCTGCTCTTGTGAGACCCCACCTGGAGCACTGCGTCCAGCGCTGGGTCCCCCAACAGAAGAAGGACATGGACCTGTTGGAGCGAGTCCAGAGGAGGCCACAAAGATGATCAGGGGGCTGGAGCCCCTCTCCTATGAGGACAGGCTGGGAGAGTTGGGGTGGTTCAGCCTGGAGCAGAGAAGGCTCTGAGGAGACCTTAGAGCAGCTTTCCAGTGCCTGGAGGGGGCCTACAAGAAAGGTGGAGAGGGACTTTTTACAAGGGATAGGACAGGGGGTAATGGCTACAAACTGAAAGAGGGCAGATTTAGATTAGATACAAGGAAGAAATTCTTCACTATGAGGGTCGTGAGGCACTGGCACAGGTTGCCCAGAGAAGTCATGGATGCCCCATCCCTGGAAGTGTTCAAGGCCAGGCTGGATGGGGCTTTGAGCACCCTGCTGTAGTGGAAGGTGTCCCAGCCCACGGCAGGGGGGTTGGAACCAGATGATCTCCAAGGTCCCTTCCAACCCAAACCATTCTGTGATTCTATGATTTAAACGCTCCCTTAGATTGCAACATGGTGTCTAAAGAGCTGTCGTGGAATACCTGGTGGAGCTGTCCTCCACCAGGACAGCTAATTTAGAAATGTCTGAGTTGGGAGTATTTTGCTTTTGCCATGCAAGTCACTTAGGGCAGATGTAAATGTGACCCAAGATGCTGTGTCTGTGAGGAACTGGGCTGTCTTTATACATCAAAAAAGGGGTCGACCTCACTAATCCTGTTAGTTCTGGTTCTCTTCACCAGTGTGTCAAGGCAAGGCTAAATGTTCATTTTTGCTTTTTATCTGTTGATCGTACCCATGTAAATGCTGTGGCTGTGCCTGTAAATTTCTCTTAGGAGCCAACCTAGTGCCAGAAGTAGCGTGTACCTATACAAAGAATACTGTGTGTGGCTGTCTGCCTGGCTATTTCTGCAGTTATGTTGGGACCGAAGACTGTGAACTTTGTCAACGCTACACTGTCTGCTTTCCTGGTACTATGGTAAAAGAAAGGGGTAAGCCAACATAGCATCAATAACACCAAACTTTCCTATGGGGAATGCCTTTGGAGTGCGATTTTGAGGAGGCCGGCTGTCAGTTCATCCAGAAAAAAATTAGGGAAGGATCAATGTGAATGGATAGGGCCAGCACATACTAGGTATGATGTATACTGGTCGGCTGTACTGACTGTAATTGTCAGAGCGGCAGTGCACAGCGGAAAGCTTGCAGGATCCATATAAGTCCTAGATGCTGAGGTAGTTCATGTGGCCAAGAATGTTTTTTTTCCTGTCTGCAGAGACAGAAGCATGTGAGCTTTCGTCTGTAGTGAGGAGTCTCTGCAGTAATGACTTGGTCATTTACAAAGACCATGCTGAACTGAAGCTCTCCTTAGCCGTGGGTGCAGATGGAAATCCTGTTGTCTTCTCCCTTAGGCACAAAGACCACTGACTATGTGTGTGAAGCCTGTCCTCCTGGAACCTCCTCAACAACCAACATGTCCTACAGTTGTACGCCATGGTCCAAGTAAGCAGCTCTTACTCTTTATGGGCATGGGACTATTCTCTTTGACTGCTGGGTCTGCATTTTGCTGTCTTTGAAACAGCAATTTCCTGCTTCCAGTGAGGCACCGAATGTGGAATCGTGTTCCCTATGTCCCACTCTTTCTTGGGAACAGCTTAACTTCTCTCTTCATAAACTCGTTAACACGACAGATTTAGCTTTCAGCCTCTTGTCGTAACTTGTCACTGGACAGGAGACTCTCAGACAGCTCTAACAGAGCTGGATCTGGACCCAGGAAGAGCAGTGCATTCCTCCGGGTACCTGTGTTTCAGCTGACACATCCCTTACCTATAGTAGAACAGCTGAGAGTTTGCTTCTGAGGAGAATCAATTCGCATTTACAGGCATTAAAGCAAAGAGGTAAAAGCCAGCTCCTTCTTGGATTACCCACCAAGTCAGAAAGACCTTTGTGAATGGTGCTGGATGTGGAGGTGTGATGCTAAGAACAGTACAGCAGTTCCACTGCAGGGTCTGCTGACACGTTCTAAGAACACAATTATTTCTTTTCTCACATCAGACTTAAGGAGAATGGCCTGGTACAAGGAGAGGACGGGAATCCTTCCTCAGATTCCTCTGTTACAGCAATTGTTGGTTCTGTTGTTGGAATCGTGCTAATTGTTGCATCTGTCCTTATATGTATCTGGCAAAGAAAGAAAAGGAAAAATTATGTGCCACGTAAGTACGAATAGCACGTGTCTAAAGGGGTAGTTTTGTAATAGTTGGGAGTGGTTTTCGCTTCACTGGATGTTGAGCTGAAACCTTAACAGCCAATTAGAGGTGAACTGCAAGGAAATTTCTACATTTCTGTGTGCCACAGTTAACCTGTTGTAAGGATGCCTGCATTAGGGGGTGTGCCTATGCAGGCTCCCTGCTGAACCACTCCTACATATACGTAAGGCCAAGATAACATGATCAGAAAAATGCATTACTATAAAGTTCACTTTACTGCATTTTGATGGGACCGTTTCATTTTCTTTGCAGCGGTGCAGGAATCAGGGGTGAGTATCTCTCTCTCTTTCCTTTTTTTTTTGTAATACGTTGAAATCTGAAGTAGGTTTTTTGTTTAGTGTTTGTATGCGCTATGTATTTGATGATCCAGTGTGTACTGGATCAGCTTGTGGATACTGGGAGTGTCTGTGAGTTCCAGAATCCCCAAGACAATGCAGTATAAACTCATTTTATGTGATTCTCATTAGGAGGCTTTGGATCTGGTCCCAAGGGCATTGTTATCTCCTGACATTGTCTAAGAATGAATATTTTAGGTGGATTCAGGAGATGGACTCCTACTAAAAAATACAAGTCTGTCTTACGTAACTGTGTTTATTTATCCCTCCATTCTACAGTCTTAACTTATCTTCTAAAAGTTCCTGTTATTGATTTGCAAGATCTGGTATCTGTGCAGACAGTGATGTGTTCCATAGGGAAAACACTGAATGGACTGTATAGTTTGCACTTCTGATTTGAGAGGGGACCTACAGTGGCTCTTGCTCTTAAGGAAGAAGCAAAAGTCTAGCTGTTAGTAGTGAAAGTAGCAGGCACTTGCTAGTAAAAACTGACTCTTCATTCTCTGTGTTTTCCTTTGACATGTTTTAAAGAGTGGACAGCAAGGTCAGGCTTTGATAACCGTGGACGACGGGGATCAAACAACTGTTCCTGTGCAGGAAACCAGTGCCGATCCTGAAGAAACCAGGCCTGAATAGGCATTTTTGTTTGAACTATTGTAGACAATGGTAAAAAGAAACTATTGTAGAGGTGGTTAAAAAAAACAAACCCAACTGAAAAACCAACCACAAAAAAACCCCAAAACACCTCAACAAGAGAAGCCCAGCGTTCTTTCCAAATATTCATGGAGAAGAAAGACAGCTTGAAAATGAAAAGGAGGATCTGCGAAGGATCTAAGGAAACAGCCAAGTGGCATCTTCTGAAGCATCAAAGTTGAAAATAGCTGAGTGATCTGGAGTACTGTGTCCAGCTCTGGGGTCCTCAGTACAAGAAGGACATAGACCTCTTGGAGAGGGTCCAGAGGAGGCCACAAAAATGATCAGAGGGCTGGAGCACCTCTGCTATGAGGAAAGGCTGAGAGAGCTGGGGTTGTTCAGCCTGGAGAAGAGAAGGCTGCGGGGAGACCTGATTGCGGCCTTTCAATACTTAAAGGGGGCTTATAAGAAAGATGGGGACAGACTTTTTAGTAGGGCCAATAGCGATAGGACAAAGGGGAATGGTTTTAGGCTAAAAGAGGGGAGATTCAGACTAGATATAAGGAAGAAATTTTTTACAATGAGGATGGTGAAACACTGGAAGGGGTTGCCCAGAGAGGTGGTGGATGCCCCATCCCTGGAAACATTCAAGGCCAGGCTGGATGGGGCTCTGAGCAACCCGATCTGGTTGAAGATGTCCCTGCCCATTGCAGGGGTTGGACTGGATGGCCTGGAAAGGTCCCTTCCATCCCAAAGCGTTCTGTGATTCTATGACCAAACGTTGGTCAGTATTGCCAGAGGTTGTAAAGCTCTTTCCTTTTACATCGCCGCTTTATGGAGCAGCGGCCCGTGTGGTATGCCTGGAGCTTCTTTCTTACTAACCAGCCTGGACAGTTACCCTTTGGTATGCATTGTAATTGTCTGTGTTACTGGAAAAACCCAGCTTTTTTCACTTTAAAGACTCCACATAACTAATACATAACACATTTTCTGAGTGCATTTTGTACAAATTTTTCTTTTTCAGAAGTAAGGAAAATGTTGATGGGAAAAGGAAATTTGCATAGCAAGAAACATGTAGCTCTTAGTAATTTCATCAATGACATATATACAATTGTTGTCTTTTGTTGTGATCTGTGCTGTCTGATCATGTGATACAACAAAGAAAGGTAAGGTCCTACGTGAACATTATGTCTAGAAATAAAGTTTTTACTAATGGCAACACATTCTCTCTGTAAAAGAATTTTCCTGTTACCTGAAGAAGTGAAAACACCGAGTTGCTCGGCTGTTGGCATTATCTTGAGGAAAGGCATTATTCTTAAAGAGCATCATGGTGGATGCGGATTCTTGAGGAAGGATTTGGTGAGGATAGTAACGCCTTATTTCTCAGCTGAGCCTGAGGTGAAGAATTGTATATGAAATGAGATGTAGAAGATGGAGAAGACACCTGATGGGTGCAGTGGGACGCCTGCGAGGAGGTACTGGGGCTGATGGAATGAGCGGATACCGAGCTGTACTGTGGAAGCGCCAGCGTGTCGGGGCGAGAAGCTTGTGTTGCGCAGGGTGCAGAGGGAACTGTTAGTGGAGTTGGAGAGAGGCTGAGATGGGAGATGTATTTGCATTTTGAATGACTCCAAGGAAGAGCAGGGGAGTGGAGGGGAGACGGGAGGACAGCTTGCAGGCATTGCCAAGGGTTGCCTGTGGTTTTGCTGCATTAATGAATCCCTCTGAATTCATGTTCACTGAGGCCACAGACCTAGAGACCGCTGCTCGTTGGCCAACAAACTCACACACCTCTTCCCACGTGACTATGAGGAATGGAAGAAAATGGGAAATGGTTGTGTTTTTGCTTAGGGAAACTATGACAAACAACAACTCTTTTTTTTTTTTTGAGCTATGCTTAGTTTGTTCAGCAGAATTAGTTCTGTATTTTCTTTGCAAAATAAGGTGATGTTTCAGAAACTTTACGTTTTGTAAGAACGGCTACAGGTGGCTATGCAAAAGTACAGCTCTGTTGTAAAAGCAAGCTGCAAGCAACAGAAATTTAAAGGGTTTAGAGAATGCTTTAACATTCCTTTTAAAATTTCTGCTGTGTACATGCAGATCTGTCCATGAAGAAACACCTTCTTTCTGTTGAAGTTCTAAGAATAAAAATGTTGTGATTTTTAGTGTTTTTTCAAAAGTTCCCATAGAAGTCACATTTATGAAGACCTTTACACTGCAGTAATCACGGAAGAGCAAACTGTCTACAATTTCTCTTACTCCTAGCTATTTTTGTATAAAAAAGGATGCCCACAGTATTTACAATCCCAATGTCAAAGTTCTGAAAGTATCTGAAACTAAAAGAGATACAGCCTTTGTTGGTTCTTGTGTGTCTGCTGAGAGCCATGCAAAAAGCACTTTAACGAACCCTGACTTTATTGCATTTTTAGAATTGTTTTACTTTCGGTAGCCAAATCTGTGACAAGCCAGGCAGTTCTAACGCATCGTTCTGAAAATATCAGTGGCACCCAGCAAACGCATTGCTGGTTTTTGTGTTTGCCAGTTCTGTGGCTGGCCTGATACGACTTACTGAATGTGTCCCATGAACAGTAAAGATACGCATGGGGCAAACACGGGTTTTTTTCCTGACCTTTTTTCTCTAGATTAGCTCTTTGGTAGCTGGTTAATGTTTCATGGGGTCAGGTGTTTTCCAGCATTTGACTGACTGTAGGATTTGCTAATTGTTAACACTGCTTGTTCCTCCGCAATACTTGTGTACGAGGCGTTACTACCATTGCTTAGTAAAAAGCTTTCTTGAGCAAAGTTTCAAGATAAAAGCAAAACCCCAAACGGAGAGAGTTCAGAGAACAGTGACAAGGCAGCTTCAGCCTCCTCTGTGCTGCATGCCAACCACGGGGTGAGTTTGGGCTTTTTCTTATCTCCCAGGGACTTAATCTTCTTGTTGAAGGCCTGCTTCGGCAGCGGTAGCATCCTGGTTTTGCACCTGCACTAGTGATACGCGGGGCTTTGAACCGACTTCAAATCTTAGAGCTTTGCAACGCTCCGTACTTGTTTCAGCTTGCAGGTGGCAGGCGTTACACGGTACCGTGCTGGCTGACGCGTACAGCATTTTCTTCCAAAAATGCGACTTGTGCAATTCATGACCTGGCAGTAACATTTCTGACAGGGTGCCGGGCTTTCTGGCGCGCATAGAGCTTGCTCTCAATCTGGTGGTATTCAAGTCTTGAAGATTTAATTACTGTTCATCTCTGCATAATCCAGATCTGTTAATTCTCACCTTGGGTTAATTAGAATTCGTACAGCACTTTGTAAACCTCCTCAGACGGATGCTAGACACGGGTAAACCTTTTATAGGTGCTGCCAGCGTGCCGGCAGGCTGCTGCTGAGCCACGGGCTGCCCGGCTGCATTGCAGGCTGTGTGATTTTTAAATTATTATATTGGCATACTCTGGATCTTAAGTTACTCAGTATTACTTTTTTACTGAGATGAACTTTTAATTAAACAGCTGTGAAAGCAGATGAAGATCTTAGGAAGGGAGAGGGGTTAAATATTACTGTTGTTCAGTGTTGTCGTTTGGAGGAGGGATTTGCTCCAAAGATGTTTTTGCAAAGAAATATCTGTCCTCCAGCCCCGTAATTATTCGATGTTCAGAAGCTAGAGATGCATATCTAAACCAGCACAGCAGCTTTGCTATTCCATTACTCCTGGGACTGGAGAGGCAAGACTTGTAGGAAGAGGTAACCTATGGTTGGGATTCGGGGGCCACCATCACAAAGAACATTTCAGCTTGTATTTCCTCCTGACTTTGTCCTGCGAACCATTGGGAAGACCCCTGAAAGCGACTGTCAGGCAGCTGGGCCTGGGCAGGAACTCCTGGTTTCTATGACTTCAGTTGCAGTTGGAAGAAGACGCTGTGGAGAAGCTGGGAGCTTTGCAGTCAGGCAGAGACACGGGATGCAGCATCAGACCAGGATCAGCAATCTACCAACTAAAAGAAATGTTTGTGTGTGTGTGCCTGCCATAGCGGCAGTGTTTAATGTCTGCAGCAAGTGTGTGTTTGACAGAGTCTCAAAAAACTCGCTAATGTTTAGATGTGTCTTTTGGTCTGTTTTAGAAGTTGGAGCCTGATTTGTCACCAGGTGGCAGCATGGGAGAAGGAAAGACTTCATTTCCCCTCATTCTGGAAAACATCGGAGTCTTCCTTCTTTTCCGAAGTATGTATCAAAGCGTCTCTGATGCTTAATTGCCTACGAGTCTATAATGGAATCAGATCTGCAGCAAAACACCTCTGGGTACAGAATTTTCCGCTAGGCTAAAGTGGCTTTTTGCAGGATCGGCTAATTTCCATCTGGTCACGTGTATTTGTCCACTATCTTAGTTATTGATTAAGGTGCTCTGTTGTGGTTGGGGGTGAGGGGGGTTGGAGGGAGCTAAAATGGAGGCTGTTCACCAGAGTCTCTGAGCGAGCCACACGAACATATGCTATACGTAACAGCCTGGAAGCAACGGTAAATGACAGAAGTACTGTGTCTGGGTCAGTCTGGCTCTCCGGCAGGCTGTGTTGGGTTGGGTAGGGCAGTTAGGTGAGTGGGGAATACTTCATGGCTGAAAGCTCTGCAGATTGCGAGTATGCATCCTGTTCCTTCCTGGAGTGCATCAGCCCTGTTTTCAGTAGTGAAAGCTCTGGATTACTGGGAATTCCTTTAAAAAAATATTACAGGCCTTGTTTTGGGGACAAACAGTTTCATTCTTACCTAACACTAAACACATTATTTACTTGTGCAGGTGGAGAAAAAGCTGGGCTTGTACAGAGCTCCCCAGGGGACTCTGTTCCTTTGAAAATAACCGAAAAGTCATCGCAACGGCTGAAGAAAGTGTGAAAACTCAGGTAGGGGCAGGGGTTGCTTGTAGCTGAAATTGCTGCCCTGATTTGCAATGGGGAAACCAGTTGTAGCTTAAACTTCACCTGATCGTGGGATAAATGATCATCAGTGTTTAAGGAGCACAGCAAATGGTCCCTCTACTACCAACACTGGCTCTCAAACACAGGGTGCTTGTAAAGCTCCGCTCTGTCACTACCGCTGGTGTTCACAAACGGAGCACGTGGCTGCTGCCACCAGCAACACGCAACGCAGCGGCCAGATGCCGGACAGCAGCAGAATGGCAGGAGAGGAGGATGAGCGATTGCACCACGCCATACTAACAGGCTGTGCTGGAGAACTTTACTTGACTTGGTTTTCGAAGCTCCATCTGGTCAGGACCTGGGTCTTCCTGGAAAGGTGTTACCATCTCTGCTCTGACCTTGGAATTGGCCGTTGCGTTAAACTTCGATGGCAGGGAAGCTTACAGATGGCACAGGTGTCAGACAGAAACCTAAGGCCACGTGGTGAACTAAGCGCACAGTAAGGGACCCTGCTTAACAAGCCCCGATCTTCATTTGCAAGTCCTCTGTGTTCATCTCTTTGTAGATGTTCACTCACTGATAGGTTCGGGTCAGTGAAACTCTGCGGCTGCCCCTGTCCTCAACTTGAATTGTTTCTCACTTGTGGTAGCACATCTCCTCTTCCGTGAGCCTTGTGCGGAGGATGATGGCAAAGTAGCGCAGTGGTCAGTAGGGAGTGCCCGCTCCCTGTTGTTTTGAGCCTCTCTTATCTCTGTTCTGGTTTCATCGAGGTCGTGGTAGCTAGTGTGATGGAGGGGGCTGTCGCTGGGGTGGGGAGGCGTGCACACCCTAGGGGTAGAATCGAAGGACGTGTGTGGGACTGCTAAGGGCGGCTGTAGCTCATGCACTTGGGTTGTGCTGGCACAGACACAAAGCGACAGATGGAAAGAGTCTTCTGCAGGTGGGAGGCGTAATAAACTTACATGAAAAAATAAAGTAGCTTCCCTGTGCTGTAATAATAACTTGGAATAAAACCTCCCAGGCACATTTTAATTATCCCTTTAGCAGTTGCATGTGCCAGAACTTCTAATGGCACATCTCCAGAGCTTAATGATTTTGCAGAGTAATTAAATTGTCAGCCACGTGAACCTCCTCCACCTGACCTCTGCACGGCTGTGTGCTGCTTCCCTTGCTCGGCACACGGATACGGTTGTCGCTTGCCTGAGTTCCCCCGCGGTAGGCAGTGACTGCCTGGCAATCTGCTGTCAGGCAGCCCCATAGTCCTTCTGCTGAGACTCGACTGAACAAGGGTAGAAGAATGCAATTCTCAAGGCCAAAACTGTCCTACGAAAGTGGTAACAAAGAACAACGACTTGTACTTCTAGAGAAGGATTATATGCAAGTCTGACTGGCCCTAGGACCATTTCTGTTATCTGTAGAGCACGTGCTACGTTCATATACTGCAATATTTGTAGTATACTTGTAGCTGTTATAGTTTATAAACTAGCCGTTATAAACTAAAACAGTTTATGGCACTGTATTACTGGTTACAACTTTGGCTGACTCTTCTTCCCTCATCTCATGCTTTTCTTCTTGCCCCTGTTTTGCGACCTGTCTCGTGAGCAGGGGACCTTTACAGCGCGTTGGGGACGCACTGGGCCGGGTACCCTGCTCCCCAGCCGTAATTACTTCTGTATTTCTTACAGTGCAATGAAGAGGTCTACATCGGATGACAAAAACCAGGAGCATGAAATATCTAAGCAGAAATGAAGCTGGCAAGGACCGTCCTTGTTCTGTTACGCCCTGTTTGCGGTAAACTTGCCTTTTTGCATCAGCAGTCTTGTGTGATAGCTGGAGCCCTGCAAATGTGAATAAGCGTTACATGTAAAAGATACTGTGCCAGATTCTATCCCTGAATTTGTGATATTGTTCATACTGGCAATCAATAGTTTGTGTTCTTTCTTTTTTTCCCTTCATATATATTGTCTCTTGGATTTCACATTAAAAAGTTCCTCCTCAAATTCGCTTCTTTTTACCAATATTCTGCTGCCAAAAGAGGTAGGCTACCTAATTTTTCTGTCCCTAAAGAAGAATTGCAGCTGTAGTTTATCCTGAGGTACTGTTACTGGCGACTTAATAGACAAGTTAAACTGTTGAACAGTGGAGTATTTAAAATGTCACTCTTTTCTTAATAACCCTACAACAAACCCATTTTCACGACGGCAGGCAAACCACCTGAACTTGTTACGAAATCTGTGAGTGTCAGGCCAGTCGAGATCTGTTAGGATCAGTCCCGGAGCTGGCAAAAGGAATTGTACATTCGCTCCCCTGCAGAGTCCGAGGATGAGTCCTTTTTCTCAGAACACACCGAGGAAACAGTGCCTGTTACTCTGGGAGGCAGGGGGCAAATACTGAAGGCTTCTCCGGCCAGGGCACTTCTTGCAGAGTCCGTTGCGCTGTAACCACCCGGCTTGTAAAGGCCTGTGAAGACAGAGGAAGGAGAGGCACTTTGGGCAGCTCAGCTTCCCGGGAGAGCCACAGGCAAGTATCAGCTACACAAGCGAGAAAGTTTTTATTACCTGGCTATGCAATTTAGCTTTACTGTATGCATGCATGCAATCTGGCGTGGAAAATCTGAGTAAGTGAAGAGGGACACATGCAGTTAAATACACTTTATTTTGCCTGCCACCATACACAAAGAATTAAATAACAAAAGCTGATTTATCAGAGCACTTGACTGTCTTGTAACCAGTCATTTGATGTTAAAACAAATTAAAATCCTTCCAACAGGAAACAGCAGTCAAATGATTGTTCTCTGACCATCAGTTTTAGATGCGATGAGAAAGGTGAACGTCACTTACCGGGTGCCAGAACAAAGCTTGGGCAGCATTTCAGACTAAGGAGGTTGCAGATCTGTCAGTTTTTGTGTACAGATAAAGAGCAATTTAGAAAAATAAAGTCCCTAGCCTAGTAGGTGTGTAATCCAATCCAGGAGTGAATACAACCCTAGTCTGTATGACGGTTTTAGCAGGGCGTGGGACAGGAGCATTCGGTTAATTCAAGAGCAAAAACTCTTTTAGGGTGAATAAAACCCAGAATGGAACATGATTAGGCTTGGCTTCAGCATCCAGTTGCAAACATCTGTTGTTATGCAGAACTTGGCCTTCATAATGCTCACCGGAGCACCGATCTGTTGGCCTCTTCCCTCTCT